>NC_132904.1:46521434-47173934 GCF_047675955.1 Chlorocebus sabaeus | reverse complement strand
TTCTTTTTAAATAGCAACGATATGCTTATAAAGAGCTCAGCACAGTGCCCAGCACATTCTCAGTGAAAGTGTTTTTCTCTCTATCTGTGGCTGTCTCCTACCTTCCTCTCCTGTCTACGTCTTTCTTGCGTTGCTTGCACTGTGCAGGTGAGCATGTTTTATGAAGTCCTTAGCCCACAGGACTACAAGGGTGGGAGAACCAAGCAGACGTTTGGGGAATAACAAGACCTTCTGGCAGGAGGAACAGACCACAATGTGATGTTCGCCATACCTCCATCCAGCACTGAGCACAATATGGAGAGCTTAGTATAATAACTGGGCACATTACTAACCACCAATGATTGCATTGGTTCACTGCTTAAAACAAAATACGCTTCATTAAAAAAAAAAAAAAAAGTAAAACAAATATCAAAAATATAACAATCAAACAATATTATCTTGCTATGAAGAGCTTTATACAAATGACAAAGAGTATGCTTTGATTTTGCAATTCCTGTTGGGAGAGAGGCGGAGGTTCCAGCTTTTTGAGCCTTTTCATTAAACTGTGCTACCCTCACAAGTTGAGTGCTGCCTCCTATTGTTCCTTAAAGGTGTTTTTTGTGTGTTTGTTTTTGTTTGTTTTTTCTTCTTTGGATGCAGTCATGCTCTGTCACCCAGGCTGGAGTGCAGTGGCGAAACCTCCGCCTCCCAGGTTCAAGCAATTCTCCTGCTTCAGCCTACCAAGTAGCTGGGACTACAGGCACATGACACCATGCCTGGTTAATTTGTGTATTTTTCAGTAGAGGTAGGGTTTCATCATATTGGTCAGGCTGGTCTTGAACTCCTGACCTTAGGTGGTCCACCCACCTCAGCCTCCCAAAGTGCTGGGATTACAGGCATGAGGCACCACGCCTGGCCAAAGGGTCTTTACTTTTAATTTGGAGAAAGAACATTCTGCCAAAATCAAAAGTGTTAGGAATTGTTGAAACTGCGGAACACACAACAGAAATGCAGGTACTCGGGTTGTAATATTTCAAAGTAACTCTCTTGGCAAATTCAATTTTAATTTTTTCCGTTTGCCTTTTTTATGATTTTGCACAGAGCAGCATTGATCATAATTTTGGAGGGTTACTTGAGAATTGTTTTTATTCCTTTGGTATGTCTGCCACACTGGATTTTTCTCCCATCTTTTAATGGGATTGGTGAAATGCAAACAAAGCCAGTAGCTGTATTTGGCCTCTGAAACCTTGTGTCTCAATGGGCAGTTGCTGTATCAATTACAGGATGAAAAATGATGGACTATAATCCTTTCCCCCAAAAGAATCTGCAGATCAGAGAACCATCCATGCTTTGGAGCATATGACAAAAAAAATATATAAAGTACTATCCTTTCAAACAAGAGAGTTTTACGATGTGGGAAGTGTGATTTAAAACAGTTGTTACATAGCCTTTAGGACAAGGATGCTGTCCACTGTACATTTTGTAACAGGATTATAACTCACGCATTACAACTCAACTATGCTAGAAAATACATTATTGTTCTCTATATGTTTTCAACTTGTTTTAAAGTCTCCAAATGAACTGAAGGTGGGAGAAGAATTGTACACTCCAACTCTTCAAGTTAAAATAGCCTTGGAGTAAATGCACACTCTTTTGTTGAGTACTTCAGTTCTTCAAGGTACTCATCACTCACTCTTTCCTCTCTTCCCCTTGAATGCTATAGAGGCACTGACAAGAAAAGGGAGTGCCTCATACCACAATGGCATGGAGGAGGACCTGTGGTCTAAGCCATATGGTGCCTGCTTACCTGGGGGAAAGGGATAGATCAGTCCACCTAGTCTCTAGAAGTGAACCTCCGCCTTCCCTTATCCGTTGCTGACCAGTCTCAGTCTGTGCCCTCAGCACCGGCAAATGACTCGGTGATTACATTCTGAAAGATAGCCCTCTCATTTTGCTATTCGGCTCCTGCTCAAGCTACTGACCCTCTGAAACTCAGCAACAGCTCCCACCTAAACCCCAGCTTTGGACCACCTATTCCCAGCCTCTTGTAATGGGAGTCTTCCGACTTCCAAGCCATGGGGGTCCTTGGACTTCCACACCATGGCAATCTTTAGACAGGCCTGCCGATTCTTTATTCTCGTCACCTTTTCTGCTTGCCGCAGGCATGCAGATACTTCTGGATCTCTTTCAAAGCATGTGAAGGCTGCTTCGGGCTATCAGTCTAGACACAGTGTGCAGCATATGAGTGGGGCAGGGAGAAAATGCAACCACAGCACAAACTCTTGTAGCATTTCCTCAAACTTGGGAGTGTGTGGTTTTATCAGGGCATCCATCCTCTCTCATCTCCCCTGTATGCCTGGACTAAGGTAGCATCCTGATCTTATTTTATCCTTTCAGGAAGAGCTCTCTGCTTCCCCTTCTGTCTAAAGGGACTTCCCTTACATCATCTCTTCTTCCTTTCCTACTTCAGCCCAACAGCCTGAAAGTTAATGGGAGAAATGCTGTAGGACTGAGGCTGGGCGCAGTGGCTCACGCCTGTAGTCCCAGCACTTTGGGAGGCCAAGGCAGGTGGATCACCTGAGGTCAGGAGTTCGAGACCAGCCTGGCCAACATGGTGAAACCCATCTCTACTAAAAATACAAAAAAAAAAAAAGATTAACCGGGCATGATGGCATCTGCCTATAATCTCAGCTATTTGGGAGACTGAGGCACAAGGAATCCCTTGAACCTGGGAAGCAGAGGCTGCAGTGAGCTGAGATTGTACCACTGCACTTTAGCCTGGGTGACAGAGTAAGACTCTGTGTCAAAAAGAAAAAAGAAAAAAAAATGCTGTAGGGTATAAACCCAAACCACTTAGAATAGAAACATGTATCAGGAGGGTTTATTTTTTAAGTTGTAGATGATCCTTGCCATACAGTTCTGACAAAGTTTTCGATATACTTTCAGGTAACAAACAGCCAAGTCTCAAAGGGCTAGCAACTACTATAGCATTTGTCCTTGCTAATACTCATACAAACATTCAGATTCTTCTGGCAAAGGGCAGGCGAGAACCAGTTTTCACAGCGCCTCACAATATACTGACCAGATATATATATATTATTTTTGCACATAAAAATAATACAGGCTATATTATTATAGGCACACAAAATATTATTATTTGCATATAAAAACAGGCTATATTGTTATAGCCTAATCCAAATATTTTAGAGTAACAAGTGCAAAGGAAGCGTTCTTTGTCAAAATCAAGTCTGAATTCCAAAAGTTGATTTTGACCAATATAACTATTTCTTGTGCCCTTTTTGTAAACCCACTGATGCTTTTATCTTTATCAGTATAATATATTTTGGTCTTGTCACTGCTTAACCAATTAAAGACTAGTAGGATGGCAATTAAGTGTTATTGGGCAACTGGCAGATAATCATATTAATAGAACAGTGCAAAGATGCATTTTAAGATACCTTAGAACTCACACCTGTAATCCCGGCACTTTGGGAGGCCAAGATGGGCAGATTACGAGGTCAGGAGATCGAGACCATCCTGGCCAATGTGGTGAAACCCCATCTCTACTAAAAAATACAAAAAATTAGCCTGGCGTGGTGGTGCACACCTGTATTCCCAGCTACTCAGGAGGCTGAGGCAGGAGAATCGCTTGAACCCAGGAGGTGGAGGTTACAGTGAGCCAAGATCGTGCCACTGCACTCCTGCCTGGTGACAGAGCAAGACTCGGTCTCAAAAACAAACAAACAAACAAAAAAAGTACCTTAGATCTTACCTCCTTTGTTGTAATAATTGTTACACATCCTGATTCTGCAGTCATGTGTTGTTTGAATCCAGATCCTATATCTGAATCCTATGTAAGTGGGTGTTTGTTTCTTTGCTAATGCTTTCATGCTAATCATTGAGTGCTTTAGCATAATTAACAGCCCATAGTATTGCCCGCTCTGACTCATGTGGGTCTTTCAGAGTCACTGGTCTTAATGCAATGTTCTTAAATATCCTGCTGCCCCTCTTGGGCCTCTGCCTCACACCTGGAATGTCTGCCTGCCCCTTGTCAGGGACAAGCCCAGGTGGGACCTGATGCTGGGGTTGTCCTGACCATCATCCAGGTCTGCACATTGGTTGACCTTTGGAACTGAATATTTGGCTACCTGAGGATGAGGCTGGGTCTTTATTGGTCTTCAAGTTTCCTTCCTTCTAAACACACAAGAAAAATAGTTAACATTTTTTGAGAACTTATTATGTGCCAAATACTTTACAATCATTATTTAATTTCATACTCACAATAAGTCCTTGAGGTATGTACTACTGATATCCTTATTTTATAGCCAAAAACTGTGAGGCTCAGAGAAGTTAAGTAACCCATCTGAAATCACACGACCCACAAATAATAAAGCTGTGATTTGAACCCATCTAACTCCAGGGCTCTTAGCTATTATAATTGGAGCACAGAAAAGTTAAATAGTTTGTCTACAGTTATGCAACTAATAAGTGGCTGGGATTCAAACCCAGGTCTTTTTCACCTGCAAACCTTTGTTTCTAAACCCACAGGACAGGGAAAAGGAATGAAATAGGAATGCTCACATTAGATCTATGAGAGCAGCATGGATTCAGATGATCATAGCAGGAACTAGCCTAGAAACTGGATTGAAGGTTTATGAGAGCTGACCAAGCAGAGATTCATTTCAGCTGACTGGATGGTAGGACTTACCAATCAGAGAGCAAGGGCTTTGGAGAGCATATGGTGGACCTGACCAATGAGAGCTACATATTGTGACAGATGGGTGATTAAACTGGCCAGTCAATAACTGAGAAAAGGGGATTATTCAGTGAAACTGACCAATCACTTAGTCACAAGAAAGCCTGCATCTCTGTGTTGGGAACTTGCTCCTTGGAGGGGTGATCTGACCTAATGGCAAAAGGCCACTCTGGGCTCTGCCTGGCGCCAGGGTTCCAGGAAACAGGTCTGAAGCCACTCCCGTGCCAGCAGCAACTGCCAGCACGCCTTTGCTCATAGATCAGCCATGAGGTCAACGGTTTGAGTGACTCACCTCGTGAAAATGAGGCAGCAGTGTTGGGCCTTACTGTTTCTCTGTAAGCATTCAAATTGATTTTTCCGCCTGGTTAAATTCCCCCGCTTTGTTTTTATACAGAGGCTTAGGATGAGACTGGATATCAGGTCCAAAGATACTACCAGGTAAAACAGCCTCCTGTCCCATGTCATGCAAGATCCAGGCTCTGTGACCACTGAAACTGACTAACTGAAACCACAGTCAGTTGTCATCCCGGGACAGCCTTGCTGATAGTCACTTCCTGAGACAGTCGCACTAGTCAACTGGCAGCCCGGGGAAGCCATTACCAAGAGCCTAGAGGCGTTTCTAACCCCCTCCTAAATCACCATATTGAGTGAGGATCCCACCTACTGCCACAAATGTCAAGAAATCACATCTCTTCAGGCCCCCACAAACCATGGGATGCCTCCCTCTTGGAAAGAAACTTCAGGAACTCCAGGAGTTTGATATGTGGAGAATCTCCAGAGAAGGAAAGGAGGCCCCACCTGCTGCATCCCTTAGAATTTACCTTGTGTAAAGATTTTTCCTACTGATGTCACTGGGTGTCACTCCCTCCACCCTTCATGGTGCTGCCCCCAATTCAAATAGCCTTCTTGGCATAGGCACACCATCTTGGTTTGAGTTGCCCAGAAGGCAGAGCCTGAGACAAGGACTTGCTGTATGTGATCAGCTTGGAAGGTGATCTGAGGACACAGATAGATAGGAGTAGCGAGAGTGAGACAGGGAGGTAGGAAAATCTAAGATGAGGGTGTTTCCTTGGAATCATGTCTATAGGTGTAGGGGCTCAATTCTTCTGGAATCTCTGAAAAGTTTATAGAATGCCTCCAGCAGTGTGCACCTGGCAGGTGATACCTGGAGTCTTTATCCACCATCTCCCCTCCCTTATTGGTTGAAAATTGTTTCTAGGGAAGTTAACTGCCTTGTGCCTCTGGGCAGCATTTGCAGGTTGTAAGCAAGCTTCTGTGGCATGGAAGACCTCAAATCAGAATCTGGAAAGACTCTGGCTCCTGCTTGCAGTAGGACATTGAGACTGAGTCCAAGCTCGCGCAGAACTGTCCACTACCACTGTGGCTAAAATCAGGGGCAGGCCAGGGGCTTGTGATGCAACACCAGAAGCTACACAAACTCAACAGAACCTTCCTAAACAATTTTCTGAACTCTGAGAGAGAACAATAGGGAAATAAACTCAAAGGGAGAAAGAAACAGGAACCAATGTACCTCACCCAAACTGGGGTATATGTTATTCTACACTTCTACCCAAAAGGCATTGAAGAAATACCTACTGACTTTTGAATCCTATAAACTTGGGTGCAAACCCTGACTCTGCCACTTGGTAGGTTAGTAGCCTTAGACATGTCACCTGACTGCCCTAAGCCTCCATTTCCTCAAGTGTGTAATAGGGGTTAAAATACTTACCTTACAAAATAATTGTCTGCAAAGCCCTTGGGACATGGCAGGTCCTTTCTCAACAAATGACCACTCTTACTAAAGGGCAGGTACATTTTCACACCCTCAAAGACTCATGCCAGGAGCCAGCTCTGAGCTCCAGGCTGCCCCAAGGGAAGGTGGCCATTTCACCTTCTCTAGATAAGAGCTGCCTGGCATCTCAATACTTTCAAGACCAAGACCAGATAGCGATATGGCCCCCGCTGTCCTTGCCCTCAGAACTCTAACAGAACCATTTCTTGTCCTAGAGATTTGGCTCAAACCATTTAGAAGGTACAGGAGAAGTAGGTCTGAGTGAGATACAAAAAAGTCCAGGCATTGAAAAATGGAATGATGTGGAAAAGTGCAGTCTTTGGAGAACTATCTTGACCTTTCCCTCAACAACTGAAGAACAAAATGAAACTTTCCTCTATAAAAGTTTGTTTCGTGGTCTGGGTTTCCTTACTGCTGGGTGAAGCAAGTAGGACATGGTAAAAAGCAAACTCAGATTCCAGAGGAGAGTGTCTCCATGTTTCACAGCCAAAACATCTGTGTTCTTGGATTGCACTAAAAAATGACAGTATCTACAAAAGGTATTTTAAAAACTTATTTGTCACCCTTATTTCAATTGTTTCCATATTTCCATTCTTGTTACTCTCCAAATTTATCCTTTAAATGACCTGAAATTTGACTTATTTAATCTGGGTCAAAGAATCATGTGCTTTAGTCCAAAACCCTCCTTCCCCTGACCTCCTCTGCTTTGGGGTCTAGGGTTAAGCAGGAGCCTCCATATCCAATCCCATCACGCAGACAATAGGTCTACAGACAAACTTCTCCAGGAGAAGCCAGGAAAAGAGTCCTGCACTAGGAGGAGAGAGACCAGGGCTCTGCTGTGAACAAGCATGTGACCTTAGGCAGGTGCCTCACCAATCTGGGCTCCAACTTTCTTTTCTTTAAGGTGAGGGGCTTAGACAGGAGGTGCTCTGAGAGTCGGTGGATGTTATCCTTGCGGGCTTAAACAGAGGTCTCTGGACAGCCAGGATGTTCTGAGCCCCACTATGGCATCCCTGGCCTGGCTAGGGGCTCCCGCAGGGCAGGATCACATTGCCCCAGATTCCAGGACTGGCTGCGGCACAGACCCAGGATCAGGTAACAGATCCATCCAGCCTGGACTGGCTCAACCCCTCCACTACAGCCGCAGCTCTGGGGCTCAAAAACCAGAGCTAATGCAAGCCAGCTGGAGGCTGGGACAAGATTGATGAAGGATAGGGAGAGGATTTGGCCAGGGTTTTTTTCGGCGCAGGAGGGTGGTAGAGAATAATTAGTCCTGCCTGCTTCCCAGAGGCCCCCAAGCTGAGTAAACTTCATTAATTGGGAACCCCCAGTGGGGAATTCCTGCTCATGACCCAGAAAAGGAAGAGCTCTTCAGGAGTTAATTAGTAGTGAAAGTGCCAATCAGGGAAAGTGTTTAAACTATTAAATGTCTGAGCACCTGTTTACCTACAAACAACTGATACAGCAATTATCTGACCATCAAAGCAGGTCCTCTATGATAGTGATTACCAACCTCGGGAGATCCTGAGGGTCACCTAGGAACCTTCTTAAGCATCAGTCTCCAATGCAATGATCCTGACTGGTCAGCAGGAGTGAGAAGCATTGCTCTAAACTATCCACTAGCCCAGGAGTTCTTGACTCAATCTCAGTGGCTCCATGTATCAATAAGCAAGAAGTACTATTACCACTAGTCTTTCTATAATTTATTTAGCATTTACTATGCTAGGCCTTTAGCATTCATTGTCTTTTAATCCTCATAGCAGTCACGTGTGATAGGTGTTATTATCTCTTGTCTACAGAAAATGACGTAATTGAGCTCAAAGAGGGGAAGAAACTCATTAGGTAAAATAAAGTTAGTAAGTGGCAGAGATTTTATTTGATCCTAGATATTTTGACTCCAGAGCCCAAATCTTGGCCGCAGTGTTTTTAATGACCCCCAACGTCTTTCCTGTCCTTTGAGTGATTAAGACAAGATTGTTATGCTTTTGAGGACAGTCAGCGCTATTCAAGATATTATCCATAATACAGATGGGAAAACCAAGTCTCCAAAAGGGAACATTAATTGATTCAAAGAGTTCAGGCTTATGGCTCCCATGTTTGGGCCATTTTCTGTTAGACAAAGCTATCACCTGGAATTATGAACTAGAAGGAAGAAGAGATGCTGGCCTCCAGTGCCAAATATCAATGTGTTGCACTGCTATTCAAGAAGCAGAGCAGTTTAGTTAGGAGCATTGGGCTGTAATCATATCCATCCTACCAACCCCAAGTGTGACCTGAGACAAGTCACTCCACTTCTGTGGGTCTCAGTTGCCCCATCTGTCAAATGGAAATGCCACTGTGTAGTCTGCCTTCCGCCTTGTGAGTGGAGAGTGAATGAGAGGAGGGTACCAGCATGGTGGATGAGATCGCTCCAACTGCTGTGGAACAGCTTTGACTCTAGGGAGCCTCTCATGCGACTACATGACAGCTTAGAGCTTGGCAAGATTTCTCTTTGGACCAGGGCCCCAGAGTCAATAGTCTCCTTTCTGGGTTTCAGGAGGCTAAAGAAAATGCTTCCCAATATTCTCCAGAAAGCTGGCAAGATGGTTGACCAGTTGGCCTTCTAGGCCTTCTTTCTGTGACACCTGGATTTGACCTTATTGGCCAGACAGGCCTTGCAACCCCACCCCTCAGACCAAGGGCAGCCTTCTCCAGAGCCACTCGTACCTAAGGGCACCATCCGGATGCCTGCCTAGTTCCCTTCCGGCCCTGATGTAGGCATGAGCCTCCCCCACCGCCTGCTCACTGCTCACTCCTCGGCCGCCAGCCCAGCAGCTGTTGCCTCAGATCAGTGTGGACCATCTAATCCCCTCTCCAGAGCCCTGGCCCCCTCCTCAGGCAGTAAATTAAGGAGGATGTAAGAACAGAGGGCACCAGCGTCAGCAGAGCGGCATCTAAAACATCCTCCCCAACCCGCGCCTGAGTCACAGGGCCCTGAATTGGCCCCTCTCCTCCTGAAGCAGGGGAGGAGGAGGCCAGGACAACCAGGCCTGCGGGAAGAAGGAAGCAAGAACCCAGAGGAGGGAAAGGGCAGGGGGCTTGTAGAGAGGAACCAGGCCAGGCTCCTAGGGGTGTTCCAGCTCAATCACTTTTATTGTGACTCTGGGAGACCCCAAATCTCTACTCCAGAGTGATACAGGACAGGGGGCCCAGATGTCAGTTTCTTATTACGACCTGACTTCCAATCCCGTCTATTTCACATGCCGCACCCACCCCAGACTGTTGTGTCTCCATTCCTGAAATGGGCAGAGAATAGCCAGCCGACAAGGGTCAGGAACACCTCACCCAGGGGCCCATCCCAAATCCCTGTGTTGAGGGGCTGGGCAGCAGAGGCATCTCTGGCAGCTAGCCTCACCTCCTGCCCCTGAGTGCATGGTCTACAAGACTGGCCTAAAATCCTATAACTCTCTGAATTGAAAACACCATCTAACACTCCCTATACAGACGGTATGCTGGGTTCCACACCAAGAGCTTTCCGATCTGACTCCAAACTATCAACAAACTGAAAATGGAGGAAGAGGGAGAAAGATGGCCAAATAACTCTGGCATAGCATCCACAAGTATGACTCAGAAAGAAGGGCAATGCAGGGATGCTGCCCTGTTTTTCAGAGATGTCACCTGGAGAAGAGGCTGATGAACAATGTAGTAACAGAGATCAGAGTAGAATGATAAATCCCCAGGGCTTGAGATTTTAAGTCAGCAAAGTCAATGCACCTTTCCAACTTCACCAAGATGTAGTAGGATAAGACTTGCTCCTCAGAAACAACATAGAAATTTTCATGGGCACAAAGAAAATGAATTTGTTCAGGGGAAGGGAAACAATCCTATATGTCAAAAACACCAAGGATTGTGTTTCGGGTTTGCTTTAAGTATCATTTATATGCTGATGACTGTCAAACGGCTATCCTCAGGCCAGATCTCTCAATCAGACTCCAAACTCATATCTATCAACCTATGTGGTATCATCACTTGGATATCCAATAGACCTCTCAAATTTAACCTATTCAAAACTAAATTCCTGATCGCCCACAAATCCACTATATATACAGCCTTTCCCATCTCAGCTTATGGGTAACTCCATCATTCATGTGGCTCAGGTAAAACCTTTGACACTATGTCTTAATCTTTTCTTTGTCTCCCCTCTCTACTCCTAACATATCTAATCTGTCATGAGATTCTATTAGCTCTGCTTTCAAATACTATATCGAAAAGCTGACTACTTCCTACTCCCGCCCCTGTCACTATGGTCAACCAAGCTATGGTTGTCTTGCAGCTAGCTGGGTTAGTGTAGTACAACCCCTCTCTACAAGTCCTCTTGCCTCTGCCCTTGCCCCAATCTCATACCCCCACCCCATCTATTCTCAGCACAGTAGCTAGAAGACTCCTTTTAAAAATCTAAGTTAGGGCTCGTAACCCTTTGCTCAAAGTCTTCAAAGGCCCCCATTTCTTAACCTAAAGCCAAGGTCCTGGCAATGACTGCAAGGCTCTGCATGGTCTGGCTCCACTAACACTCAGACCTCATCTCTACTCTCCTCCTTGCTCTGCTCCAGGTTCACCAACCTCCTCGCTGTGTCTCAAGCCTGACAGACAAGATCATGCCTTAGGACCTTTGTTGTAACTTTTCTCTCTGCCATGAATGTTCTACCAGATATCCACCATTCCCAACTCCTCACTGTCTTCAAGTCTGCTCAAATCTCAGCAGGCCTTCCCTGACCACACTTTCACTGCAGTTGAACCTTCCCACCTTCTGGATCCTGAGCTCCTTTACCCTGGTTTGCTTTTTCTTTTCTTTTTAAATTGCTTAACACCAACACTCTTCAAGTATATAATTCACTGTTGTATTGACTTTATGCTTGTTGACCACTCTGCCACCTAAAACGTAAGCCTCTTAGGATCTGTATGTTGTTCACTGCTGTATCCTCAGGGCCAAGAACAGAACTTGGCCCATTCATGAATGAATGGAGTCAATAATCAAAGTTGTAAAGTGGAGAGGAATGTCCTCTAAAGCTCCCCTGGGCACATCAGAGAAATGGAGTTTGAGATATTGAAACATGTCCTAGGGCTTGCCCAGAAATGTATTTTAAGAAGTGATGGGGTCTCCATACATCTGGATGTCCTGCTACAAGGGACTTGTGGCTGAATATCAAACATATCTCAGACCTAGAGGCACCTTTAATACAACCATACTTATTGCTGATCAAATGGAAACTGGCAAAACACCAGAAGCAGCTTATTACCAATATTCGTCTGGCTCACTCCATGTCTGCTGCGCTGTTCGTACCTTCATAGCTGAGTAAACTGCCCTGGTTCTTGACTTAGCCCTGTGCCCTAACTTTAGATGCTGTCCTCACACTCGCAGCAGTCCAGGTCTGCCTTATGAGAATGTCATTTATTGCCTTCTTTGGCCACTCAACTCAAATGGCTGATTTTTTTTTAAATCAAGTTTTGCTCCATTTCCATTTTTACCAACTGAGTAAAAGAAGTCACCTAGATTAGTTTTCTATTGCTTTGTAACATACTACCGCAAATTTGGTGGCCTAAAATGATACCCACAAAACATCAATTGTCATTAAGGAAATGTAAATCAAAACCATGATGTGATTCTACTTTATACCCACTGGCATAGTTCTAATAAAAAGGACAGATATAGCAAGTGTTGGTGTGGATGTATTCCCACTGTACACTCCTGGTGGGAGCTTAAACCAATGAAGTCACTTTGGAAAACAGTCTGACCCTTCCTCAAAAAGTTGGACATAGAGTTACCATGTGACCCAGCCATTCCACTTCTGGGTATATACCCAAGGGAATTGAAAACATGTGACTACCCAAAAACTTCTCATAAATATTCGTAGCAGCTTTATGCATAATAGCCAAAAAGTAGAAACAGCCCAAACCAAATGTCCCTTAACTGATGAATGGAGAAATACAATGTAGTATATCCATACAATGGAATGTTATTCAATCATAAAAAGAATTGAAGCACTGATCCACGCTACAACTTGGATGAACCTTGAAAACGTGCTAAGCAAAAGAATTCAGACACAAAAAGCCACATATTGTATGACATCATTTATGTGAAATATCCAGAATAGGCAAATGCATAGAGACAGAAAGTAGATTGCTGATTTCTGGGGCTGGGGGAATGTAGAGTGATTACTTAATAAGTATGGGCTTTGTTTGAGGGCAGGGGCAATGAAAATGTTCTGGAATTATATAGAAATGAAGGTTGTACAATTTTATCGCTATATTTTAAAAAACACTGAATTGTCCACTTAAAAAAAATGCCCATTTATTAGCTCACATTTCTGTAGGTCAGGAGTCTGGGAGGGCTTGACTGAGTTCTAATTTCAAGGTCTCACAAGACTGAAATCAAGGTGTTGTGGGGTGGGCATGAGACATATTGCAAGAATCTGCTTCCAAACTCATTCACTTTGTGGGTAGATTACTGTCCTTGTGGTCATAGGACTGAGGTCTGTATTCCTCACTGGCTGGCTGTCTCTCAGCACTTTAAGATTACCTGCATTCCTTCTTCTATGGCCCTCTCTTTTTCAAACCAGCAGCAGCACGTCGAGTCCTTCTTATGCTCCGAATCTCTCTGACTTCCCCTTCTGCCACCAGCCTAAGAGAGTTCTTTGCTGTTGGTGACTCAAGAGATTAGATTAGACTCCCTCAGATAATCTCCCCTCTCTAAGGTCAACTGTACCATACAACATAGCACGATCAGGGGAGTATCACATTTACAGGTTCCAGTGAGTGTGGAGTCTTGGGAGCCATTCCTAGAAATTCTGCCATTACAGCATCTGAGAATTATTTTGGGTGGACTTGCTAACAATTTGATCTCCCGGAAGGAGTAGGCATTCCCAAGCACCTGTTCCATCCACATGCTGGAGGTTCCATGAGTTACTCCTTTGTCTCCATGGTCCCCAGGCCAGTGCTAGCACATAATGCGTGCTTCAGTGAGTGCTTATTGAATATTTGCTAAATTGTTCCTACCCTGTGAGGGGTCATTCATTGTTTTACCGGGAAGGCAGACCCATACAAAACCCAGGAAGCTCAGGAGGCTGAAAGCCATAAGAGGGAAGGTAAGTGCACATGGTGTGAACACGTGGGAGGATGTGACATGGGGAATGGTTTCTTCTGAGCAGTTAGATGAAGACAGGTTAGATGAAGACAGGTTTCTTCTGACCAGTTAGATAAAGAAAGTAGCCCAGTCATTTCTGAGCTTGTGCTCACAATAGGGGTTATCCATAGGTGTTATTCATAGGGGTTATCCATAGGTGCTCACCATAGGGGTTGTCCACATGAGATATATGCCAAGCATGTCCCCATTTTTGGAAGGCAACCCTCAAAAAGTGGGGGGAGGAGGTAAATAGGCTCCTGTGAGCAAATGTGCTATTCAAGGGTAAAATAAGTTTAAAATTTAAATGCAAATGATTCCCAGAGAAAAGAAAAGTGTGGGACAAGACAGGGGTAGGGGGGATAGTAGCCTGAGAGAACAATATAGAATTATATAAACTCTGCAGAGTGTCCTCTGATGCTCGCATTCATTCTCTCAGCAAATATGTACTGAGTGCTAACCACCTACTGAGAGCACTGTGCTAGGCACAAGAGTACAGGGAGAAGCCAGGTAGGAAATGCGGTAGGCAGCCTCTGCGATGGTCCCCAGTCATCCTTGCCTCCTGACACACTGTAACCACTTCCCTCTGAGTATGAGTATCAGCAGAAGTAGTGGGTTGTCACTTCCACGATTAGGTTATAAATAGATGCAGCTCTGTTTAGGGTGCACGCTTTCAGTTCACTCACTCTAAGAGAAGTCATTTGCCATGTTGGGAGTCACCCCATGGAGAAGCCCACATGGCAAGGAGCATCAGCTCCAGCCAAAAGCCACGTGAATGAGCTAGACATGGATCCTCCCCTGGTCAAGCCTTGAGATGACTGCAACCCCAGCCAACACCTTCACTGCAGCCTTGTGAGGGACCTGAGCCAGACTGCAGCTAAATTGCTCCTGGATTCCTGACCCATAGAAACTGTGCAACTATAAATGTGTTGTTTTAAGCTGCTAAATTTAAACAGTAATAGATGATTAACATAGGAAAGATTATAAAAGAGATTATAATACTCTCTAATAGTTACAACAAATAATATATAGAGACTATACACCAAAATCAGAGATAGGACAAACGCCTGAAGCTGAACCAAAGAGATGGCTTCTGAAAAGGGAGCAGGAAAGGAAAGGACTCAGTGGAGTGAGACTTAGGAAAATACTAATGGCAGCAGAAAAGGATTTCTTGAGTTTTGTTCAGGGTAAGAAATGGAACAAAGAAGGCTTCTGTTGGAGCCGAGGGTAGTAGAGAAGCAGAACTCTCCAGGTTCATCTGCAGCTATTGTCTCCATAGGGTCCATGAGCCTCAAGCTGTTGCATTCCTTTCTCAAATGTGGCCAAGAATGGAATTAGGTTTGGTTGGAGCAGAATGAAGAAGGAGACGTGGGGAGAGATTGTCCTAGAGCTCAGAGCTCTGCCAAGTACATTCTTCTCTTTAGGCCCAAGAAATCCCACCTTGAGTCCTGGGAGCACATGAGGTGAAATGGAAGTTGCTGGTGACCTTTGAGATCTGGGGGATGAGGGAGGCAGACATTGCCTTCATTTCCAGAAAGAATAAGGTGGATCCCAAGACACACAGACCAGGATGCTGATGTTGATCTGAGGAGAGGGTCTAGAACAGATTCCAAAGGGATGATGTGTGAGCTCCAGGACCCAGCCCAGAGTTCTCTAAACAACTTAGGCCCACCCTTACCTGTTTTCTTGGCTTTTAAACAGCAAAGAATCAACAATCATTATCAAGATAAAGATAAGGCTGTGAAAATGGCATGTCCTGGTTTCATCTGGGCAATTGATACAGCCTTCATAAGTGGAAGAAAAATATGATCAGGATTGTTTGTAATCATTTGAATAGTTATGGCCAGAGATGACTAAAGGAATATTATCAAGGTATTCCCAGGAGACCCTCAGCCCCTCCTGGATACTACTACTAACAGTTAACATGTATTGTAAATTTCCATGGTACTGATAACTGTTCTAAGCACTTTCCATGGATCTTCTCATTTGAGTCTCAAAATCCTATGAGATATAATCAGCTCCATTTGACAGATAAGGAACATCAGGTGCAGGAAATTTAAGTAACTTGACAAGGTTACACATTAGGGTATCACAGAGCCAGGACAGGCATCCGGTGATCCAGACTTAATGCCTTTGCTTTAACCATGTGGCCCTATTGCCACAGAGATGTCAATGCCAAAATTCTCCACCTGGAAAGAAGCAATTTGGCTCAGACTGCATGAGCATGAAGCAGGCTCAGATGTAGGGTGTGCATGCATGCAGCCCTATATTAGCATGTGACTATGTGTGCAGTGTGAATGTGCATATGCATGATACGTGTGTGCCGTGTGCTCTGAGTCAGGAGGTTGCCGGGAAAAGCTGAAGGGAGAGGAGTGGGGCACTGAGAACAGTGCCCAGGGTGCTGGGAAGCAACAAGAAGTTGGTCAGTGGGTCAGGCAGCCGGTCACCCGAGCAAAGAGGGTGACAGGTGGGCAGGGCTGTCGGGGGGGACTAGCCGGCTCCCACCTGCTGAGGCTGTCCATCAGCACTAATGCTGGCAGTGCCTGAGGCCAGGACCCCCAGCAGGCCAGCCTCAGAGACACACCCTTCTAGGAGACATCCGTCCCAAGGTGGCAGAGACACCAAGTCCTGGCCCAGACCTAAGCAACCAGGTTCCACCCTGTTCCCTCTTACCCACCCTACGCCAGAGGCTAAATGCTGCCTTGGCTAGCTCAGACCCTGAGAGCTAAGGGATGTGAAGGGTTCTGGTGCGGACACAGGGCCAGTGGCTGTTCTTCCATATTCATCTGTCTTTAATATTCAGATGAATGGAAGTACATGACCTTGCTAGTGTTTTGGGGTAGGAAAGGCAAGAGGGTCCTCAGAGGTCATCTAAATTACACTTCTTTATTTTTCAGATAAGTAAAACTGTGATTCAAAGAGGCCCTGGGATCACCTGCGAAGATCCTGGGATTCATCAGGGGTCTGGTAAGAGCTAGAAGATTCTAACTGAAGTTTGGCTTCCTGAAGGGGACGGGAGTCTTGCCTGGGTATGTCAGCAGGTGGAGGCTGTGGGTAAGTGTGGTGGGGGAGGAGATGAACCTTGGGGCTTCACAAATCCAGGTAGGGAGGGAGCCAAAGTCTGGCCAGCTGAGCAGGGCACAGCCCGCAAGTGAGAGGCATGGAGAGTGAGGGAGCTGGAGTCCAAGTCATGATCTAGTGGAGGGGCAGGCACAGAGCTGGCAGGTGGTGGCACCAGGGCAGGGCTGGGCGCTGCACGTTCAGCGTTGGAGAGTCTGGGATGGGGCTTGTGACTCCCGCGGGCCTAAGGACAGAGATGGAGGCCGGTGGGCAAAGTGGGGAGGATCTGGGGCGGGGCCGTGGGGGTGCTGGCGAGAGACGGGGGTGCGAGCACAGGGTCAGTGGGCGGGGAGGGACTGGAGAGCGCTGGGCAGGGCGAGGAGGTGGAAGCCGCGCTAGAGCGTGGGGAGGGGTCCCGCAGCGGGCGCGCGGCCGCAGGGAGGGGCCGGGCCGGGCCGGGGCCGGGCTGGGGCTGCGGTGAGGGGAGGCGCGTGGCCGGCCGCCCCCAGCTGTGGCGTCGTTCAGGCCCGGCTTAGCGGGGCCGGGGCGAGGGATTAGGGGCAGTGGCCGCACCTGGCGGGGCGGCCGCAGGGCTAATGCTGTGTGACCGCCGCGGCCCCGCCCGACAACTGGCTTCATCCCGCCCTGGAGGGCTGTGGGCTTGTTAGCCCCGCCGGCGTGTGCGCGGGATGCGGCTGCGGGCGGCGAGTGCACGTGTGCCGCGGGGGGCCCTGCGGCTGGTGCTGATGGCCACTGGCTGCGCCCGGCTCCAGGAGGTCCCAGGAGTGAGGCTGCCCCAGGGGTAGCGGGGGCGAGGGGACACTTGATTGTGTGCCCTGTGAGCTCTTGTCACTGTGTGATGATGTGGTCCCGGGTGTCTAACTGAGGGTGCCTCTCTGATAAGACAATCCCTGTTATCACCCTATGTGGACCGTGTGTCACTGTCCAGGACCTTAGCCCATGTTCGGAGTATCTCTGTAACCAGAGTGTCTGTGGGACACCTCCATATTCTGAGTGTGTATAGGGGTATTGGGAAGAGCTTCCACCTTTATTGGGACCCGCTGCTCAAGTTCCTTTTGTAGACACACCTTTGGGGTGCAAGACCCCCTACAAGCTCCTTCCCAGCAGCAATGTCTCAGCCATCCATCCCGCAGGGCCTCAGACCTCTGGTGCTGAGATGGAGACTGTGCCTAAGTTCTGGCACCTGGCTTCCTGCCCTCCTTAAACCGAGGCCTACTCCCTAAGCCCATCCTCATCCCAGGCCTAGCTCAGGGCCCCCAGACATGCTTTAACATGTCCCCTTTCCTACTAAAATAATTGGATCTGAACAAAATTTGTGTTGGAACTGAGACGTTTTATCTAATCTTGTAGATGAGCCCCCAGGCCTTTGCACCTGCTGTTCCTTCTGCCTGGAAGGACGCCCACTTCCCTTTCCGTAGAGCTCAGGAGCCACCTCCACTGGGAAGCCTTCCCTACAGCAACCCACTCCACACCATTCTTCCTTTTCCTTGCAGAACCTTGGATCACACCTGGCTCTGGCTATTCCGATGACATCTCCATTTCCTGGAGATAGTTGCTGCATGAGAACAAAGGCAGGGCCCAGACGAGGTCTGGAGGCATAAGCAGCAGGGATATGTGCTCTGAGCTGAGGCACTGGGCAGGCAGAGCCATCGCCCTTGCCCCTACCATGAACCCCTAGAGAGAGGCTGCTAGAACCTTCATTTCTAAGAGGCAGGAGGGTCTGGCTGCCTCTGCCTCTACTCACTCCCCCATAGACACACAGGCCTTCTCTCCATCCAGGGAGCACATAGCTGCCAAGAGCAGCCCTGCCCCCACACCAGGCTCCCCAGCAGTGAGGAGCTGGGCTGGGCTGTCCTCACCCGCCCTCCTGGCCTCGCCCTGGCCCTTTCCTGGCCCTGCCTGGGGATGCCAGGACCCACAGCAGGTGCCCGGACAGGCTTGGGGATGGAGAGGGGGCTGGGCACAGAAGGCCAGCCTCTGGCCAAGAACAGAGCTCATAGAGAAACAAGTTCCAGAATCCTCTTCGTTTTCCTTTTCCCCACCAACTCTTTAGTTTTGTTAATAAATATAGCTACCGTTTACTAAGCACTTATTGTCTTCCTTTGCACAGTATTTGACACTGTATGTGCATTGACTATTTAATCTAAATCACTACCATCCTCATCTTTCTGATGAGGCAGTAGAAATTCAGAGAAGCTATATCCATTGTCCGAGGTCACCTGACTGGTCAGTGGCAGAGCCAAGATTCACACCCCACATCTTTCCATGTCCTTGTCCTCCAGCGCTGACCCCAGGTGCTGCTCTCCTCACCCTAGGTGGTGACTCTCTGTTATACCTCTGCCTCCCACATTAGCATGGGAGCTGTGGGATAGCAAGGACTGTCCTGTCCTCTCAATGGCCCCAATGAAGGAATGAAGGAATACTTGAGGAATATTACCTTGGCTGTTAGAGGGCACAGCAGGGTAGTTACACACATGGGCTCAGGAGCCCAAGTGCTGGGGTTCAAATCTCAGCTCTTACTTGCTCTGTGACCTTAGGACACTAGTATTTCTGTCTCAGTTTCCTCATCTATAAAATGGGCTGGATAATAATACGCTGGTATTGAGGAGATTGACTTAGGAAAAGTTCCTGTCCTATAGTAAGTAGTGCATGTGTTAGATATGACTCTTAGTATCTCCCACTAGACTAGAATGGGCCCTCTCTCTGCTTGTATCCCCAGCACTCAGCACACAGCTTGCCTATAGTAGGTCCTTCCCTTCCTCATCTATAAAATACGACTAAAAATACCTACCTGCCAAGATTAAGGGGATGTATGTAAAGTGCCTGGCACAAAGCAGACGTGGGCATCAGTAGTAGCACCAGCTGGGGGTGGGCTGTTGGTAGGATAATGGGGTGGGGGTAGAGCCAGGTTGAGCTCTCCTGAATGCCCCATTTTGGGATCCAGAGGCAGAGTCTTCACCCAATGTCCTCCTCTTGCCCGTGTACCATTCAGGCCCTGGTACAGAGGACACACAAGGCCTCACTCAGACGGTGGCCTCTCCACTATGTGGAGAAACCCTCACGCCAGTGGGTATCCTGGGGCTGAAGTGCCTCATCTTCACCTCTTCTAGATCTTCCCCCAAGGGACTGGCAGCTTAGTGCTTTGAGAATGGAGCCAGATGGACAGGAAGGCACCCAGGAGATCATCCCAAGCCAAACTTATTTAGAAGCAGAGTCTTGTCTTCAGATAAATTCTTAGGTGAAACCCTGATATGTAAAGCAGACAGAGGGGCCATTTTGTTGCCATAAATTAATTTATAAGTTCACGTGGATTACTGTTATTTCTTATAAAGTATGCTCTACTCACCAGCTACAAAAGAGCCTGGCACACGGTAGGCACTCGTGAAAGAATTGTTGAATGAATGGTCAATCGGTGGAGGAAAAAATGAGCCTATTTTGTTAAATACAAATCTGTGAAATAAGGGGGTAGGTATGTATGATGATTGGTGGATACTTCTGGTCCAAAATTCTAATCCAACATTTGTGGAATCCCTATAGCACTTCTGAATGGCCCAGGACTCCAGAGAACACAGTTTGAAAATGACAAGTTCTCCTTTTGGTGAATGAGGACACTAAGGCCAAAGGGTCAGAGGCAGAGCTGGGCTGGAAGCCAGGCCTCCCTGTTCCCTCTCCGAGGCCTTCCAAGGCCCCTCCATATGTTGCATTCTAGGGCCCTGGGATGGGGTTCTTCCTGTCCCTTTCACCCTGGCTGGGACAGCCTGTGTGCCAGGGGCCGCCATCTCGCTCAGGCATTTCCCACCAGCCTCCGCCCCAAACCTAAGCCAGGCAGGAGCCAGTTTCCTCCCACTGACTCCAGGATAGGCTCTGTTCCTAATATCTGTCATCTGGGCAAGGAAGGCCCATGGCCCAACACTCCTCTTGGAACCATGGGGCCCCAAGTGGCAGATATCCCCAGTGAGTGCCAGATTAGTAGAACCTACTTGGTGGGTGAGGAGCAGGGGGAATGAGCACAGCCACTGAGGGTCTGCCCAGGGGTAACACCCAGGAACGCCCCAGAACATGGGCCCCACAGCAGTTGGGGGCATTTATGGGCCTTCCTGTAAACTTCTGAGAGGGTAACTTTATCCTGCTTCTTTCGGCCAAGTATCCTCCTCCAGCAGCTGGTCACAAAGCTGGTTAATCTCCCAGAGTGCTCAGCTTAAAACCCGTGACTCACAGCACAGCCAGTGTCAGGGAGGGGGTGTCCGCCTCCAATACGTGGCGCCCAGAGTCAGCTGTTCTGGGGCCTTCTCTGGTTTCTCCAACTGAGTCCTGAGGTTTGGGGCCTTGTCTTCCTTCCCGGAGTCCTGCTTCTCACTGACCCCCACATACAAGCCGTGAGAGGTCAGGGCCCTGGGAAGAGGGCCAGTTCCAGGCCTTGGCTTTGGCCAAGCCCTCAGGCTATCCCAGAAATGCCCAGCAGGCATTGGCCTTCCGGGGAAGGGGAAGGTTTCAAGTGTAACTCTGGGAGGGGTTGGTCCTGAAATTGGGGTCTCTGCCTCACCTGCCCAGACCTGGAAAAATTCCCTGCAGCCATGACCCTCTCATCGCGGATCTTCAGTCCCTGTCAGCATGTGACATGAAACCTGGGTAGGGTGGCTGAAGTGAGCTAGCAAAAAGTAACACAAATGACAAGGGACCTCTGACTTGAGATCAGCAGAATAAGCACAAGTCGAGTCAGGAAGAAAAGGTGGAGTAGTGTTTTGGCCTTGGAGAGACATGGGTTCAAATCCCAACTCTGCCACCTACTAGCTGAATAGCTTGCCTGAGCCTCTGTTTCCTCCTCTGTAAAACTGGGGTAGTAATAGTACTTACCTTGGCGAGCTAATGTGAGAATCAAAATCTGTTTTCCTGCTTAGTGGGTGGGAGCTATTAATATTATTGTTGTTATTGTCATCATCGTATTGCTCAAAAAGCAGGAGAATCCATTTTCATTTGTCTGGGGACTTATGTTTGTATAGTGGGAGGGAAGCTAATGGTCTGAAAGGATTTCAGTGACTCCTCTCACTTGGCAGGAAATCTATTCTGATGAATATGACTCTGTAAATGATAAGGGAGTATCTGCCAGTCAGTGGCATCATGCTTGTTATGGTTGAAGACCTACCCCAAGAAACAGCTATAGCAGATACATGACGGAGGCTCCCACTGGTACCTCTACTGAGCAAAGCACAAATCATGTGCTAACCCTTGCTCCTGTGGTGCCAGTGATTCTCAATACCTTCTACTCCATCTGAAAAGTCCCATATATATCCGAAGATTCCTGTAGGTAAGGAGGAATGAACCACTTTATAAGTTCCTGTTATGGGCCAGGCACTATATTAAACACATATATTTGACCATATCTATCCCTTGCAGCACCCCTCAGGATGGGTGTACTATTATCTCCATATGGTGGACCAATTACATTAATGAACTTAGTTCTTCACTCCTCCTTGTATTCATACCCTTTGCCTTATGATTTTGCAGCTCTTCATATCAGGAGGCATATTGTGTATTTCTCCACGTCTCAGTTCTGAGTTCAGCCATGTATCTTGTTTTGACCCATGAGATATTAACATATATGAATCAGGCAGAGGTTTGGGAAATGTGTTTCTGCTTGCACTGTTGCACCACTACCATTACCATGAAAACATGCCTAGGCAAGCCTGCTGGAGGTGAGGCCTGTAGAGCACAGCTGAGTCACCCAGTTCCTCAGCCAAGACCAGCCTGAGCCAGTCAAGTACAGCATGTGAGTGAGCCCAGTAGAGCCTAGGAAAACAGCCCAATCTAAATAGCCAACCTGCAGACTCAGAAACTAAAGGTTTATTATTTGAAGCCATTGGATTTTGGAGAGTGGTTTATTACACATAATTATCATGGTAATAGATAACAGATACATGCCATTAAAAAAATAGACTTTATTTTTCAGCGCAGTTTCAGGTTCACAGTAAAATTGAGCAGAAAGCAGAGACAGTTCCCATATACCCCTGCACCTACACATGCACAGCCTCCCCCAGTGTCAACATCCTGCACCAGAGTGGGACATTTGTTATAATCCATAAACCAACATTGATGAAACTACATATCATCATCACCCAGAGTGCACAATTTACGTTAGGGTTTACTCTTTGTGTTGTACATTCTATGGGTTTTGACAAAGCGATAATGACATGTATCCACCATTACAGTATCATACAAAATAGTTTTGCTGCCCTAAAAATTATCTGCACTCTGCTTATTCAACCCTCCATCCCCTCAACCCCAATAACCACTGATCTTTTTATTGTCTCCATAGTTTGGCCTTTTCCAGAATGTCCTATAGTTGGACTCATGCAGCATGTGGCCTTCATCTTTTTAGGACAAAAGAGAGGGAAATGGAAGGAGGAGCAAACCCTTTCACCTCTTCCTCTCTTACTTGGGCATGGACAATAAAATTGCAGCTATAAGTATTGTAGAAGCTTGTGTGTGTGAGACCTGGGCTTAAATATTGGGAATTATTTAAGAGGCTGATGGGTGTTAGATCTCTCCAACATTCAGTAGGTAGGTCTGATCATTGAGTTTTGAACAGGTAAGACCTAACAGTAGCTGCTGGGTTTGTTTGGTTATTTATTTATTTATTGAGAGGAGAGAGAGAGAGAGGCAGAGAGAGAGAGAGAGACAGAGAGAGAGAGAGTCTTACTCTGTCACCCAGGCTGGAGTGCAGTGGCACTATCACAGCTCACTGCAGCCTCAACCCAGGCTCAAGTCATCCTCCCACTTCAGCCTTCCAAGTAGATGAGACTACAGGTGCTTACTGCCACGCCCAGCTAATATTTTTATTTTTAGTAAAGCTGGGGTCTCACTATGTTTCCAGACTGTACTCAAACTCAAGCCCAGACTCAAGACCAGGCTGCTCTCAAACTCAAGCTGGATCACCTCAAGCAATCCTCCCACCTTGCCCTCCTGAAATGCTGGGATTCCAGGTGTGAGTCACCATGCCCAGCCAGTAGCTACTGACTGAATACTTACTATGTTCCTAGCTCTGTGCTGTAGATACACTTTTCCTGCATTCTCCTATTTCATATCCACAACAGCACTTTTTATTTTATTTTATTTTATTTTGTTTTATTTTATTTTGATACAGGGGCTTGCTCTGTCACCCAGGCTGGAGGGCAGTGGCATGATCACAGCTCACTGCAGCCTCAACCTCCTGGGCTCAAGTGATCCTCCCACTTCTCAGCCTCCCAAGTGGGACTACAGACACATGCCTCCATGGCCAGCTAATGTTTTTGTATTTTTTGTAGAGGTGGGGTTTCACCATCTTGTACAGGCTGGTCTCAAACTCCTGGGCTCAAGAGATCCACTAGCCTCGGCCTACCAAAGTACTGGGATTACAAACATAAGCCACCATGCCTGGTCACACAACAGCACTTTTTAAAATGTAAGTTAATATTTCCACCTTTCATATGTGGAAATGGAAGCTCAGAGAGACTGAGGGACTTATCAAAGTCACACAGTCAGTGGCAGAGTCATGAGTACACCCTAGGCAGTGTGACACCACAGCCCACTTGACTCCCACCACTTCCCTGCAAGGGGCACTCACTTCTCATCTTCCCTAGAGGTTACCCCAGAACCTCTACTTCCTCCTCAGGAACATGCCATGTGTCTCCCTGGGAGACAGCCACCCAGCCTCTTGGCCTTATCTGCAAAATGAGAAGAGCATTTCTTATTTACCTAGCAGTAGTCAGCTTAGTAAAACAAATACTTCTTGCCTCCTTTTTTGTGTTCACATAATTTCCTGGGCATATCCCAGCCACCTCACTTACCACATACAATATATACCTTACTGCCTAGGGCGCATGTCGTTGCCAGACCCATCATAGGTAGACATATCAGTAGGATACAGATTAGATGACTGTGATTACAAAAAGATCTAAAAATTTCAGTTTATTCTTTGCTTACATAAAATTCCAGGTAGGTAGTTAAAGACTTATGTGGCAGCTTGACAATACCAGACACCCAGATTCTCTTTCTTTCTCATTGCTCTGTGGATCTTCAATCTGCAACTTCCATCACATGATCTAAGGTGGTATATTAGCTTCCCATTGCTGCTCAAACAAATTGCTACAAACTTAGTGGCTTAAAGCAATTCAGATTTATTATCTTACAATTCTGGAGGTCAGAAGTCTGAATTGATTCTTAGGGAGCTAAGATCAAGGTTGGCAGAGCAGTGCTCCTTCTGAAGGCTCTAGAAGAGAATTCATTCCTTGCCTTTTCTGGCTTCTAGAAGCTACCTGCATTCCTTGGCTCATGGCCACATCACTCCAACCTCTGCTTCCATAGTTACATTTTCCTCTGACTCTAACTTACCTGCCTCCTTCTTTCCCTTATAAGGACTCCTGTGCATACACTGGGCCCACCTCAGGAATCCAGTATAATCTTCCCATCTCGAGACCCTGAATTTATTCACATCTGCAAAGTCCTTTTTGCCATGTAACATAATGTTTTCACAGGTTCTAGGGATTAGGATGTGCACATTTTGAGGAAGAGCCATTCCTCTGTCTACCAGATGGCCACTCCAGCTCCTGCTAATCACCCACATACCAACCAATGGGGAGAGGGAAAGAAGGCCAACTCCTTCCCCTCAAAAGTCATAACTAAGAAGTTGCACACAAATTACTCCCACTCATACCCCATTGGCTACAACTTAGTCACATGGTCACAGCTAGCTGCAAGGGCATCTGAGAAATGTAGTCTTCTGCTAGATGGCCATGTGTTATGGACTAAACTGTATCCTGCCCTGAAAACTCATAGGTTGAAGCCATAATCCCCAATGTGACTGTATCTGGAGATAGGGTCTTCAAGGAGGTCATTAAAGTTAATTAAAATTGTGAAAGTGGGGCCCTAATCCAATATGACAGGTGTCCTAATAAGAACAGAGACACCAAGGATGTGCATGCACAGAGAAAAGGTCATGTGAGTACACAGTGAGAAGGTGGCTGTCTGCAAGCCATGGAAAGAGGCCTCAGGAGAAATAACCTTGCTAGCACCTTGACCTTGGTCTTCCAGGCTCCAGAACTGTGATAAAATAAATTTCTAGATTGAAGCCACCCAGTCTGTAGTATTTCGTTATGGGCTGCCCAAGTTGACTAATATACCACGTTTCCAAGTAAAAATTATATCATTATGTTAAAAAAGTGAGGTATGGATATTGGGGGACAACTGGCTGTCTCTGTTGTGTCTCTAACCAAACAAATGAATGAGTGATGCATGCTCCATGTGGAGAAATCACAGCATAGGATGGAGGACTGACCAGAAAATAGTGTTAATCTAATATGAAAAATGTCATGTTAGAAGCAATAATAATAACATTATGGAGTCACTTACTGTGTTTGCTGTTTTACATTCTTTACTTATGTTTATGTATTTCATTCATATAATACATCTTTACAGATGAGGAAACTGAGACATGAGGACAGAGAGAGGGCACTGAATCAGCCTGGAAGCCAGAGATCTGGGGCCAGGTTATTAGAAAATCTTCCTTATGGAGACATTCTGAACTGAATCTTCAAGGACAAGTGACAGAGTGGGCCATGAAAGGAGAGGGGAAATTCCTGGAAGAAGGAAATGGCAAGAGCAGAATTTTGGCCACGTAAGTCATCCTGTTGGAGGAACCCATATTACTTCCCAGGGAACACTGAGCCATGTGGCTAGAAGATAAGTAGAGATGCATTCTGAAAGGCCTTGAACGCTATGCCAGGACACTAGGACTTTATTCTGGAGTCAGTGGGGAGCTGTGAAAGGCTTATGCAAGAGGGACACTGCTAGATTTCTATTGTAGAGTCATCAGTCCAGGGGTAGTGTTGGGACCAACTTAAAGGAAACTGAGAGACAAGGCAGAGACACCAGCTGTGAGGTTGCCACAATAGTGGAGATGAAGGCTGTTAGGGGCCACCCTATAACAGGGTAATTGAAGCAGAGAGATGAAGATGACTTCAAGAGATATTTAAGAGATGAAATCAGTAAGACTTAGTGGCCGATTAAATGAAGGTACAAGGGAGAAGAGGTGGGAGATTATGCCTAGGTTCTTACATTGGGTGACAGAGGAGGTAGTGGTGCTATTGAATGAGAGAGAAAAATTTCCTGAGGACAGGCTGGATTCCAGGGGAAGGCAGTGAGCACATTTGGGGACATGATGAATTAGAGGAGCTTGTGAGATATTCAGGTGGAGATGTGAAATAGATAGTTGGATACATGAGTCTGAGGCTTGCAGGTGAAGGGTTGCTGGGGAAATGGATGTGAATGAATTTGTCTGTGTTCAGGTGGTGGATATGTCTTGGAAATGAATGAGTCCACAGACAGTAAAGGAAGTATGGCCAAAGGTCAGAACCTGGAGGGAGCATGATCACTTCAGTGGCAGATGGAACATGGGAAGACTGGGAAGTAGGCTTCAAAAGAATGGTCAACGGTCAAAGCAGAACCAGAAAGGATGTTGTCTTGGAAACTAAAGGAATGGAACATTTTGAGCAACAGGACATAGTCATCAGTGACTTTAAAGGGCATCCTATAAGGCAAGGAGGGAGAAATGTCCCCCCAGCAATAATAAGGTTGTTGGTAGCCGTTTTGATGAATAGATGTCTCATCCACTTCCCTGTCTTTAGCAAGTGAATGTGAAAGCAGGAGAAGAGGAGGAGTAGCCAGCGAGTGGAGATGCTCTAGAAACTTGGTTGAAAATACCTAGGCATTATGCGCCCATGAGGGAAGAACACAACATCTCCTACAGAGCAGTCCTACCCAAACAAATCAAATCTGCATCTGACCAAGCCTCTATCCAACCAACAATTTACAGAAAATACAGAGAACAGGTGAACCTGTTAAAACACACCATAGGGATGCAATCTAAAAATCCCAGACTATAACAAACTGCAGAACAAACAACCCAGTTTCCCAGTTTTTAAAAAATAAACAAATTGCAAGGGGAAAAAAGATATGGAGGGAAACTTATATGTAAAAAGACAGATCAACCAATTGGGTCTTGCAGTGCAGACCCAATTTGGATCCTGATTCAAACAAACAACCAAATTTTATGAGACAAATGGAAATCTGGCTGGATATTTGCTGGCATAAGGAATTACTATCAATTTTTCTAGTATGCTAATGATATTGTGCTTATGTTTTAAAAAGAAGTCCTTATGTTTTAGACATACATAATCAAATATATACAAATGAAATTATGAGATGTCTGAAATTCACTTCAAAATCATACTAGGGGAAGAAGTAGGCAGGGCATTGACAGGTCGGGTTTGGACATGGACTAATGGTTATGGGAAATGGTAATGGGGTTCATAGTATTATTGTGTCTATTTCTGTCTATGTTCAAAATTATTCATAAGAAAGAGTGGAAAAGCTTTGGCTTGGAATGGAAGAAGAGGCAAGGAAAGGCCTGAAAGGATGGAGAGTAGCAAGGCCCCAAGACCAGATGTTTCTTTCTCCCCATGTTCTCTCCACCTCCCTGCCTCTCCCAAGTTCCTGGGACAAGCCCACTCCGAGCTCCCATCCCATGATAGCTAAGGAGGAACAGAGATCCAAGACCCCTGAGTCAAATGGGCCAGAGGTCAGAGGTCAGGGCAGAAACAGCCACCACTTGATCATGGAGAAACCAAATCAGTGCCAGCCCCTGGGGTCCTGTGCCTGCCTTTGTCCACCATTGGTGGGGATGTCCCTGCTTCAAAGGCATGAGGTGGCGGAAGTTCATCCTTGTTCCTTCAGAGATTCCTGGGCATAAAGGGGCCTGAAGAAGCTTATTCCCTATTTCCAAGATCTGGGATTCAGAGTTAACCAGATATGTAGAAGCAAGAGATAAGTGTTTCTGTCCCAGAACCTCCATATCTAAGCATATGTGAACCCTAGGCAAGTGGCTTACCCTCTCTGGGCCTCAGGTTCCAACACCATGCAACGAGGATAAATGCCACTGGTGTTGGGGCAGGGCGGGGACACTAGCTGCTGAAATGTGAACTCTGCTGGACCTCAGCCTTCTCTGGGCATGCCTTAGCAAAGAACTGCATCCTCGGGCCTCCCCCAACCCCTGGTCCTGGCCCTGCCTGCACCAGCCTCTCTGCATCTGTCATCAGCCTGCTCTGCTCCCCTTTGGCCAGGCTTTGTTTGGGGGTGGCTGGCAGGCTGCCCGTGTGCATGGTGGAGACAGTGACGCCTGCTGCTGCAGGCAACACTTCACAGGCTGCATCATCACCCACACTTCCAGCTGCCCCCAACCCCACCATGACCCCCAGTTCCAAGAGGTCCAGAGTTCAGAATAACCAGGACAGGCTCCCAACATCCTCATCCCCACCCCACCCACTGCTTGCCCATAACTTCCATTCCCATAGCTTCCATTCAAAGAGAGATCAAGCAAAGCAAGAATAATTCCCAAGCTCCTACCGTGTGCCCTGAGACAGGCGTGATGCAAGCACTGTGTATGCCTTGGCAACTGAACCCTTACATCCTCCTACGTAGGTGCTAGAACCCAGTCACATTTGACAGCTGGGGGAAAATGAGACATGGAGAGGGGAAGTGACTTACCCAAGGTAAGTAAGGAGCAGACACAGCATTTGAATCCAGATGTATTAGACTCCTAAGTCCAGTGGAGATACCTGAGGAACATAGCCACAGCACTGGTGGTCCACTCTCCATGTTGGGCAAGCTCAGCACCATATTCTCCTAGGCCAAATTCAGATGGACCCAGGCAAGTTGTGCTCCATCTTTGGGAGAAGAAAAGACTATGATATTCATGGTCCCCCAGTGCTCCTTTGTGGGGATCCCCAAGTTAACTGCTTTCCAGTCTGGGGAACAGGCTTCTGATCTCATGCTGGGCCCTCGCCTCACACAGCTTCTGCTTCACCCCAGGGCTGGCCTGTGTGGTGTACCCAGCCCTGTGTGGGCCACGTGGATGGAGTCAGAGGATGGGCAGCTGCCCTCCTGCCCAGAGAAGGGAGGCCCAAGAGGGAGGCTGAGAAGACAGGGAGAAACAGGGACTCTGCAAGACCTCCTCGTTCCTGAGTGTATATGGAGTCAGGCATCCAATGCCTCCATCCTACATGTGAAGAAAGTGGGACCCAGGAGGGGACAGAGCTGAGAGAGGGTCAGGCAGCAGGGTGCAGCACAGCGAGGTGAAAACCCTGGTCGTCTTGCTCTGGTCCGGGCTCTCCCCACTGTATGTAATCTCTAGCCTCTCACTGCAGTCCTCTACCCCTGCCATGACACACCTCGGGGGGTCTGAAGAAACAGGTCTTAAATGATCCAAGGAACCCTGGATCCAGTGTCAGCCACCTAAGGAACATCCCAACACATGTTGTCATACCTCCAGGACTTCACCCATGCTGTTCTCTAAGCCCGGAAAGCCTTTCCCTACAGCAGCCCACCACCCCCACCCCTCTTGGGCACTCCTACTCATCCTTCAGTAACCAAGAAGAAGGATAGCAATATTTCCTCCTTGGGGAACTCTTCTCGGGTGTCCACAAGAGAGTTCATTGGTCCCTCTGGGTGCTCCTGCAGGGTGTTTTGATTATTCATTTATGGATTGCTCTTTCCCCAGTAGACAGAGCTCTCTGAGGCTGGGGACACTGTCTGAATCATCCTAGATCTTGCTGCACCTAGCCTGGGGCCTAGAAACAGAGTGGGTGTCTGGGGAATGCTTGAGGGGTTGGGGGAGGTTAGGCCTGTTGAGGCACATGGGCCATAAATCACCTTCCCAAGCCAGGGGGAAAGCAGCAATCCAGGAGAGCTTCACGGAGGTGGCAGGACGGGATGTAGGACGGAGGCAGACCACAGACTTGCAGGTGGCCAGGGAATCAGTCATGAGACCCTCTGCCCTCTGTTCTTCTGCCAGAAAACCCCTGTCCTGGGTGCTATTGGCCAGGGATGAGCAGGTTTTGGAGCCAGGGGAATCAGGCTTCTCCAAGGCATCCGGTCTCCACTCAGAGGCATGTGGCTGGGGCAGCTGCTGGGGACTGCAGCTGGTGTCTGTCCCAGAGCCCAACGGCTGTGTGTGCCTTAATCCCAGTCCCTTGGTGCCCCCCAGGCTGGCAGGTGGGCTGATGAGGCAGAAAGGAGGCAACAGGAGAGGGGTGGAGAGCCTAGCCCCCTCTCCAGGTCCCCACAGCCGCCCTCTGGATCTTGCTATATGTGCCACCCCATCACCAGGTCCTCATCACCAGCTCTCCCCTCAGCCCTGAGCTGCTCCTCCCTCAGCCCTTAGAGGGAAGTCTGACCTCCTTGAGGTAGGAAGATGCAGCTTGAAAAGTTCAAACTGGAAAATACAAAGAAGAGATGGATGTCATGGCATATATGCCCCTCTGTGTCTTCTTTCTGGATGGGCCAGGGGATGTTTAGGCACATAGGTGGAGACAAACATTCACACTGGGACCGAGATGTGAATGTACCTGACTTAGGTATATGCGCAGGAATATGGGCAGGTGGGACACATCTGTGGCGTGCACATGGCATGTGAAGTGTGTGTGTTCTGTAGATGAGGAGTGCACAGCATGGAAGGTATACACATGTGTGAGGTGTGCATGGAGTATGAAGCACGCACAGTATATGAGATGTAATATGTGTAATATGCACATGATGTGAGAGAGGAAATGTCCCATATGTGGGACATACTGATGTTGGAGGTTTACACGGCATATGAGTTTACATAGAGTGTCAAGTGTATCCAGAGTATTATGTGTACATGGCATGTAATGTATAAACCATGTGAGACTTGTACATAGTATGTGAGGTAACACGGAGCGTGAAATGTGTGTGTGTGTGAGGTGTACAAGGAGTGGGATATGTACACAATGTAAGAGATGTACCCAGTGTGTAACATATTCGTGGAGTGTGAGGCAGATATGGCACGTGACAGACATACATAGTGCTTGAGATATATGTGGTATGTGAGGTGTACAGAGAGAGTGAACTGTACATTATGTGAGAGGTGTACAGTATATGGGAGGTGTACAGTATGTGAGATGTGTATGGTATGTGAGAGGTGTACGGTATGTGAGAGGTGTACAGTATGTGAAGTGTACAGTATGTGAGAGGTGTACGGTATGTGAGAGGTGTACAGTATGTGAGATGTGTATGGTATGTGAGAGGTGTACGGTATGTGAGAGGTGTATGGTTTGTGAAGTGTACAGTATGTGAGAGGCGTACGGTATGTGAGAAGTGTACGGTATGTGAGAGGTGTACGGTATGTGAGAGGTGTATGGTATGTGAGAGGTGTACAGTATGTGAGAGGTGTACGGTATGTGAGAGGTGTACAGTATGTGAAGTGTACGGTATGTGAGAAGTGTACAGTATGTGAGAGGTGTACGGTATGTGAGAGGTGTACAGTATGTGAGAGGTGTACGGTATGTGAGAGGTGTACAGTATGTGAAGTGTACGGTATGTGAGAGGTGTACAGTATGTGAAGTGTATGGTATGTGAGAGGTGTACGGTATGTGAGAAGTGTACGGTATGTGAGAGGTGTACAGTATGTGAGAGGTGTACGGTATGTGAGAGGTGTACAGTATGTGAAGTGTACGGTATGTGAGAAGTGTACAGTATGTGAGAGGTGTACGGTATGTGAGAGGTGTACAGTATGTGAGAGGTGTACGGTATGTGAGAGGTGTACAGTATGTGAAGTGTACGGTATGTGAGAGGTGTACAGTATGTGAAGTGTATGGTATGTGAGAGGTGTACGGTATGTGAGAGGTGTATGGTATGTGAAGTGTACAGTATGTGAGAGGTGTACGGTATGTGAGAGGTGTACGGTATGTGAGAGGTGTACAGTATGTGAAAGATGCACATTATGAGAGAGGTAGGTGGAGCATAAGGTGTACATTATGTGAGAGGCATACAGGGAGTGTGAGCTGTACATTCTGTGAGACGCATACAGGAATTGTGAGGTGTACATTATGTGAGAGGTATACATTATGTGAAGATGTACATTATGAGAGAGGCATGCAGGGAGCATGTGGTGTACATTCTGTGAGAGGCGTGCAGGGAGCACATGGTGTGCATTCTGTGAGAGGCATGCAGTGAGTGTGTGGCGTGTATTCTGTACGAGGCGTCGAGGGAGCGTGTTACATGCATTCTGTGAGAGGCGTGCAGGGGGTGTGTGGCGTGCATTCTGTGAGAGGCGTGCAGGGGGTGTGTGGCGTGCATTCTGTGAGAGGCGTGCAGTGAGTGTGTGGCGTGTATTCTGTACGAGGCGTCGAGGGAGCGTGTTACATGCATTCTGTGAGAGGCGTGCATTCTGTGAGAGGCGTGCAGGGGGTGTGTGGCGTGCATTCTGTGAGAGGCGTGCAGGGGGTGTGTGGCGTGCATTCTGTGAGAGGCGTGCAGGGGGTGTGTGGCGTGCATTCTGTGAGAGGCGTGCAGGGGGTGTGTGGCGTGCATTCTGTGAGAGGAGTGCAGGGAGCGTGAGGTGTGCATTCTGTGAGAGGTGTGCAGGGAGCGTGAGGTGTGCATTCTCAGAGGTGTGCAGGGAGCATGAGGTGTACATTATCAGAGAGGTGTGCAGGGAGCGTGCACTGTACATTCTGTGAGAGTTGTGCACAGTGTAAGGTGAGCACTGTATGTGACTTGTCTGCAGTTTATCAGGTGCACATAGCTATGACACCACAAAGGCATATGAAAGAATGCAGGTGAGGACAGATTGTCCTTCCAAGAAAATGTGCCTGTCAGCTCTGTCCTGGGTTCACATGCTGGACCCACGGCACAACCTCCCGTGTAGTGTCATAGGCAGAGGAGACAGAGGGACATCCTCTGGCTTTTCAGAAGTCCTTTTGTGCATAAAGGAGAAGGCTGCTTTGAGAGGCTGCCTTCCTCAAAGAACTCAAGGACAATGTGCTCTTTGAGGAATATCACAGGTTGGTAATATTGTTTTTACATCTGACTTAAATCCTTCATGCTGCAAGTTGAATTCTTTTTTTTTTTTTTTTTTTTTTTTTTTTGGTGCTTTCAAATGTGAAGGTAGTGAACTCTCCTTTCATATAGACCTCCTCACCCCAGGAGCCTAATGTCTTTAGGCTGGAAGAATAATTAGCACCTTCATGAGCCCTGCCTGCTTGAACACTTCTAGTCATTAAGTTATTGTCACTTTATTTGTGTTGTTTAGTAAACAGCGAGTGTGTATTTCCAACCCCAGGAATCCAGCCCCACAAAGACCACAGGGCTCACCTCTGAGGCACGGAAAGGCTTTAATTACATGAAGAATAAGCTTGAAGGAGAGAGACTGGATGAATGAATGAACGCCTCAGGTCTTTCCAAAAGCCCAGGCATCAGTGGGTTCTTAAGCCTGGCCTCAGCTTCCCCTACCTGCTGGGCAGTCTCAGCTCCTGCTATTTTCACTCACCTGACTTCCCAGTACCCAGGAAAGAACGGGAAAGAACCCGGAGTGAGAGACATTGTGAGGGCTGCATGGAATGTGAGGTGCACGTGGCATGTGGGGTCTGGTGGGGGAAAGAGCTGGGCAGGCTGCAGGGAGGGTCCCCTCACAACTCCACGCTCACATGGGTCACATCCAGGGCCCTTCAGCCTCTTCCCTGGGTAGTAGCCCACCCCTCACCTCACATCCTGAATTGGGCTAAAGCTTAGTTCTAGATGAATTTATAGTTAAATTTAAAAATCACATCTAGAGAATTCCCTCTTAAATTTAAGGACTACGTCAGTTTTGGAGGGAGTTTTAATAAACCTCTTAAAGAGGGGAACAAACAGCTCTAGCCTATTATACCTAGTTCTTCAAGAATCTCTTGGTTTGTAAGATATTCTTTCATTAGAAGTAACAAATTGGCCAGGTGCGGGTGGCTCATGCCTATAATCCCAGCACTTTGGGAGGCTGAAGCGGGTGGATCACCTGAGGTCAAGAGTTCGAGACCTGCCTGGCCAACATGGTGAAACTCCATCTCTAATAAAAATACAAAAAAATTAGCCAGGCATGGTGGCACGTGCCTGTCGTCCCAGCTACTCAGGAGGCTGAAGCATGAGAATCTCTTGAACCCCAGCAGTGGAGGTTGCAGTGAGCCAAGATCGTGCCACAGCACTCCAGCCTGGGTGACAGAGTGAGATTCTGTCTCAATTAAAAAAAAAAAAAAAAAAAAGAAGGAGAAGTAACAAATTGCCCATCAAACCCCATCCCCAAACTCTATCTCATGCCATCCCCATGCCCCATCCCCAGCCCCCACAGCACCAGGCATCCATCCTGGGAGGGCAGGAGCCATGCCTGTCTGTACCCACAGACTCCTCTGCTCCTAGCAGAGGCGATTGTCCCATAGAAGGTGCTCAATAATTATTTTGTTCTCTCTGCGGGGAGCATTCTCCTCCGATGGCTACATGGCTAACTCCCAAGCCTCTTTTCACTCTTTGCTCAAATGTGACCTTGTCAACCTGACCACTCTATTTAACACTACAGCTGGCCTCACCCTGGCACCTCAATCCTGCTCATCTTGTTCTGCTTGTAATATTTTTCTGCGTGTATCGCCTTCTAACATTTATATATGTTAGTTATGATTATGTGTATTGCTTATTGTCTGCCTTGCCCCACCAGCATGTCAGTTCCACAGGGACAAGGAACATGGTCTGTTTCGTTCTCCACCACATTCCCAGCACCTGAATAAATGTTTGTTGTATAAGTGAATGAATCATAGACTGGACAACGGAGAGTGGGACTATCTCCACCCCCCGAGTTGTGCCCTGCCCCCACACCCTGCACACTGGGAGGGAAGGGCACATGCTGTTGGTTGTCTTCTTGTTCCCTCCCTCCACAGTGCAGACTCCTGTTCTTCAACTCCCAGCTCAGCTGCCAGACTCCCAAGCCCTGCTTGTCTGTGGGAGGCCGGAGAGTACCCCCAAAGCGGGAAATGTGGCCATCTGTGGGGAATCTCTGGGACCCTGTCCCTAATCTGGGACCATGTCTATATCCTGGCAATATCACAGTCCCTCCTGACCAACCCAGACTGGGTCCAGAGAAGGATCTATACCCATGTGCTGGGCAGATTTAGGCTTTCCCAGGGAGCAAGGTTGGCAGGGGACAGAGGGGAGCAGGGGCACTCAGGGTGGACCCAGGAACAGGAAGGGAAAGGCTGGGGACAGAGAGGGGACCTGGAGCTGGCCCTGCCCCACCAGGCCCACTCTTGCTTTTACCTTCTAGCCCTTTGGCGCCCCCACCCCCCGGTCAGATACGCAGCCTGTGTCAGCCCAAGTGCAGAGCCACAGGCCCAGCCTGGGCAGGGGCAGGGTGCATGAAGACTGGGGCAGGTGCAGGCTGGATTGGGTTTCCAGAGGCTATATATATAAAGGCGGCCGGGAGCCCCATGGCCGCTCCCTGAGGGCACAACACTGTGGGGGCCCAGCCAGGCCCACATTCCTTTCCAGAAGCCAGCTCTCCATTTATAGCCCCTGGGCAGGCCAGCTAAGGGAGCTGAGTGGGGAGGACTGGAAAGGGCAGAGGGAGAAGGGGCAGCCCAGGCAGCACTCCCTCCCCACTGCCCACCAAAGGAGGCCCTCATCATGAAGACAGCAGAAGCCAAACCCAGGGTGAGGTGTGCACTTGCCCCCAGGCACAGAGCCTATCATTCTGGTCAGGCCTGCGTTGAGGGGTGAAGGGGCTGCCAGGGGACCCCCTCAAAATCCCTCAGCCCATTGCTAGTGGCCCCTCACAGAACAAGTCCAGCACCTGTGGACAAAGGGCACCGTTGACTAGACTCTGCAGTATAAGAGTTTGAATTTTTTCAGCTTCCAAACTTGGTATCCTTTTTCCCTCTGCCCCCAACCCAGCACTGGTACTAAAAGGACAACATGTTCGAGGTTGGACATACTTCTCCCTGCTCTGTGGGCAGCAGGGATGAGATGATGGTGTTGACAAACCCCTCTCCAAAGAGGATACAGAACCAGAAGGGTGATTCCAGGCAGGTGTGGATGCCAGGCCTGGAGAGGTCTGAAATGGTCACCGAGTTCAGTCAAGTTCCAATCTTCTTTTGAGCAACAGAAACCTAGTAGCAAACAAAAATCCCACTTGAAAGCCTAATATAAAAATGACATTTTACCACTAGAATGTCTGTGTGCTTTAAAACAGCACTTCCTAATTATGGAAGAAGATGTAACTACAAATCAAGCTTAAAACTGTCAAAGCAGTTTAGATTTATAAGCCACAAGTGATAACATATTAAATGTGTTTGGTAAGTTCAAACATATAACATTTACTTATTTATTGTAAAGACAACTTGATGACAGTCCTGAGGAAGTTTTTATAAACACAAAGCACAAAAAGCAAAGTTGTAATCACTTGTCTCAGCATCCAATTTATTTTGTAGTTTCTTGCTTATACAGATTTGGGAAAAATCTAGATTTGCATAGATAAGTGGTTTGAATAGCTCACCTGGGAATCTCAGAGTACTCTTCAATTAAGTAGACTCATTCATTCATTTGCCCAAGAAATATTTATTGAGTGCCTACTATGCACCAGGCTTTCTGCTGAGCCTTGAGCAAGTAGGAAGAAGTATTTGTTTCTAAATCATCAATATAACAATTACTTACATTCCTCATTGTGAGTATAGTGAAAAAACAATAAGAAGACACATCATAGATGCCAAATCTCTCTATAGTATACCACTACAATATTGCAGCATGCCATGTATAATGCCCAATGTAAGAGAACATGCCCCAGGCATATGGAGTCTGAGCCTTTCCTGGGAAGAGCAAGTGTAATAGAACATGGATGTCTAATCACGTATGTGACTGCCAAGTTTTGAAGAAATTCAACCATCTTCATTGATGTCACAGTTCAAGAAGTTCAAATATATGCATAGAGATCCAAAGGGCATGAGGCCACTCATTCATTCATTGGACATTTATCAGGTGCCTACTGTGTGACTGCCACTGTGATGGTTTCTGGAAATGTCATTGTGAACAAAATGTCCTTGCCTTCATGGGGCTAAGTCAGTCATGAACAAACTAATGAAGAAGACTATAAAGAGTGGCAGTGCCTGGAAGGAAATGAACAGGGTGGCGTGACCCAGAGTATGGGAGGCAGTTATCTTAGAGCGATGTCCCAAGGAGGCAAGATGATCTATTATATAAAATGCAGTCAATCTTGGGGAAAACCCAGGGCATAATGCTATGAGTTTAGAGCAGCAAGGACAAGGCCCCAAGGCAGGATCCTGTTTAGAGTGTTAGAAGATGAGAAAGGAGGTCAGACTAACTGGAGTAGAGCAATCAAAAAGGATGGTGGCTCCAGGTGTAATAGGAGTCACAGGCTCAGGCTAGCTCATGCAGGGCCTGATAAGCCAGCGCATGGAGATGAGATTTTACTCTAAATGCAAGAAGCTATTGGGGAATTTGAAGCAGAAGGATGGCATAATCCCATTTACACTGTAAAGGTCTACTCAGGCTGCTACGTAACCAATGGATTATATTGAGACTAGAGAGGAAGTGAGGAGGGCAGCCAGGTTATTGTGGTCATCCAGAGCAACAGTGTGACAGCTTAGTCCAGGATGGTGACACTAGGGATGGACAGACTTGAGACAGGTCTTAGAGGTAGAGTGGACAGCTCTTCCTCATACCCAGACCTCTCCTCGGAACCTCCAGCCTCAAAAATCCCCCTGCCTAATCCACACTTCCATCTGGATATCCAATATGCATTTCAAATTTTGCCCAAACCTGGACACTTAATCTACCACTCACAAACCTAGTCTTCCCAACTCCATTCTTGCAGGAATCATCCTTAGCTCCTTGCTTATCTCACTGCCCACATGCAATCATGAATAAATGTTGTTAGCTCCATCTTGAAAACATATATCTAGAATTCACTTTTCACCAGCTCCACTCACTGGGATTATAGCAATAGCCTCCTAATTGGTCTCCCTCCTTCTGCCCTTTCCCTCCAGTAACCAGCATGCTCCTGTTACAATGTAAATCAGATGGTGATATTCTCCTCTGCTCAAGCCCTCCAGTGGCTTTCCATCTCAGAATATAATCCCTTTTCTCTCTCTCTCACCCCATTTCCCACTATCCCTTTTACTCACCCTGCTGCAGACATATGAGCCTCCTTGCCATACTTTGAATCTGCCAAACAGAGTCCTGCCTCAGGAACTTTGCACACGCTTATCCCTCTATCTGGCCCTACATATCTCCAGGTATCTGCTTCCAATTCTCTTCATTCAGGTCTCTGCTAAAATGTAGCAGAGAGGCCTTCTCTGATCACTCCATAATCTTCGTCACTGTGTCCCCCTGCCTTGCTTTTTCTTCATAAGCTTCTAACCTCCTGGCATCACATACTTCCTTGTTATTTGTTCATTGTCTGTCACCCTGCTTACATTGACAATGTAAGTGCCAGAGTCTTAGTTTTGTTCGTTGCTCTAGCCCCACACTTGGACTGGTAACTGGCATATAATGGATACCTAACAATATGTGGATTTCTGGGTGACCCCCTGCGGCTTGGGTGGGGTGAGGCCAGGACTTTGCTGCCCTTGCCAGGATTTAGAGTTACCATCACTGCTGCTCCATGACGTAGACTTTACTGAATGAACAAATACAGGTGGTCCTATGGAGTAAAGCGAGGTGAGTACTTCATGAAGGGAGACCTTCAGCACCACTACCAGCAGCAGAGAAGTGAAGGAGGTAGGACCCCAAAAGAGCCCTCCGGGTTTTGTGGGAAGGGAGGACTTCTTAGGGCCCAGAACCGCCAGCTAGGATGCCTTCCAGAAGTTAGTGGGAAAGGCACAAAGATCACTCCTGCTTAAATTTCTGGTTTCCAGGAGGGGAGATTCAGGCAGGGATGTATGGCCAACGGAGATTCCTGGCCAGAGTGCTGAGAGGACTGTGTGAACTGCATATTCAGGAAGAGGTTAAGAGGCCCCCATAGGGGTGGCCGGTATGCTGAGGCTTGTATGGGAGCCAGAGTTCCCACATTCCATGGGGTGGTTGCCTCCTCCTGTTTCCAGCCTTTCCAGTGAGGCTGCAGGAAAGAGACACAGCTGAGGCCCGGAGACTACGTGGGACTCTGTCAGGGCATGGTGCCACGGACGAGTTGTAAGCCTGCAGGACATAGCATCCAACTCTGAAAGCCCCTTGCTCGAATAACCCTACATCACTGCCTGAGGGCTTCCACATCCTTGGTCTCTTCAGACTCTCATCTCCACCACAGTTACTCCAAGAAATTACTGTCATTCCCAAATCTATAACTGGAAACTGAGGCTAAGGAAGGAGACAGGACTTCCACAAAATCACACAGTTGGGACACTCTGGAGTCTGGATTCAAATGGTCTGCAAATTGCACTCTCAGAGACTTCAGGTGAGATGAGGTGAGATTCTCAGGCCAGGTCCTGAAGTTTGCGACCTTGGCCAAATGCACTTTCCTTGACTCAGCACCGCGGGTGAGGCAGAGCCAAGACCGGAGGAGAAGGGTTTTCTTCCCAGCTGAAGAGGCAGCTCAGCCTAGACCCCAGGCATGGCACTGCACAACCCTGCTGTGGAAACGTGCAGATTTAGATGGACGGGATTCCTCACTTGGGCAGGATCCGAGTTTGGAGAGATTGGCGCGAAGCTTTAGCAGCAATCTCCGATTCCTGTACAACCATGGCGGAGTTTCTAAGCGTCTAGGGAAGAAGGACTGGGCGCACGACCTCCTGAGCAACTCCCAGGTCGGGGACTGGCGGAATATCACAGCCTCTACGACCCGTTTGTCTCGGGCTGTCCCACTTCAACTATCGGGGTTTCTCTGCCTGTTGTTGCCCTCGTGCGTTTCTTTGCCTCGACACTCTAAGCTTTCTGCTTTCTGCGTGTCTCTCAACCTCTTTCGGTCCCTCTTTCACGGTCTCACTCTCTCAGCTCTATGCCCCCAATCCCTTGCCTCTCTCCAAATAACTCAAGACCTGATTTCTACAGCTGCTCTACCCATGGGTTCCCCACAAATCAGGGGTGGAGGAGTATTAAAAGTCAGCTCAGAGGTGAGCGCGCACAGCCAGCGTTTCCCGCGGACACAGCAGTCGGGTGTTGGAGAGGTTTGGAAAGGGCGTGCCGGAGAGCCAAGTGCAGCCGCCTAAGGCTACCGGTCGCTCCCTCCCTCCCTGCCCGGTAGGGCACCGAGAGCGCGCGCCAGTGTGGAGGGGCGGGCTGGCTGGCCACTCTGCGGGCCCCTGCGGCCACCCAGGGGACTCCCCAAGCCCCGCCCCGCTGTGTTCCTATTGGCCTCGGGCTCCCCCGCCCCTAGCTGCCCGCCTGGGCTCCGGGGCGTTTAGGCTACCACTGATAAATAGCCCAGGGCGCCTGGCGCGAAGCTAGGGGTGAGGAAGCCCTAGGGCGCTGCCGCCGTTTTCCTTAACCACAAATCAGGCGGGACAGGACAGGGAGGGGTGGGAGACAGTGGGTGGTCATTCAGACTTCCAGCACTTTACTATCAACAGCCGGGGCTCCCGAGCGGCAGAAAATTCCGGCCACTCTCTGCCGCTTGGGTTGGGCAAAGCCAGGACTGTGCCGCGCCACCGCCAGGATATGGAGCTACTGTCGCCACCGCTCCGCGACGTAGACCTGACGGGCCCGGACGGCTCTCTCTGCTCCTTTGCCACAACGGACGACTTCTATGACGACCCGTGTTTCGACTCCCCGGACCTGCGCTTCTTCGAAGACCTGGACCCGCGCCTGATGCACGTGGGCGCGCTCCTGAAACCCGAAGAGCACTCGCACTTCCCCGCGGCGGTGCACCCTGCCCCGGGCGCGCGTGAGGACGAGCATGTGCGCGCGCCCAGCGGGCACCACCAGGCGGGCCGCTGCCTACTGTGGGCCTGCAAGGCGTGCAAGCGCAAGACCACCAACGCCGACCGCCGCAAGGCCGCCACCATGCGCGAGCGGCGCCGCCTGAGCAAAGTAAATGAGGCCTTTGAGACGCTGAAGCGCTGCACGTCTAGCAACCCGAACCAGCGGTTGCCCAAGGTGGAGATCCTGCGCAACGCCATCCGCTATATCGAGGGCCTGCAGGCTTTGCTGCGCGACCAGGACGCCGCGCCCCCTGGCGCCGCCGCCGCCTTCTATGCGCCGGGCCCGCTGCCCCCAGGCCGCGGCGGCGAGCACTACAGTGGCGAGTCCGACGCGTCCAGCCCGCGCTCCAACTGCTCCGACGGCATGGTAAGGCCGGGACCCCAGGCAGTGAGGAAGTTAGGGCGGCGCTCCGGGTATCTGGAATGTGCTTCCAAGGGCGGGGAGCTGGCCTTGCGGGAGGTTTAGTACAGGATCCTTTCCAAGAGAGAGGACCCCCGTGTCCTGGGGAGCTGTCACTGGGGTAGCCTAATTGTTTTGAAAGCGTGCAGGCAAGCGTTCGAGCCACCCCGTTGGGGAACGCGATTAGAACACTGCAGCGCGGACGTGAAGATCTTTTTCTGTACTTTTCCCTACTTCCAAAATGTAAATTTGCGCCCCTTGGTGACTGTCCGCCCTTGGTTTGGCCCTGCATGTTGCAGACCTCATCTCCTACCCACCCGTAATCACCCCCAACCAGGACAGGTCTGGGCCCGGAACTCGAGGCTGAGGCTAGAGTTAGGGAGGGGGCGGCTACAGGGATTGGTGTTCGGGCCCCGCGCCGTCCCGCGGGCCTGACTCAGTCGCCCTTGCTGTTTGCAGATGGACTACAGCGGCCCTCCCAGCGGCGCCCGGCGGCGAAACTGCTACGAAGGCGCCTACTACAGCGAGGCGCCCAGCGGTAGGTATTCCGGGCTTCGCCCTGCTCGCTCCTCCTCCCCATGGCCTTCATGGAGCTGTCCTGGCCTCTCTCTATCTAGGACGCCCCCACCCCAACTCACACACGCCTATGTCCCGGGAGGTGGTGCAGGCGACAAAATACTAAGCAAGTAGCTCCTTCTCCTTTCGATTGTCCCGGACTCTGACAAGTCCTCAGTTTCCAATCTGTCTCAAAGTACTGGACCCAGGGGTGGGAGGCTTGTCGGGGCCGCACCCCTGCTTACTAACCGAGCCCTCCCCGCGCAGAACCCAGGCCCGGGAAGAGTGCGGCGGTGTCGAGCCTAGACTGCCTGTCCAGCATCGTGGAGCGCATCTCCACCGAAAGCCCTGCGGCGCCCGCGCTCCTGCTGGCCGACGTGCCTCCGGAGTCGCCTCCGGGCGGGCAAGAGGCTGCCGCCCCCAGCGAGGGAGAGAGCGGCGACCCCACCCAGTCCCCGGACGCCGCCCCGCAGTGCCCTGCGGGTGCGAACCCCAACCCGATCTACCAGGTGCTCTGAGGGGCGGGTGGCCGCCCACCCGCCCGAGGGATGGTGCCCCTAGGGCCCCTCGCGCCCAAAAGTTTGAACTTAAATGCCCCCCTCCCAACAGCGCTTTAAAAGCGACCCCTCTTGAGGTGGGAGAGGCGGGAGAACTGAAGTTTCCGCCTCCTGCCACCCAGGGCAAGGACTCAGCGCGGTTTTTTCCACGCAGCACCCTTCCCGGAGATCCATTGCGATGGCCGCTCCGTGTTCCTCGGTGGGCCAGAGCTGAACCTTGAGGGGCCAAGTTCAGCTTTCTCGCGCCCTCCCCCATGGGGGTGAAACCCTCCCAGACCTAAGCCCTGCACCGGGATGCACCGGTAATTTGGGGGGCGTGAGGCCCAGGTGCACTCCTGTCCCAAATGTAGCAGGTGTAACCGTAACCCACTCCCATCCCGTTCCCCGGTTCAGGACCACTTTTTATAATACTTTTGTAATCTATTCCTGTAAATAAGAGTTGCTTTGCCAGAGCAGGAGCCCCTGGGGCTGTATTTATCTCTGAGGCATGGTGTGTGGTGCTACAGGGAATTTGTACGTTTATACCGCAGGCAGGCGAGCCGCGGGCGCTCGCTCAGGTGTTCAAAATAAAGGCGCTAATTTATACCGCGGTGGCTCCAGCTTTCCCTGGGCATGGGATTGGGATCCGGAGGAAAATCCGCAAACTGGGCCAGCTGTCCCTCAGCGACCCCTGTAGGCGGCAGGCGGATTGCAAGGAGGAAGCCTGCTGCCTGGGGAAGGAAGGAGGGGTGCAAATTTCTAATACGTGGGGAAGTTCCTCTGACCTTGACTACCTCACCACCACACACTTCTGTGGCTCTTATGGAAGGGTACACAGGTTGATATGAGTATTTTTTAAACCCATGTCTGAGCTTCCCCCCCCCCCCCCCCCCCCAGAGATTCTGATTTAATGTTTCTGCCCCAGTTACCCAGGGTCAGGTACTGGTATTTTTTTCAAAAGCTCTCCAGGTGATTCTGAAGTTCATTCAAGGCTAAGAATCATCCCTTCCATATACAGTGAGTGAACCCAGGTGTGATAACCAGAAGAACCACAGGAAGGTTGTGGCCCAGGCATCACTTGGGGGCCTCGTGGGTATAGAAGATGTGATAGGGTGCCCACAGCATTTGAGGAAAAGCTAAATGAGTGTACAGATGTGCTGTAAGCTCTCTGGCACTTACAGGCCATTAGTAATAGGTGTAAATGCAAAGAGGCAACATAGAAGGCCAGACAGGCGCAGACACATCTACCCAGCACCTAGAGCACCCCTACTCTATCAGATTCCATAGGACGACAGGAGCCCGGATCCTGTGAGCACAGCAGCATGTGGGCCAGCATCATCACAGGTGGCACAGGTACTCTTCATCAGGCTATAACTCTCTGAGAGCAGAGGAGGGGGCATTTATTTAGCCTGGGTGTTGGGGACGGCTTTCTGGAGGAGTTGTCATTTGAGCTCTCTCTTAAGAAACAAGAGTAGACAATGCACTCACAAGGCACGCGTGCACACACACGCACAGGTACCTGTGCTTTCCCTTGGGTCTAAGGCCCCTGAGGGATGATCTGGCAAGGGTTCTTCCCCATTCACATACCACCTCCCCACTCCCAACACACGTGTGCCATCAGGACCTCAGGACCTCCTACATCCCACCCACAGATGCTCTTCCTGAAAACCCTACAGGCCCACTTTCAAGGGCTTTGTTCACCAAGTAGGGGGCCCTCAGGAAGGCACGCAAGATGTGATGCCAGAAGGAATATCCTCATCACCTGAGGATCCATTCTCTGCTCTCCCCAACACAGGGTCCCTAGGGAGCTGCCCAGAGCTGTTCTGTTACTAACGATCCTCCACTTGTCTTCTGGCCACTTCCTCACATGTCCCTTGGAATTCTTTATACTCTTTTGAGACCCCCTGGGGTCCATTCATGAATTCACTGATTCCACAGATGCCAGGTCTTGTGCTGGGTGAAAACAGAGACCGTTGGATGCAGCTCCCACCCTTGGGAAGCACACAAACATTTGGGAAGGATGGGACCCTTTTAGCAGCTGGTTATATCCTGATGAATTAAGTGCTGTACTGGAGGTGCACGTAGCAGGGGAACGCCATAGAAGCAAAGGGGAAGGTTTCCTAACTAGTCTGGGGGAGAGATAGACAAACAGGTAAACTTTAATGAGAATCTTGAAGGAGTTGGTCATGAAAGAGGAGCCAACGAAGGGGGCTACAAGCTGAGGAAACAGCAGGTGCAAAGGTCCAGGGGTGAGAGAAAGAAAACTGCCTTTGTGGAACTGCAGATGCTCATGGGGAGGGGCCAGAGGAAGATGGAATGGCAGAGGCAGGACCACAATGGACCTCATCTGGACTTCATCTTGAGGGCAGTAGGGAGCCATGCAGGAATCTAAACAGGGGAAGGATACAAATAATTCTGCATTTTAAAAAGGCCAGTTTGGGCTGGCAGAATAGGTAGGAGAGAACACGACTTGAGACAGGGAGATTTTTCAGGAAGTCACTGGAGTTGCTTACAGGAGGTATGACATATCCTGAACTGGCCTGGGCCAAATAATGTGTTGGTGTTCAGGGTACAGCAGAGAACATTGAAGGCACAGTCTCTACCTTCATACAGCTTAAAATCCACTGGGAAGAACCAAGTGAATAAATACATGTTATAAATGATGAGAAACACATAAGGAAAGGCAACAGGTGTAAGCAGAGGTGGTAATGCCGAGTGAGAAAGCAAGCAGGTCGACAGAGGAGGCAGAATTTCTGCACCAAGGGAAGCAATTCTATACATGAAGAGGGTCCCAGGATCCTAGAAGGGGTCCGTGTATAATTAGAAGAAAGTACCCCTTCTCTCCTGGGACATTGCCCTGCACCAGGGATCATGACTAGGCAGGTAGAGAGCTGGCTGGACTTCAGCCCCTACTCACCTCCTCAGCTGGGTACACTTGTGTAGTGACAACCTGCGCAACTTCACAGCGCCTTGTGTGTGGAGGCCCTAGAAAGTGAAGAGGAAGGAGGAGCCTTGGATGACTCCAGGCTCTGGTTTGCTTCAGACGTGAGGCCATGGTTTGCTTCTGAGTAAGTGGTGGTGCCATTACACAGATAGGGACCTCAGGAGAAGAAGCAGGTATGGCAACACATCTAGTGTAGAATACTTCAGGACAGAAACCTCATTCAAACTAGCCTAAACCCCACAAAAGGGTGTGTTGGAAGCTCATGGGGTAGCTCATATCTGGAGGTAGAGCTATAAGCACCACAGCATCTATGGACTTTGGGAGCTAGAGCTCCTCTCACACTTCTAGGCTGCCCACTTCGTGTCTCTGCTTGGCTTCACTCTCTCCTAGTCCATATTGGTTTTCTCCAGAAACTCATGGGTTACCATGGATCTTACCATTAAACCCAGTTAGAAAATTCCCAGGCTTGGCACAGTGGCTCACGCCTGTAGTCCCAGCACTTTGGGAGGCTGAAGCAGGTAGATCACGAGGTCAGGAGTTCGAGACCAGCCTGGCCAACTTGGTAAAATCCCGTCTCTACTAAAAATATAAAAACTAGCCAGGTATGGTGATGCACGCCTGTAATCCCAGCTACTTGGAAGGCTGAGGCAGGAGAACTGCTTGAACCCGGGAGGTGGAGGTTGCAGTGAGCTGAGATCACACCATTGCACTCCAGCTCTGGGCAACAGAGCAAGACTCCATCTTGGGGGAAAAAAAGAAAAGAAAATTCCCAGGGAAGAAGTCCAATTAGACCAGCTTAGGTCATGAGCCAGGATTTGAACCCAGGCAGAGGGCTCCAGAGACTGTACTCTTGGCTCCCTTGCTCTGTGTCTTCTGCAGAGGATGTCAGAAGAGAGGAAGTGAGAAAAGTCAGGCAGGAAGGGAGCAGCTGGAGATTGGGTCACACCACCGAGGATAGGGTTTGAGGTCCCCTCCTAGCCTGTCCCTTACCTCAGTCCCCTCAAGGGAGGACAACTGGCTGAGCCTGACTTCACTTGCAGTGTAGATGGAACATCCTTTGCTCATGGAGCCATTTTACCTGCTTTGGATCTGAGGAAGCACCAGGGCCATGCTCTCCACAGAGACATATGTACACGTCTCTACACATATGTGCTCATACAAAAGCACATGTGTACCCAGAGCACAGCACCAGAGGCTGATAGACTGTGAAGACAATAAAGTTTAAGCTTCAGTTCCCCTCTCTCATATGAGCCCCTTCTAAGGTCCTGGGGGAAACCCTAGAAATATATCTATATGGTCTAGCTACTTTTTAAATTTGCCCAAGTAAATCACTTTTAACAATTGGTTATGACCATTGTCTCTTTCTATTCTGACCCTTGTGTTGGGTAGCATTTATGGGGATGTTGGGATCAGTCGTATCTAAAGGTATAAATTTCATTTGGGTTTAGTGTAATATATTTTAAATAAATGAAATATAAAACTAAGCAATAATGATGAACAATGATATAAAGTTAAATGATTCTGACATTGAGAAGACAATTAGAACCACAAAATTTATCTAGATCATACCAAAAAGTGGTTTATTAAAAGAAGAAGAGAATTTTCTAATAGATATATGGAAAAGACTCTTGCATGGTTTAATAATTCCACCAGTGAATAATGGTAAATTACATGAACACATTGGGAAAATATTTAAATTTTTTGCTGATCTGTTACAAACTACTGGCATCCAGAAAGATAGCATAAAATTCATAATATGCCACTATAACAAGACCTCAACATCATCAACACAATTTTTAATGAAACTTGTTAATTAAAGAATATTTAAAATTAGTCACCACACAAGAAAACTCAAAATGCCTTAAGTTTTTACAGCCCACAGATGAAAGAAACTTGATTGAGGTTTCCTCAAATTTGACATCAATTCTAAAAATGTACATGACATTTCCAATAGACTTGTGAGCCTGAAAGAAATTTCCTTAAATTATCAATGGTACAAAACAAGTTTTGATCAACCATGTTGAAGGAAAGACTGAATAATCTCTTTATTCTCTGTATAGAAAATGATATTATAAAACCATTGTCACATGAAGAAGCAATCAAAGAATGTGCAGCCGGATGCGGGTGGAAAGAGGTAGGCAAGACTGAAAAAGCAAGAAAAAGGAGCAAGAGGTGGAAGGTAGATGGAATGAGGAGACGAGGAGGAAGATAAAGGCAAAGATGATGATGTGATAATGATGAAAAACAAGTTGGTCCTAGCTCCGTTTTTGTTTTTTTTTTTTTTTCCTCTCATCTATAAGGCATTTGAAACACCCGCACTGCACACAAGTCACTCCTATTTAAAAACATTCGATGAGAGGCTGTGCAATATTTGTTTTTACATTGCACAGGGTCACTTTTGTGCAGTTAATAACTTATTTTTTTCAGAGAACATGTGACAGTGGGTTTTAATTCATGTGGAACTTTCCCAGCAACAGGGGGAAGTGAGTCCCATGATAAGTCAATGGCTACATAATTCCCTGGGATCTAGGCCTGGCTGTGTCATTGACCAGCTCTAAGATCTTGGGAATGGGACTTAATCCACCTGGACTTTGACATTTACTCTGGAGTAAATTAGTAAATGTAAAAGGTAGGTCTCAGTTTTGAAATTATTTCATAATTTGCTTAAAGCATTTCAAAGAAAGAAGAGATTATGAAGTAGATCTCTTACAGATAAGGGAACTGGGACCACAACAAACTGAGAAGCTTATTCTCAGCACAGGCAACTCAATTATAGCCTCCTGGTTAACTGGTCCTTCTTTCTTTTACTTTTCCAATTTTTTAAATTAAGATATAATTCACAACCACAAAATTCATCCTTTTAAAATGCATAGTTCAATGGTTTGTACTATATGCACAAGGCTGTGCAACCATCACCACTATCTAATCTCAAAGCATGTTCACCCCCAAAAGAAACCCATATGCATTAGCCATCACTCTTCACTATCCCCTTCTTCCTGCCTGCCCCTGGCAACCACTAACCTACTTTCTGTCTCTATGGATTTGCCTATTTGGGATATTTCAGATGAATGGAATCATGTATAAAATTCATAATATGCCACTGTAACTAGACCTCAACACTTAACATCAACATTATGTTTTCAAGCTTAATCTACCTTTTTTTTTATTTTTTGAGACAGAGTTTTCCCTCCTGCCCACCTCTGCCTCCCAAAGTGCTAGGATTACAGGTGTGAGCCACTGCTGGAGTGCAGTGGCACGATCTCAGCTCACTGCAACCTTCACCTCCTGGGTTCAAGAGATTCTTCTGCCTCAGCCTCCCAAGTAACTGGGATTACAGGCACCCACCACCACGCTCAGCTAATTTTTGTATTTTTAGTAGAGATGGGGTTTCATCATGTTGGCCAGGCTGGTCTTAAACTCCTGACCTCAGGTGATCCACCCACCTCAGCCTCCCAAAGTGCTGGGATTACAGGTATGAGCCACTGCACCCGGCCAGTTCATCTATCTTACAGCATGTAGCATACTTCATTCCTTTTTATGCTGAATAATAGTGTATTATATGGATATATCACACTTTTTAAATTCATTCATCAGTTGATGGTCACATGGGTTATTTCTACTTCTTAGCTATTAGGAATAATGCTGCTATGAACATTCAAGTACAAGTGTCTGTGTAAATGTATGCTTTCAATTTTCTTGCGTATGTATCTAAAAGCAGAATTGCTAACTGTATCACAACTCCATGTTTAAATTTTTGAGGAACTGTCAAACTTTTTCCCAAAGCAGCTGCACCATTTTATATTCCCATCAGCAACATATAGGAGTTCCAATTTCTCCACATCTTTGACAACATTCTGTTATCTTTTTTATTAGAAGTAGCCTAGTGGGTGTGAAGTGGGTTTTGAGTTGCATTTCTCTAATTACATGTCGAGCATGTTTTCATGTGCATATTGAGTATTTGTGTATCTTATTTGCAGAAATGTCCATTCAAATTCTTTGCCCATTTTGAACTTAGGTTGTCTTTTTGCTGTTGAGTGATACGGTTTGGCTCTGTGTCCCCATCAAGATCTCACCTAAAATTGTAATCCCCATAATCCCCATGTGTCAACTGCAGGACCAGGTGGAGGTAATTGGATCATTGGGAGTGGTTTCCCCCATGCTGTTCTCATGATAGTGAGTTCTCAATGAGATCTGATGGTTTTATAAGTGTCTGATGTTTCCCCTGCTTGCACTCACTACATGCTGCCACCCTGTGAAGAAGGTACCTGCCTTCTGCCATGATTGTAAGTTTCCCAAGGCCTCCCCAGCAATGCAGAACTGTGAGTCAATTAAATCTTTCTTTTATAAATTACCGAGTCTTGGGTATTTCTTCACAGCAGTGTGAGAACGGACTAATACATTGAGTTATGAGAGTTCCTTATATAATCTAGATATCAGACTCTTATCAGATATAGGATTTGCAATTATATTTCCCATTCTGTGAATTCTTTTCACTTCCTTTGAAGCACAAAAGTTTATTCTATTTTGATGAGATCCAAGTTATCTACTGTTCCCTTTTTTTATTTTTTTGTTTGTGTTTTTGACATCATATCTAAGAAACCATTACTTACTTCAAGAGTTTTATGACTCTAAGAGTTTTATGATTTTGGTCATAACATTGAGGAATTTCATCCATTTTTAATTTTTCATATGGTGTGAGGATGGGATCCAAATTCATTCTTTTGCATATGAATATCCAGTTGTTTCAGCATCATTTATTGAAATGATGATTCTTTCTCCATTGAATTGTCTTGGCACTCTTGTCAAAAATTAATTGACCATAAATGTATGAGTTTATTTCTGTACTCTCAGTTCTATTCCATTGATCTATCTATCTGTCTTTATGCCAATACCACACAGTCTTGATTATTGTAGTGTGGTAGTTAGTTTTGAAGTTGGGAAGTGTGAGTCCTCCAGCTTTATTCTCCTTCTTCAATATTGTTGTGAGTTTTCTGGGCCCCTTGCATTTCATAATGTATCTTTAAGTAGTCCTGTGCAGGAGGTGATTTCAGTAGCTACTAACTGTGCCTGGTACCATCTGGGACCTATAAATTGGCATAGAAATTTAAAGCAGGGTCTTGTTAGTACACAGAAAAAAATAGTTATATTGGAGGGAAGGTGATGATTTTTTAAATTTCCAGTCATATTTGATGCAGCTCATGTAAAATAAATGTTGCATTAACTAAATATTATATTGTAATTGCAAAAAAAGTTGCAACTGTTTTGTTGGCAAACTGAATGCTTCCAAATAATTGTAACTTATTTTAAATCATTATATAGGTGTGTCGTGCAGTTAATAAAAATATGAAGCTTTTTTCTGTATTTTTTTTTTTTTTTTGAGATGGAGTCTCGCTTTGTTGCCCAGGCTGGAGTGTAGTGGCACGATCTTGGCTCACTGCAAGCTCCGCCTCTCAGGTTCATGCCATTCTCCTGTCTCAGCCTCCTGAGTAGCTGGGACTACAGGTGCCTGCCACCACGCCCAGCTAATTTTTTTGTTTTTTTAGTAGAGACGGGGTTTCACCGTGTTAGCCAGGATGGTCTCAATCTCCTGACCTTGTGATCTGCCCGCCTCGGCCTCCCAAAGTGCTGGGATTACAGGCATGAGCCACCGCGCCTGGCCCTGTATTTTTTAATATTTGTAGTACATGTCAGTTTTTTAAAAATTTATATTTGGTCTTGAATCCTTTTCTAAGTCTAAATAAATATTCACTTTTGTACCCAACTTTGTATTCTTTTTTGCTTTCTTTTTTAAAAGAATCACCCCCAAAACTTCCAGGCTTCAGGCCCTACATACCCTGGACCCACCTCTGCATACTGACCATGCTCACCTGCAAGTTGACATATCCACAGGTATACGCACAGGAGAACTTGCCAGGCTCTCCCTATCAGAGGAGCCACAGAGGGAAGACCTTTAGGGTAGTCACGAGTCTCCAGCTGCTTCTGGGAGGAGAACTCAGTGTCCTCTGCACAGTCCTGCTGTGAACATGCTTGCAGGAGGGCCTGCACCCACACAGCCTCCCTACCCATATGCATGCCTGACCATGTTCACCACAGCCATTATCTCATCTCACCCTTCCCAGCCTCCCTCCCACAGCCTGCAGGGAGAGGCATCCAGGCCCAGGGGCGAGGGGGGCTGATGCTCTGCACCCAGGGCCACACTGACACCCTAAGGGGCATTGCTGAAGGATGGTAGGAGTCCATGAGGGAGAGGGAGTGTGAGGGCTGGTCACAGAGGGATGAGAGTTGGGCTAGGGAGCCCGAAGGAAGGGAGAAAAGGGAAGAAGAGGAAATGAGGTACCATGTCATTTAATCCTCATCAAATATTGGTCCCCTTATGGATAATGAGGAAATAGAAGCCTAGAGAGGGAATGGGACTAGTCGACGCAACTAGTAAGCAGCAAAAATGGGATTTGTAACCAAGTCTGTCTACATCAGCAGTTCTCTGGACCGGAAGAGATTTTACCTCCCAGGGGACATTTGGCAGTGTTTGTAGACTTTTTTGGTGATCGAGGCTGGGAAGGAGGCTTCTACCGACACCTAGTGGACAGAGGCCTGCTAAATATCCTGCAATGCACAGTACAGCACCCCACCCCAACCCTGGCAAAGGATTACATCTGGTCCAAGATGTCAACAGTGCAGAAGTTGAGAAACCCTGGTCTAAACACCTTCCAAGAGTATTCTTCACCTTGGCCCCTTTCTGGACTTCCCATGGCCTAAGGCATCTTGGAGCCCCTGCCCCAAAATTTCCAAGAAGGAACAGCTGTATACCTCGCTGCAGTCCAGCCCAGGTTACCAGGGTCACTGCTCAAGTTACAGATCTGTAGCCAGGGTCACCGATTTCCCACTATGGCATCTCTGGTTTCAATCTTCCCTGACCATTGGAGGGAGGTGGTATGGTCTGGGGAGGGGATGCCTGCCACCCCCACCGCTTACCATCAGAGCAGGGCTACTACCCTTGAAGCCTTCTGGTCAATACCCAGCTTAGGTTAATTTCCAGCCATGGCCACAAGATGGCACCCCAGCCCACTAGGAGAGCTGAGGCTCTGGGGCGGGGAGAGTAGCATGGAGGATGTGCCAACCTGGACAAAAGCCTAGGGGCTGGACTTGGGCCAGTTCCAGAGCTTAGCAGGACCAGATCTAAGGCCTGCACGTGCCAGGTGGGAAAACATAGGCCAAACTTGGCTTCAGAACTCCCTTCACCATTTTTTTCAGTCCACTCCCAACACCAGCTCATATTCTAGCCTTTCCCACATGAAACTTACTGGAGCCCAGCAATCCCTTCTCGGGCCTGAACAAGAGAAATTCTAGAACTGAGGTGTTAAGGATACAGGAGTTATTATTATTACTCCAATACAACAGTAAAAAAAATGGAGGCACAGAGAAATTGAGTAACTTGCCCGAAGTCACAGCTAGTCAGTAGTGGAGCTGGGATTTGAACCCAGGCAGTCTAGTGTTAAAGTCTGTGCTCTTAGCCACTGAACATACCACCCCACCAGTAATTCACTGCTCCCACCCCCACCAGCCCCAGCTACCAAAGACCCTCTGGCACCAGACCACAAGCTTTCTTCTGCAAGGGAGGGGTAAATGGCTGCAAATAGGAGGCACTGCTCCGGAGTGGAAAAGGAGTGAGGTTTTCAGTCTAGCTGGGGGTCTGTGGTTAGTATTTGTGGGTGAGAAGCTAGGGATTGGTTAGTAATTCCTCCTTTGACTTCCCCCCACACCCTCTAGTTCTGTTTTTTGTTTTTTGTTGATTTCTTCTGTGTTGCCTTCTTGGTTTTCCTAGGCTGTCTGCAAATGCTAGCATTCTCACAGTGTGAAGGGGAAGTGAGAGAAAAGTTTGATGTCCTGTTCAGGATACACAAGGGGGGCCATTCTTTGGGGCCTGGGCTGGGGGTGTGTTATCAGGGATCAAAGTGGGAATCCTAAAGTGGAACAGTGTGGGGCACCTTGGGAACAGCTACCCTCTCCTGCCGGGGAGCTCCTGTGTCTGAGTTTTCTCTGCTTATCTCTTGGGGGATTTTAGGGTGTAATGGGCTTTAGGGTGCAATGAATACCCTTTCACATTCCTTCTGCCTCCAACCCTGTCCTACCTCCCTCTTTCTAACACACCATCCAGAGCCCCTAATCACCCAACCGTCCACCTACCAGGAGCCCCTTGTTTCTCTCTGTCTCTCTGTGACCCTCCTCAACTGCCTGGGTCACACTGCAGCCCTCCTTAGTATTCGCCATGGGGTAGTGATGGAACCCTGCACCGATTCCCTAGAAGACCCTGGGTAAGTCCCTTCTCCTGACTTGATCTCCATTAGGGGCTCCATACTCCCACAGTCTCTGCCACTTGGGTTCTAGGATCCAGCCTCTCTCCTAGCCTTTCTCAAATCACCTGGAACTAAGTGAGGATCTACTGTGTTCTGGGCACTCTGGAGGGAAGCAAACAAAAAGCCCTGGAGGAGCTGATGGTCTTTTTATGGAGATCAGATGAGCTACGGAGAAGATCAGGAGCCATACTCTGATCCCATGTGGTTCTGCAGGTGAGGAAAGAGGTGAAGTCCTGGAACCCTATGGCTGGTAGAATCTCAGAAGGTTTCTTGGGTGAGAAGAGGAGCTGGACATCTGGCTAGAAAGAAAGGAAGGTTTGGAGAGGCTGCTTTCTTGTCTCTCCCCATCTTGATTTCTCCCAGCCGTGTGTGTATGTGTGTGTGTGTGTGTCTGCCTCTGTGTCCACCTTTTTCCCTTCCTTCTGGATTCTCCATGTCTATTTCATCTTCTACCAATGTTGGGACAGAATTTTCTGAGAACCCATATCCTAGGGATCTGAATATGGGCCAGGCTTGTCCACACCAGGCCAGGCTTCCTTGTGGTTAGGAGATGGGAACTCACACTGGTCAGGGTGAAAGGGACAATCAAAAACACTCTCATCCCTGCATTACTCTGAGATTGAAGGGGAAACAGCTCCTATTTAGAGGAATCACACAGATCAATATCTGGAAGGAGGAGGTGCCATGTAGGCCCCAAACTCCAACCCTCTCTTTGTCTCCACCCAACTCTGCCCGTGTTTCTGACTTAATTTGCCTCTCTGTCTCTCCCCTTGTCCTATTACCATCTGTCAATCCTTGCCCTGCCCCTCTCCACTCCTCCAAGTCTCTTACCCACCACACACAGATTTTCCTGTGGCTAGATTGGGATTCCCCTGACCAAGTAAGGAGAGCGATGTCTGTGGCACAGCTTTGTCCCCAGGCTCACGACAGCATCTGTGGGTCAGGGTAGAGGGACAGCTGTCTGCACAGTTAGAAAGTGCCAGCAGGTAATAAGAGCCTCGTATCTTCTTAATTAAATCGCCCTTTGCCCAGCCATCCTGTGTTCGATTGGTTTGAGCTGGGATCAATAAGCCTCTTTCCCAGCCCAGCCACCCCTGGAGCCGGGCCTGACCTCCCCAGTCATGCCTAGGCCCGCCTGGCCACCTCCCCAGAAGGATGGGAGCTTCCCGAGGCCAGAGGCTGGGTCTGATACATCTCTTGTGTCCTTGTGCCTGGGATGGATCATGAAACAAGTAAAGAGTAAAGGAGTGATTGCTCTACTGAGTAAACCGAGGCACTAGCAGCAGGCATGGGCCAGGAAGGCTTTGAGGTTCAAACTGAAACTCCCACCCCCAGGACCAACTGTGAAGCTGGAGGAATCACAGCAAGCAGCTGCTCCCACCCAGCCCCCAGACATAACACCAGCTCCTCCCTCCCAGCCCCCAGACATAATCACCAAGGGCAGCTGAAGCCCTAGGAAGTGCAGGGTGGGGGTGTCGGTGCTCAGGGAAACTACGAGCAGGTGCTGCTTCTGACCTCTGAGGGCAGAAGGCCCTTTTCATAAGGGGTCTCCACCTAGGGATCCAGGGTTAGTGTGGGAGAGTCAGCGAGCTTGGATGGATGTGGCATTCATGGGAGACTCCCTCTGTCTGAAGCTGGAAAGGGCCCAGCAGAGTCAGTAAGGAGTCCAAAGGGGTTAATAGGGGTCCAGGACTGATTGTTAGTGGAGGGCGTAGAGGATAACGTGGTGTGTGTGTGTGTGTGTGCGTGTGTGTGTTGGGGTCCATGCAAGATATTACCCATGGAAGGAACATGGAGCCTCCAGGTTCCGCGGAAAGGGTAGGTATTAGAGGATTCCTTGGAGCGGTCAGCACTGGTCCGGGCCAGGGTGTCTCTGATGACAAAACTCCGGAGAGCTTTGTCTCACCAGGGATCAGATGGTCCCTGGTTTGGAAGGCGAGGGGAGGGTGCCAACGCCCTTCTCACCTCAGTCTGACCCGGGGGCGCGGGCCCAGACGTCTCTCGGAGCCCCCGCCGCTGGAATGGCGTTCCCCGAGGGCGGGGCGTGGGCGGGTCCCCCGGGAGCAGCAGGAGCCTCGCGGGGCGGGCGCCCCCAGCGCCGAGGTTGAGGGAGGCCGGGCTCTGTGCGGGGCTGGGAGGGGGGCGCGGAATCAGGGCTTTTTAGGACCCAGCGCGGCGCCTTCCTCCGGGGGCGAGTGCGGCTGCGCGCGCCGTGTGCCCGTGTCCGGAGAGCGGCGGGCTGGACGCGGACCGCGCGAGCGAGCAGGCGACGGGCGAGCAGCTAGCGGAGCAGCAGCCCCGGCGGCAGCAGCGTCGCGGCGGCGGCGGCGGCGGCCGCTCCGCGCCTCGCCTTACCGGCCTCGCCGGCCTCACCTCGCCGCGCCCGGACCCGCCACCCCCGCCTCCCCGCCCGACCTCCGCAGCCCCCCGTCTCGGCCGGCAGCGCCCACCGCCTGCCCGAAGCGAGGAGCGGAGTGCGGGGCGCAGAGGCACCGGAGCCAGTGCTCGCCGGCCCCGCAAACCAAACCTAGCCGGGAGAACCCCCGCCTGGCCCCGCGCAGCTCCGCGACCGCCGGGAGCTGTCCCTTCAGCACCGCCGCGGGAGCCCGAGTCCCAGCGCAGCCCAGCGGAACCCCAGCTGGAGCCCGGGAGCACCGAGAGCAGCGCTCGGCGTTAGCCGCACAAGAAACACCCCGGGTGCCCCTGCCCAGGGGGCCCGCCATCTCCAGGAGGCGGGGAGAAAGAACGAGGAGGGCGGGCGGGCAGGCGGGCCCGCCGCCGGGGGGAGCAGGCAGCGAAGCAAGGAGAGAGGGAGGGGGCCGGAGCCCGCCCTGCGTCCCGAGCTGCAGCCCGGCCACGCAGGGAGGAAGGCAGGCGGCATCCATCTCCCCCACGCCGAGAGCGCGCCGCGGCGACCACCGCACAGAGGAGCGCGAATTTCCCGGCCCGGTCTCCTCCCCTCCCCCTCCCGGGGGCTGGCCTCTAGTCCGGCCCTGGGAGCGGCTGACCTTCCCCCCAAAAGCTTTGTGCCTATTTCTCCATTTTCCCGCGGAGATGGGAACGGGAGACCGGCCCCCCAACCCTCTTTCCCCTCCTCCGGGGGCTCACCGCTGAGCCCGCCCCCCTCCCTCTTTCTCCCTCCCTCTCTCCCTCCCTTTCTCCCTCCCTTCTTTCCTCCTTTGCCTCCTCCGCTGCCGGACCAGCTCCCTCCCACATCTGGCGTCTAGAGACCCCTGCGATCCCGCACACTCCCCTGGACCGGCACGCAACAGAAAGCGCCCAGAGAGGCTTGGCTCGCTCGTTGGGGTGGCCAGAGCCGCGGACCTCTGTTCCCCTCGACGGCTGGGGGGAGGGGGGAAGAGGCCGCGCGCCCCCCTCCCCGGCGCCAACTCCCCCTGGCGGCCGCTCCCATGGGTGTCGCTGGGCCGCGCCATGCCTAAGGGGGCGCCGCGATGGGCCAAGGGGACGAGAGCGAGCGCATCGTGATCAACGTGGGCGGCACGCGCCACCAGACGTACCGCTCGACCCTGCGCACGCTGCCCGGCACGCGGCTAGCCTGGCTGGCGGAGCCCGACGCCCACAGCCACTTCGACTATGACCCGCGTGCAGACGAGTTCTTCTTCGACCGCCACCCCGGCGTCTTCGCGCACATCCTGAACTACTACCGCACGGGCAAGCTGCACTGCCCGGCCGACGTGTGCGGGCCGCTCTACGAGGAGGAGCTGGCCTTCTGGGGCATCGACGAGACCGACGTGGAGCCCTGCTGCTGGATGACGTACCGCCAGCACCGCGACGCCGAGGAGGCGCTGGACAGCTTCGGCGGCGCGCCCCTGGACAACAGCGCCGACGACGCGGACGCCGAGGGCCCCGGAGACTCGGGCGACGGTGAGGACGAGCTGGAGATGACCAAGCGCCTGGCGCTCAGTGACTCCCCCGATGGCCGGCCTGGCGGCTTTTGGCGCCGCTGGCAGCCGCGCATCTGGGCGCTCTTCGAGGACCCTTACTCGTCCCGCTACGCGCGGGTAAGTGACAACTTACCCATCAGAAGAGCGGGGCGGGAAGGCAGCGTCTTGTGCCTCCCCGCGGGCAGGGGTGGACCGCAGAACTGGCGCCTAGGGAGTTCAGAATCGAAAGGGGGTGTGTGCGCATGTGTGCACATACCAGGGTAAGAGAGAAAGGGTGTTTGCCGGGGTTCTGGTTTTCTATGTATGTCAGTCTGTGTGCTGCCAAGTTTAATATGTATGAGTATGAATGGGTGTGTTTGTGTGTATGAGTAGATTGTGTGTGCATATTTATGTAAGTGTGGTGGAGTGTATTTGGGTGGGTAAAGTGTGGAGTGGGAATGGGTGAGCATGTGTGTATTTTGAGTGTGCATGAGCGATTGCCCGTGCACATTTGTTTCTTTGCAGAAGTGCACTGTCAAAGTATGAACTGCCCTCGAGATTTTAGTGTGGGGAGGGAAGCTGGGAGCCCTTCCTCCTGTCCAGGTAAAGGGGCATCTGGAGCCAGCCATGGTCCCCCAAAAAGGCCTGAGGCCTGCTGGGCAGCTTGAGACAGCCGCCCCCTCCTCAGGGAGCAGCCTCCGGCAATTTTGAGGAGGTGGTCAAGAGGGCATCTCCATGGCTAATCTCCATGGCTTGGAAGTTGGTGGAGGGCTGGGCTGTAGGGTAGGGGTGGTCCCTCTGAGCCCCTGATCCTGAGATCACAGCCTGTCCTTCCTCCTTGTCGAAAGGGGGGAGTGTTGGAGTGGGTCACTGGGCTTATGCCAGTGCTTCCTCTGGGATATCCGGTGGTGGGGAGAGGGAGTCCTTAAGGGGGAACCTACAAGGAGAAGGTGTGTGAGAGGTGGGTGTGTCTTCATGGGCCACTCCCCTTTAGCCATACCCGCTTATTTCCAGGAAAAAAAGACACACTGCTGCTGACCTTGGTCCCTCAGATGGCCTCTCTGAATCAGTTTCCTCATCTGTAAAATGGGGGAGGGGGCCTGGTAAACTCTCAAGGGCCTTGCTGCTAGACCATAAGTGACTGAGCCCAAAACGAGGAACTGGTAGCAGCCACCCACCCTGGAAGAGGCACTCCCAGCCTTCACTGGGCTCTGTCCTTAGAGGCCTAAAGAGAGACTCTAAGGCCTGTAGGGGAAGGGTAGAGTGGAGAAGTTAAAGGAGAGCCCCTCCTGCATCCATGAGCTGACCTCACCCCCTACCAGGCAAAGCACTGCCTCTGCCCTGCTGTCTTTTACTTCGCATCTCTCCCCTCCTGCCCACTGGAGCCTAAGCCAGAGCCAGGGGAGAGGACTAGGAAGCTGCAGAGGAGAGTGGAAGGAGGAGACTTGGGGGGCCCTCAAGTGCCCATGGGCAGAGAAAATCTATGTTTAGGCACGGACCTGGTAGATCTGTTAACTGAGATCAAACACAGTATGGCATGTGGGGGGTGGATAGTGGGTCATTCTGATACCCTGAATTCTAGAACGACTATGTTTATAAGGGGAGGCAATAGGGAGAGAGCCCGGCCCGTGTTTTGCCACTGAGGACCCTGACCAAGGTCACCCAGGGAGCAAGAGGCCAAGAAGGACTAGAACTCAATTCTCCTGGGACCCTATCCTCCCCTGGGCTGGCTACCAGCTCCTGCCTTTCCCCAGAGTGGACTGGGACCCTCAGAGGGCTTCCCTCCCCTTCCCTTTCCTGTCAGAGGCCACCACAGCTAGAGGGTTATGTAACTGGAGGCTGTGGCTGAGCTGTGGGGAGGGGCTGGAGGAGGGGGTTGGGAGGTTGAACCAGTGCATGTTGGGGTGGGGGTGGGCAGAGGCCTGGGTTACAGCAGCTGCCCATTCAGCCCACACTTGACCTTGGACAGCAGCTCCCCCACCAACTTTGGCCCCAGAAGCAAGGGTTAGGCCCAGTCTCCTGACTCCCAAGCAAGAGCTGGGTCTCCCAGCCCCACCCCTTGCACTCAGTGTTGGGGCTCTGATCAGTGTCCCGAGTTTCAGGGCAGGCAGGGGGCAGTGGGGCATGTTCCAACCCCCTCCCTTGGCCCTCTCCTCCCACTGGACATTTCTAGGCTGCCGGTGGCCTTCACCCAAGGCAGACAACTGGGCCAGCTAGTGTGGTTTGAGGTTCTATTGGTGTGCAAAACCATGCAGAAAAGTCTTGAAAAAAATCTCTGAAGTGAATACTCATTGAAGAGCGGACTCTGAGGGAAAAGAGTGGGCGCCTGGTGGTCGGGGCGAGGCGGTACTGGGATAGGAGTGGGTGCTGGTGGGTGTTCCCCTTCAGCCTGTCTGAGCCACCTTCTCTCCCCAGTGGCCTCCGAGGAAGGTTGTGGTCCCTTCCAGCTCCCTCGGGGAACAGTTGAGGACACTAAGGCCTGTAGGGAGAGGGACCTGCCCAAGGGCACTCAGGAGCTGAGGAGGGCAAAGCGGGATTAGAACCCCAGCTTCCTGCCTGCCGCCCGGCTGGCCTAGCTGCATTGCGCTGCCTCTCTGCAGCTCATCTGCGCAGAGACCAGCCGCCTGCCCGCCCCCCTCCCCCTCCGTCTTTGCTCTGCCGCCTCTGCTGTCACCTTTGTTTACCCCTCCCCCGCACCTCCTCACACCAGCGGGTCGGGACTCAAGTCGTTATTCTAGATTTAGACCAGCACGTTGTGTGTGATATTGCATATGTGTACGAAGGAAAGGCTGTATGTGTGAGACAGGCTCTGTGTAAAAGAGATTGTGTGTGAGAGACTTGTGTGTGTGAGAATAAAAATGTGAGACTCAGGGTGGGTGTGTGTGTGTGTGTGTATGTGGTGAGACTGTGACTCAGTGTGAGCTTCCTGAGTCCTTGTGTCAGGGGTTGTGTGTGTGTGAGAGAGGTGGATTCTGTGTTTTGGATGGACTGTGCGTGTGTGAGAATGAGACTGTGTGGGAGAGAGTGTGTATAAGGAAGAGAGCCTGCATGTGTAAGAGAGATGCTGTGTGTGAGGTTTGAGGAGTGCATGAGAGTCGAGGTGAGCATGTCTGCATGAGTGTGTGGCTGTGTGTGGCAAGTGTGAAACTGCATATGTGGAGCTCGTGTGTGAGGCTGTGTGTGTGTACATGTGTGTACACATAAGGCAGGAGGCTGTGTGGGGTGGGGGTCCCTGTGTGTGACACACTGTATGTGAGGGCGTGTGTAAGACAGAGACTGTGAGATCGTGTGTGTGACAGTGTGTGTGGCATGTGTGTGAGACCCCACGTGTGTGTCAGTGTGCTGTGTATATGTGAGAGAAAGGTCCTGTGCATCCTGGGTGTGTGTGTGCTTGAGGAAGATGAGATTCCAGAGCTGCCTCCTGCCCACTGCCTCAGTCTCCGGGACTCTGGAGTGGCCTAATTGAGGGCATTTCCTATCCTCAATAGAGATGCTGTTCTGCCCAGGCCACTGTCAGTGTGTGGAATGGGCGGTGAGGTCACCTTTCCCTGAGGAGCTGCTACCTACCCTGGGCCTTGGTGCTGGCCCTGGAGATAGGGGCTGCGTAGTCGGGGTGGGAGGGCCCATCTGAGTTCCCGAGGGGCAACAGTGCTGGCTGGGGCAGCTGCTCCCCTGCTCCCCTCTCCTGTGCTCTGGGCACCAGCCTGAGGGGTGAGGGGTCGGGGGGACGAGCTGGGACGAGATGAGCTCCACGTGTGTTCTGGGGTGGGAGGTGGTGCCCCTGACGCACACAGGACAATGATGATGATGGTACAGTTTGGAAAGGCTATGAAGGGACTTCCTGGGGCCATAAGAATAAGAACTGCCCCAGAGGAGGTGATGCTGGGGCAAGCTTTGAGGGGCAGGGAGGAATTAACCAGGCAGAGGGCAGGGGGTCATAGAGGTGGGAGAGCAGGCAGGGGAGTGTTGGGGCTGCCTGGTTTGAAACCTGCCCTCCTGTCTTCCTTGGGGGCCAGCTCAGGTCTGAGGCTCTCAGCTTTAGTCTCCGATTTGCATGTCATCATCAGGGACATCGTTGTGTCCCATCAGGGCCAGTGGTGGTCCTTGTACTGCAGGCCAGAGTGTCGTGTGTGTGTGTGTGTGTGTGTGTGTGTGTGTGTGTGTTAACATCTGTTCCTGAGTCACTTGACCTTCCAAATGCCAAAATAGTGCCAATGGCCCCCAAGCTGGGGAAGCCCCACCTCCATCCACCCAGCTGCCTGCCTCTCCTCTGACCCTTGTCCTGTGTCTGTTTCTCTGTCCTGTCACTGCCTCTTTGGAACTTGATAAAAACTGGTTCCCCATCAGCTCCCTGGGAAGGGAATTTACCTGGTGGCAGGAATGAAACCCCCAGCCAGAGGCTTCTCTTCCTCCCTTGGGTCCCAGCTGACACAGGGCTCTTGGAGTCGTGGCTTGGAATGCAGAGGGCTGGGGGACAGAGCTGTTATCAGGGGATTCTAAGCAGTGCACCCCCTTACCTCAGAGCCCACTCCCCCAGGCCAGGGCCCCACTTGGAGTCATGGTACCATATGAAGGACACCCATGAGCAGTGGAGAAGGGGCTGGGTGTGCTCCCCTCCCAGCCTCCCCAAGGGCCCTCCACCACAGTGTGCCCCTGCTTCCCATGATCCTTGTGCGGGGGTCCTCAGGTCTTTGAATGGTTCCTCCAGCTCCCCCCGACCCCCTCCCAGTAGTGATAATCATAAACCAAGCGCCTCCTGGTCAGAGCCCGGCAGCCTCTTCACCGCTAAATGGAAATAATGATAGAACCGACCTCACAGGGTTGGTGTGAAGATAACTGAGATAATAATGCTTGGATAGCCCCAAGCCACAGGGTCTGGCATACAGTAAGTGCTCAATAAATGTTGGCTACTATTATTACTACTGTTGGTTGTATTATCATTTCCCCTCCTGTAGACTCTCGCCTCTCCCTCCACCTCCATGTTCACCATCCTGGCTCAAGCTGCCATGGTTCCCCTCAGGCCCACCTCCCCAGCAGCCCCCAAGCTGCTCTCCCACCTCCAGCCCCTAGCTGCTCAAGTTTATCCTCCACCTGGCAACCACAGGGGTCTTTTCAACTCACAGACCTGTCAGATCACCCGAGCCTGCTTAGAACCCTTCAGTGCTTCGCCGGCCCATAGCCCGTACTGTGGCCTCTCAGGCCCTGCCTGTCCCTCCAGTCTCCTCTGGCCTGACTGTCCCCATCGCTTACCAAGCCCCAACTACCCGGCCTCATTTCAGCTTCTTGCATGTGCCAGGTTCCCCTGCCTCAGGGCCTTTGCATGTACCCTGCCCTCTGGAGCACTCTTTCCTCTGGCTCACCCCTCTTTATCCCCCACACCCCACCTCAAACAGCAGCTCCTCAGTGATGCCTTCCCGGGCCCCCAGGCTGAGTTGAAGTCAGAACCAGGGCCCCTCCTGGGAGAGAAGCTCTCTGATTTGTAATAAAATGTTCATTAGCATCCTTGCTTGATTTGGGCTCATCTCTCCTCTATACTGTAAGCCTCTGGCATACTCTGTAGAATAGGAGCCGTTATTATGACAGATGAGGAAATTGAGGCCCAGAGAGGAGTGCGCTACCTGAGGCCCCTTGTGAGCGGGTTAGCTGGGGGCTGGCTCGGAAACTCCTGTCTCCTGACTACTGGCTCACTGGTGCTTCGTGTCACATTGCCTCAGAGTGTTTGGAGTCTGTACTCCTTGACTCTGAGCAGGAGGCCTAGCCTCTGCCAGAAGCTTTGGAGGGGATTGGCTGGAGTCTCTCAAGGAGCAAGGCGGGGGTTGTCTCAGAGGTGGGGGAGGGGGTTCAGCAGGGGCTCATTCCAGGGTCCACTGCCCGGGCTGGGGATCTCAAGGCCTCCACGACAGCTGAATATAGTGCTTCTGGCTATTCTGAGCAGTCCCATGACCAGGAGATTCGCTCTGGACCAAAAGGTCAGGGCCTTGAGCCACTGCCTCCCATCAGCTGCGGGCCCAGCCTGGCCACCACCCCAGCCGGAGCTCCTCACTGCTAGATGCAAGCTTAGAGGAAAAGGAGGGCCTGACAGGCTGCAGGGGTGCTTTGCTGTCCAGTCCTTGTTCAGGGGAACCATTTGGGTGGTAGGGACCACTTCACATATGCTTGGGACTATTGCAGGGAATGGGCGCACCCAGGCTACCTCTAGTCAATATTTTCATCCAGTGAAAATAAACAGGCTCAGAGAGGGAAAGCTACTTGCTTAAGACCACACAGGGAATCAGTGAGACTCAAACTCACAGCCTAGGCCTCTGGTCCTAGGGCCTGACCATCTGAATTTCTTTTGGCTCTCAGTTTTACAAGAACACCAAACCCCACCTGGACATGCTGTTCTTCTCTTATCTACTCCCATTAATTTCCTTCCTGGGGGAGGTGGAATAAACAGATACCTGCACTCCAAGGACACAGTACAGCTGATTGAGACCTTCTCATGTCAGCCAACCCAGACTTGACCCAAATCCTTAGGATTCCCAAGCAGGATTTTCCAGAACCCCCCTCCTTTCTCGAATCACACAGTGCCAGACACTGTCTTAAGGATTTGATTTATATATCCTCATTTATTAATAATTCTCCCAAGACTTGCAAGACTGCACTATACTGCCACACTAATGACACAGACAAGGCTGCAGAGGCTCAATGAAGTTAAGTAACTTACCCAAGGTCGCTTAGCTCATGAGCGGTGGAGCCAGCAGTTGAACCTCAGTCTGTCTGACCCTGGAGCTCTACCTGTAACCATTACACAGCACTGCCTCCTGTCCATGTTCCAGGGATGCTGAGGCCTGTGACTTGCTGTGCCCCAGGCTTGAATTTCCGTCTGGGTCTCTCCCTCCTGACCAACCACTCTTTCCCAACAACCTATCCAGAACCTGTCAGCAAGTTTCGGCCCCTGGGTAATGGCAGGTGAGGGCCCTGCCTGGCCAGGCCATGGGGCTAAGAGGGTGCTCTATCAGTCCCAAGGAAGAAGGTTTCGTGACAATGCCTCAGTTGTCCTCCCACTCCCATCCATGCAGGCCCTGGGACTCCATATGGCCTGAAGAGAAATGGCAGGAGGATTGGGAGGATCAGAAGCTCCCTGTGCAGGGTGACACATGGTGGGAACGCTGGCTGCCCCTCAGCTCGGCACTCCGAGGCCTTCTGCCCTAGAACCCAGCCATTGCTCCTGCAGCTCCCTTCCGCCAGCCTCCTCCATGGTCCTCATCGGCAGCCCTCATTTTAACCTCTGGGGTTTTGGTCATCTATTCCCCTCACTTCGGCTTTGGTCATCTATTCCCCTCACTTCGGCTTTGGTCATCTATTCCCCTCACTTCGGCTTTGGTCATCTATTCCCCTCACTTCAGTGTCCTCCCTGCTTTTTGCTGAATGTGAAAATCCATCCCTCAAGGTTCCTCACCCTTAGCCTGGCTGCTCCTGCCCTCGCTGACCTCATTTTTTTGGGAGTGAGGGGTATGTGTTGGGCATTGAGTCACCCAGTTTGTGAGATTTGAGCTGGTGGTGTGTGGGTCAGTTCTGGAGACTGGGGGCTGGGGACAGGCAGGCCCTCAGGATTAGGGACCAGCCCAGGTGTGTGGAGAGATGAGAGCACAGACAAGACCCAGGTTGCAGGCATCAGACACCTGGTTTAGAGAGGAATCTAGCCAGGCCTCGAAACCAACTGGGCTACCTTGAGCAAGTGCTGTCACCCCTTCGTCCTGCCGCCCCTTCGTCCTGCAGTTTTTCCAGCTGTAAAATACAGAGGTCATTTTAAGTGACCGCTAAGGCTCTTCCCAACTCTGACATTCTGGGAGTCCAAGAATTCTAGGCTTCAGCTTCCCAGAGGAGCTGGGGGAACCAAACAAGTCCTGCCCTATTTCTCCTTCCCTCTCCCAGCCCAGCTCCTCCCCAGGACTCGTGTGAGCAATCCTGACAAAGGTCCTGGCCTAAAGCAGGCAGGAGCCCAAGGGGAGGGGGTCTAAAAAGCTTCCTCCTACATTCGTTCCGCCTGCCTCATCCTGTCCTGTCATTCATTCAAGGCATGGTGATCACGCCCCTGCCTGACGGGCTCCCCAGCCCTCTGGCAGGCACAGACCTGGGGGGATCACCTCTTTTGGGGGTGCTTGCTCAGGCCTATGGACAGCACCTGTTGCCCACTTCTCCAGGCCCTTCTCTTGGCTTCCTGCCCTCAGGGAGCTGCAGAAAGGCCCACTCGGAGCTACTGTGTGCCAGGCTGTGGGGTCTGGAGCAGGGGCGATGGGGCCAACTTCTATGGTGTAGGGCTGCTGTGAGGAGGGGTGCAGGGGATGGGTGCCATGCTGGAGGGGCCAGGGCTAAGTAAGGGTGTTTGCGACGGCTGCTATGGGGGATGGAGGGATGGCTGCTGGAGGACTCCCACCCATGCCTGACCCTCAGAATTACCTGGGATGCTTAAAGTTCATACTCCTGGGAAACTCGATTCTTAGATTGGGGAGGGGGATAATGTTCCCTTCGCCCCTCAGCACAGCTGAGGTCACTGCTGAGTGAGGGTGCATCGCTGCAGTGGGGCCTGAGAGGTGTGGGCTCCTTCCACTCAAGGTGTGGTCCTCTGACCAACAGCAACACCATATGGACACTTGTTAGACATGAAGCCTTTCAGGCCTCACCGCCAGCCCTGAAACTGATTCAGAATCTGCATTTTCACTCCCCGGATGATTCATGCACTCTGGAGTCTGAGAAGTGCTGATGCAGGCAGCGGCTCCAGTCAAGGGCCAGCCTCAGGACACAGAGGGCTAGATGGGTGTGTGCGGGTTGGCAGAGTGTCACAAGCCAGCCAGTCCTTCCTGAGGCCAAGGCTTTGATGGCAGGGGGACTGGGCCTGGGGTGAGGCCCCATCACAGCCATGGCCACCGCATCCATCCAGTGGCTCCCACTGGTAGACCTTGGGAGTCATCCTGGACTCCTCTCTCTTTCAGTCATCAACCAACCCTGTTGTCTTCATGTTTCAAATACACTCGGAATCCGACTGCATCGCACCCCTCCATGGCTACCTCCTGGTGGAAGCCCCTGCCTTCTCTTGCCTGAGTTCTTCTCTCAGCCCCGGCTGCCCCTGCCCCGCCCTTCTCTCAGGGCAGCCAGGGCCAGCCTGGCAAAGTGCTATTCAACCAAGTCAGCCCTCTGCTCCATCTCACGCTGGGGTCTGGGCTTCCTCAGAGGGTGCAGGGTTCACTTGAGTGCCCCACACCCAGCATCTCCCTCTGCTGTCTGCTTCTCTCTCCCTCCCTCCCCCAGCCTCCATGGCTTTCTTCCCCAGCGCTGCCCATGCTTCTGCCTCAGGACCTGCACTGCGCTGGTCCCTCCACCTGGCATGCTTTTCCCTTGAGTATCAGCTTTCACACCCCCTCCAGGTCTATACTCAGACATCATCAGTCCAGACGACACTCCTCTGGCCCCTTCCCCACTTCGTGCTTTGCTCTTTTCTCCTTGGCATTTACCACCATTTAATGTACTATATAGTTTACTTGTTTGCCTTGTTTATTGTCTGTTTCCCCACTAGACTATACTGTCCATGAGGGTAGGGATTTTTGTCTCTTTTTCCAATTGCTCTATCTCTAGAAGCTAGAGTAGGGCCTGGTATATAGTGGGTGCTAAATAGATATTTACTGAAAGAAAGAATAAGCAAATGGGGTTCAAGGCCGAGGGCAGACATGGGTACCCTGCATTTGAGCCTGTTCCTAGCTGAGCCTTCCTTTCTGGCCTCACGTGGGAGCACAATCCATCCATCCCCTGAGCCTGGAGCAGCGATGAACAGGCAAAGGCTGGGGCAGTGCTAGTAGGGGGTCCAAACCCCAGTCCAGGCAGGGGCCCACCTGCTGCTGTCACCACACAGGCCCAGATGAAGCTCTTCACAGCTTAACCCTCTGTCTTTTCAAACTACTTCTCTGTGCTGCATCAGCCCAGCCACCATCCACAACCACAGCTTCAAGGCCACAAAGCTGTTTTCCAAAACCGACATGCACAAGTTCCCAGGTCCTGCTTGGTTCAGCCCAATCCCCGAGTCTGACTTCTCCTGGACTCTGTTCCTCCCGAAGGCCAGCCAGGCTCTTTTCCTACCTCTCCTTCCCCATCTCCTTCCACGTCTTCCCTTCCCTGTCCCCTCCTTGTCCCCTTTCCTCTGTAGCTGTGCTTGTGGAAAGTTCTAGGCATTAGTCACTGGTTTTCAAAATGAACTTCTCCCCTCCAAAGTCTAGGATAGTTTCTGTCCCAAATCCCCTGCTTTGGGCCTGCTTCTGCGTTCAGTAGAAAGTGTATGGACTTTGCATCTCCCCACCCCGCACTGCTTCCTGGCTACGTAATTTTGGGAGTATGACCTGGAGCCCCTTTCTCTGCTAAGAGCATAGCCCCTTGAACCATGAGGCCTTCGATCGAACCCCAGCCCCACTGCCTTCCAGCTGTGTGACCTTGGATAAGTTTCCTAACCTGTCTGTGCCTCCAAAGAGGGATATTAATAGCACCTGACTCATAGGGAAGTTGGGAGGATCGAATGTGTTAAGCCTTTAGCCCAGAACCCAGAACATAGTAAGTGCTTAGTTGTTGTGCATTCCATCGTCTTTTTACCAGCTTTCGGCCCTGCGAGATTCAAATCGTCACCTGTGACCCACCTGTTTCCTTCTTTCAGCACTTGGCTCTACTGCCAAATGCTTCTCCTAGGGGTCACCTCACCTACCATGGCCCCTGGGGCCCCTTCTTCCAGTCTGTCTCCCAGGGGCAGACTTCAGAGGTGTCACCCTGGAAGTCAGGCATGGATTCTCGCTTGGTTCTCCTGAGCTCCCTGTGTGTCCTGGGCAGGTCACAGCTCCTGTGAGCCTCGGTCTCCCCATCTGTGGTCATGGGCCGCTTGTCCCTGCTCTGCCTCCATCCACAGGTGTGGCAGGGTATGAGAGAGAGGAGGATGGAACTTCCGCCTATCAGGGGAGAGGGAGGGAGGGCTGCTGACATCAGGCCTTGGTTGGGAGCCAAGCACAGGGACCTCAGATGCCGACAAGTGTGCCAGTGTGGTAGGGCTGGCGGGCGGAGGCCATGCTTTACAGCTCAGGTCACTGGAACATCTCCTCTTTAAAGGGGCTGCTCAGGCACAGGGAGGAACCTGGGGGCGAAGGCTGGGGGCTCCTGTTGGGTGCCCATGGGCGGTGCCCACTCTGAAGCTGGGCTGCTCCGCCAGGCCGACGCCAGCCTGGGTGGGGATGAGCTAATATTAGCTGGGGCAGCCCCAGACAGCTGAGCTCAGGGGGGCTCAGGAGCCAGCCTCGCTGGGTCAGGCTCAGATGCTGCCTCAGTGTGAGCCATGGCAGCAAAATGAAGCTTTCTCTCAAGCCTCTGCAGGGCGTTGGATGCCCCTTCCACCCTGGCCAGCCCCAGCCCTTCCCTGTTGGCCTGGCAGCCTGGCTCTGGCACCCCTGCTCACGATGCCACTCACCTCACCTCTTCCTTCCCCAGTGCAGCACAGAAAGTATACAGCTCCTCTCCCTACACTCCCACTTTGCACATAAACACAGTCCGTGAGCCATTTCCCTGCCAGGGACTGCTGTCAGCACCAATTCATCCATCCAGCCAACAAGTGTTTGTTGAGCATCTACTATGTGACAGGTGCTGCTTCAGAAGCTGGGAATAGGGCAAAGAACAAAACCACCAAAAATCCCTGCCCTCAAGTTCTTATATTCTAGCTGGACAGGATGTGACAGAGGCAGGAGCCCAGGGCGTGCTGGAGTGGGCAGTTTTAACTTGTGTGGCAGGGAAGGCCTCACTGTGAGCACAGGTCATATTTCAGCAAAGATTGAAGAAGGTGAGGAAGGAGGCCACATGACATCTGGGGAGCAGAGGAAGTGAGATGTGCAAAAGCCCTGAGCAGCTGTGTGCCCAGGGTTCAAGGTGCAGCGAGGAGGCGTAGCTGGGCTGGGCTCGGAGCCAAAGGACAGTGGTATATCAGAAGGGGTGGTACTCGTTCCACACAGACAGAAAGATGGAGAAAATGGACTCTGGGGACTCCAAAGAAGGGAGGCTAGGAGGGGGATGACAGTTGAAAAATTACCTACTGGGTGCAATGTCCAATATTTGAGTGATGGGCACACTGGGCGCCCCCATACCCACCATTATGCATGTAATGCCCATGTGGCAAATAAGCACATGTACCCCTTAAATCTAAAATAAAATAATTTTAAAAAGAAAGAAAAATCCACCCCTAAAACATGCAAAGAAAGAGTCGAGCTACCCAGAACCCCACCGGCTCCTGACAGTGGGGTCTGCTCCTGCCGGGGCCTGCCCCATGGGTTCCCTGAGTGTTCCAGCCCAGGGCAAGGCCGAGCCCAGTTCGCACTGCCCTCTGCTCCCCTCCTGCAGCCACAGGGGCCTGCACAGGGTGGGCCTGCATGGAGGAGGCTCCTGCCTGGTCGTAATGAGGGGCCTCTGTCCTCTTCCTGAAGGCCAGCGGTACCCAGCAGGAGATGGTGGTTCCCATACATGGTTGCCACCATGCTGGGGGACAGGCAGTTCTCTGAGCTGGGTGTGGGGCTGGAGAGAAGTTGGTGAGAGAGCCAGAGGGTCAGGGGCCCTGCCGGGGAGAGACCATGTGAGCGCTTTCCAGTCACACAGGCCTCCGTGGTGCTCACAGCGTTCTCACTGCAGGTGTGCCAGGAGAAGATGGCTAGTGGCATGGGCACAGGCCACATTGGAGCCAGACTGCCGGGGCCCAATCCTGGGTCTGCTAGTTCCTAGCTGTGTGACCTTAGTAAGTCTCAGTCACCTCAACTATAAAGAGGGGATAACGAGAGTCCCTACTTCAAAGGGCTGCTGTGAGAAGGCAATGAGAGAAGTCACAGAAGGCCCTCCGGCTCACTGCACTGCGCGCATTGGTGTGCACGTGATGCCCAGGATCACTCAGACCTCTTGCAGATGAGGCATCTTTGTAGGATGCTCTGCAGACACTCGCCTCACCCCACCTGGGAGGGTCTGAGAATATGAATCTAATGCCTGACAAGGGGGCTGCCATACCTAGGGAGGCTTCGATGGGGACCCAGCCCTGCCAGGTGGCTCCCTGGGGACCTTCTCTGCCCACATAGGTGGTGGGGCAGAAGAACATGACTTCCTTGGGCCTTATCACCAGAGCAAGGTAGTGAACATGCCTCAGGCCACGGCCACCCGCCAGGGCCAGTGTCTCGCCACTTAGAGATGAATGTTTGATGCTCAGCCTCAGGGGCTCTCTGAGCAGCAGTGAGGAACACAGCCACCTGCTGGGCCACCTGGAGCGAGAGTCTGGAGCCCTGGGTTAAGGGGAGAGGGCTGGGCCCTGTAAACCCACGTGTGTGGCTGTCATCTGCTGAGGGCCAGTGCTATGCAGTGAGCTCCCTGCAAGCTGCCGTGGGTGGTTCTGCCCCGACCCCTGTTCAGCCCCCACACCTGGAGCAGTCTTGCCTTTTTGGGCTCAGCTTCTTCATCTATAAAGTGTGCATAATGGCATCACCAGCCTCTCAGGGGTGTTAGGAGAATCCGTCAGACCAGAGGCAGAAAGAACATTAGGGAGAAAATACAGTTCTCAGTGCCACGTGCAGGAAGAGGCCACCATCTCAAGTGCAAGGGGAGTGTAGGGAGGGGACAGGCTAGAGAAGAGGGTACAGGCCTTTGGGCCTTGCCAGGCCGGGGTTCTGATCCTTCCTCTGCCTCCGTGTGGACTGAGGCGGGTGGTGTCTGGCTGAGCCTTAGTTTCCTCGTGTGTAAAATGGGATGATAGTTTGTACTTCACAAGCTGTGGTGGGTCTCAGAGGGGCAAAGGCCCCAGCACCGTGCCTGGCACATGGGAGACACTTGCCAAGGGCTGAATCTGGTGACCTGGGGTGCCATTGTCAGCCGGTCCTGGGTTTGGATTTTCCAGGGTATATAGAGGCCCTGGCTGAGCCACAGAGGCAGGGAGAGAGGCTGTAGAAGCCTCAGCCGGTTGCCCCACAACCTCAGGGCCAGAAGCCACCGTCACCAATAATATATTTAGAGGCACAAAGGTCAGAAATACCAGGCGCTGGCTTCCCTTCTAGGCGGCAGGAATCGTATCTCCCGAGGCCTGGCTGTCACCAAGCAGATATTTTTTTCCTGTCTGGCAGTCTGAGGATTGGAGTAAAAGCCTAGAATTTAGGAATCACAGTGGTTTGTGCCGGCTTGCTGAGACTTTCCATGTCCCCAGCCCTTTCCAAAGCCTGTGGTGCGACCCTTGGGAGCCCCACCCGCCCTGCTATTCCAGATCACCCGGGGCCCCAGTGTGCATGATCCATTCCCAACGTGCTCCGGCTCCCTGCCCCTCTGCCTTTGCTTATTCCGTTGCCTCCACTGAGAATGCCCACTCCTCCTCCTCTGCATTTCTGAAATGGATGCATCCTGCTAGGCCAGCTCTGATGGCTCCTCCTTTAGAGAGCCTTTCCTGACACCCTCTACCTCCTGGAAGAGCCTGCTCTGCCCTTCATGCTTCCAGAAAACCTTTTCTGTCTGACTTAAGGCCCTTGATCCACTGACCTATGGTTCTGTGTCTCTCAGACTCAACCACAACCTCTTGGAGGACAAGGGTCAGCTTAGGCAATAGTAGTGCCTGTTATATAATAGGGAATCAATTGATCTTTGCTAAAGCCATGTGCCCCACACCAACCCTGTGAGGTGGAAGGGTTAGGTAGTATACCCCTCTTATTGATGAGGGAAAAATGACTCCCAGAGAGATTCATTTATTTGTCCAAGACCATCCAGTTAGCAAGTGGTAGAAGAAGGATTCAATCCCAGGTCCTCTTTTGAAAATAAATCAAGAAGTTCAGCTAGAGCCATGCCAGTGTTCCTCCTGGCTCTAGTATGCTGTGGTTCTATGGTTAAAAATGAGGTAGTGGGAGGGACAGATGAGTAATGGACGAATGGATGAAAGAATGGATAAAAAGATGGATATGTGGATGGATACAGGTGAATGGATGGAAGGAGGGACATATGGATTGAAGCAGACACAGCTGGGTGACTCAGTGGATGGGTAAACAAATGGATGAGAAGGATGGATGGAGGACCATGGATATGTTTCTCCTTGCATGCCTTCAAAGCAGATGTCCTACCTCTCACAGGATGAACGTATCCTGGACAATGGGACTCGGAAGCATGGACTTCAGGGTAGTAGGCTAGGTGGAGTGACCCAGCACATGTGTGCAGAAAGTGGGATTGCCAGATGCAGGAGGTGGGATGGTTTGTGGAGATTGTGGAGTGAGAGAGCTGGGAGCTGGGGACAGAGACTGGGCTTAGAGACTGGCCCACTCTCAAAGGTCAGAGTCCCTGATGGCAGAGAAACAGGACCAGGCTGGAAAGAGTTCCAGGCAGAGCCATGAGGCTGGCAAGCCCTCAGGACCTGTGGTTTTCCAGACCTTCCTCTGGCCGAAGCCTGAAGGGCAGTCAGTGAGTGGGAGATTGCCCTTTGAACCCCAGGTTGTACGAGACAGTCTGTGGTTTCAGTCTGCTCCAGAGTAGGGAGGTCTGTCTTCCTCCTCAGGTCCCCAGCCTTGGTGAGTGAGAACCTCTGATAGCTCAGGCAGGGTGTGTTCAAGGAGGCAGTGCAGCTTCACCAGCTGCAGAGTGGGTGCTGAGGAGGGGGCCCTCCTGAGGCCACAGAAGACCCTGGCTCAGGTATACCAGGATCGACCATCTTCCCACTGCTTTTTGCTATCAACCCCCAGACGTTAGCCATGAACTCCAAGCCTTTAGTTCTAATTGCCTAATGGACCAGTGAAGGGACTACAGGCATAGGTGGCCAATGTTGATCTTGGTGGAGCCTGGATGCTTAGATGCTTCTGGCCTGGAGCAGATTCTTCCAGCTGGAGATGTCTCTCCATTTGCACAAGGCACAGCACTGTGAGCTCCAGGCTCCTTCCAAAGCCCTGATCTAGCATTCCCCAGCACCAAGCTGCACCCCCCTACACACATACACTGGCCCGGCGATCTCCCTGGGAAACCAGGTCCCAATGAGAGTGCCTGGTGTGCCGCTAACTGCTCATTACAGTCACGGCTGCAGCTAAGTATAGCTCCAGCACACACAAGACTAAGACAACAAGGGAACGTCTTCCCATAAAAAAAGCTCCACATGCAAACACACAGACATCTGCACACACAGGCTCCCCACCCTCGTGCAAACCCATGGCCTTGCACACACATGAATGCATACTTGCACCAATGCAAAGCTTTATCACTTATTTACTCGTTAATTCAATACATGTTTGTTAGGGGGCCAGTAGAGTGGTTAAGTGCATGTGTTCTGGTGTCAGACAAAATTGGTTTTCAAATTCTACCTCCCTCACTTCCTAGTTGTATGACCATGAGCAACTTAACCTCTCTGAGCCTCAGTTTCCTTCGTTATAAAATTGGGGTGGTGGCCATAGTGTGGACCAGTGTGGACCAGTGGTGTAAAGGTAAATGAGATGGGGGCATGTCAGAGCACTTAGAATAGGCCTGGCTCAGAATGTGTCAGTACGTGGTAGCTGCCTTCATCATTACTGTTGAGTACCTACTGTGTGCCCAGTTCTGCACTCTTATTTCTGGAGATGGTTGTGGAAATTAGTGCCTGGTGCATAATAGGCATTCAGTAGATATTTGATGATGGAATGAATGAACAAATGAAAGAAAGCTGCATAGATGGGTGGCTGGAGGTCCTCAGAGCTTTCTTCTCTCAGGAGGAATTCACCCTCCCTTGACTTGCATGCAGGCTGTGTCTCTGATAAGATCTAGATGTTCTTGTGGGTAACACAGGGATTCCAGAGATAGAACAGGAACCCGAAAGTGTCTGGGACACCCCTCATTTTGCAGATGGGGAAATGGCAGTGCAGAGAGGCAACAGGGAGCAGGCATTGCCCCATGCCAGTCAGCAGTCAGTGGCAGGAGCCCAGGGCTGCCACCTTGAGCCATCCTAGCACAGTGGCCTAGCATAGCAGGTGGTGCCTGGTCAAGCTGCAGCCCCTGAGCCCTAGGCAGCTGGAGTCTGGAGCCTGGAGACTGCTCAGGCTGCTCAAGTCCTGGTCCCGGCTTGGGCAGACACAGGAATCATGCAGTCACGCATCAGTCAGATCCCTGGCTAAGCTGTCAGTCAGGCTGGGGCCTCTGGCCGGCACTAGGCAGGGTTCCATCTGCCACAGAAGGGGCTTGGGTCTAGCCTGGGTACAAAACCAGCTTCAGGATTTGAAGGTCCTGTCACTGTTCCCGACCTTTGAATAAACCAGCCGCTAAACTGCCTGGGCCATCTCCTCCCATTGCGCCTCTTCAAAAAGAAACTGACATTTCCTGGTGCTTTTTTAAGCCCAGGCTGGCTGGGCCAGGCCCCGGCGTGGGGGGTGGGGAGGGGGCGGGTGGCAATGGGAGTCACACAGCCTGAGTCTCTCCTCACCTTGAGTGATCTCGAGACGCTGGGAATAGACATGGTCTCATCTCCTCACCATGTGTCCCAGATTCCAATTCCGATGCCCAGATTCCAGATTCGCCACTCCAGTGCCCGCATCCAGGTTTTGAATTCCACAATCCAGTGCCAGTTCTGCCCTGTAGACAAGACTCAGGCTGTTGGACTCCATCATGAGTGCCTTCAGCTGGCCTGCCTGCTGAGAGGGAAGGATGTATCTACCCCTCTCTGGAAAGGAACTCTGTGACCTTGTGCGTACTCTCCATGAATGACATGCGTCACTCATGTTCATGGCTGGTGGGGATTCAGGTCTTTGTTCACTGACTGTGCCCATTGTCAAGGAGCTGAAAATGATTGTGCCTGCTGCCAGTGTAGACATGAGTCTGCTTTCAATGAATGCACTCATTGCCAGTGTAGATACGGATCTGCTCTCAATCACTGTGCCCACTGCCAGTGTAATAAACACTCTTTGCAAAGATCAAGGATGTCTGTTGCCAATGAGAGCATAGCTGAATGATTAGTGATCGTGTCTGTGGCTAGCTGAGTCACAGATTGGTGGATGGAGATTATCTTTTTACCAGTGTAGATCTGCCATTAGTGCGGTCAGTGCCCGTGGAAATGCAACTCTGAAATCAACGATTGTGTACATTGCCAGTGTAGACGCAGATGTGATATCATTGAATCAGTGACTGCCTATGTTGACAAGGGGCATGAGCACCAGCCGGGGCTCACTTCTGAAGGAGGCTGCAGGGAGTAAACCATTGTGCCCATTATGCAACTAGAGGGAGTGAGGCGAGTGGACACAGGACCCATGTCCACGACCTTCTTTCCACAGAGGAAAGCTGGGCTCATGCTCCCCATTTCCTGGGGAAGGGACCTCCTTTCCCCTGCTAGTTGGAGTATTTGGCTGGGCCTTCGAGGCAGGGCCACCCTGACCCTCAGATTCAGCCACCTCATGGACCTTACATTCTAGAGAGGGAAGAGAGACAAACAACAAACATGAACACCAAGTAAATTAGATAGTGTCAATGCCAACACGAAACCAACTGGATACTTACAACAGAGACCTGATTTCAAATCCTGCTGCCACTTCTGAGCTATGTGGGATTTTCTTGCACATCTTAACCACTCTAAACATCAATTTTCTTATTTTCTTGTACATAAATTATACCTTGATAAAGCTGAGGAAAGATGGCATGTTAGATGATCTGTGCTGGGGAGAACAGCAGATTAAGGAAAATCAGATTTTCCTTACTGGAAGTGTTGGTTGAGACTTGAAATAGGGTGGTCAGAAGCACCCTACTGGGGTGCCATGAGGCAGTGAAGGGATAAGCCATAGGGGCACCTGGGGAAAGGCATTATAGGCAGAAGGAACAGCCTGTGCAAGAGCATGGAGGCAGGCGTATGTCTGGCATATTTGAGGAACATGTTTGAGGAGGCAGATGTGAAGGCAATGGTAGTAGGAAGAAGTTTGGGGAGATAATGGATGACCAGATCAAGTCGGATCTGCAAGTCATTGAGAAGACCTTTGCTTCCCCTCTGAGAGAAATAGGGCACCAGTGCAGGATTCTGAGCAGAGAAATGACACAGTTAGATGCATGTTTTAAAAGCTGTGTTGAAAACAGTCCTAGCGCACCAGGAATGTTGGTACCTGTTAGACTAGTTAAGAGACTGGTCTATCACCATGCCCCTGGGGGAAAGGATGATGACTGGGACATGGGTGGTCAAAGCAGTGATGGGAAGGGCTCAGATGCTGGGTCTATTTTTCAAGCAGAGCCACCAGGATTTCCTTACAGATTAAATGTGAGATGTGACAGAAAGAGATGTGTCAAGGATGACTCCAAGGTTTTTGGCAAGAATGTCCTGGAAGGATGGAGACACTCTCTCATGAGATGGAGAGGCTGCAGGGGGTGGAGGTGGCACAGGAGTTCAGTTGACGTGTTGAGTTTGAAAGAGCTGGTAGAATTCCATCTGGAGACACCAGGGAGTTGGATGCTGGAGTCCTGAGTTCAGGGGAAGGGCTGGGCTGGAGATAAGCCTTTGAGAGTGTGCTGTTTATGGGTATTTGAATGATGGTGGACTTTAAGTCATAAAACTGGGTTAACCACTAAGGATGTGAGTGTAGATGAAGAAGAGGAGCAAGGACTGAGCTCCAGCGTGCCCCGATAGTTAGAGACTGGGGAGAGGAGTTGGCAAGGGACACCAAGAAGGAGCAGCCAGAGAGGTAGGAAGAAAATCCAGAGGCTGTGTGGTCCCACGAAATACAAGAAGAAGGAGGGAAGGATCAGTGGCATCAGATGCTGCTGGTGAGTCAGGAACATGAGACCTGAGCAGCACTCCCCTTCTCTCTGCCTAGAATGTGCTTCCTTGCACCTTGCACTTCTGTAGTTGATTCTTATCCATCCTTCCAACCTCTGCACAGTTGTCACTTCCTCCTGGAAGCCACTCTAACCTCAAGACTTGTTGTTAAAGGCTCACCAAATGCCTGTGCGTTCCCCTTAATGCCCCTGTCACCTCACATAGGTACATATTTGCTTGTATGGTTAATTGATAAATGTCAATGTCCCCCTATCCTACTCCTCCCCCGAGAAGATGTGGTTGTTTTTACTCACCCTGTACCAAGTACCCTGTATAGGCCTGGAGTAAGATGTAAATATTCGTTGGAGGGATGCAGGTGGGCAGTCAACTGTGGTCCCACCTGGGTTGTGTTCATTACCCTCCCTGAGCCATTTTTATTCCCTTCCCTCCAAACACACACACACACACACACACACACACGCATGCATGTACATACCTACTGGGAGTCAGGACCCTTGACTCGATACAAACACACAAGTGGGCACAGGAGGGGAATTTCCTAGTGAATTCCAAGTGGACTCCATTCCCAGCTCCCCCATGGAGGTTGGAGCCTCCATTTTCTCATCTACCAAATGGAAGCCATCAAGACTGTCCTGCTGATGGCCCAGTTGGGGTGTGTGTGTGTGTGTGTGTGTGTGTATGTTGTACATATAAGATCCAAAACATGAAGATATGCTATAAACTGAAGAGGGCTGTGCCTATTGCCATCATAATGGGAAGATAAACATCTTTCTCCCAGGACTACCTGGGGGTGATGTGAGAAAGATTTGTAAATGGAAGTAATAAGAGCATAGTGGTTTTGGAGTCAGAGAGACCTGGTTTCAAAGCCCTCCTAACACTTTCGAGCTATGTGAGAGATTTTTGCACATCTTAACCACTCTGAACCTCAGTTTTTCAATCTGCAAAATGTAGAAAATGATGGCTTCCTTAGAGAAGCTTTTAAAGATAAACAAGGTAATGTTTGTAAAGTGCTTGACCTCTGGTGAGCATGCTATTATTACTGTATAGCAGAGGACAGAGAAGCTCAACAAATGTAAATATTCCTATGGCCAAGGTGGTTATGAAGATTAAAAAGGGTAAAATGTGCCATCCATTTAGCCACACACAGTGGGTGATGAACAAAAGCAGACTCTGAAGCAAGTCGGGGAGATGGTGCAAGGAAGAGAGGGTGAAGGAAGCCCAAGGAAGCCTGGCCTGCAGGAAGGATGTCTCAGGGGCATGTCCTGAGGCTTATCTGCAGGTATAGGCAGGGCCATCACAGGAAGGAAGAGGAGCAGGTGTCTTCTGGTGACCCCAGAGGGCAGACCTGTGATTGCCTGGAAAATGAGACAGGAGGTTGACTTACATGAGAAATAAATGCATGTCTCTCAGACCGGTTCAAAGACAGAATTAATGGCCTCGTGAGCTTCCCATCACTGTTGGTGACCAACAGAAACATCCGGTTCAGGGTCACTGCAGATGAGATCATTGAACTGCCCCCTTGAGAGGCCTATACAGGCATACCTCGGTGATATTGTGGGCTTAGTTCCAGACCGCAGCAATAAAGTATATATCGCAATAAAGCAAGTCACATATTTTTTGGTTTCTCAGAGCATATAAAAGTTATATTTATACTATACTGTACACTATTAATTGTGCAATAGCATTATGTCTAAAAAATTTACACATCTTAATTTTTTAAAAAATACTTTATTGCTTTAAAATGCTAACAATCATATGAGCCTTCAGTGAGTCATAATCTTTTTGCTGGTAGAGGGTCTTGCCTCAGTGTTGATGGCTGCTGACTGATCAGTGTGGTGATTGCTGAAGGTTGGGTGGACATAGCAATTTTGTAAAGTAAGACAACAAAGAAGTTTGCTGCATCAATTGACTCTCCTCTTCACAAAAGATTTCTCTGTAGCATATGATGCTGTTTGACAGCATTCCATCCACAGTAGAACTTCTTTCAAAACTGGAGTCAGTCCTCTCAAACCCTGCTGCTGCTTTATCAGCTGAGTTTATGGACTATTCTAAATCCTTTGTTGTCATTTTAACAATGTTTATAGCATCTTCACCAGGAATATATTCCATCTCAAGAAACCACTTTCTTTGCTTATTCATAAGAAGCAACTCCTCATCTGTTCAAGTTTGATCATGAGATTGCAGCAATTCAGTCACATCTTCAGGCTCTACTTCTAATTCTAGCTCTCTTGCTATTTTCACCACATCTGCAGTGACTTCCTCCACTGGAGTCTTGAACCCATTAAAGTCATTCATGAGAATTGGAATCAACTCCTTTCAAACTCTTGTTAATGTTGCTATTTTGACCTCCTCCCATGAATTACAAAGGTTCTTAGTGACATCTAGAATGGTAAATTCTTTCCAGAAGGTTTCAATTGACTTTGCACAGATTGATCAGAGGAATCACTATCTATGGAAGCTATAGCCTTATGAAATGTATTTCTTAAAGAATATGACTTGAAAGTCAAAATGACTCCTTGGTCCATGGGCTTCAGAATGGATATTGAGTTAGCTGGCAGGAGAACAACATTCATCTCCTTGTACATCTCTATCAGAGCTCTCAGGTGCATTGTCAATGAGCAATAAAATATTTTGAAAGGAATCATTTTTTTTTTGAACAGTAGGTCTCAACAGTGGGCCTAAAATATTCAGTAAACCATACTCTAAACAGATGTGCTATCATCCAGGCTTTGTTGTTCCATTTCTAGAGCACAGGCAGAGTAGATTTAGTCTGATTCTTTTTTTTTTTTTTTTTTTTTTTTGAGACGGAGTCTGGCTCTGTCGCCCAGGCTGGAGTGCAGTGGCCGGATCTCAGCTCACTGCAAGCTCCGCCTCCCGGGTTTACGCCATTCTCCTGCCTCAGCCTCCGGAGTAGCTGGGACTACAGGCGCCCGCCACCTCGCCCGGCTAGTTTTTTGTATTTTTAGTAGAGACGGGGTTTCACCGTGTTCGCCAGGATGGTCTCGATCTCCTGACCTCGTGATCCGCCCGTCTCGGCCTCCCAAAGTGTAGTCTGATTCTTAAGGGCTCTGGGACTTTCAGAATAGTGAGTATTGGCTTCAACTTAAAATCACCAGCTGCATTAGCCCTTAACCAGAGAGTCAGCCTGTCCTTTGAAGCTTTGAAGCCAGGCATTGACTTCTTCTCTCTAGCTATGAAAACCCTCGATGGCATCTTGTTCCAATAGAAGGCTGTTTAATCTGCATTGAAAAATCTATTGTTTGGTGTAGCCACTTTCATCAGTGATCTTAGCTAGATCTTCTGGGTAACTTGCTGCAACTTCTCCTTCTCTATCAGCATTTGCTGCTTCACCTTGCACTTTTATGTTATGGAGAGAGCTACTCTCCTTAAACCTCATGAACCAACTTCTGCTAGCTTCAGACTTTTCTTCTGCAGCTTTCTTACCTCTCTTAGCCTTCCTAGAATTGAAGAGAGTTAGAGCCTTGCTCTGGATTAGGCTTTGGCTTAAGGGAATGCTGTGGCTGGTTTCATCTTCTATCCAGATCACTCAAACTTTCTATCAGTAGTAAGGCTGTTTTGCTTTCTTATCATTCATGTGTCCACTGGAGTAGCACTTTCAATTTCCTTTTAGAACTTTTCCTTTGCATTATTCAAACTTGGCTGACTGTTTGATGCAAGAGGCCTAGCTTTTGGCCTGTCTCAGCTTTCGACATGCCTTCCTCACTAAGCATAATCATTTCTAGCTTTTGATTTAAAGTGAGAGACATGAAACTCTTCCTTTCACTAGACCACTTAGAGACCATTGTAGGGTTATTAATTTGCCTAACTGCAATATATTGTTGTGTCTCAGGGAATAGAGAGGCCTGAGGAGAGAGAAAGATAGGAGAATGGCCAGTCAGAACACAGATAACATTTATCAATTAAGTTTGCCATCTTATATGGGTGTGATTTGTGGTGCCCCAAAACAATTACAATAGTAGCATCAGAGATGAATGATCACAGGTCACCATAACAGATATAATAATAATGACAATTGGAAACATTGCTAGAATAACCAAAATATGACATAGAGACACAAAATGAGCATATGCTGTTGGAAAAATAGCACGGGTTGCCACAAACTTGAATTTGAAAAAAAATTGCAATATCTGTGAAATGCAATAAAGCAAAACGCAGTCAAACGAGGCATGTCTGCATATCCTATATGGAGCGCCTTCCTACTCACTGCCTAATCTGGGAATCTTATTCACGTATTTCTTATTCCAATCTGTGGCTTTCTCAAAAAAATGTTTGAGGCACCTAAGACACACCTACAACAGAACCCTTAAAAATAAAGAAGAAAAAATACATGTAGTATAATGAAGAAAAGAAATAGCTATACCCCAAACCCAGGTAAAGGATTCTCCTAGAATTGAGCACTAAATTTAGCCGAGCTCCCTGGCAGTCATAGCAAAAGAGAAAATGTGAAGGGTTTTATGACTCATCATTTACTAACAGAAATGCAGACAGGCGTACTAGGAGACACCTGCTTGTTCTAAGCCCTGAAACACAAGAGGAATTTCCCACGTGGGATCCTGGTATTCCTCCAAGTCTAAGATGCTAATGGGAGAAGGTGAGAGGAGACCCCCATTAGCCCCTGTGTTTATTTACTGTCTGCTCTCCAGGAGGAACTCTCAGTCCACAGGAGCAGGTGCGATATGGGCTCCCGATTGGTCCTTCTGGGGGCCAACACTCAGGCTTCCTGGCCTGTGGGACTGCAGGGGGCACTGTGGGACAGCACACCACACTCCCTAAGGCCTCCCCTAGGGCCCTCTGTACCTGCTGGTGGCCAAGAAAGGTCAGAGTTGCCAGATCTGGCTACAAGGGCACCTCCATGCCACCTTGCGCAGTGGGGCCTGTGCACACGCTGCCTGCCGCTTAGGGGGCTTATGAAAGGCGATGAAGTCCATTGCTCCCGAGGACAGATCCTCGGAGATCAGAGAGACTGATCCAGTGCTGAGACCTCAGGCAAGATTCTATCCCTCTGAATTGCAGCTCCTCATCTAGAGAGTGATGTGATAACACCGCACTGGGCTGGCATGGGGTTTAGACGGGACAGTGCATGGAAAGCCCTGGAAGCAGGGCCTGCCCAAGACTCAGGAACCTGTTGTCATCTCTCTTCTTGTTACCAGAGTTAGGCGGGAAAGTAGGCAGCTCTGGCTTGAGCCCCACTCATCGTGCAACCTTCGGTGTCCTTGCCCTCCTGAGCCCTGAGGCAGGCAGGGGTCCACGTGGAAAACCCTGCAAGCATGGGGACAGGAAGTCCCCCTCCACCTCGCGGACCGTGTCTCTCACTGACTGGAGGCCACAGGACTGGGTCTTGGACACACTTGGCCTCGTCCACAGGAAGCTGGCTGTGCGCCGCACCGGCGGTTCCCACCAGGTTGTCCTTGGCTTCTGGTCCCGTAACAGGCAAGTGGTAGCAGAAGCATAAAGAATTAGAGAGAAAGGCCTAAAACCGAACACATTTCTCCCTTTAACTGTTGCTCTGCTCACCTTCCCACCTCCCTCACCTCTTGGTAATTTGTGAAAAACAAAAACAAAATTCTGTGTTTGGATATTTGATGTTTGTGCAGGGCCACCTCGACCAGCTCACAGAATGCCAGTGTGCAAGGGAGCCAGCAGTCTTGGGATTTTGCCCTGGATCTGGGGAAGTCCTAGGCACCTGGCCTTTTCCTCCACACCCCTCAATGTTGTCTTACTTCCTGGGGTGTGTTATTACTGTCCCCATTTTAAGAATGATGGAATTGCATCTTCAAGAGGTTACTAGCCCATAGTCATATGGTTCGTGGCTGAGCTGGGATTCAAACTCAGGCCTCTGAAGCCAAGTCCAGGCCTCCCTTCCTTCCACCATGCCGCCTACTTCCCAGCACCTACAGTGGTCCATTATGCATCAGACCTACCTAGCATGTGGGTCTCATCTGGCCCCATGGATCCGAAATGTGAGGACTGGCTGGTGGCATCAGAGCCACCTGGGGCACAAATTAAAGGTGAATTTCTGTTCCCACCCGTAACTACTGAGCCAGAGTCTCTGGGCTCTGTGCTTGGATCTCCCCTCAGTCACTCTCCCCAGAACTCTCCCTCCCCTGCCATCTTGCCCATCACACCAGCCTCTGCCCACTCCTGCCTCTTTTGTTCCCCACGAACCACCTCCAGGGAAGGGTTCTTACTCCCAGCTCTCCTTACCACCCTTCCGGGGGCATGGGTTTAGCCCCCACCAGGGCCTCCTTGTTGCTAAATCCAGAGATAGCTCCTCCAGCCCCATCCCATGGGATCCCTCTGAGGCTGTCTCCTCAGGGTGACCCTCCCCCCTTTTACTGCAGGACAAGGGTTGGCCATCACTGGACATTGGTCACCTGCTGCTGGACCAAGCTCAGCCTCACACTGCATGGGCTGAGCATGGGAAGGGACAGGTCTCTGAAGGACAATGGTGGCGTTTTGTGCCTTAAACTCCCTGGCACCTCTCAGCTTAGCAGTTCCCATTCCATGACTAGAAGATTCTAGGCTTTTCTACATCAGAGACACTTTGATCCTAAACCTTTGGACAGGACCAGGGCGGGAGGGTCCACCGGAGCTTCAAGGCGAGAGGCTCTGTGTGGGGGCTCAGCGGTGTGTCTGAACACTTCCTTCTTGCTCTCTGTGTATTATTTCAACTCACTGTTACAACCACTGGGAGGCAGACAATGAAGGCTCGGAAAGGGACAGTGACTTGACTACGGTCACCTGGTTGAGTCAGGCCTAAAATGCAGGCGGGTGTGATGTCACGGTCCTGCTGTTTCTGCTCCAGCCACTGCCTCCTCTGATGGGACTCCAGCTGCATTGACTGGATCTCGAAGGCAGGTGGGCCTGAGGGATCAGAGGGGCCTGGAGGGCTGGAGGGATCCTGCCCGAGCCAAGACTTGATGAGGAAATTGCCACACTGGAGCCCAGTGCTGATGCTCCTGGAGAATGTGGTTTCCCTCTCTGGTCCTGCTGAGCGCTCTGCACCCCTGGGCTACTCCCTCCCCGCGCTGCGCCTCTGTCTCTCCATTCCCACCCACCAGGCAGCTTTTGCAACCTCCTCTGAAGACCTCCTCCATCAGTGCTCTGGGCTTCTAATGACCAGGTTTCCACAAGCCCAAGGTGCCACCGATGTAAGACATGTGTGGATACAGGAAGAAATACCATTTCAGGATGTGTGCATTTTATATGTTTCAACTTCCAAAACACAGATATGCATCTTGGGATGAAAGTACCATGGGAACCCCTGCCACCTCAGGATGGGCCAGCCCAGCTGTTGTGGGGGCTCTTTCTGGATATGACCCAGGTGTACGGTCCAGAGAATGAATTCAGTGACAGGGGCGTTGTCTCTTTGGCTGTCTGCGCTCCCTGAGGCCAGGGCACTGCCTTTTCTGGCTGAGGCTCTTCCCTTTCTCAGATTGAATCCTGGGATGGAAAGTGTCAGTGTGGAGATGCAGGGGACTCCTGAGCTGGGCCGGCTCAGCCCCCCACTCTGCCTATCACCTTCCTCCGGGTCCAGGACAGTCCCAGGGAAAGGGGCACACCCCTGGGGTAATGAAGGAGTGACCATCTCTGGCATGGAAAATGGTCAGGGCCTTGGGTTGAGTCTCGGCTCTGAGAACACGTGCCCAGAGTGCCCAGCCAGACCCTGGTTCCCTGGGAGATGGCCCAGACACGCACATGCACACACTGACACCCATGCACAGCACCCCCCAACACACTCCCCACACACACAATGCACACACCCACACCCACGCACAGACCCCCACACCACCCCACACACGCAACACACGCCCACACACACGGACCCCCACACACCACCCCACATATGCACATATACACACCCACACCCACACATACCCCCACACCACACCACACATGCACATATACACACCCACACACACACACACCCACACCACACCACACGCAATACACACCCACACCCACAGACTCCCACACACCACTCCACATATGCACATATACACACCCACACACACCCCCACACCACCCCACACACGCAATACACACCCACTCACAAACCCCCACACCATAGCACACATGCAATACACACACACAGACCCCCACACACATGCACCTATACACATCCACAACAGACCCCCACACACCACCCCACACACACAATACACACCCACACACTGATCTCCACACACCACTCCACACATGCTCATATACATGCACCCACACACACCCCCATACCACACACATGCACATGTACACACCCACACCCACACACAAACCCCCACACCACACCACACACGCAATACACACACACAGACCCCCACACACCACCCCACACACATGCACATATACACGCCCACACACACCCCCACACAGCACCCCACACATGCACATGCACACACCTACACTTGTGTAGCCCCGCACACGCCACCCCACATGTCTCCATAGATACACATACACACCCCACAAACCACATATAGCCCCATATACACACACACAACACAAACCACACATAGCCGTGTAGACACACATATACATACACACCACACATCACACACCACACATAGTCCCATACACACACACACCACCCCACACACGTCTCCATACAAACACATACCACACCATAGCACCATACACGCACACACATAAACACACACGACAAACCACACAAAGCTCCATACACACACTCACACATACCACTCCATACCCGCCTCCATACACACAGGCAAACACTCCATATGTGTTCCCCACACACCCCATACATGTCCACATACAAACACACCCCATGTATGTCCACACACATACACATGAATCACATACAGCACATGTAGCAACCATTTACACAAAACTTGTGCACAAGCCTAGAGTCAGGTCATGTAGACAGGACATACCTATCCCACACTGACACTGCCTACCTATCCCACACTGACACTGCCTACCTATCCCACACTGACACTGCCTACCTATCCCACACTGACACTGCCTACCTCCCTAACACTCCCCGCAGCGCAGACTTCCCCAAGCAGGCTGCCACACAGCCGTGTTCCTAGAACATGCTCACACACACTCTACTCACACCCTCCACGGAGCACTCTGGGGAGCTCCTCCCGTCCACTGCCCCCTGTGCCGGTGCAGCATCTGACACCCAGACACCGCGCTCAGGGGCCAGGCCTCCTGGGCCTGATGGTGCAGGCATTTATTGACAGAACAAAAAAGGGACTGGACCCCTAACCATCCCATTTCCTCCCTGCCCTCCCTCCCAGCCCCCAGCTGGCCCAGCACACTGTGGGCATTCCCGGCCTGCGGAAGTCCAGATGAGGCTAATTCAGTTTCTAAACCCAACTCAACTGACAATTTATTTAGGACAATTGGCCATCCCGCCTGCTCTGCATCACTGACTCCGCATGGATTAACTCAAAGGCTGCACACCCCCGCTGGGCAGATTTAATTAGGCGGAAAAACTGACCTGAAGCCTCTGGGGGCCTGGGGCCTGGATGTCAGCCAGGGCTCCCCTGATTAGTTATCACATGCCCCCAGTGCCTGCAGCCCTGCCCTGCCTCAGAATCCTCAGAGAGGACCAATCCAACCCTCACTGTACCCATGATGAAACTGAGGCCCAGAGAGGGGAAGGAACTCGCCAAGGTCACATAGCAAGTGAGCAGCTGCACCGGAATGTTGGTCCCTGCACCACATTACAGCCATCGCCTTATTCCTGAAACGCCAGACTGCATGAACACAGCTCCCCAAGGCGAACCCCTGAACAGCTCCGATCAGAAAGGCAAGCACAATTTTCTAAAGATGACTGTGGCATAAATAATTCATAAATGAAAGTCATGGCACATATTGGTCATTTTAATAGATAGTAAATTGCCTTTCTGATTTATGGTTTCAGGGGTGGGGTTATGATAAAAATAACTTGGTGATTTATAAAACATTTTCTTAAGTCAACAGATCGTTAGTAGGTTTGTCTGACTTTACAGCCAACAGCTTCACCACCCTGGTTACCATAGAAATGGGATGCCTTGCTCTGTTGCCATGGCGACCACTTTCTAGAACACAATTGGTGGGTCTCTCATGGTTTGTGATTTCGTTTTGGGGGAAAAAAAAACGCCAGAAACTACCAGCTTGGGTTTATGCCGCATTGTCAGACGATCTCGCCTGTGTTGTCTTGAAATTCTACAGGGTGGCAACTGCCATGGCCAGGCTGGGTGACAGTTGCCCGAGGACTGCCCAGCAGAGCTCCCTCTGTGCCCCCTGTCAGACCAGCAGCCCAGGAGAGACTGGCCTCCCAGCAGGACTGGATCCTGGGTGTGGTGGGACTCAGCTGCTGCAGGCATGGCATGTAGAAGGGAGACAAAGTCTGGCAGGTCACACAAAATCAGGATGCCCACGGGTGACAGGCACAGCCTAGGGTTGGGAAATCCGGGAGATGGCAGCCTGAGCAAGGAAGGCAGAGGAGGCAGAGGCAAGGTGGGCTGGAGCTGCCTGTCCTGTGGGAGGGGGACAGACACTGAGTCAGTTACACCTGGGATCGGGAGAGAGAGGTCTGCAGGGAGCTGCCGGGGCACAGCCGGGGCCTGCAAGTGCTCACAGTGCGTATGCTGTGCTGTTACCTCTGCTGCATCGTCTGTGTGTGCCGAGTGTGTATGCACCAGTGGTGCGTGTGTGCACCTTGCAGTGCAGCACCCGAGTGTTTCTGGTGGTGTGTGGCGATGTGTCTTTGCAAGTGCTATCTGGGCTCCTGTGTTTACTGTGTGGTGGGGACATTGTTGTAGTTTGTGTGCCATGTGCACAGTGTCTGTGCTTACGTAGTGGATGAGACGTTTGCTTTGGGTCACTGTGTGTATTTGTGGAATGTGGGTGACTCTTCCATGTCTCTAGGTGGCTTGGATTGGGAAGCAGATAGCTCATGTGGGAAGCAGCCCCCTACTCTTGCCTGTGACCCTACAGCCCCGGGGATGACAGCCCAGGGTTGCCACGTAGGCTTTTCTGAGGCTTACTAGGCAGAGGGTCCCTCTGCTGTTGACATTATACCTTGCTGGATAGGGGCAGTGTCCCCACCCAAGGGGCTGCTCTTGCCCCAGTTGCTAGCAGATTCTGGGCAATGAGGCCAGTCTTTGGATCCAGGTAACCCTGCTCTATCACTGGGGATAGGCACAACCTGCTCTTAGGGATTCTGGGCTGTGCCTGTTAAGCTCCTAGACAGAGCCATTTAGACACAATCAGGGGCAGCTCTCCAGTGGGTGGGGCTGCAATTTTAGCTCCAGGAGCTTTGGCGACTCTGGAGGCAAGAGCTTAGGTTCTAGAGCTCAATACACTTGGGAGGCCTAGTCGGGTGAATCACCTGAGATCAGGGGTTCGAGACCAGCCTGGCCAACATGATGAAACCCCATCTCTACTAAAAAACACACAAAAAATTAGCCAGGCGTGGTGGCGGGCACCTGTAGTCCCATCTACTCAGGAGGCTGAGGTGGAGAATCACTTGAACCCAGGAGGCAGAGGTTGCAGTGAGCTGAGATTGCACCATTGCACTCCAGCATGGGTGACAGAGCAAGACTCCATCTCAAAAACAAAAACAAAAGAAAAACACCTGGGTCCAAGTCTCAGCCTCATCACGAGCTTTAAAACCTTGGCTTAGTCCCCGAACCTCCCTGTACCTGCATTTCCTCCTTGACACAATGGGGATATGACCCTGTCTCACCAAGATGGTGTGAGGACTGAAGGCGCATAGTAGGTCCTCAAACTTTGGGAGCTTTTTCCTCTCTCCTTCCTATGCACAGCCAGCCCTGGAGAATGGACACAAGGGACCTTGGGCTTCGTTGCTCTTGCTCCGGCTGTGCCTGTGGCTGACCTCCTACTGGTCGAGACTTAGGAGGACACTGGGGTCTGAGCAGGCTGGGGCATCTTCCCCCGCAACCCTCTAGCGGTCCCTTGGGATTTGATGTTGCTGGGGCTCTGCCTGTAACAGAGAAGATCAGGCCTCACAGTAGGAGAGGACAGGAAGGCAGGCGCCCAGGGAGCCTGAGCAGGGCGAGAGGCCTGGCCTCCACCTCTACTGACTCTCTCTGGGGAAGGGGTCTTTGCACCTGGACCTGGCTTTTGCTGCCTGCTCCCCATCCTCCACTCCTTGGGCACTGGGGCCCAGAGAGGAAAGAATCTAGACAGGCTGTCCAATGATCCCTGAGAAACAAAGACTTTTTACCCTAATCTTAAAAGGCCTGAGTTTTCCGATAGGGATCTGAACTGAGAGAAGCACTTGAGATGAGAGCTCTGAGGCCCGTGGGGGCGCCTGGGAGTTACCAGGCTCCTGGGACATCAGTGCCCTCTCTGGGCTCTTCCCGTGAGCCTCCCCAGGCACTAAAGAGCCGGAGTTGGAGATGGGCTTGCTGCCTCCCTAGGGTGCATTTAGAGACTCCTGGGGATTCCCTTCAGTTGCTGCCTCCTGTGGGCCACGGCTGTGAAGGGGAGCCTCACCTCAGGGGAAGGTCCACTTAGCAGGGCCCTAAAGGATGAATGGGATATTTCCAGACAGAGACTGACGGGAGCACTCTCCAGCAGAAGGAACAGCAGGTACAAAACCACGGAGGTGGGGAGACACTCTATGGTCAGAAATGGCAGAGATGTGCACATGGCAAGAATGTTGGGTGCATGCAGGGAGAGGACCCTGGGAGATTAAATGAGGCCAGGGCATGGAGAGCTTCATGTGCCAGGCTGGGAAATTTGGGCTTTCTTTGTGGGCTGCATGGGCAGAGCTGGGATTCCAGTTGACAGCACCCTCTGGTAGCCAGGACTGAAGTCTAAAACATGCTTTGATGGCAGTGACCCTGCCCGGAGAGCGTCCCATATGAACAGGGGGTACAGTGGAGAATGGATGTCAGGGGGCGGTTTGGGAAGGGGATGACCTGGCTGATGGGGCAGTGAGGAGGGGAGGTGCCTCCAGCCTCCAGCCAGGATTGAGAGCCCAGGTGCAATGGGCCCTGCCTCTTGGCACCGTTCGGTCACCCACAGTGTGCTTGTTCCTCTCCTCCCATACAAAGGCCAGGACAGGGGGTGCAGCTGGGGGGGCCTGCCCTGCCCTCAGGGAGTCTCTGGGCTGTGAACACCAGCCTCCAGGATGGGGCCTTCTCGGGGGAATCTGAAGCCAGATACCCAGCAGACCAGGGTGTGTGTTTTAGCTCCAAGAGCCTTGGCGACTCTGGTGAGGGAGAGAGCTCTGGAGCTCATTAAACTTGCAGCCAGAGTGGTGGCCTCTTCCTGTTGCTTCCACGTTGCTTTCCTGGTCTACCTCTGTGGTGCCCAGGTCTGGTCTTTCTGGATCTGGAAGTCATGGCTTTAAACCTCTACCCTGCCTCTCTCAAGTGCACACAAATTACTCTGACCTTTTTCCAGCCTCCTCTAGTTCATAAGGCTGAGGATTCAGCTTTTCAGTCCACTGCATTGTACTTGTCTCTGAACGTATCCTTCACCTGAGCTAGGGTAGGGAGCTCCCTGAGGCTGGATTGAGGCCTTATTCAACTCTGTGCCAGGCAGAACTTGGTGCCTTGTGAGGAATGGATGGATGGGTGCATGGATGGATGGAAGGGGGGGAGGGAAGGAGGGACACAGGAAAGAGGAAGGGAGAGAAAGAAAAACAAAAAAGGAGGGAAGGGAAAAAGAATGAATGGATGTATAGAAGGAAAGAAGGGAGGGAGGGAGAGAGAAAAGAAGGGAGGGAGGATGAGTGGATGGATGAGTGCATGAATGGATTTAAGAAAGGATGAATGGATGGCAGGGAAGGAGAGAGGAAAGGAGGAAGGGAGGATGATGCGCTGGTGAAAGAAAGAAGGGATAGGCCAGGTGGGGTGGCTCTCGCCTGTAATCCCAACTTGGGGCAGTCAAGGCAGGAGGCTCACCCGAAGCCAGGAGTTCAAAACCAGCCTGGACAACATAGGGAGACCCTATCTCTACAAAATATAAATAAATAAATAAATAATTGATTAAAATTTAAAAACAGAAAGGAGGGACAGATGGATGGAAGGAAGGATGCATATGGACCACACTTGATAGTGGCTCAGGAGACAGTTTTCTGAAAATTACACAATGCTCTAGAACCAACAGGACTAATAGTGTCCCCTTGGCATAGCTTAGGCAGATCTCTTCCTGTTTCTGGGCCTCAGCTCCCCATTCGTAGCACGTAGTGTCTACAGACTGCTCTCACTCCGTCATTCTGCGATGCCAGCTTTGTCGTTTCCCTTTGCTCCCAACTTCCCCCAACACAGAATGTGGTTTGGAAGGTCCACATACTTCTTGGTTCCCAGATTCCTGCCAGGTTGAGTGTCAGGCCCTGTGACCATGGTTAATCCAAACAAGACTGTTCTGGGACTTCCAGGGCACCCCCCTGGGTCGGGGAGGGGCATCACTGCAAACAAGGAGGCCCCTAGAGGCAGCATAGCTGCCTCCTGCTGCTGACACAGGGTGCAACCTCGGCCCTCCTCCAAGTGATCTATGAGGGCAGGTCAGAGAACAAAGGTGTCACCCCTTACAGACTGTAGCCCAGAGCTGCCTCCTGGAGATGGCACTGCTTTGGCCATGGCTAGGTAGGGAGAAGGGGAACCCAGAGGAGTGGGGTGCAGTGAGGACATGCAGGCGGGAGTGACTATCTAGGCCCCTGAGGGCTGACTGGCAGGGGCCCATCCGCCCAGGGCAGGGCCAAGGGAGGGGACAGTATGTTAGAGTCCCGGTGGGCCTGGTAGGAGACTGTGAGAAGAGACCTTGCCCCAGGATCCAGTCTGAGCAGGAGGATTTGAAACTCAGAAAGCTGCTCGATTCTGTCTCCTCGGTACCCATGCCTGCTGCAGGCTAGAGAAGCCCAGGGGGTCAGTAGATGAGACCTCCAAACCAAACCAAAGGGTCTCCCGAACCTCTTTGCAGGGGGCCCAGGGCCAGAGCAGGTGGTTCTGGACAGGCATTCCTTTTCACTGGTGCTGTCTGAGAGAGTAGGAGCCCACACATGTTTGGGAAGCCCCAGGCCTCCAGCAGCCTCTTCCTGCCTCCCACTCACACCCTTACCCTAGGGCTGGAAAGGAGTCAAGTAGAGCCTATGGGTTATGGTGCCTTTGGGGATCCCTGGTGCAATTCTCCTGATGCCTGAACCCTCAAACAGTCGCTTTCATAAAAGATCTTTCAGCCTCTATTTGAGTATCTCCAAGGACAGGGAATTCATTACCATGTTGTGGTGCAAGTTCCTAGGAAGACAGAGAGAGGGGGTACATTTTAAAAAGCTGTCTAAGACCATGGGGAAGACATACATTTTTTTCAGTTCTAGGCAGGATAGAACCTGAAAGAGACCACATGAGGGAGGTACAGACTCATGAAAAAGCAGCAAAGAGCCTGGAGTTGGGAGAACAAATGGAGATCTGGCCTCTGAGGGGCTTCATTCCACTCTAGCTATCCCCTCTTATTTCTTTGCAAACTTCAACCCCAGCAGGCTGGGTCACTTTTATTGGGCAGGGTGTAGCTAAATGCCTTAACCAATCAGTTCCAAATCACAGTGGCTGAACACAATGGAAGTTTATTTCCCACTCAGGTAACAGTTCAATGTGGGTATTTGGTGGATGTCTTTCTTTTCAGGGACCCAAGCTCCTTCCCTCTGTAGTTACACTAGTTCTTGGGGCTTCCACATTTAGCTGGCAATAGGGAAAGAAGAGAGCATCAATAGGGGGAAGAAGAGAGCATGGAAGACAGAGTAGGAGGGTTTTAGAGCCTGCCCTGGCGGTCGTGCAGGTCCCCCGTGCCCTGAGGAGAGAAATGTGGCACGTTGTGATGCAGGGGGCCTAGTGCAGGCATCTCTCCCAGCCTGGCCCTGGGACTGGACAGAGGCAACCCAGGCTTCTCCACTCTGGGTGGGCCTCCCCCTGACACTGTGTCTTTATCCCCACAGTATGTGGCCTTCGCTTCCCTCTTCTTCATCCTGGTCTCCATCACCACCTTCTGCCTGGAGACCCACGAGCGCTTCAACCCCATCGTGAACAAGACAGAGATCGAGAACGTTAGCAATGGCACGCAAGTGCGCTACTACCGGGAGGCGGAGACGGAGGCCTTCCTCACCTACATCGAGGGCGTCTGTGTGGTCTGGTTCACCTTCGAGTTCCTCATGCGTGTTGTCTTCTGCCCCAACAAGGTAGAGTTCATCAAGAACTCGCTCAACATCATTGACTTTGTAGCCATCCTGCCCTTCTACCTGGAGGTGGGGCTGAGCGGCCTGTCCTCCAAGGCTGCCAAGGACGTGCTGGGCTTCCTGCGCGTCGTCCGCTTCGTGCGCATCCTGCGTATCTTTAAGCTGACCCGCCACTTTGTGGGCCTGCGGGTCCTGGGCCACACGCTCCGCGCCAGCACCAACGAGTTCCTGCTGCTCATCATCTTCCTGGCCCTGGGCGTGCTGATCTTCGCCACCATGATCTACTACGCCGAAAGGATAGGGGCACAGCCCAACGACCCCAGCGCCAGTGAGCACACGCACTTTAAGAACATCCCCATCGGCTTCTGGTGGGCCGTGGTCACCATGACGACCCTGGGCTACGGAGACATGTACCCGCAGACGTGGTCCGGCATGCTGGTGGGGGCCCTCTGCGCGCTGGCGGGCGTGCTCACCATCGCCATGCCCGTGCCCGTCATCGTGAACAATTTCGGGATGTATTACTCCTTAGCCATGGCTAAGCAGAAACTACCAAAGAAAAAAAAGAAGCATATTCCGCGGCCACCGCAGCTGGGATCTCCCAATTATTGTAAATCTGTCGTAAACTCTCCACACCACAGTACTCAGAGTGACACATGTCCGCTGGCCCAGGAAGAAATTTTAGAAATTAACAGAGCAGGTAGGAAACCTCTTAGAGGCATGTCGATCTGACCTTTCACCTCCGCCCCTTGTAGCGATGATTCCAGATCCAGTCAGACTGCTTCCTTAGTTCCGTGGGTGACCCCGGACCCCGCACTCAGTCTCGAGGTGTGGAGCCTGAGGGCCCAGGGAGATGCTGGGCGGCCACATTCAGAAGGCGAGAGCCTGCTAGAGGAACCTCACTGGTGCCCCTGGGTAAGGAGGTTGACGCGGTTGGTCTCCTGATGTTCTGAAGAGACAACGCGGCCCGCCAGGTTGCTGAGGACTAACTTAGCAGGAGCCGGGGGGCTCTGCTCGGCGGGGCAGGAGTCCCGCGTGAGGCTCTGACTCAGGCCACTGACCCGGTGTTGGGACAGGGCGGGGGCGGGTGTGATTTGGAAATGCCAGACAGCCTTTGATCTGGTCCTTACCACAGCTCCCTTCAGGCTGTGTAGACGGCAGAGATGGTGCATGGGATCTGGGCAGGAGGGTCCCTTGCAAAGGCAGGAGCAAGGGTTCTCACCCCCAGCAGAGCCTGTCTCCATAGCTGAGTAGAATTCCTGCCCTGATTCGGGCTGCCCAGCTCGAGATCCTTCCCAGGAGACACCTGTAGCCCTCCGTGACAAGCTTACTTACCCCATAGCATGCCGAACCAACTCATCTTCTACCACCACTCTAGAGTTTAGCCTTTATCTTTAGGAACCTGTTGGAGTGACTCTAGCTTTCACGTTGTCTGTTTGGGTTGATGGTCGAGTGGGAGTTTCCGGTGACCTGATGGAAGCAGCTGCCGAGCAAAGGACTAGAGGGGGCCGCCACCCTGGGCAGCTTAGATGAAAGCGCTACAGACCAGCAACAGCCTCCCACCGAGGGTTCTCCCCGTTTCCAGCAGTAGGGACTGCAGCAGCAATATAGACATCCCAACCAGCGTACAACCACTTTCCCGAGAATTCACTGGGGGCCGGGAGGGGGGAGGGGGGCATGAAACAATACTAGTCACCGTGGGATATATTCTAATATTCCATGGCTAGTGGTTCGTTATGGGACTATCTCAGTTTTATGAGAACCTGCACATAGCACATAAAGTTGATCATGGGGCTCTGGTCCGAAGATATAAAGCCCATAGTCTACCTCTACCCATGGAATACCATCGACTTATTCTGTGGACACAGGGATTTCAAAGGAACAGATGACCCAGAGAAGAATGACAGCACTGAGTAAGAAGGAGTGCCGGGTGAGCGGGAGGTTGACGTGACAGTTAGGTGGCATTTAGTCTATGAAGGACCTCCCCATGCCCAGGTCTGGCAGGAGGCTGCGTGGCTAGCTCAGGCCCGGGTGGGGAAGTTTCCCCCTGGTTTGGGTGGCCTCTCCCAGTGGACGAATGATTTTCTTCCCTGCTATCACGCTCTCTGACCCACCACCCCATCCCGATCCTCTCTTGGCTTTATCCCACAGCTATGCTGGCCCGAGCACTACGCCCAAGGCCCATTTCTTTGCCCATGGGGGCTTCCCGGCCCTTTCACCCTGCCTCATACCCTCCCCTTCCTGGGATTTCTGTAGGTGCCTGAGAGGAACATGGCCAGGGGTGGGCAGGGGTCTCTGAGGCTGAAACAGCTCCAAGCTCTCTGCTTTGGATTAGCTAGTTACTTGATTTCAGGAGCTGCCAACAGTGCTCTGGGCCTCTAGGGGGAAGGTGTGGGCTGGCCCAGGCCCCAGCTTCCATGTGGGCCTAGCAAGAAGAGCTCAGCCTGAGTGGCATCACTGTGGCACTACCTGGTCCTTCCTTTGCATCCTCCCCAACACTGGATCTTTCAGGATTTTTGCCCCAAGCACGGGTGCCCCAGGCCAGCCAGTCAAGAATCCCCACTGCTCTCCAGGCAGGCCCAGATTCCTCTGTACTCTTGGACAATGACAGTATTATCCTGTGCGGAGTCCCCCTGCCCCCCAGGGAGTGCAGATGTGTTTGTTCAGACATGCACACCAGCTAATCCCAGGACACAAAACCTGTAAAACCCATGCACTCCTGTGGGATTCCCCCTGGGCTCCACAGTCTCTCCCCAGCCCTGCTTTTGGGAGCCACCTTGCCCTGGTCTCAGGTTTCAGGGGCCCAGACAGTTCTGGCTTGGACAGTCTCTGTGACTGAGGAAGTATTTGGGGCCCTCCCAAGCTTGCCCACTGGAGCTTAGATGCCTGAATCCCTCCTGCCTCCCCAGCATCCCAGCTGTGCTCCCAAGCCGTTCCCAAGCACTCACTTCCCAGTGGTGTTGGTGCTGTCCTGATATCCTGACCCCCGAGGCTCCAGCCTCATCCCTCACCAGAATACTTCTCCCTCCACAAGCTGGCATGTGAGACCTCGGCTATCCACCACCAAGAGGAGCTGTGGTCTTTAGGGGCGTCGTCCCCACCTCTGCACCCCGGAGTTCTTCCCATTCGCCTTTTTTCCTACTTGCAGCCATGCACCTAGATGGGCATAGGGTTGGGGTGAGTTTGTGGGAGAGTGAAGGGGAGGCCAGGGGCAAGGAGGGTAAATGTGGCCCCACAGGAATTGTGAGAGATGAGATGCAGCCCCCCAAGACCTTTCTAGCCTCACTGTACCCCCAAGGCAGTCTAGTGGCCTCGCCAAAACCTGAGGTTCTCCAATTCCACTTTTAAAACCAGAGTTAGGGGCTGTGTGTGGCATGCTGGGTTCTGAGGGCATCCCTCCCGCCCCCCCAGGCCAGCCCCCAGCGGTGCCAGCAGCACCTGCCCCTCACCTCCACCTCTTGGTCTCGCCTGAAGCGTCAGTCTGTGTGTCTGTCCCAGGGACAATCTGGTGTCCTCCTCTGTGCTGTGGCTGGCATGGCCTCAGTGTCTGAGGTCTTGTCCTGGGAGGGGTATCAAGAATCCAGTTCTCACCTGGTTGTAAGACCTCTTGGGGGGTGCTAGGAGGGCACCCTGGCACAGCCAGGGATTGCCTGGGGCTGAGGGGCCTAGGAGAAGCTGCTTCTCTCCCAGAAAGGGGCTCCCTCCTGCATCTGCATTTGGACGCCCAGACCGCCCGCTCTGGAGAGCCCACAGTGCCTCCTCCGTCCTGCCATGCCCATTCGCATGTGTCTTGTCCATCTCTGCTCCTGTGATGTGGGTCAGTCCTTTGTGGTGCCGCGTCCAGGGCTGCAGGGTCCCACGTTGGTGAGCAGGGGGTGGCCAGGAGGGAGGGGTGGTGGCTGGGCTCCCTTCCTGCCCATGGCACCTAGAACAGCCGCGAGGTCCCAGAGAAGCCCCTGCCTGGGTTCCCTGGGAGCTAACCCTGCAGCCTCTGGGTTATCTTTGGCCAAGGGGTCTAAAGTCCCCTATCCCCAGCCCCTCTACTTCCCCTGCTGGGCTGCAGTGGCTGCCCAGTGAGTGGTGCTATCCATGGGCGGGGAGGGTGCTGGGCAGAGCTGACTAGGCAGCGGGTGGGGCTCAAAGAGTTTCTGCAGGGACCCAGCTGCAGGGTCAGCAGCATGGGCCCTGAATGGGGTCCTTGTTGTCCTCAGGTGGGCTGTGGGGGGAGTAGCGGAGAAATGAAGTGACACTGTGGGCCAGGCATGGGTGTTCTTTTCCGTGTTGTTCACATTTTCTCTCTTTCTCTCTCTCTCCACTAATGTTTCTCTCTCTCTCTCCTCGTTTTGTTGCATGACTTGTGCCAGTTCTCGTGATTGTTCCCTGCTCGTGTCTCACAGACTGTCCCCATTTAGCCTGGGACTTTTTTCCTGAGTCCCCAGCTGGGCAGATCCCTTGGGGCTAAACCCAAGGAAGCGCCCAGCAACCCCCACCCCACCCCAGCCCCGCGTGCGCCCCTCTGGTGCCCGCAGCTGGTGTGAACAGTAAGTACTTTGGCGGTGCCTGGAGACCAGGGCAGAAAAGCCAGCTCTGCTGACTGAGGGCCCAGCCTCGGGTTCTCCTTGCTCCAAAGTTTAAAAAAAAATGACCCTCTCGCGGATGCTCATCTCAGCCCATTTCAAGCCTGGAAACCATCTCTGAGACGCTCTCCATGCTGCCATTTCATCACTGCAGGCCTGTGGGTCTAGTGGGGGCCTGGGGGCCCTGGGCTGGGGGAGGCAGGGCCCCCAGCCTCTAGAAAGCAGGTGGGAACGGAGGCTCCTAGCCACTATCTCATCCAAAGGACGGGGCAGGGGTGGGGGCTTACACCTTTGGCCCTCTTCACGGGTTTCCCAAATTTATACAGTTGGCCCCTCCTTGGTTTCTCTTTCTTCCAGCTACCCCTCTGGAGTGGGGGAGGGAGAATGCCCCAGTTTCTGAAAGCATCTTAAACCACAGATAGACTAACAGCCAGTGGGACTGGGCCCATTCACAGAGCAACACTTAAACTTCCCCACCCAATCATTAGCCTCTCCTCAAAGGTTAGGGTTGAGAAAAGGAGCACGCCCTAGGGGTGTCCCAGGAATCCCCCAGGAGGGAAAGGTGCCAGGCTGTCATCCCTCTAGGGATCCCTGATGGATGCTGCTTGTCCCCTGCCCAAAACCATCCCCAACTTTGGGCCCTTTAGAGATTGTGGGAGCTGGGAGCCCCCAGGGCCTGGGGGCTTGTGGGCAGAGCCAGTGGGCGGGGGCCCAGCATTCAGAGCCAGAGAAGGGTCTCAGGTGGCACTATCTCCGCAGAGGCAGACGCAGAGGCAGAGAGAAGGCACCCCCCCCCACTCTGACCCATCCCCCCCAGGCAAGAACTGCAGGCTGTGGACACCTCCCCTGGCAAAGGATGGCCAACAGAGACTCCGAGAGTCCTCACTCCCCTCCCAGAAGGAGACGCTGCCTGGAGGACCCACAGTTCTCCCCTTGAGGAAAATTCATGCAGGGTGCTATGGGCCTCAACCCCCACATCGTCATCCGCATCCTCTCCATAATGTTTCCCTCCCCTCTCCCAGCACCCTCCTCCCTCAGCCCGGAGACCCTTGGATGGAAGACGGGGCCAGCCAGAGTGGGAGGCAGGACCAGCGTGTCTGTGAGCACATGTGTGTGCCTGCAGACATGCCCCCAGACCCCAGAGATGCCCCGGCCCCAGTCACATGGTGTCAGAGTTACCTTGGCAACTGGCCTTTTTGGTTCAGAGTAAATTGGGAAGTGAAGCCCCTGGGATTTGTCAAGAAACGCACTGTACGTGAAATGCTTTGCCATCTTGTACGAAAGACTTTTTTTTAAGTTCCAAAATTATGATGGGATTTTTTTGGATTTGCTTTACGAATAAACCTGATTGGTCCATTTCTCTTTTGACTGACTGCCTCTTTGTAGTGACATGATGTGTACACGGGTGGTGATCCCACCCACGTGCACGCCCAGTGTGTGCACGTGGGGAAGGATCACTTCTTCGTGTAGTTACATGATGTGAACAGGATCACGGGAGAGTGTTCAATCGGGTGGACATTGTCTCCAGCCTTTTCGCCCTGTCTACTCTTTCAGAGAGCCTCCCCTAACGTGGTCATGCCCAAGTTTGTTTCCCTCTTCCACAAAAGGGCTTGTGCTTGAGGCTCTCACCCTAGATGAAGTATTGGAGTTGGCTCCACCCTGGCCAGGAAGATTCTGCTTTGAGGGCAGAGAGTTTGGGGCAGGTTCGGTCCTCAAGAGTGATGGGATGGGGGCAAAGACTAGTTAGGGTTACCTCTGTCAGCTCCAGAGGCTTCCACGGCTCTGCTCCAAGATCTTGGAGAGACGGGGCTCCTTGCTCTGGCCACATTTTGCCCCCCACCAAACGTGCTCCCAGAGCTCCTCCCAGGCTTCTTCTCAGGCTGCCACAGAGGTCAGAACTCCAATTTCCCCCACCCAAGTCCATCAGCCGCTGTTGTCTTCTACACCTTCATCTGCCTTGCTTTGCCGGGGACACTGACCAGAGGGGACAGAGGAATGGGAGCCCCTCCCAAATCCATGTCCTGCTGTCACAGCCTCATGCATACATCCTTGTGGTGCCTGTGCAAGCTGACCAGGCCTGCTGGGGGCAGCATGGAGTGGAAGACACTGGCTTGATATGTGTGGGGACCAGAGCAGACCGAGTGATCAGCTTGGGTCCGTCCGTGTGGGGGATGGAGCAGATGGAGTGGTCAAATTGGGTTTGCATGGGCAGAGAGGAAACTGTGTGACCAGGACTGGTCTGTATGGGGGTCAGGGCATACAGTGACTGGACCAGGTCCGTGTGGGAGCAGAGTAGACTGTGTGACCAGGATTAATCTGTACGGGGAACAGGGCATACAGAGTGACCTGCTTGGGTCTGTACGGGGTTGGGCGGGGCGGGCGCAGGCTGAGTTATTAGATGGGGAGTGGGGGCGGTGTGAACCAGGTGATCAGATGAGATCCAAATGGGAGATGGGGTAGAGTAGATGAGGTGGTCTGGACGGGGCTAGGGAAGCCCAAGCAACTGCCTGGCTGCGGACGGGAGGCAGCCGGGCTCTGGTCAGCAGCAGAGGGGTCCGGAAAGGCCCCTCTCTGGACTGGAGTGTTTCTGCGTGTCAGTGTCTGTCTTCTCCCTGAGCTGTGTGTCTGGCTCTCCCCCATGACTGCATCCACACCATCCTGTTTCATCGGCCCTGCCTGGGGCTCGGGGCCGACCCCCAGCACCACACCTACTGGGCCCATCACCAACTCATCTTTTTGCAAACTTTGAGCAAACCCAGGAGTCCCCACTCCCAGCACTGTGGGCAGCCCGAAGGCTGCCTGAATGAGCTGAACTCCCCCAAGCCCCCTGCCTTGTGCCTTCCTCCCTCCACAGCCTGCCCGCTTTTCCGTCCTCAGGGACACTCGAGCTGCCCTCTGCCAATACCCTGCTTCTGGCCTGTCCCCCCCTGCCCCCCACTAAACAGTTTTCAGTGTCTCAATAGCTTCTGCTTATATGTTTGAAGATTCCAAACTGAATGGGGAGGTGGCGAAGGCCGCGCTGGCGAACGAAGACTGCCCCCACATAGACCAGGCCCTCACTCCCGATGAGGGCCTGCCCTTTACGCGCTCGGGCACCCGCGAGAGATACGGACCCTGCTTCCTCTTATCAACCGGGGAGTACGCGTGCCCACCTGGTGGAGGAATGAGAAAGGGTATGTAGAGGAAGCTGGAGCACTGTGCATCGTCCGGGCCGCCTCGCGCTCCTGCAGACGGGTGGGCAGGGCGGCGGGCAAGGGCGCTGAGGGGCAGGCAGGCACACCGAAGGGGGCAAGGATGGAGGGAGTCTGCCAGGGTCGGCCCCTGGAGGGCTGAGGTCCTTTCCCCCAAGTGAGATGTCAGGCTCGCAGAGAGAACCTGAGGCCCTGGCAGCTGTGGGTTGGTATTGAGCTGGGAGTTGAGAAGTGACTGGACAGGTTGACTTTAGGCCATGACCCCAAGGCAGGGGGTATCCAGGAATGCAGGAGGAGCCTTGACTCCCCTAGGTTGCTCTGGCAGATGGCAGGTCAGGTCCCAAAGGCAAAGTGATCTCTCCTCTCCCCTGATTGAGGAGGGCAGTCGAGTGGGCCAGGACCCTGTGAACTTAGCTACCCAAGATCCATGTTCTTGGCATGGAAGAGGTATCCTTGAAAGATAATCAACCCACAGGCTAGAGGGAGGAGAGGCAAGAAGAGAGAGATGTCTTCAGGGCTTGGGGGTAAGGCCATTGTCCTTGTAGTCAGAATATTGCCAGTGGCAGATCAAGAACTTGCCAAGAGAAGGTGGTTGAGCAGGACGGTGCAGCGCCTTCCATCCCCAGCACCCATGAGCTTCTGCCCTGGGTGTGGTCAGCACCCTCTTGTGGTTGGTGAAGGCTGAGGCCACTGGTGGCCTCTGTTCCAGGTCTCCTTGTAGTCAGAACGCTAGGCTGACCCCACTGGAGAGAAAGTCTTCTCCTAGAGCTTCAGCACGGGCTGGGGAGAGGCTTGGGGTGGGGGCCCAGGGCGCCTGAGCTCAAGGCTCCAGGTACTGGCCCGGACCTAGAAGGCAGAGGACGCCTTTCTTGGTGCAGCAGACTGGCTGGGCAGCTCGTGCATGTCTTGGAGCGCCTCATACGCGCACACAGATGCATGCTGACCGGGGTGAGCAGGCTGGGTCAGAAAAGGAGTTGGGTTTTTGAAATCAACAGTTGGTGCAGCCTATGGTCACTCACAACTGCTCCAGTATTTGAAGTGATTAAACCATATGCAGGAGAAAACAGAATGCAAAAGCAAAGGCAAACCGAGAAAAGCAGAGGCAGCCCGCACAGAGATGAGGGAACGTGGTTCTGGTCACTGGTGCTTAGTTGTGCCCACCTGGTCTAGGCTGGTCTCTGCTTCTCTGCCCTGCCCAGCGGTCCTTTGGGCCCTGGCACGGTATGCAACTCCCTGCATGGTGCTGCATGGCGGAGGGCTGCCAGCCTTCAGGAGGGTCCCATCCTTGGCACCGGCCATGGATGGGCCTGATGTTCCCCTTTGCGACTGGCTTTTTCCCAGTTGGAGGTGCTAGAATCCCCAGAAGCAGAATACCCAAGGAGTGAGGGGAAAAGCAGGTAGATGGTTCCCGGTGTCCGTGCCTGCCCAGGAAGCTCTCGTGGGCTTTCTGTCTCCGTCATCTTGAATGTTAGACCAATTGGTGTGGCCCCAAAGAGCAGGCAGGACAGTCTCTTTACTGTGCTGCCGGAAGCCCAGGGAGTGTGGGACAGGAGCAGACCCCCTCCCTGCAGTGGCTGGGAGTCCAGTGGTAAGCACGGTCCATAGGAGATACCCATTCCTCAGTCCCACCGAGGCTTAGGTGCCAGAGTCTTTGGGAGGCGCTAAGGGTGAAGTGTTCCCACCCACATCCATTTGGCCCGCGCTCTCATGGAGCCATGACAGCCGCCGAGGACTTGTTTTTCTCAGGCTAATTCTGAGCCACAAGGCATGCAGGTGTGTGAGTCAATGTGCAGAGCAGAAGTAGGGACTCATCCCATTCCCCCAGGAGAGAGAGAAAGAGGCGTGCTAGGCTGGCTCAGTGCATGGGCAAACCAAGCCAGCTGGAGAAGAATCTGCCTGCCTCTGCATGCGGCTGTTCTGTCTTTCCTCCTCCTCCTTAAAAACTAAGTACCAAGCGGGATGGGAGAGCCAAGAAGAGAAGCTCAAGTGTTAATTGTATTCTTTACATACAGATCTTTGCAAAGAAAGCCCTGTCATTGCTAAGTATATGCCGACAGAGGCTGTGAGAGTGACTTGACCAGGCGGCTTGGCCGAGGACACTGGTGGCTATTAAGCATCTGGGTGGATCTGCAGCCCCTCCTCACCCTCGGACAGAGTAAATTCACGCCATGCAGGTTTGCCGGACGAGTCCGAGTGGCCCAGGCATTGTACTAGGACGGACGTAGCTTTTTCTACGGCCAAATGGTAACTGACCGTAGAGGATTTCTTTTCCTTCTTTTCATTTTTAAAAATTTTATTTTATTTGGGGAGGGGGGGTGGAGGGGCTCCTTAGCATGACTTGCATGAAGTTAAACAGAAAACCCAGCAAACCAAACCCACCAACCCCCTGCAACTGTATGATTACCCTGAACAACAATAACGAAAAGAAAAACATCAAAAGCCCTCTATTTTCTTTCAAAGCTCTTGACTTTGACACACGTTGTTGGAGCCAAACTGTAACAGCGTTCGGTAGAAACCTGTACATTTCTGGGGGTGAGGGGCGAGGGGAGGAGGGACGGAGATGGGGAATGGATTGCTTCCTTTTTGTACACAAGATCGAGAGGAAAGCTTCCAAAAAGGGCAGTTGGTCAGTCATCGGTCATATTGACCTCACCTTCATAGTTCATCTCTCACGTGGAAACTGAGAACTTTGCTCCAAATAGAATTGTGGAAACTCGCACGGCTGCCTTCTTCCCCATTTGGCATGCTTGTGACCCAGCGGACATCTCCCCAAGACCCCTGACAGCAGCTAGTCTAGGTTGATTCTCTCATCTTATCGGTGTAGATCCAGTGTGACCAACTTTCATAACAAATTGTTCATAGTAAATAATCACCACATATGGATTTTCCAAGTGTTCCATTAAAACCAGGATGTAGAGCACCAAAAGATCAGGACCACAGGAGGAGCACCCTCCTCCACCTTTACTAAGGCACAACCTGGCATCGTATGCAATTTAGTACTTCAGAGTAAAAACCTGCATGCCCAATGTTATGCAAAGCGATTCTAGCATGAAATAAATTTTGTATCATGGTTTCTGTATAGTCTAAAGCAGATTTGTTTTCCTGAAGCAGTCGGAGGTTTGCAGAGACACACTTCTGCATCTCGAATAAATATAGTATTTTCCCAACAGAAACAGAGGACAGTAGCTTGGCTTTGGTCTGATTCTAAAATTAGTGGGGTGGGGGGGAAGGATGATATTTTTGAAAAACACATGCTTGAGTTGAAAAAAATGCAACATCTCGAGCTTTCACTGCAGCTCACAACATTTCCTGGAAAGAGAGCAATGATGCTTTAGCTCAACGACCTCCCCTCCCTGGGCCCTGGCCCCCGATAATAAAAAACTGACTTTTGAGATGAAGCATGAATTTGGGTTTTTATTGCCTTCAGGCAGTGTCGTGATTCTGGTCTGGGCCTCTGGTCCCCTGTGGCTGGGCTGGGGTAAACCTGGGCCCTGGCTGCTCTGGTCTCAAGGATCCACCTTCAGGTGCTTGTCATCTCGCTGGGGGAAAGTCAGGCCCTAAGGAAGAAGTTGCCCTCTGCAGGTTGGTTGGGCAGGGTGGCCCCTTGGGCTGCAGATCCTGTTGGGTCAGGGGAGGGAGGCAGCTTTCAAAGCCACAGGGCTTATAAGGTCCTAAGACCAGAACATCCTCTAGGGGGTTCACCTGACCAGGAAACTTCTCCATGAATCATGCCATACTGATGGGCCATGTTAGAGCTCCCAGCCCCTTATGCAGACCATGGTCACCTCACTTCTAAGGCCATTCTTGACTCTGATGAAGCCAGAGGTAGGGTTTGACTGTCAGATCTGGGTGCCCTACCCAGCAGCACCCTTGCCAGGCCAAGTCTGATGGATGCCCTCATCACATACCCCTCTCTTGGCCTGGAGGCATCTTGGGAGGGGTAAAGCCCTCTCCTAGGGATCTTGACTGTCTTGGGTTGTTCACTTGGTTTTGGTGGCAAAGTGGAGGTTTGGGGTTCCAATTCTTTTCTATCCATTAGAGACTTCAGGAATGCTCAGGTGGAAAGAGTCCATAATGGTCATGAGAATCAACCTCTGAGCATTTTCCAGATGAGGAAATGAGGCCCAGAGAAGGGAGGGATCTGCCCAGGGCCACAGACAAGTGAGTGTCAGTCTCCCTCTGATTTTTGTCCCCTTGATGCCTCCCAGCATGGCCTGAGTCCATGATCAGATGGGCGAGTGGGAAGCTTCAAGTGTGTATCAAATTCTCATCTAACAGTTTTTCATCATCTCCAAGTATTGGCCTCAACTTCCTGATGCCCCATGCAGTCCAGGAAACAAGGGGTTGGGGTCAGTGGAGTAGTGAGTACTGTCAGGCCTCTGCTCAGGGCCTCTACCAGAGCTGCCACCACCATTCATAAGCATCAGGATGCACAAGCCAAGTAGCCTCTGCTGCTGCAGGGAGGGTAATGTCCACTCTACTTGGGGATCCACCAGCAAAGAAGTGCTGCTGGTGGACTCAAAGTGGGACTCAGCAAAAAGCTGTTAGGAATATGGATTTCCAGGGACACAGAAGCTAATGGGGCAATTAACATGTACTGAGCATCTACTACATGCGGGTGTCTTACACATGTTGTCTAATGACAGCTCACAGTCACCTAACAGCCCCATTTTAGAGGTGAAACAAGGTGCAGAGAGGTAAAGTAATGGCCCAAAGCCACAGAGCCAATGTGTGATGAAGCCAGGGTTTTAACCCAGGTGGTCTGACTCCAGAGCTCAGGTTACAACTGTCTCAAGCTACTTGAGGCCTTCAGGGGCTGGCCATTAGGGGGTGGAAATGATAGGAACACTAGAGTGGCGGGTCCTGAATCCTAGGACCTCAGGACCTGGCCTGCTGCCCTCCTTCATGAAGTGCCGTGAATATGACAGAAGGAAGCCACTTCTGACCCTGCCCCAAGCCTCGCCGACACACAGCTGGCCAACTTCACTCTCCTGCTTAAACACCCCGTTGCCCTAAGATTGAAGTTTCAGCTCCTTCAACTAGCTGGCAAAGCCCACTGCCTCACCAGCCACTCCTCCCTCCTCCCTCCACACTGCAGTCACTCTGAAATTCTGAACTTGTGGTAGTTGCACGGACCCGCGCCCTCCCTCTATCACCCCCGCCCCCAACAGTTTCCCAACTAACTCCCTAACTCCCAGTTTCAATTGATCACTAAGTCACTTCACCCAGAAGTGGTGGATGCCTGGGGCTGGTGAGAAGGCTTTAAGCCTGAGCCCTAGGCCTAGATTCACCATTCCTAAGCACAATCTCACCCAAGGCTGATCTCATGGCCCTCACAACCCACCAGGGCCAAGGGTGGTGGGAGTGTCAAGGGATGATGGGGTACTTGTGATCAGGAGGGGAGGGTGAGTATGATAGGGAGGGAGACGTCCCATCAGCATCTGGTCTGTGCTCGACCTTCAACCATCACTCCAAGGGCCAGGCCAATGACCTGGGAGCACAGAGTGGGGCCTGCTCCCCTCTTTCCCTTTCTTCCTTCTCACACAGGAGGAATATGAAGACTGATTCTTTTAGTTCATTAAAAAAAAACTAGTTTTTAAAAATGAGTATTTTCTCAAATAGCCACAGCTCTTATGGCATGTTAGCTTACCAGGTGAATGATGTTGTCATAAATTGACTGTCAAATGGTTATGATATCTGAAAAAGGGCTAAAAGTAGAGGATGAATAGTGACAAAGGGGATTAGAGAATCCACTCATTTACCCTTCCCCCCACGGTGGGTGGGTTATACTGATGAATTCACTCATGGGCATTTATTGGGTACTTCCTCCATTCCAGGACCCCTCTTTGGTGAAGGGGTTCCCAAATTGATGAAGACCTGGTCTCTTGCTCTCAAACAGCTCACAGGCTATTAGGAACGAGGGGCTTGGACATCTACAAGGTCTGATAATAGCCAACAGCAATCCAAGGGTGCAGAAAAAAATCTGGGAGACATTGTCAACACCTCCTCACTCATTATCTGATGAGTGCTTTCAGACACTCATCAGATTCAGCCAGTGAAGGAGCATGGAGAGAGCCCATCTGCCCAAAACTGATGTCTGGAAAGGCAAAACTGGAGGAGCTCAAGGTGACAGGATGGTCTATGTTGTCTTCTAGGGCCAGCAGCCATTCATTCTTCCACATGTGGATTATCTGCCCCTGTCTGCTTCTAAGAAGGGTTTGACTCAGTTCTGAGAGTCTGAGGTTCTGCATCAAAGGGCTCAGGAGCTAATGCACCCCCTGATCCTGTTTCAGGCTGGGAAGGAACCCTGAGACACTTCTTTTTGGTGCTCACAAGGAGGTCATGGGAGAGGCAATAGGACTCAGCAGCAGAGGCCTTGGGATTTTGGTTTCTTCCAGCAGTTGCTGAAAGAGGTAGGAGGGAGCTCTGAACTGGAACCTTGTGAGAGAGAGTGCATTGGTTCTTTGTGAGTGGTAACCATGTAGGTAGTATGGGCCTGAGTGCTATCTGGTGTGGGATTGCTTTCTAGCCTGATACAGGCCTGTAGGACAGTGGGTGGTGGGCCAGTGACCTTGGGTTGCTCCAATATGGGTCACCTCTGGGCCATCTGATTGCTCCATCTCTGTGGTTTGTTTGGTCATCTTGGCAAATCAAGCTCCGAGTGCATGGAGATATCCTTCCCATTCCTCAAGTTCTTGGAGACTGTACTGGCCTCTATTGGTCCTGAGAGGTGGGGAACCAAGGGATTTGCTGGCCAGGGCAGCCATGTTTCTAGGGTGCAGTATTGGGAGGACTGCATGCATGATGTTCAAGGTCAGCCTATGGCTGTCAGTGGTCTCTATGTTCAAGCCTGGGAAGCTCAAGATTGCCCTCATCCTCCTCTTCTGAGCTGAACTCACTCCTGGTCCCAGGGCTACTCTCCATCACACTCTTGTCTCACTCAAGGACTTAGCTGGGTCACTTCCCAATCAGGACCCTGGCCTGGTAGTGAGGTTTATGACCTTCAGATGGTCCCTTCCCCTCTTTTGGCCTCCATTTTCCCACATGAACAAATGAAAATGTTGAATAAAATCAGTGTTGAATAAAAACTTTCTTGTCAAACGAAATGTTATGTGAAGCCCAATAGAGAAAAACTAAAGCTGCTTGGAATAAGATGTGTGTGTGTGTGGGACGGGGGAACCTGGACCTCTATCTACCTGGCTTCCTTAACCCACAAAGTGGCCACTGAGTTCTCAGGAGACTCCCAGGACTCTAAAGAATGCAGCGTGACGGCCACTAGGCTGGATGGTCTTTCAAGGGCCTTTAACTTTGGTATCCTGGGATTTTGTAACTTGAAGCCACTGCAGCCCAGCCCTAACAGACTCATTCTGAGTCACAAGCAGGCAGTGTGGGATGGGCCACAGACGTGGGCTGCCTAGCTGGTGACACTGCCATACGGTTCTCCAGAGAAAGTCCATTCTCTGAGGTCCTCTGGCAAAAGGCTTGTTGCCAGTCACAGCAGAAAGAAAGGTCCTATGTCCCCCAGAGCCACAGGGAAGTCAGGGAATGGGGATCTAGCCTGGTCTCCCTCTTACCTGAGGGCCCTCCTCCTGCACAGGCTAGGGCTTGGTGGGGCAGATGGTCAGGGGTCAGAGTCTTTGACGTTGCTATCCCTACAGACTTCCCTTCTCCTGCTGTGACCTGTCCCTCATCCGAAACAATATATTTTAGCAATTATAGTTACACAAACAACCTCCAGCATCCTGGCTGACTCAGATGAAGACAAATCTTCTGAGAGTTTCGTCAGTTCTAGCCTCTCTTGCCTATCCTGGGGTTTTCCTCTACTGGGTCTTCCCAGAAGTCTTGACTCTTCCTCCACGTACTCCTCTCTACTTCCCTCCACCCCTACTCCAGAACCTTCTCCCTTGCCCCCAGTCACCAAGATAAGAGATCTTTCCTATTTAAGTATCCAGTCATCTGATCAGGGTACCTCGATATCCTTGAACTAGAAAACCATGTGCTCAGGGCCTTAAAAATAAAACTCCAAGAGGGGCTGCTCTAGGCATGCCCCAGGAACCCTCTGTTTTGCTGAATTGAAGGCTGCTGGGCCAAAATAATGAAGGACATAGAACTGGGTTTTTTATCTCCACCAGGCAGGGACAGGCTAGAGCCTTCCTACTGGTGTGTTAGCTTTCCATATCTTTAGTGAAGACCTAATCCCTCATTCTCCTCTACTGAGTAGAAAGCATGTCTGCCTCCTTGAGTCCCAGGCACTGGGCAAGCAGCCTGCCATCACTCTGGTTTATGGTCAGCCCACCCATCACTGCCTCCTGAGCCCTTCTTTGGCCAACCCCACAGCCCAACAAAGCAATTCTCTGGGAAGGCTTTTGGTGGGAAAAGCCACTTTATTAAAGATTCTCTATCACAGTCCCCCATTTCTGGACCAGTCAGATTGGCTTTGGGTTGAAGTTTCTGATTGTCTTTCCTTCCAGTTTCTCTCTTTGTCCATGGCTTCTTGAGATTCAGTGTCCTCGGTGGCATCTGGGGAAAGGTAGGTGACCTTGGGGTCCTGGACCAATGCAGGGTGAGCTGGTAGCTGGCAGAGGGCCAGGGAGTGGCCAGCCCCACAGCCCACAAGGAGTCCTGATGATGACAGCAGAGCCTGCACCGGCTTCGGGGCCCAGATGTTGGCTTCAGTGCCATCTCCGCACATGCCATGCTCATTCCAGCCCCAAGAGTAACACACTCCACCTGTGAAGGAGAGGGAAGACTGCTGTAGAATAGGTTTTGGATAATAGGGCTGAAAAATTCACCCTGAGGGTACAGGTATCATCATAAACCCCAGTTCACACAGGAAGACGCCAAAGCTTAAGGACACATGGTGGCATGCTCCCCATCCTTACTTTCCTCCCTTCCTCTGAGGGCGGCTGCCCTCCCACCCCCGAGGCATGCTTCCCATTCCCACAAAACCCACGACTGCTCATGTTCCAAGCACGGCTTTCCTCCTCGGCCCTTCCCTACTGTCACCACCACATATAATCCATCACCAGACCTACTGACTCTGCCTCCAAAAATATCTCAAATCTTTCCCCACATTTCTCCATCTCCTCAGTCAGCTCCAGCCTGATCCAGGCCATTTCTCCTACCTGGACCATGCCAATAGCCAACTAACCAACCCAGCTGCTCACTCCATCCACCCTGATCTTCAAAGAGCATCAAGGCGATCTTCGACTACTGCAAATCTAATCACGTGTCACTCTGCACCTAAAACCCTTCAGTGACTTTCCACGGTATTTAAGGAGGCCTTCCCTTGGCCTGTGAGGCCTGAGTGATCTGGCTCCTGACTATCCTGTGGCCTTACTTGCACAACTCTTCCCCTTCTTCTTTGCATCCAGAACCCTGGCTTTCTTTCTGTTCCTTAAATATGTCCAGTAAGGCCTTCCTATCTCTCAAAGCCTTCAGTTTACTGGGCTTCCAGACCTCTTCACGCTTTCCATTCCAGTTGTCGCTCAGAGGCCAGGGTCCCCGGCCACCCAATCCAAATAAGATTCTCATGACTGCCCATGTATTCTTCCCTCAGGAGGACCTGGCGCGCTGTAGTGAGGGATGATTTGTGTGGTGATGTGTTTACTGTCCCCTCTTCACTAGACTGCACTCTGTAGTGAGGGACAAAGCATGTATAGTTTCTCCACTGCTGTATCTCCAGGACAGCGCCTGGTACATGGTTGGTGCTCAATAGGTGTTTGCCAAATAGATACAAGAATGAACAAATTCATACAGTCAGAAAGTGGCCAAGCCAACAGTCATGCCCAGGTAACTCCAACACCCCACCAATCATAACACATCTTCCTAGGTTTTAGACACTGTCCTAGGGTCTAAACTCACTCATGTTTTTCTGTGGTTGTTTAAAAAAATCTTCTGGACGTAAAAATAATACATCTTCATAACAAAAGAAAAGAAAAGAAAAGAAACGATGGACAATATGGATGTGTAAGGAAAAGCAAACTTGCAGAATCTTGCCCTTGCCCACTACTAGAAATATTTTGGATATCTCTTTCAACCCTTTAATTTGTGAAATTTATAAATATTTGTATATGTTTGTCCCACTTTTTAACATTATAGCACAACTATTTCTCCATGGATTGTAAACTCTTCAAAAAGTAAATTAAAATTAGTCAGGCATGGTGGCACATGCCTGTAATCCCAGCTACTCAGGACACTGAGACAGGAGAATCGCTGGAAGCTAGGAGGCAGAGGTTGCAGTGAGCCAAGATTGTGCCATTGCACTCCACCCTGGGTGACAGAGCGAGACTTTGTCTCAAAAACAAACAAACAAAAAAGTAAATTAAAAATAATTTTCTTCTCAATATGCATTAAAGAACAGAAAATAATTTAATAGAAAGATGCAGATCTCCACTCAGATTAAGAACATTAGCTAACATTTTGCCATATTTACTTCAACTCTTCTCTTAAAAAAAATCATAAAGATACAGTTTATGCCTCACCTCCTATTCTTGTCCCTCTATCCAACCCTCCTTCCCAGAAGTAACCACTATTTTGAAGTTGGTATACATCATTTGCATGGTTGTTTTATATTTTTCTACATAGCTATATCCTTAAATATTGTGATCTTTTTAGTTTGTTTTAAAGACTTACACAAATAGAATCATTCACATATGCTTTTTTTTTTTTTTTTGCAAGTTGCTCTTTACACTTATCATTGTTTTCGAAATTTATCTGAGCTGGTAGTTACAGATTTAGTTCAGTTATTTTCATTTTAACTGTGCATAGTATCCCGTTATATATAAATCGCACTTCACTTACCCATGTCCCTTTTGATGGATAGTTATTTAATAATATCATTGCTGCTGTTTTATTATACAATTGAAAATATATAATATTATACAACAACAATACTAATATGGTTGCTATTATAGACAGTATTGCAATGAAAGTCTTTGAACATGTCTCCTTGTACAAACTGGTATTTGTACAGGGTGATCCCTGGGAATATGTGCATCATGCATGTATATGCAAGCATGTTTACTTTCAGTAGGTATGGCCAAATATCTCTCCAATGACTAGACATTTATATTCTCATCAACAACAGATACGAATTTGCTTCCCTATATCTTACCTTTAGACTCTTGCCATTCTCATGAGTACATTCAATTAGTTTGCATTTCCCTGACTACTAGTGAGACGGAGCAGTAGCGCTTTATGTTGATTACCCGTTTAAGTTGCCTCTTCTGTGAACTGTCTATATACATTCTTTCTCTGTTTTGTTCTTTGGTTGTTTGCCTTTTCCTTATTGATTTGCAAGTATTCTTTGTGTATTATTTTGTTTTTCTGATTCTTTGTTGTTATGTGCATTGGAAGTATCTTCTTCCAGAAGTCTGTGGTGTGTCTCTTTACTTTGTTTATGGTGTCTTTTGTTATACAAATTTATTTATAATGGCTGCCTAATTGCCTATTATGAAGATTAAACAATTTACTTAACCTGCATTCTATTATCAGATCCATAGATTGTTTCTAATTTGTCATTTTTTATATAGCATTGCTATGAACATCTTTATGCATGAGTCTTTGTCTGTCTCTAATTATTTTCTCAAATTAGATTATTAGAATGGGAATTCCTGGTCAAAGAGTATAGGCATTTTTGAGACGCCTGAGTACTGTTTTGAGTACTGCCAGAATACTTTTCAGAAAGGCTACTTGCATATAACTTCAGCAATCTGTGAGAGTCTCTTACTCCAGCACTGCAGGTACTTAATAGTATTATAATGTTGAAAGATCTTCCTAATTTGAAGACAAAAAATGGTATCTCTTGTTTTAACATGTACTTTTTGGACTACCATTGAAATAGAAAAATAATTCTAATGTTTATCAGATATTTATATTTCATCCTTTGTGTACTATCTGCTTCACATCTTTTTCCTGGTTAGTACAGAAGAGTTTAAGTACTCAGGCCCAAGAGCCAGATGGACTGCATTCAAATCCCAGCTTCGCCACTTATTAGTTGTGCCGCTTCAGGCAAGTTACTTAGCTTTTCTATATCTCAGTTCTCTCGTCTGTTAAATGGGGACAGTAACACCTTATTAGAGTTGTTTGCAAGGGTTAAATGAGTAAGTAGAGTATATGCAAAATACTCAGAATGGTGCCTGGCACACAGTACTACAGAAATGTTTGTAATTGTTGTTGTTACCTATTAAGAGCTTTGTGGTTTGAAAGACTTTGATTTTAAGAATATAAGTTCTTTCTCTGCTATACTTAGCATTACTATTTTTTTCTCAGTTTGACTTAAAATTTTGTTTTCAGTCTTTTGATAAGTGTATGGTTCTACGCAGTAAAAACTTCTTTTTGATATTTCAATAATTTGAATTTTTAAATCTTCTTTACATTTAACTCATTATCCATTGAAAACTTGTTTTGCAGACCACTCTATCAAGAGGGTGGCTGACTGGGCCCCAGGATTACCCTTCCCTTCCCTTTGCCTTAGTAGGAAGGCAATCACTGGCCAAAAACTTGGGTTTAGGGAAACACAGATGTCTGCCTGTTTGGCCCACAAACGCGGAAGCGCATACAGAGAGGATGAACCCCAGGCCACATCTCCTACGGTTAAGCAGGAGTTCCAGCCAGGTTGAGCTGAGGCACAACGTAGGGAGAGTGGAAGAGGCTTGGTACCTTTGGGCCTAGTTCGGCACCTGGTATGGGCTTTGTGCCCGGCCCTGGTGAGTGGCACCAGCTGACCGTCAGCAGGGATGGGGGTGGGAGGAAGGCAGAGCTGACCTACCAGCAGGACACAGCACAGTGGGAAGCTGGCAGGCCCCTCTCCTCCAGCCAAAGGGAACGCACTCTGAGGAAGCTACGCCTGGGACCGGGTCAGCCAAAGGCCTAGAGCCAGGATTTTCATGCCCACTGGGTCGAGAAGCCTGGTAAAGGCCCAGTAATATCCCCCCACAGTACTTCCAAAGAAAGCTTGACTTTGGGTTAGGTGCTCTGTGTACTTTATCTCATTTAATTCTAACAACCATGTGAGGCAGCCACAATTTACTGATTATTCTCATTTTACAGAGAATAAAACAGAGGCTCTAGAATCCAGGCAGGATGGCCCCAGAATCTGTGCTAAAGTCTGCATGTTCTATCCCAGGGCTTGCCAAGATTATTCTATAAAGGGCAGATAGGATATATTTTAGGTTTGAGGGCCATGTTAGGTCTCTGCCGTGTATTCTTTTTGATAACCCTTTAAAAACCATTCTTAGCTTGCAGCATCACACACAAAGAGGCTACAAGTCAAATCTGGTCATAGTTTGCCAACCCCTGCTGCACACATATTACAGACTATGGCCTACGGACTCTGCTATTCTGTCCTGGGTCCCACTTTACCACACAACCGTGTGACAATGGTACATACGTCCCCACCGACTTCACAGGGTTGCCAGGAGGAGGAGCAATGCCCCAGCACCATGCCTGACACAGCGACAGCTCAAATCCATGTGGAAAGCAGACCATAGAAAGAGAAGGAAAAGGCAAGGAAAGCCACATCAGTGGCAAACAGCACAAGAGGAGATGGGGGGGCAGCAGCAGATGAGAAGGTCTACAGTAGAATGATAGGAAGTTTGGGGTTTCCAGACACTTTAAACAAGCCTATAGAAAAAAAAAAAAAAAAAGCCAGGATGCTGAACTCAGAAAGCAAAGGATTGGTTATCCCCTTAACAGAAGGACTTGCAGCAGGACATCTTTCAGTAATAAGCTCCTCTAGCATTTTAGAATAGGTTTCATTCACCCCCTAACCTCACTTAGGGCCACCTTTTCAGGGGCACAATGAAGCTGGCAAGGCCCTCCAGACTCAGCAAGATGCTACTGTGCAGGCTGTTCTCACACAGAAGTAAGAGGAAGGAGAGTGGCCCACAGAAAGCCTCTCCCTAAGCTACACGGAACATGGAATGTCCAGTTTTCAAAACAGGTAAGTTACAGGATGATTCCTGGCTTTACAGAGGGCTCTCTGCAGTGTGCTTGGCGCTTGTCATGTCCTTGAAGACACTGGAATCCCACCTGGTTTACTGGTCCCGGGGCACATGGCTGAGCCTTGGGTGGAGAGCCCCATATTTACAGAGGGATTCCCTAGGCCCTTGGAGTTCAGGCCCCCTGCTCACAGGGCTCAGTCTAGGCTGTGACGAGTGATGGAGCTCACAGCCCACCACACTTGCGTCAGCCTAAGAGCTCTGCAAGCAACGGAACCTCGGGACTGGCAGGGTCCCTGGCACAAGCTGGACACAATACCCAAATCTGCTCGGGTCTGTGGCACCTGCCTGAGCTTCTTGGCAACTAAGTCCTCACAGGGCCGTATGGTGCTGGGACTGCAGCCCAGTGCTAGGGAGGGGGCAGCATTTCTGCTGGAGGACCTTGCCAAGGAGGAATAAACACCTGAGCATGTGTGCAGAGCCTCCTGGTTGTCTCCTGAACCACAGAATCAAGACATTTCCCAACCTTTCTTGCAGCTAGGTGTGATCATGAGGGTCAAGCTGAAATGTTCTGTAACCGCTTATGGGACTTTTCCTTAAAAGACAGATGGCTACACTCTCTGCTCCTTCTTCTTTGTCCCTCCTTCATCCTGTCACCAGGAACGTGGATGTGATAGCTGGAGTTGTAGCCACTACCTCTGACCATGAGGATGAGGGCTGCGACCTAGGGATGGTGCTTCTCAGTTTCATAAAAATGTCACCTTAATTTCCACAGCAACCCTCGGAGGTATTACTACTTCCATTTTACAGATGAAGAACCAGGCTCAAGAGGTAAAATAACTTTCTACAGTCACACAGCTATTCTAGTCAGGACTAGAATCCAGGACTCCCAAATCTCAGGCTCCTTCGCTAGTTCCAAACCATGTGAAAATGGTAATATAGTCATTGAATACTTGGTATATGCCAGACCCTGTGATAAGCACTTTGCAAGTATTCATTCACTGAATCCTCACAACAAACCTGTGAAGTGCCATCTAATATTATCCCCATTTTGCAGAGTGATGATGTGAACCGTGCAAGGTAACAAGAGGCAGAGCTGGATTCGAACCCAGACAGTCTGGCCCCAGGCCCTCTTCTATTTAATATTATACTGTTCTCTCTAGCAAAAACACTGCTTCCCAGGTAGTTAAGAAAAGGTACAGAGTAACAGGCCACCTATGGGAACACAGGAAGTAATGGAAGGCAACTCCAGCTGGCGAGAGAAAGACACTATGCAGAGAAGCAGAAATCCCCCTGAGCCCTGTGAGCACTGGGGCTGAAGCCCTGCTCCCTTCTGCATCTGCTGGGCAGTGGGAAGAGGAGGGAGAGATGGGCACAAGAAATTAGGTAGCCAATGGTCCATGTTGTCTCCTCCTGTCCAAGAGCACACATAGGCCTAGACCAACAGTCAGGACTGCTCTTCTGCACTACCAGGCTGATGGAGAGGAGGGGTGACGTTTGAGCGCCCTCATGGAGAGGAGGGCTCTGGATTCTGGTAGATGTCAGGAAGGATGGGGTGGGCCTTGGAGCAGGGTAAGTTTGGGAGACACTTCTGAGTGTTTAGCCACCCAAGCTCATAGGGATCTCATCCTTTTGGCAGCAACTGGTGGAATGGTCCCTAGGGTCCTGCTGTGAGGAACGGGGAATGAGGAATCCCAGAAGTGGGACCTCCTGAAGTGCTTTGGGTCTAGATGGCAATAGCAGGATAGGAAAAGGGGATCAGGTCCTCAGCTCCCTTGCCCGGACAATTGCAACTGCTACTTTATCCTTTACGCTGAGGCTGCTGGCCTGGGTGGGAGAAATCAGGCAGAAACGCAGCCTGGACTAGGTCCTCCCATGGAAAATTTCCTGTCTCCACAGCGCCTATGAGACCAAGTCCAGACCCCTTAGCTGGCTCCCAAGGCCCCTCAGTAGTCTGTTCATCTTGGCATCATCACTCCTGTTCCCAACTCAGTGTTCCAGCCCCACAGGCTTACTGTCGGCTCCTTGAATTCACCCAGGCTGTTCACATTTCCATGCTCTTGCCCAACCTGAGTCCATTTATTTCATCATGTGGGTGCCTTTTCTGGTTTAGGACTTGTGCTGCACACAAGACCCAGAGAAGAGGAAAATTCAGTTTGTGCCCTCAGGGTCCCCATCCACTGAGGAAGACAGCCGTGGGAAAAGACAATTATGGCAAATGACAGCATGTGTACACAAAGGGGCATGGACAGTAGTGTTTACTGTAGCACCGTTTGCAACTGCGAAAGACTGGGGGGCCCCAAGAATATTCATCAATAGAAGATTATTTCAAAAAGCCAGAGCCCCCTTCAGGCCAGGGTCCTTACATATTAAAACTTCTTTTTAACATAAAGTTATGTAAAGCCCCTATATATTTTTATATGTACAAATCAAACTGAGAACAGTCTCTGAGGAAGAGAGGGGGAAATGGGGGAAGGGTGACCCTCATTTTCTGTTTTGTTCAAATATTTTAAAAATCCATAACACAGATGATGATTTAAAAAATAATAATATTTCTAAGGGACAGAGGGGTAGCATAGAGGAGAGGATGACCTAGGAGACACTGACCCAGGAGGTCATGCAGAGAACGGCCATGAGAATGGCTATGAGGATGATGGTCCTATTGGGCTGGGCAGGGGACACAGGCACTGTCAGTGTTGGGCCCTGCTATGGTTTAAGTGTGTCCCCAAAAGCACAGGTGTTGGAAACTTAATCCCCAGTGCAACAGTGTTGAGAACCAGGACCTTTAAGAGAGAAGTAGGTCATGGGGACTCTGCCTTCATGAATGGATGAATGCTGCCACTGTGAGAATGGGCTAATTATGGTGGAGTTTGGTCTCTTTTTCTCTCTGTCTTGAATGTTTGCTTGCCTTTTTGCCATGTTACGATGCAGCAAGAAGGTCTTCCCCAGATGTGGCCCTGTGATCTTGGACTTCCCAGCCTCCAGAACCATTTATTGAGCTAAATAAACCTCTTTCTTTAGAAATTACCCAGTCTGTGGTATTCTGTTATAGCAGCAAAATATGGACTAAGACAGGCCCTTTCAGGAATTAGTACATCCATCACTCTCCAGGGCCAAGGATACCCTCGAGGCAGGAGCTGAGGCAGCAGGAAGAAGCTATTCCAGAATCAAGAAGTGGGGCTGTTCACCCACAGAATTACTCTGGGGATGTTTTGGGTTTGTGGCCCACATTGCTTCAGAGAAGGCTGTATGTGGGAAAGCAGACAGGCCTAGGGTCCCCTTCTCACCAAGATCCATAGCAGCCCTGAGAATGAGGTAAGAGAAATAGATGGGGGGGTGGGGGTGAGGGTTGTAGGCAAGGAGGCCAGCAAGGAGGCTGTGGCTGTCCACCAGGTAAGAAAAGGGGAGGGCCTGTGGAAAGAGGGTTTTGGGAAGATAATGTGCAAAATACAGCCAGGATCTGGCCACATCTCACTGGCCCCATCACCCCTCAAGGGCTGCCCAACTGGTCTCTCTGCTGCCTCTGTTTCCCTGTATGTTCTATTCTCCGCACAGCAACTTGAGTAATTGTGTTAAAACCTATGTCAGACAAGGCACTGCATTGTTTAGAATCCTTCAGTGGCTTCTCCTCTTACTCAGAATAAACAACAGCTGGTCTCCAGCTCCTTCTCTGACATCACATTCTATCACGACCCACTCTGTTAACATCATCATAGTGACACTGACTTTCTTACTGTACCTCAAACACTACTTGTCTCAGGACCTTTGCACTTGCCGTTCCTGCTCTCTGGAATGCTCTTGGCCCTGATAGCCACAGGTTCACTCCTTCATGTTGTTCAGGTATTTGTTAAAGTCCCACCTTATTTGAGAGGCCTTTTCTGATAACTCTACATGAAATAGCAGTCTACCCTTACTCCTGTCTCTATCTCTTCACCTGCTTTATTTTTCTTCATTTTTTTTTACAGTATATTTATTTTATGATCTCTCTCTCCTAACCAAACACAATCTCTTTCAGAGTAGGTACTCTGTTTTGTTTGCTGCTATATCCCAGTACTTGAAACAGTGCTTGGCATATGTTAGCACTCAATACTGTTGTGTGAATGGAAGGACAAATGAATGAATGGCTAGTGAGAGAATGGAGCTGCTTGTTCTCTCTTAGAGGCCGAAAGAGATCCCATGGATGTGGGAAGAAGCAGCCATGGGCATGGCGATTGTAGCTCGCTATCAGGAAGAACACTGCAATGACTGGAAGACTTCTCTGGAACATAGCTAGTGCTCTGTCAGAGGTCCTGAGCTCCCAGGACAGTCCCACAGTGGGCAGAGGCTGGGCTGAGACAAACCAAAAGTCCTTCCAATCCTGGAGAACTTGTTTGGTGGTGTGAGTGGATATGGAAGTGTATAAGAAAGAGAAGGAAGGTGGACACAGAAAAGTAGAATGGGCAGATACACGCTCCCCAGGCTGGCTCCTTCAAACCAGACAAAAGAAAGGTCTTGGTTCAAGTGATAAATAAGTGTGCTGAATTAATGGGTTCTAGGCTGCAAGGCTAGGACTGCTCTGGAACTTCTTCTAGAACCCCATTGCTCAAAAGGTCACTCAGTTCTCTCTGTCAATCACTTTCCCTTTACATAGGAGGAAATTGAGGCCCACAGTGGGGCAATGCCATGGCAAAGGTCCCCAGTGGTCTACCTCCCCACTGCTCTCAACCACCCCCTGGCATCACTGCATGCACCTCATCTGACAGCAGCTCAGTGAGGCAGGTGTTGGATCAACATTGCATGGAAGAGAAAACTGCATTTGGGTGTGGTTCAGAAACAGCCAAGCTGGGACAGGCAGAGGCCAGCCCTCCCTACCCCCAGCCCCAGGAGTAGGAGGCTGCTGAGGCTGCTGTGGACACATTTCCTCAGTCACCTGCAGTGAGAGCGTGCTGTGGCACGTTGGCTCCAGTGGGTGACTATTCTTAGATCTAGGGAGCTATGATGACGGATTTAGAACTTACAAGGTGGAAACATGTTGGCCTGTTTTATAAACAACTGAAATCCTCCCTACAGACTGTCTTTCTGAATTTTGTGTTCTCTCAGAACTGCTGGCTTTCTGGCTTATTGGCTGCTTTGGGAGAGGGGGGAGAAAGAGAAACTAATCCTCTTGAGGGCCTACTATGATCACATATGGTGTTATGGGCTTTTGTATCACCCATCTCATTTAACAGCTCTGGAAAGAAGGTATTTTGGTCACGCTCTGTGGATGAGGAAACAGGCTGGGAGAGGTCCAGAAGCAAGCACACCCTGTGACGTGGTACAAGAACGAGGCTGTGGACCAGCAGGTCTGCTGTGGAGCCTGGTGCTGCCAAAAGAAAGGTTGCCCTGGCAGATGGAGCAGTAAGGGCATGCGCACAGCACCTTCAGATTTGAATCCCTTCAGGTGTTGCTCTCCTGTCCTCTAAGATTTCTTCACTCCTGGTGATACCTCCTCCCTCTGTATGACCTGGTAGCTTGTCCCCATTGCATACCAGGGCCCCCTCAGCAGGTTCTCAGTTGTCATCATCCCTCTAGAAGTATGGTATCCAGAGCTGGCTGAGGTCCAGAGATGAAGAGCCCACCAAGATGCACACACAGTCCCCGAGGCTCTACCTCTGTTAGCTTAGCCTGAGGCCACATTCGCTGCTTTGAAGGCCAAGTCCACTTCCCCTTGCTGAACCTACCGCCTGTATATACTCCTAAATAGTTTCTGGAGGACCTATTCTCCTATCTTTTACCTGGCCTGCCTGCATGCTGGTGTTTTAGACCTGGCTGGAACTTTCAGGTTGTTTCCATTAAAAGTCATCTTATTAAATGAACATGCCAATCTCCGAGGGGCACTAGCAGAGGGGTGGAGGAATGGATGCCACTCTGGGCCTAGGAGCAGCTGCACTGTTGCCATTCCTGAAGCTTGGTCACCACCAGAGCCTCCTTACATTGCTCTCCTCAAGCCTGTTTGGGAATCACCAGTGTGCAGAAGAGGAAGCTAGGGAATTAGGGGAATAGTAGAGGTGGAAGTAACAAGGTCTGCTCTGGAATCCAGTGGCAAGTCCAGAAGAATCCACATGCAGGAAGATTAGGGTACTAGAGTTCACATGGGGACGGATGACACAAACCTGAGATAGAATTCTCCCTAGAGGTTCCAATCACTGAATAAATATTATATCTACTTAGTATCTGGTCTGTGTCTGGTGCTATGCCCAATTCAGTTCAATTCATTTTGTACACATCAACTAGGATCCCATAAAGTCCAACTGCAGGGTTGGAGAGCTGAGCATCCATCCTACAGTGACAGTGCAGGGAGATGAGGTCCTGGAAAGATTTGCTCAGAAAGACCAGGCAGTGGCTAATTCCTGAGATGGATCAAACCCCCAAGAGAGTCTCTTATTTATCTTTTTTTTCCTAAACAGCAAAATTTTATTAAACTTTATGTCAATAAACATTATTATAGTACAAAATAGGAAAAAAACTAATGGGTTAATACTTATAATACATATTAATCAATTTTTTTTTCCTTTTAAATAGACCTTTTTTTAAGAGAAAATATAGGTTCATAGTAAAATTAAGAAGAAAGTATGGACAGTTCCCATAACACTTTCTGCCTCTACTTATTTCACAGCCTTCCCCACCAACATCCTGCACCACTGACACACCATTAGTGCTCAAAGTGGGTGGTTTACATTATGGATGATCTTGGTATTGTACATTTTACGGGTTTTGACAAATGAATAATGACATGGGTCCACCTAATTATAATGTCATACTGAATAGTTTTGCTGCCCTAAAAATCCTCTGTGTTTTGCCTACTTATTTATCTTTTCATCTGCCAGAGTTGCAGAATAAATGAGTGGATGAATAGTTATAGACTGCCTATAATATTCAAGCAGTTGCAGAGAATACAGCACCAAACAACACACAAAGTCCCTGTCCTCAAGGGGCTTACACTCTAATGGGGGAAACAACAACCAAGTAGGCATACAAGTCAACAGAATGCAGCTAGTAATAACAGTTATACAAAAAAACAGTGATACAATTTAGAAGGGCAGGTAGTCAGGAAGTCCTCCCCAATTATGTGGCCCCTGATTTGTGACCTGAAGGACAAGAAGGAGCCAGCCATACCTGTGGGAAGAACTTGGCAGGCAGAAGAAATGACAATACAAAGGCTGGAAGAAGGAAGGCATTTTGCCAGTTCCAGATATAGCAAGGAGGATGACTACGTGTGTCTGGGGCCAAGTAAGCCAAGGGAGAGGCAGGCCTTAAAATTGAAGGGGAAGCAGAGCCTTGAGATGCCAGGTGAAGAGTTAGAAGTTTGAGAATGCTGAGAAGCTAGGGAGGGATTTAAGCAGGCAATGACAAATTCTGATTTACATTTGAAAAGGCTGCTCTCTGAAGGCTGGATTACAAAGGCAAAATACAGGGAGCAGATTTAGGAGGCTACTGCATTGCAGAGGACCAGGCAGTGCATGAAGGTGGCTCGAAGTAGGCTGGTAGCAGTGGGGACGGAGAAAAATGGATAGATTTATAAACTGTTTTGGAGATAGGATTTCTAGGACCTGCTGATAGATTATACACACAGACAGACAGGAATTAAAACTGATTCCTTGAGCAATGAGTGGATGGTAGTGCTATTTATGAAGTTGAGGAGGCCTGGAGGAGAGAGAGGCTTGGGGGAGAAAATCAAGAGTTCTGTTTTGGGCATTTTAAGATGTAAGTGCCTATGAGACATGAATGAATGAATGTATTCCCCAAATACAGACCTCTGGTGAGCCTAAGAGATGATAAACCTGAGACCTGGGAAACCGTGTGAATGACAAATGGTAGGAGCTACCAGGTGAGCAGTGGGCAGCTCAAGAGGTAACACTGTGCTTATGGTTCGATGGGGACTAATTTGGTGCCTTTATCACTCTAAATTATAGCTTCTGTTTTTGTTTTTTCTTGAATGAAGTGCTTGACTGGGATGCATACATACTACATGGGCTAATAAATATAAATTGCCTTTGTGAATGTCCCTACTTCATTAAAAAACACATAATATTTGAAAGGAAAATTACCATTTCAGATAATTATAACCACCGGCCCAAGTTCTCCTACTGGTCCCATTGGAAGTAGCATTCTTCTCTAACCCTGGTGAGCTGCCAGGACTGCTGGGCTGGGAAATCCAGGCACAGAGTTCCTCTCTCAACGCAGGGTGTCAGCAGGAGCAGTGGCATTCCCAGAGGATGCAGTGTTTGCATGAGACCCTGCAGCCAGACTCTCCTTGGAACATCTAGTTCCCAGGTAGTAGTACATTTGAGGCAGCCCTGAAAGACCCTTAAGCATTGGTTCTAAGAATAAATATACAAATGAAGATAAGGAAGCCTGGTGAGTTCCACTGGGCTCCCTCCCTACATGACTATACATGTCTCCACCTGGGACTATTCAGCCTCCTGTGGGCTCAGCCCCAAGTGGCAGATTCCCCTCCCAGATAAAGGGACTAGAAACTTTGAGGCTGAGGCGAGGTACATTTGTCTCAGAGTGTGAATCCTTCAATGGCATTCTAGCTCAGAAGAAAATCCCAAGCCTAGACCTTAGCCTATAAGGTTCTATACCATCTGGTCCCAGCTACCTCTCTGATGCCCATTGCTGCCACTCTCATCCTCACCTCTTCTAATCCACTCGTCTTTAGCCACACTGGTCTCCTTGCTCTTCCTCCAACTGACCAGTCATGCTTCCAGCTTTAGCCTTTGCACCAGCTGTTCCCTCTGCCTGGAACCTTCCTCTCCAGATAACCATATGGCTCCCTCCCTCCCTCCCTTCAATCAGGGCATCATTCAAATGGCACTTTCTTAGAGGGCCTTCCCTGATCACCCAATTTCATCCTTCCATCTCTTTACACTGCTTAATTTTCCTTCCCAGCACTAATACCCTATCATATACTTTTGTTTGTCTGTTTCTCCACCAGAATGAAAAGCTCTATGAGAGCAAACATTTCATTTTATTCAACTGCTGTATTTCCAGCACTTAGAAAAGGTATGGGTATATAAAAGGTGCTCGATAAATATTTATTTTAGCAATGAAGAGCTGTCACTTGCCCCAGGAGGGGCTCATTCCCTTGAGGGGAACCCAAATCAAAGTGCTGGGCAGACCATCCACTGGGATCACCAATCCGAAGCAACTGCTATATTGTGTGTGCACACCTACACATGTGGCAGGGCAGTTAGGGTAGCCCATGCTGAAGGCATTTTGTAGGGCAGCTGCAGCCTCTGTTATGGAGGAAGGGAGTTATTAGAGCTAGGGGTTGAACAGACCACCTCCAGCTCTAGGATCAACCCAATCCTGGCAGGCCTAGCCTAGCCTAGTCCATCCCAGCTCTTCAAATGAGCACCCATCCATCTGCCTGTAGGCTGACCCTCTGCTTCCTGAAATGAAGGAAAGCCAGCTGGGCAGTATATATCTCAAGTCCTCACCCAGTGGGTCAGAGAACTGGGAAAGAAAGAGTTGTTGCTGCTCAGTACTTTTGGAGCCAGACAGGCTTGGATTTGATCTTGCCTCTGCCACCTACTGTATGTACTTAATTCTTGGTTTCTTCATCTATAAATAAGGACAATCATCTTTTCCTTGCCTTTTTCTAAACGAACATGTAAAGTGCCCAGCACAGACTCCATCACGTGACACATGCTCACTGGACACTTGTTCCCTTCCCCATCGTCCCCTCTGCTGCTGGGACTGCCCACATCTCCTGCCCAGGATCTACTTCTCAGCCTTCCTCGATCTAGTCTATCTTGAGGCTAGCTATTAGTAAATCTGGGAAAATTGTCCAATACAGGGGCACATGGAAAAATTGTCTCATCCCTTCTCCTTCTTCCCATCTCCATGGACCCCTTGCATGGAACAAGTAGGTAACATTTCATACAAGTTCTAGCTGAGGGTTCAGATTAGTGTTTGTCTGGGGTGTCCTGACAGGCACAAGCCACTAAGCATTGCTATGGAAACCATTTTGTTATTCTCTGCTGTGTCGTTTGTTTTCTGGCACAGTTGCAGTTGTGGTACAGGGGAAAAGGCAGTGGATAAGGTGCCCAAGGATCAGAAACCTAGTGGGGCCTGTGTTCCTACAGGATTGTTTGACCAAGGCTAATTCCTGCTTCTCCTTGGGTCTTGCAATCTCCAACTCTCAGGTAGAACACTATTTTTCAAATAGTGGCCCGATGACCATCTCAACAATCAGAGTCCTGATGCCCATCCTATACCAACTGTCAGAATTTCCCTCAGAGCTCTGACGCACAACAGAGTTTGAGAACACTGCTGTAGGAGTTAGACTCACTAAATTGTTTTCAATCTCCCAGTGCACGAAACAGGCAGCACTGAAGTATGCTGACTGGAGCAGGGATGAAAGGCTCAGAGCCCTATCCACTCAGCCTCCCACTACTTCCAACTGGCTCCATGGAATCCTACAGCTTCCCAGAGCACAGTTTGGTAACCACTGGACAAAATGATTTCTAGAGGCTTCCCTAGAAGAGGAGTCAGCATTCATTCAATCATTCGTTTATTCACAAATATTTATTAGGTGCCTTTCTTCTTTACACCAAGTATTTGTTTGAAGTCAGTAGCTCCACTATTACCTAATCTCTCTTGGGCTCAGATTTCTCCTTTGCAAAATGGAAACAACATAGTATTTGTTTTCCCTACTTTACTGGATTCTTCTAACAATCAAATAATCATGAGACTACCTATGAAAAAGTTCTTTGTTACCTGGAAGAGACTCTGCAAATGCCAACAACTATTATCATTACTGCCATTAGTGGTATATCTAACTATCTCAAGTCTATAGAACTAAGTTAAGTCCTCAGAGGCCTCAATGGACTGTTACTCTCCTATTCTCTGTAACTAAACTTTCAGAAGGTGTTGCAGGGTTTGGAGAACCATTGGTCTAAAAGCCTCCATCTAAAAAATATATTTTCTGAGGGCTAAGAATATCCCTGAATTTGATGTCTTCTAAATAGAACATTTCTCTATTATCCCAGTTTACTTCCATGATCATATATTACTTTCATAACAAAAAAAGTTAGAAAAATGAAGACTGTTGAAAATACTGTCTGATGCACACAGTTCTCTGATAAACTCTTTATCTAATGGTTTAAAATGAATTCAAATGAGATATTCAGGCAAGAGAAAATGCAAAATTTTCCCTTCCTGACAGCCACATGGCTCCACGGCAGTGCAGGGCTCAGTGTCAGACCTGGGCTCTAAGTCTCAGCTCTGCCACTAACTCAACACGTGGTCTTGGGTGAGTCACCACCTCTCACAGGGTCCCAGTCTCTGCACCTATAAACTGAAAGCACTAGCTATGGTGATCTGCAAGGGCCCTCCCGGCTCTGAGGGTTGATGCTCCAGACAATGAAGGTACTTTCCCAATATACCCAGGCTGTAATTCTACAGCCTATCTGGCTGTGCTGGGCACACAGCCTTGCTGAGTTCACGGTGGCTCATGGAAACAGTGCTCCTCTCCCCAGTCACTCATGTGGAGTTTTAGACCTTCCAAAGCTCCATCAGCCCCACAACAACCCTGAAGCAAGAAGGTCAGGGAATAAGCACCTTGGGAAGAAAGATGGCTCATTTCAGAGCTGCAAACTTATAAGTGACAGGGTCATGACCAAAATCAAGGTATTTTGACTCCAAGCCTACCTAGTATTCTTTACCTCATTTGGATCATATCCTAAGAGAACTACAGACCCTAAAAGCTTCATGCGGTGGAAACATCACCAGTGTTAGAATCAGAAGATGGGTGCAATCCCCTCTTCCTGCTCTCCTGTGTATGCTTCTGCACCAGCCACTCCCTATGACTGAGCCTCAGTGTCTTTCTCCATAACACGGGGCTATTGTTCTGACAATTCCAGTGCTGTGGGGAGGCTCATGGAAGAGTGAATGGAAACCTTTTGTATGTTATAAAGTTAGATGTCAGTTACCATGAATACCATTTATTGGGCCCAAAGGTAGGGAGGAATCCATCCCATTTGTCCTTCAAGAAACCCAAAGCCCTGGGAAGTATAAGTCCTGGGCCACAGGGCAGCTGGGTATGAAACCTGAATGAGCAAGTCACTTGACTTGCAAGCTGAGCTATACAGGACAGACTTTAAGCTTGGCCTGGCTCCCACCCTATGGAGACCAAACTGCAACAAAACTGAAAACACTGGACAGAAGTGTAGAGCCCAACAATACGGATGGTTCCCTCTTCCCATCATTTGCACATTCAACTAGTCAACAAACATTCCTCTAATATCAATTCTAGATAGTGATGTTTGGGTACCTTATGTATGCAAGGAAAGAGAAGGAGGAAGGAGCAAAGATGAATATGATGGTCCATATATGGAAAATAACTAACATTTAATAATGAACATTTCCTGAGCTCTTACCATATATCAGGAACTATGCTGTACTATTTCTGTTATCTCATTTCACACCCACAATAAGCCAAGAGGGCAGGAATGTTCTGGATTACTATTTTACCCTTGAAGAAGCTGAGGCTTAGCTGAGGCTCAGGCTCAGCTGAAAACTAAGTGGTGGAACCAGTACTCAAACCAATGCCAGCCTGTTCAGATCCTAAATTTGTAACTTCTAGTTCCACAGCCTCTGTATTGCTGGGTGACCTTAGGCAAGCATCCTCCCATCTGAAATGTAGAGATTCAATTATTCTAATGGGCACAAGAAATATCACAAACAACTGTGACCCAAAAGAGAAAGGGAGAAACGCCCACTTGAAGTGAGGTGTGGCCGTCACTTCCCATTCCTCAGGAGAGGAAAACATCAGATATAATCTGGGTGGCAAGATGACAGAGTCAGGCTTTTGCCAGACAGGGCTCAAACCGGCAGGGTTCAGAGAGATATGGCTAATATCTGCCTACCTCCAACAAGGTCTGTTCTCCTACCAAACCCAACTGTGTACCCCATCTACACACTCCATTTACCACCCCACCCCTGAGCCAGGCCTTTTGTTCATGCTGCCCCCACCTCCCCTTACTTCTCTCCTCCAGGAGGTCTCTTCTGATGCCGCATCTCTCCCCCAACAGAAAAGCTTTAACAACCACTCAAATACTATTTCATCAAGAAGCCCCCAACTTGATGGAATAGCATTTTCTTTAAGACCCTGGTCCTTGGTGAATGGTTCCCCTGTCTCCACAACTTGCTCTGCTTATAAGAGAAGAGTAGTGGTCCTTCTCCATCTGAATCTGTCACAGTAGCAGATGCCAGTAAGGTTGCCTGGAATGTCCGCACATGTGATGCTGCCATGGTAACAGCAGACCAAGGTTCGGAATGCTTTATCCCTGATGAGCTGCCCCGGCAGTGCCATGCCAAGCTGCTCACCGAATCTTCCTCGAAGAACAATAACAACAACAAAAATCACCAAAACCTATGCAACAACAACAACCCATTAATGGACAAGAAACTGCTGAGCACTGGTGCCAAGGTTCAGTTCCTATAAACATACTTTGGGCCACTCACCTGGTCCCTTAGCTGATAAGGAGGCCAGGCCTTGGCTGTCTGCACTGTGGCTCAGCCAGAGGGTAATGCAGTTTTTAGCTGGCTGGGCCAATGAAGCAGGCCGTCCCCAACTCCAGCCCCCAAATTACCACTTCTCTTGTTTGATGCCGCCAACCAGGGATCTGCCGGCGTGGACCCTGGCAATTAGCACAGCACTTGCATTTGTTGGGGAATTAGGAGCCACTGATTACCCTAATTCCACGTCATTTACAGGCAATGAGTGTCAGCCTGGGATTGGCCTTTCCAAACGGTGGCCTACAGGGTGGCATGATCATGACTTGACTTTGAAATGGAAGCAGAGGCCTGGTAAGCCAGGCTGTGAACCAGGAGGGGAGGCAGGACTCACAGCTGAGCCTAGCTATATGGCAGCCATTGCCTCCCCCAGTCCTGCCCACTTAAGGGAAATGAAGACCAGAAGAAGGTGTTTCCAGATTGAGAACATGCCTATTTCTAAGTCATCCTGACCCAGGAAGGGAGCCCATTTCCTGTTGATAGCCCTGCTGACCCCCTAGAATGTGCAGCCACAAGATTAGTGTCCCCTAATCTGAGAGTTTCTGGGGGCTAAAGGCCTGAGTCAAACTCTCACTGACTGAGCAGGACCCTCACACTCAGATCTGCCCCCAGGATCCAATCACTTGCCACCAGGCCCCACCTCCAACATTGGAAATTACATTTCAATGTGAGATTTGGAGGGGACAAACATCCAAGCCATCTCACCCAATGATAATTACCTTTAGACTCTTGCTGTTAGACCTCTAGTCACAAATGGGCCCTCCAGGATAGTGACATTTCCAGGATAATACAGGCCCCTACACCTTGTATGATTGATCCCTATCTCAACCCAGCAGGGGCCAACTCTGTAGCTAGTATATTCCCTGTGCCTCTACCCTCTCCTGCCAGTTTGCTGTAAGAGGAGCCAATAGGCTTGTCTACACTTTATAGGGTCATGACCATGTGGAGCCAGCTAACTGAATACTTGTCCACTAGAGAACCTCTGGATCTCTCCAAAGGAATATACAGGTATTGGGGTTTGGCTGGACAAGTCCCAACAACTTCCCTAATTCAAACTGTAGCTTGCTTGAAAATCAGGGACTGAACCAGGTCTTTCCAGTCATTCATAAAATGTCTATTTTGTCTTGGTAGATATCGTAAGGGATATAAAATGAACCATTCATGGCACCTGCTAGCAAGGAATAAACAGTCTAAGGGATCAGAAGAGACTTCCTGGAGGAAGAAGAAAAGTTAGGGGAGAGGGGAGAAAGAGCATCCTAAGTAGAAAGAACAGTGGGAACAAAGACCTAGCTGGGGGAAGGAGTGGCTTGCAAAGATAATGGTTGTAGTTCCACTTGGTAGAAGAAGAAATGGTGCAAAACATAGCAGAAGGAAATAAATTTGGGATGATAGGTAGGGGGCATATGGCAGATGGCTCAAGAAATATAATCCTTAAAAAGCCTGACTAAAGATTTCGGATTTTATTTCATAGCCAATTGGAAGCCACTAAGGCTTTTGGACAACAGAGTAGCAGAATCAGATCTGTGCCTCAGAAGCAAAATCTGGCATAATAACAATCATCATTATTGTTCTTGCCATCATGACAGATCACATTTAGGATGCACTCACACAATGCCAGGCACTTTTCTAAACACTTAGACTGAGTGGGAAGGAAGGTCTACAGGGAGATCACTTGGAGGTGGAGGCAAAGTCTAAGAGGAAGAGGATGAACAAAGCCTGAGCTGTCTCAGTGGCAACGGGACATAGAAGAGGGCAGGATGGAGAGAAAGCAAGGAGGTGGGGCCAAGAGGACTTGGCATCTGTGAAGCTGTGGGTACAGAGGGGTGAGAGGAGTCAGATAGCCTTAGCCAGGAGACTAGGAGGATGGAAGTCACAACTAGGTCTATGATATGTGATTCCTTGATTCATAGTCCTGGTAGATGAATCTAGAATCCAACCCCAAGGATATAGCCAAAATATTCCTTGTCACCCTGAGTTCAGGAAAACATCTAGGGAGGAACAGACCACGAATCAAGGGCAGCTGTCCCAGGAAGATTTATTCTCCCACACTGTGCCCTGCTCCTACCAACCTAGAACCTGCTGGTTGGAGTGAGAAGGAAAGGACCTGGAGAGAAGTAGCCTCTCTTTGCTTTGACAGTAGTGTCTTCTTGGTGGAGGTCTTCTGTCATGATATGCATCAGACTAGGGTCCCTATTTAGGGAGAATGCCCTGGTTTTAACCTAACTTATTTCTCTGTCCTTAGGTATCACTGGGGTGGCCCCGAGCCCCTGAGGATTAGGGCCCTCAGATGGAAGGCAAGAGCTGCCTGCTCTGATATTTCTCTCACTTCTTGTATCCCACACAAACCCTGTGCTCTGGTCAGGAGGGCTTCCCACACTCTGCCCTCAGCCTGGGATCCGTCTATGCTCATACCTCCCCATCCCGCAATCAGGAATGCCCTTATCCTGGGCTAATCCAAATCCTAGCCTTCAAGGCTCAGCTCAAGTCCTCCTTCCTCTAAAAAGTCTACAATAATCATACCTACACTGAGCTACAGTGAAATTTCAGAGCTGCAAGGGAACTTACAGATCATTGGCCCAACCCTCAAAATTCTACCGAAGAGAAAACTGGGGCCTGGAGAAGACAGAATAAGGGCTATGCCTAGAACCCGAGTCCATGGCATTCCCTTGATGAGCTTCCCATGAACTTTGTAGTTCTTTATTTCACCTGTCCATGTCACAGATTGTGAGACTGTCTGTGAGGACAATGACTTCCATATCTCTATATCCTTCACTGTGCTTAGCACAGAGCCCTGGGTCACAGATGGCTCAGGAAATAGAATCCTTAACAGCCAAAGATTCAGGAAGGTAACAGGTCCTGAGGAAAAGCAGGATACAGGTGAAGAAAAAAAAACACCACCAAAACCCTCCTTCCAGCAATTCTCCACTGTTCTGGGATGCAAGCCAAGCCTAGCCACTGGACTGGGGGTGAGAACAGAGATGATGCATTCAAAGGAGACTTTTACATCCGAAAGAGATTTCTGCATCCAATATCAGTGTTCTAGCCCAGAGCCTCTTGGGAAAGCAGCTTCCAGAGGCTGGCAGAAGGGGTCATGCTGAGGTCAGCCTCCAGCCTAGGGACACTGGTAATGGTGGTGGAAGCAGCTGAGAGAAGATTTTTCTTTTAAAGCTGAATCTTCAAATTTGGGGAACTAAAAGAACCCTCCAAGATCACCTAACCCAATTCCTAAATGTTTCAGATAGGGAACCTGAGGTCTTGGCAAGGAAAGAGACTTGATCAAAGTCACACAATACATTAGGGTTACAGCCAGGACACAGTTCCATGTCTCTTGATCTCAACCCAGGGGTCTCTGCAAGACAACTTTTCTCAGCTGGGTCCCACATGGACATAGCCAGGAGAGCAGCTGGTAGGATTACATGGCTACCAAGAATTTCTACACTGCTTTTTAAATTGTCAAAACCCAATTGCCGATAGACTTGTGATGCAGGTTTAGAGAAAATAATGAGTTTGACTAAGGCTCCAAGCTGAGAAGTCACTTGCTTGAGATCATATCAAGCACAGATATATCTAGTTCAAAAATCCGTCGTTTCCCATTGGCTCATGCTGCCAGACATGCTGCGTCTAGGCTCAGCATGGAAGAAGAAAGACAGGACAGACAGACATTCTGAGAGGTCTGACAAAGAATTCCATCAGATACACACTTCCTGGTCAAGTTCCCCCTTTGCCCCAGCACTGTGCTCGGCGCTCCAGACGCAAAGAGGAAATACGATCCAGGAGTGGAGAGACTAAGTAGGTAACTTCCAGGGAGCTCCTAAATGAGCAGTTATAAAGATTGGAAGAGAAACAAATTCGGTCCTTCAAATTCTGAAAAGAATGAGGTTGAGGAACAGTAACAGACAGGAATGTTGTAACAGAACAGGCTGGCAGGGTCCACCACAGATGTATGTGCCACCAGCCAAAGCCATTTCTGTACTTGCAGAGCACAGCACAATGCCTGGCACATAAAAGACACTCAGTGTAGACTTGCTGAGTCAATGCATGGATAAATGAAACTAGCATCCCAAAGGGAACTGAGGGGCAGTTCCAGTGCTTGCAGAGAAAGGGTCTGCCCACCAAACGTGGTCTTGCCCCACTCCATCTGTAGAAGGGGCAGGAGGCAGCTGGTGGGTCCAGAAATGCTGACAGAGAAGGACAGAGCTTCCAGCCCCAACCCACTTCTCCATGGCAACGAGCTGACAGAAAACTGCACAGGAGACTGAGAAACCAGTTTTAAAATAAAGACACAAAACACTCTCAGTCTAAAATCACACATGCAAAGCAACAGCTCCTGCCTCTCAGCCCCTTAGGAGGGGTAGGCACAATCACTAAGAAAAGTACCTCCTTCCAACCTGCCCATTTCTCTGCCAAGGGCCCATGGGCCTCCCCTCCTGCTGTATACTCTTCTAAGAGCTGCCAGGCAGAATTCCTCTTGCTTTGCAGTATATGCTTCAGGGCATTGCATCAAATCTGACAAGCAATGGTAAAGCTCCACCAGGGTTAGATCTGGCAGGTTCTGCAGCAAACAGGCTGTCTGCTGCTGGCTTCGTGTAGAACGGCAGTTCATAGCAGGGGTGGCTGTGGCACAGGGGCCAAGCAGGAAGAGCAGGACAGGGATCACTTTTCTCCATCCTCCTCATGTTCAATCCTGCTTCATCCTTCAGGGCTCAGCTGTATTTGCCTTCATCTCTCCAGGATGACTTAATTGTACCTTTGACTGTAAACCCAAAGCCCTCTGTTTACATTTCAAATACAAAACTTACCAGTCTACTTTTCATTATACTGCTTACTTATTCTGCCCCCAGTAGAGAGCCTGGCATATGATAAAGCCTCAATAAATGTTTTCTGAATTGAATTAACAGCATGAGAAAACATGTTAATTTGAGTAGCTGGAGACCAACCTCCTTCTGGTTTATGGGAGTCCACTCAGACTACCATTTCCCTCCAAAGCCTTGGGTGCTTAGAGAGTGTGAAGGCAATGTCACCTCCTCTCCAACATTGGATCTGCTCACTACTTTTCTGCCAGCACCACTGTGTGCTCTTCCTTATAGTTCCATGGACATCACCGTATTCAGAAGGGTACCCTAAAACAAGCTAGACTAAGGATCCTGGATTCAGTCCCAGCCTTATCACTTCCCATCTGTGTGAATTTAGACAAGTCATTTAATCTCTTTGAACCTTAGTGGCCTTGCTTGAAAAACAGAAGTACCAATTTCCATACCAGTATCCTGCCTACCTCATGAAGCTGGTGTGAGGACCAGAGATGATGAATGGTGAAAGTGCTCTGAAAGCAGTCAAGTGGTGTCTGTGCAAAGATGAGGTGAAGTTTTATTTCCAGAATCTTATAAAAAAGTAGCTGAGGCCTAAGCTCATGAGGTGACTTGCTCATGATCATATGGGGAGACAGTGGCAAAACAGGGTTCCAGTCTTCTAATTCTTAGTCCAGAGCTCCTTTCACAACCTTTTGCTGCCTTAGAGATCCCATCTAGACATTCTTCAACTTTGGCAAAAGCAATTCCACATTCCATTAAAATGAGAAGCATTTTGGATCACCTGCAGAGTATAAATCTCTGCCATGGAATGGAGTCCAGCTCTCTACTTCCAGGCAGAATGCCACCTGAAACATTCTAGGCAGGGAGTTAACTCTTACTCCCCCACAAAAATCTTTCCTTACAGTCTCTCAGTCACTGCTAACTAACCTGTGCCAGAAAGGTCATCCTGGTAGCTAAAATATTCTTGCTGTGGCAGAGCCCACATCTTCTGATCAAACCTCAGAAACAAAAATAAAGAATGCAACACTGCAAATATTAGAGAAGCAGATTGAAAACAACTTGTATAGGATATACAGGAAAACTCATATGGCCTGGAGCACAGGCTTCAATGGAAAACCACTAAAGCTACCCTAGGGCTTGACTCAGGAAGTAGGGACACTGCTTCCCTGAGATGTAAAGTCAGCAGAAACAGATCTGAGAGAGTCAGGAGGGACACACAGACCCCACTGCTTAGGTTCTAACAGCTTGCGGGCCTACATGCCAGAGATAGCATTAAGTGAAACCTCTTCAGACCTCAGCAATGACTTTAAAAAGAAGGGAGGAAAGGAAGATGGAGGGAAATGTCTTTGCTGAGAACTCTAACCCTTACATGGTATGATGGTTAATTTTGTGTCAATTATGGAAACCAGTTGTTTGATCAAACACTAGTGTAGATGTTTCTGTAAAGGTATTTTTTAGATGTGACTAACATATTACAGTGAGTTGATTTTAAGAAAAGTAGATTACCTTCCATAATTTGGGTGGGCCTCATCCAGTTAAAGGCTCTAAAAGCAAAGACTCAGGTTTCTTGGAGAAGTAATTCTAACTCCAGACTGCAACAGAAATTTTGCCTGAGTTTCCAGTCTTTGGACTCCACTCTTACCTGAATTTCCATTCTGCAGCTTGCCCTATGGATTTTAGACTTGCTAGCCCCCACTACTGTGTGAGTCAATTCCTTCAAATCAATCGCACTCTCTCTTTATCTTTCTCCCTCTCTTTCTCTGAGATGGAGGTAGAGGTAGAGATGTAACTTATTGGGTCTGCTTCTCTGGGGAACCCTGACGAATACACATGGGATGCGATACTTTCATTTAATTTACCTAATTTCATCCTCCAAATGACCCTGGGAGGTAGGTTTGCTATTTTGATGCTTGTTTGCAGATGAGGAAACCGAAGCTTGCTAACTATGATTCCAAAACCCATGTGTCACCATAGGTCTGTGAGGAAGTGGAATTTCTCTGAAGAACTCTGGGACAGAATTCCTGGCCAAAGCAAATAATGTTGCTGATTCCTCTGAGTTCTCCTTCTCCTTGGGGATGCAGTTAACACCAGAGGGAACTAGGAGTATGAATAATTTTGCTCATTCAAGCAGGATGACTTGCTTTTACAAAACACAGTCTTTAGGATGGCCAGGTACGCTCAGAAACAGCCTATAATCCTAGTGCTTTGGGAGGCTGAGGTGGGACGATCACTTGAGCCCAGAGTTTGCAACCAGCCTGGACTACACAGCGAGACCTTGTCTCTACAAAAATAAAAAATAAAAAAATTAGTCAGGTGTGGTGGCATGAGCCTGTAGTTCTAGCTACTTAGGAAGCTGAGGCAGTAGGATCCCTTGAGCCCAAGAGTGCCAGGCTACAGTGAGCTACCATTGGGCCACCACAGTCCAGCCTGGGTGACAGAATGAGATCCATCTCTTAAGAAAACAAAAAACAAAAATTACAGTCTTTACGTTATGATCTACATTCTTACCTGGGGATCTGTTTCTGGATTTAGGGTTTTGATCTACATAAACACTTCAAGGTTTCATCACTTTTAAAAACTGACCCGGCTGGGTGTGGTGGCTCACACCTGTAATCCTAGCACTTTGGGATGCCAAGGCAGGCGGATCACCTGAGGTCAGGAGTTCCAGACCAGCCTGGTAAACATGGTGAAACCTCGTCTCTACTAAAAAAATAAAAAATAAAAAAAATGCAAAATTAGCTGGGCATGGTGGCACACGCCTGTAGTTCCAGCTACTCCGGAGGCTGAGGCAGGAGTATCACTTGAACCCAGGAGGCGGAGGTTGCAGTGAGCCAAGATTGCGCCACTGTACTCCAGCCTGGGTGACAGAGCGAGACTCCATCTCAAAGCAAAACAAAAACCGGCCAGGCTCAGCAGCTCACACTTGTAATCTCAGCACTTTGGGAGGCTGAGGCGGGCGGATCATGAGGTCAAGAGATCGAGACCATCCTGGCCAACACCGTGAAACCCCGTCTCTACTAAAAATACAAAAATTAGCTGGGCGTGGTGGCGCATGCCTGTAGTCCCAGCTACTTGGGAGGCTGAGGCAGGAGAATCACTTGAACCCAGGAGGCAGAGGTTGCAGTGAGCTGAGATCATGCCACTGTACTCCAGCATGGCGACACAGTGAGACTCCATCTCAAACAACAACAAACAAACAAACAAACAAAAAACACTGGCCCTCAAGTACGAAGGGGAAGATAAAGTTTTTGCTAGTTAATGAGTGGTCTTCTTCCTGAAGGCAAATCCAGGCTATAGATTGTTTCCATTGGGCTACTGCTAGAAAGTGGGAAGACTGCACTCTGCTCGAATAATGAGCCCTAAAGGGGCTGAGCTCAGGTAGGGTGAATGAGCAAGCAGCCCTCATTCTGCCTCTTCCAATTCCCCTTTCCTGATCCAAAAGCCTCTCAGCACCGTGGTGTCTCCTGAGAAAGGGGGAGTATTGTTTTCCTGAATAACAACTCTAGTCTAAGGATGGATGAAACCCTCTTTCCTCAGTTCCCATTAGTGCAGCTGAGACAGGGCGTTATTTGCAGGAGGAAGTTTACTAAATGCTAGGGGGCAATGAAAAGGAAATAATCACAGGAATCCAAACATATCTACCAGCAGGCAGGGCTGCCAAGATGAGGTTCGTGACTCCTTAATAATTCTCTCTCCAAAGGGCTGGAACATGCATCTGCAGCAGCCTTTGCTAAGCTTCCTGCCATTTGAGCTTTCAACAGTTTCCACTTGGTCACTATCTTGCTTACTGCCTCAAAGGCACAGCCTCCCAGAACTCCCCAACGTGTTAAAGCTCACATAAAAAATGCTGACGTTTGGCACATAGGTAAATGGAAAGGTAAGCGTGCAGTCTGACACCACTGGCTCCTGCTAGCTCAGGCCTGACCAGCCACCCCAAAGTGCTGAGGGGATCCTTGTCTTGGTATCCTGGTTGGGAAATCTGTCCTGCAGAGTCTTGTCTCACTTGTGGCCTGAGACAAGATCCAGAATCAGCTCTGGCTCTGGCCTGAGCCAACCCCCTTCATTTCTGGGTTCTGGTCTGAGAGTGCTGCTTCCTCTTCAGGTAATGGGCTGGAACGTGGTGACAGACAAATGACTTCACCTTCAGATGAGATCTCAACCCTCTCCATAGGGAAGCAGCCTTATATGTGATATACCAAAGGGTCCTTCAGGAACAAAGAAGAGTGCTACTTGTCCTAGAAGCCTGTCCAGACAGGTACATTTTCTCCGTATCTGCCTAAAGACCAGGGACCTCTCCTCTCCTCTGCTGCTGGTGTTGCTCTGTCAAAAAGAGTTGCCTGCATGTTTACACAGCTGCTAGGGTCTATGAGGGGAAAAAGCTCATGATAATAATAACAGTAGTAACTAACATTTACTGAGAACTTACAATGTATTAGATACTACTACTCTAAGCACTTTCCATGTATTAAACTCATTAATATTCACTACAACCCTTTGAATTAGGATCTATCATCATACCCATTTTACAGACAAGAAAGCCAAGACACACAAAGATTAAATTATTTGATCAATATAACAAAGCTAGTAAGTGGTAGAGATGGGATTCAAACCCAGACAGTCTGGCTCTATATCATTTAATCCAAATAACAGCTCTGCAAGGTTAGTATTATTAATGCTGGTTTGGTTGAGGAAACTGAGGTTTGGGCACTCTGCTAAGATCATATAGCTAATAGGGGCAATTCAAGTATTCAACCCAAAGGCTGCATCCTTTCTCAAGCTCTCCTGGGTAAGGATGATGTTATAACCACTCCAAGCTAAACTCAGGGAGGCCAGCTGACTTCATTTGTCCTTTGGGTTGAAAGGCCACAGAACCAGAAATGGATGCCCTCAGCCATCAGGAAGGCTCTTCCAGCAGGTGACTTTGGAGGAGCGAGGTTCCCAAAGCACTCTATGTATAATCCCATCTTTCCCTAAGACGGACAGACTTGAGGATTGGGAGAGCCAGTCTTCTGTGACCACGTGTACACTTTTTTGTTGGAGTACATGGACACTATACGGTTATGGTTTTCTGGGTGTCTGCTCTGTCCCAGGAATAAGTGAACCTACTTGTAATCAGGATTGTGTGAGACACTCGAAACAGCATCTCCCAGTGGAAAGGGCAAAGGCTCAGAGGAACTTAGACCTCTGAGCCACACTACCTGGGGGCATTTAGGCAAGTTTCTTAATCTTTAAGAGTTTCAATTTGCTTATCTGTAAAACAAAACAACAAAAAAATATATTTTCCCTTTTAGGGTGGTTATAAGAAAAAAATGAAGTATGAAATTTTACAGAAAACATCTACTAAGTACCTACGGTGCGCCGGGCTCTGTACGTTTGTATCTTATTTATATTCCACAAAAATCCCATGAGATAGATACACTATTATATCCATCATACAGATAAGAAAATTGAGGAACTGAGAGACTGAATAATTAGATCACTCAGCTGGTAAGGAGGAGAGCTAGGATTTAGGTCCAGGTTGTATAGTGCCTGAGACTTTGTGCTTTGACGCTCTGCTGTGAGTCCCACTCTGCTGCTCCAAACTGCCTCCTTTTCACAGGTCTCTCCAGCTCTACTCTCCACACTGCAAAGGCAATGATCTTTCTAAAAGGTCAAACACTATTACTCCTCTATCTAAATTCCACCCTTGATTTCCCCTGCCTAAGGTGATCTTAAACTCTATAGCATGGTATTCAAGGCCTGCTCATGACCCTGCTCCTAGCTCCTTTTCTGGCCTGTCTCCCACTCCAACTCCCACCAAAACTGAAGTCCTTGCCACCTAGACTTTGAACCTGCTGTTCCCTATACTTGCAAGGCCCTCTCTCCAAAGGAGGGAAACTCCTACTCATCTTTGAAAGCCTAGCCTAAGTATCACCTCCTCCTTCCCAGATTTCTTTAGGCAGCTGTCTAGCTTTCCTCTATGCTTCTGCAATAGCTCTGTAATAACACTGTTCACCCATAATCTTGTTTGTCAGTTTATATCTCTGTCTTCCATGCTACACCAGTGGTTGCCAATAAATTTGAGTCTCAGGACTCCTTTTTAATATTGGAGAATTTCAGGATCTTCATATACACTAATCAAAGCAATACTTAATGACCAAGAGTCACCATTAATTCAGTAAAGCTTATAAATGCGACTCTGTATTTCGGTCAACACCATGCCATCTACAATACTTGAAAACAATGCCGCATGTAGGTGTATGTGTTATAGACTCTGAGGACTCTAAGGCTCCAGAGCCTCCAGTTTGGAAACAATTGCTCTGCTCAGCAAGTGAGTTTTTTGATTAAATGAAAGTAACATTCATTGACCCTATTATATTCCAGGGGTGTGCCAGTCACTATTCATTTTTATCTCCTTCAAAGCTCAAAAAAATCTGTATTCTTCAGATAACAAAACAGAGGCTAAAGTGCCTCATCTGAGGTCACACGGTGAATGAGAGGCAGAGCAGGGATTTGGTTCCTGATCTTTTTCTACTCTGCCACTCTGCCTCTGGTGCAGGACCAAAACATGTTCATCTCTGAATTTCCAGTGTTCACTCATGGCAGTGCTCAGCAGGAATGAATAATACAAACCCAGAGAACCCTTCTCTACACAGTCTCAGGCCCTCCAGCTTATATCCACCCCACCCAGAGACCTTCCCAGTTGTAGGCAAGCATAGGAGCCCTTCACACATCAAAGAACCAGAGGTGCTGGGCAAAACTCTACGATGGCAAAGCATGGCCCACTTTTGCTTTGTTGTTGTTGTTGTTGTTGAGATAGGGTCTCACTCTATTGCCCAGGCTGGAGTGCAGTGGCACTATCAAAGCTTACTGCAGCCTCAACCTCCCAGGCTCAAGCAATCCTCCCCCACAGCCTCCAGGAGAGCTGGGACTATAAGTGCACACCACCACTCCCGGCTAATTAAAAAAAATTTTTTTTTTTTTGTAGAGGTGGGATTTCACTATGTCGTTCTGGCTGCTCTCAAGCTCCTGGGCTCAAGTGATCCTCCCACTTCAGCCTCCTAAAGTGCTGGGATTATAGGCGTGAGTCACTGTATCTGGCCCTACTTTTTCTTTAAGTGCTATTTCCCTCATTTGGTGGGTATTCCTGCCCTTTTCCTGAACTCCAAGCCCCTTCTCTTCATTGTCACCCCCATCCCCACTGTCCTCACTCCCCCAAACTTTCTGCCCATATCCACTGCAGCCTGCTCTCTATCCTCTAACCATTCCCCCAAACTAGCTCCCACAAAGGTCATACTGCCTGGTAATAGCAAGGTGTGGCACCCTGCAACCCCCTTAACCGGACATTTGTGTATTAAGCCAAAGGACAGACTTCTAAACAATTCTGGTCAGTATGCCATGGGAGGAAGAGAATGGGCTTCAAAGTCGAACAAAGCCAGGTTTCAGTCACTGGTTCTGCTACTTCCTTTTTGAATTACCTTGGGCAAATCACTTAATTTATCTGAGCCTCAGTGTCTTCATCTGAAAAACGAGGATAATAAAAGCTACCTCATAAGGTGAATATACAAAGACCTTACAATCTTGGACTGTATAGTGGGTTGAACAGTGGCCTTTCAAAAGATGTCAGTCAATGCCTTAACCTCCAGAACTTGTGAATGTGACCTTTTATGGAAAAAGGGTCTTTGCACATATAATTAAGTTAAGGATTTTGAGATAAGAAGCTTGTCCTAGATTATCTGAGTGGGCCTAAATGCCATCACAAGAGAAAAGCAGAGGGAAATCTGACACACAGACAAAAGAGGAGGAGGCAATGTGACCATGGAGGCAGGGACTGGAGTGATGTGGCCACAAGTCAAGGAATGGCAGCAGCCACCAGAAGCTGGAAGAGGCAAAGAACAGATTCTCCCCTAGAGCCCACAGAGTCTCTGTAGATGTAACCAAGTTAAAGACCTTGGAATGAGTGCAATCCCTTCTTTATAAGAGAAAGAAGAAAAGATGCAGTCACACAGAGAGGGCCACATGAAGACAGAGGCAGGGTTAGGGTTTTTGCAGTCACAAGCCAAGGAATGCCTGAAAACACCAGAAGATGGAAGAGGCAAGGAAACAGTTTCTCCTAGAGCCTCCAGAGGCAGCATGGCCCTGCTGACACCTTGATTTTGAACATCTGGCCTCCAGAAGTGACAGCATAAATATGAGAATAAATTCCTATCATAAGCCACACAGATTGTGGCACTTTATTATGGGAGACTAATAATTTTTAGGTTAATAATACTAATAATTATTCATATCATGTATACTAATACACACTGCTTATCTCCTTAACTTATCATATATCACCCCTCATCTCCCTCATACAAACTACGTTACAAGAACGCAAGCTTTGGGAGAATGGAACCTTATCTGACTTGGTCATTATCAAAACCCTAATGATTGGTATGGCACCAGATAGATGGTAGGTGCTCCATACATTTTTTAAAATAAATGAATTAATTGCAGTTCCTCAAACACAATATGCTATGTCATGCCTCCATGTCTTTGCATACGCTGTTCCCTCTGCCTAGAATGCCCTCCTCATTCCCTTACAAACACCTAAAAAATTATCCTTCAAAACTCTACTCAGATATCACCTCTTCTCTGTGTGCCTTTCCTTACCACATAGATTAATCTGTCTACATTAATTCCATGTCATGTACATTGCTCTAATACAGCATGTCTTACATTGCACTCCAATCACGTGTATGTGTGTCCATCTCACTGAAAAGAGAAGAGCTTCTCAGAGGGCAAGAGAGTAATGTGATTTACTGCTTCTAAGTCCTCAGCATCCACAACATAGGGCACAGCTACATATACGTAGAGCTTCCCCCTCCTTCCATATATTCCAGCACTGAAGGGGCAACTCTCCCAAAAAAAGGGGCAAATCTTACCAGCCTGAGGCCCAGAAATAAGCCTACAGGATCCAAAGAGTACATGAGCCCCTTCTAGGCCTATTTCCAAACTACCTCTAAACAGAAGCCATAGAGAGAACCTTATGACTGCAGAATCCTGGGAATGGTATTGTTTAATTAAACAGAGACTCAAGTCACCAGCATCTGGCTCAGGCTGGGCCTCTGGGACTTGAGCAAGCAACATTTCATCATTAGGAGGAAAGGAGATGACAAACTCTTTCCTGAAAGAACCCAGCAGGCAGGCAGCAGAATTACTGGATGTGGATAAATAAAACCATTATTTCCAAATACATATCCCAGGCAGCACTAAATGCATTCTCCGTATCACAGGCGATACTAAATTTAGAACTGGCAGTTTGAGTCATATGCTGATTCCTAAAGAGAAAAACTAAATTCAAGGGGGAAAAATGAAGTGAAATATGAAAATAAAAATGCAATCTTAGTCTATAAGAGCAAGCTATCAAGAGAGGTGAAGGGGAAGTTACCCACACAGAAATTCTGGCTGAAAAAGAACTCCAAATGGGGAGAGGGCAGGGTTTTGCTAGGTACCAGCAACAGCGGCATTTGGGGAAACCTCTGGAATGTCTCCCTGTGTGGAGTTTCAGAGAAGCAGGAGTGGAATCTGCATTTGAACAATAATGTGGGTAGCACCCAAAGCCATCCCAAGGGCCAAGACTTGCTGTTTCCAAAGTGCTGTCAAGCACACTGTCTCACTGAAGTTTTTTTTTCCTAGTCTGCAGTGAAGGTATGTCACCCCCATTTTACATCGAAGAACCGAGCCTACAGGGGTCAAGTGACTTGCTGAAGTCATAACGTCAGTGAGGAGGAGCACAGAGATTTCATTTAATAAACTCTTAATTTTAAAATAGCTTCAGATTTACAGGAAAGTTTTAAAGATAGTACTAAGTCCCCAAATATCCCACCCCCAGTTTCCCCCATTGTCATCATCTTATATTACTGTGGTACATCTATTACAACTAAGGGACCAGCACTGGTACATTACTATTAGCCAAACATCATATTGTATTTAGATTTTGCTAGTTTCTCCCTAATGTCCTTTCTCTGCTCCAGGATACCATGTTACATTTAGCCATCATGTCTCCTTAGTCTCCTCTGGTCTGTTACAGTTTCTCCAACTTTGTTTTTGATGACCTTGACAGTTTTTAGTATTAGCAGGTATTTTGCAGGATGTCCCTCAATTGAGTTTTTCTGATGTTTTACTCATAGTTAGACTGGGATTATGGGCTTGGAGGAGGAAGACCACAGAGGTGAAGTGTCCTTACCATCACACTATATAAACGTCATATACTATCAACATGATTTATCACCGATGATGTTAACCTTGGTCACCTGGGCAAGGTAGTGTTTGCCAGGTTTCTCCACTGTAAGGGTATTCCTCACCTCATCTCCCTCCCCCAACCCCTTTCCATGCTCTACTCTTTGAATGCAAGTTAGGTGGTCCCAGGAGGAACAGTTTGGACGGAGCCTGAAAGAATGGATGAGATAGTAAAATGTCAAAGGACATCCCAAGTAGAGGGAACTGCAATGTAGGTAAGTGCAGGCATATCTGGGGAACAGGGCTAGGGGCAAGGTATTGGCAAATGGGAATAGAAGGCTGAGAGGGTGGCTAGGCCCAAACTGAGTAGTGCCCTACAGTCAAGCACGGGGCTTGGACTAATCTGTAGGCAAGACCCATCTCCTCTCATCACCTTGCTTAGGGCACTCAGGGTACTGCTCAGATGCTGAGAAGTCGGACTATTTTGTGAGTGATATGCTGACTTCTAGCTTCCTTTATTCCCCAAAATTCTCCTGCTCTTTGAGGCACAGACTGCTGGTTACCTGCTCATGATCCATTGTCCTCTTCTTTCCTGGTAACAGACCTCAAATTTTATTCAGGATAGCCATATGCCCAGCTAAAAGTCTCACTGCCCAGGCTTCATAACAGGTTTGGCTATGTAGCTAGGCTCTGGCCAATCAGTTTTTAGTTGATATTGCTAGGTACCACTTCAGGGAAAGTGCCTTAAAAGGGCTTCTTTTTGTCCTTTCTCCCTTCTATCTGGCTGAATATTGCTAGTAGCCATCTCAGACCTTGAGAAAATCTTGAAGACAAACGCCTATGTTAAGGATAGTGAAACAGAGAGATAGAAATAATTAGGGCCCTTGATATCTGTAGAACTATTATACCAGTCTTGTGGGGGATATCACCAGACCTCTCATGCGTGAATGTATTAGTCAACTTGGGCTGTCGTAACAAAAAATACCACAGACTGCGTAGCTGAAACAACAGAAATTAATTTTTTTCACAGTTCTAGAAGCTAGACATCTACGATCAAGGTGCCATCAGAGTTGGTTTCTAGTGAGTCTCTCCCTGGCCTACAGATGGCTGCCTTCTTGCTGTGTCCTCACACGGCCTTTCCTCTGTGTGTAGAGGGAGAGCAATTCCTAGTATCTCTTCTGCTTCTCATAATGATACGTCATATCAGATTAGGGCTCCATCCTTAAGACCTCACTTAACCTTCATTACCTCCTTAAATACCTCATCTCCAAATACAGTCACATTGGCAGTTAGGGATTTAATCTATGAATTTTGGAGAGAAATAATTCAGTCCATAACAGTGAGAGAAAACGCTTCTGTCTTGTTTAAGCCATTATTATTTCCGATGTCTAACATGCGCACATACTTTCTTAATGATAGACCTCCACAGTCCAAGGAACACCTTCTAAAGCTTCCACCTTGATGGCCTTGTTAGCTGAAAGTCCAAAGGAAGGTACCAGAGATGCCACTCTTAAGTCATTTGGAATGCTGATTCATTAATGGCTTTCATTCATTCAATTGACAAACATTTACTGAGCATCTCCTATATGCCAGATACTGAGTTATGTGCTGGGAACACTAAAGTAAACGAAAATGGTCCTTGACCTCTAGGTGCTTATAGTCTTTATTGATTTACTTACTCTAAGCTCATCTCCTTTGAAAGGGTATTCCTATAATATAGTAAATAAAATGGAAGTGGAAATTCAAAACCATGGAAGGGAGGCGTATCCAAATGCCAGCCCTGGGAGCTTATATACATGCCGTAATTGAGCATCCAGGTTGGCTTTAGCTTCCTAGCAACCATGAAAGAGCAAGAGAGCGTGACCTGGTTCTTGTTTTCTGAAAGGAAAACGAATCCCAATCACTCATAGAAGTCAAATGTAAGCATTTTCTTTTCTGAGCAAACTCTACCTAGTGTTTGTGTCCTGGAAAGTACCATTTTCTCTGATCAAATCCCAGTCAATGTTTCTCTAAATTCCATGTGCAGTTCATTAGCTCTTAGGTACTCATCAAATAAAGCCAGAAAGTTCCACGGTTTGCACACATGCTTTTGGTTTCCTACTTTAGAGCTTATGGAAGACTGTGAGTGATCACTTCACTCACAGAGAGAAAGGGGACTGGTAAATACAGAAAGCGCTGAAGCTTGGACATTAAGTATATGATTTTAAGAAGAAGAAACAGCAAGATGATATGACCCTAGAAAATGGCCAGGGTATATAGAAAAATGGAACACCAAGATGAAGTCAGTATACCTCACACATAGGGTTCCTTTCTTGGTGTATCACAACAGGCAGCATCTTATGAGAAAAAGAGTATGGGTTTGAATTCCAGCTCTGCTACTCTACAACTTATTAGCTCTGTAATTTTGGGAGTTTTAGCAGCCCAGAGACTCAGTTTCCTCAGGTAAGATGAAAATGGTATCTACCTATCATGGGAATTAACTACCAAAACATATATGTTATCTCTGCCATAGTGGAATTATGGTAACAAAAGCCTGCATATAAGGGCCTGATCTGTGCCAAGCACTGTATTATACACTTGACATGAATTATATCATTTAATCTTCACCATAAGGTAGATGCTATTCAAGAATTCAAAAACTGTTGGTTTCTCCCCAAAGCTATGCCAAGCCATATCCTTTGATATTTCTGAAAGGAATGTATCAGTGCTTAGAAGCCTCTTTGCCAGATCCATTCCATGCAAAGCAGCTATATTGACACCAATTTTGTAACCATCTGCAATCCCAAAAGTTTGCTGCAACTGGTATAGACTTTTAATTCTCGGGCTCCCCAGTGGGAGTCTGAAGAACTCAAAACCCTTCCAAAAGGCTCTTTTTAACCTCCATTTGCAATGGGAAGAAAGACACTGAGGAATTTGGAGCATGCTATTCAAAATAGAGGGCCCTGGCTGCAAGGATGGGGAGTGGGAGTTATTGTTTAATAGGTACAACATTTCAGTGTGGGACAATAAAAATGTTCTGGAGATGGATGCTAGTAACGGTTTCACAACAATGTGAACGTATTTAATGCCACTGGACTTCATGCTGAAAATGGTTAAAATAGTAAATTTATGTCATATATATTTTACCACAATAAAAATAACAATAGTAATAATAATAATAAATAAAGTAACCAGGGCTGTGAAGAATCTAAAAGTCATACATGATAGAGAACACGTGAAAGAATTCAAGCGTTCTGAAGGAAAAAGTTGGAAAGCCTCTGGCTTACAGGATAATGGTACTCCCTACTACATATGAAGCACATCATATATGTCAGGACTTTACCTAGATTATCTTTATTCTCTAGCAGGGCCCTGCAAGGCATTCCTTGCTTATAAGGATCAGGTGACCAGCCCACGATCACACAGCCAGAAAGTGGTGAAGATGGGATTTGAATTCAGCCAGTGTTCTTTTTTCTATACAATGCTGCCTCTCATTCAAATATTGAAAAGATGCCTGGATTTTAAAATGCTGAAAATTTATCTCAAGCCTGAGATTTTATTATTCTGAATTGGGATGTAGGGGTAGAAAGGTCAGATATCCATCTTCTTGAAGGCTCCCTGTACTGCCAGGGCATGCAGGTAAACCTCAGCCTATTGAATCCTGCCCTCTAGGGGCAACCCTTATGATAAGAGGAAACTGGAGGGGCCTTGAGATCAGAACCAGAGGCAAAACCAGGTTGATGCTGCCAGGGGACTGCATCAGGGCTGCTGGATCACAACCAGATCCTATGGCTAAGGAGGGAGCCATCAGCCAATAGAGAACACAAAGTAAGCTCCAAATACAGCAAGAGCTACTAAAAGCATTTCTCCCCACAGTGTAGTCACCATATCCCAGAAGAGAAATTTTGAAGAGGAAGAGAAAGACAATGAAACAGGAAGAATTAGAGATCAGTGAGAAGGCTCTGAAATCTGTAGTGTGTGTTCAGATCCTAGCCTATTGTTCTGTTGGTAAGCATTGTAACAGTTTTGGAGCTGGAGCACAACCTCCTACCTGCCTTGGGTGCCCTCAGAAATCCCTCGGCATCACCTCCTACTCTTCAGTTACCTCCCCCCGCATCACTGAATCTTGCCCTACAGAAAAACAGATTTGGGAAATGATCCTCAGGTCTAACTCAGTGCCACAAACTTCCAGACAACAAAGGTATTAGGCCAGGGTCAAAGGATGAGTGACAAGGAAATGAGTTTTCTGTAATGCTGGCTATTGATCAGAGACTCCTAGACACTGAATCTGAATTTTTCCCCACTGGATAAAGATGTAGACTTGTTGACCATTAGTTTGCTTCAAAAAGTAGAAGAGCTTTTTGTGTAAGAAATGTCTGTGAACATTCTCTTAAAGGAAAACATAGCAGCTCTAAGTTCTTCAAGAATAAGACAAGCCTTGAGTGAAAAAGACCTGTGATGCAGCAAGAAGGGGCTGACTCCTAGATGAAACAGAACTCTATTCTACATGGATGGTGTTACCTGCAGCTGCAAGTTCCACTAGGGAGCTAGGGGCTAGTGAAGGCAGACTTGAGATACCCGTATCTACTGTGTGCTCTCAAAACGTGTCTGTATCCTTGAGTAAGTTGGGAAGTTGATGTAATCTTACATGCGTGTGTGTTATAGGTATGAATGTGTGTTTGTGGCCTCTTTCTACCAATCCACAGATTCTCATTGCATTTCCTCCAGTTTCCTTCAAGAATTTTCTCTTTAAGCTTGTAAGCTGGGACACATTCATATGAGTTCCACAGATGGCCTGCACCGGCAGCAGGAGTCTTTCTGAGAAGAGCCTTGGAATAGTGAGCGGAGCCGTGGCTGACCAGCCCTGCCGTGTGGATCCAGCTGGAGTCAGCTGGGCTCTACTCCACACAGCGCACGGCTGTCGCCTGCTCACTTCAAGTGGAGGATCTGGCACTTATTTTAGGTCCTTATAAATAATACATTTTGTCATCTTGATTCTTCAAGGCCTTCTTTTAAGCTATTTTTTCCTCTTTGGGAAAACCGCTTTTACTCTACAAGACAGAGTTGTTCATAAATCAAGAGGAGTTCCTAGTGACCAAAGCCTAAGTTCCTGACTTCAGAAGTGGGCAGCCACCCAACCTGATTAGTCAAAGCCTCACACAAGAAGAGAATCTTATTTTAAGGATGAAAAGAAATGTCCAACATCTGATTCCTTCACCTCTGACCCAGGAAGTCCTAGTGCCTGAGCTTTAAATACCACATTCAACCCCTGCTTCCCCAAGAGTCCCTACAGGCTCATCATGGTCAGTAAAATACTGAGGTTCTTACCATCTGTAAAATGGGAACAAGGCTTCCTGTGTATAATTGTCCAAGTGTCTGGCATAAAGTCAAGGTTCAGCCTGTGAGCTCCCGGTTAAGTCTTCTAGTCCCTTGCAACTCCCAAGAAGATGCATTTATACTTTGAAAAATTGTTCCTTTCTTCCTTCTTCACAACCATGAATCAATCACAGAGGAAGTGTTTACCAGTTAATATGGCACAAAGAAACCTAGCAGGACAGTGATAAAGTGCTGAACTGTGATCAGATAGACCAGGGCTTGAAGCCTGGCTCTGCTACTTGTTATGTGACCTTGGGCAAGTTCCCTAATTGCTCCAGACTTCAATGTCCTAATCAATAAATGGGATAAACCACTAACTTTATAGTCTCTTCCAAACTTTACTGTGCATAAAAATTGCCAGGGAATACTGCTAAAGTGCAGATTCTGATTCAGCAGGTCTTAGGTAGTACCTAAGGTTCTCCATTTCTAATTAGCGCCTTCCTCCCTGCCTCTGGTTTGTGGACCATCTTTTGACCAGAAAAGAAGAACATGAACAGTAAAGACATGTTGTAAGTTGTAAAGGGCTATGCCACCTTAAAGTCTGATTCATTAACCATTATCATTTTATCTTAAAACACAAAGAAGACTATGAATTAATCCTTTATTCTTTATGGGTAAGCAAAATAGTGATTATTTATCTAGTAAAATAACAGGAGCTGGGGAAAACCAGTTGTCACCAATCCTCTCCCCATACCACCCCCAAAAAATTCAACAACTACTAACCAACAAAGTGCAACACTCCTCCTATCAGCTGGCTGATGTAAAAAAGTAAATATACAAACAAAATCCCTAACAGAGCTTAAAACTATTTCAGATGAAAACTTTTAGGGGTAACAATGTAAACTACACTGATCCTCAAAAAAGCAATGTTTTAAGACCAAGTGTTTATGACTAAACTGAAGTGTTGGTTTTGAGTGTAAAAGCAGATTTGGGTAGGTTGAAAAAGAAAAAAAAACAAAAAACACAAAAACATTGAGTTCCTGAGATTAGTTTGATGGAGGAGGAGAGGAAATTGATGACAGAATTTAATGGAATGGAAGAAGGAAGGAAGTGACAAGGACTGTGAAAAGGGCTTTCCTGCTTCTTGGAACAATCCTATACTCCAAGGCCACCTCCTTGGTGACACCTTTCCTGACAGCCCCAGATAGAGGTGATTCCCGCTCTTGTTGCCAAAGCACTAATACCCACCTCTCTATCCATCCTGGGGCCAGTGCTTATCACAGTATACTGAACACTCACATTGATCTCCAACCCCTTAAGGTCAAGGACCACATCCTATTTATATTCTCAGCCTGGCATAGTGCCCTGGCACATATTAGGCACTCAGTGAATAATGCTGATTGAATGCATGAAGTAGGGGATGTTGAAGAAAAAGTTAATGACCTTTCTTCAGGGTTTACCTTTCTGGAGCTATTCATTCATATATACATTCACTTGGTGTCTTAGTACATTTTGTGCTGCTATAACAGAATAGCACAGACTGGATGATTTATAAATAATAGACATTTATTGGTTTATAGTTCTGGAGGTTGAGATGTCTAATATCAAAGTGCCAGCATCTGGTGAGAGCCTTCCTGATGCATCATAACATGGTAGATGGCAAGATTGAGTGAGAGAGAGGAAGGGCCAGAGGGGGAGAGAGAGAGAGAACGCATGTACATGCAACAGTGAGTAAGTCGGGATGAACCCACTCCCTCGATAACAGCATTAGTCCATTCGTAAGGGCAGACCTAAACACCTCTTACAGGTCCCACCTCTCAATGCTGTTATAATGACCAAGTTTTAACATGAATTTTGGAGGGGACAAACATTCAAACCATAGCACTTAGTAAGCACACATTTTTCTAAGTGTGAGTACTCAGACCATTTACCAGTTTTCAGTGTATTTCAGTCTGAGAAATAATTCAAATTTTCTTTATCTCAAGACTGTAAACTTAATAATATGTAATAAGTAAATACGTATAAACTTTTAGCATCTTCCCAAAGTACTCTTCTATTTTTGTGGTAAATTGAATATATAATTTTCCTATTTTAAAACAAGGAAACAGGTCTGGGAAAAAAATTATCTAAGGCAGAGTCTTAAACTTTAGGTAAATAAAAATCACTTGGTGCACTTGTCAAAAATACAAGTTCCTATCACCTACCTCCAGAGATTCTGATTCAGTAGGATGAGATGAAGCCCAGAAATCCACATTTTAATACTCCCCAGGTGATTCTGACACAAGTGGTCTACAGACCCCGGGCAAGACCCCTATACAATTAAAGTCCAGTCCAGAGCCCTCCTTCAGGCTGGGTGCCTGGCCTATTCTGGAGGTCAGCACGGGGTGCAGATTGTCTCAGGGCTTTGGTTTCAAACCTAGAGTCATAGGCTGGGAGACAAGTCACATGTATGGCACCTTCATGGGGTCTGGTGGCAAAGCCAAAATCAGAAAATGATGGCAGTGCCAAGAGCCCATGAGTAAAATCATGAAGCCAGAATGGTAGCTGGCAAATGGATCCCATTTCTGAGGACTCAAGAGCTGGAAGGCCAGGTTCTGGAAAAGAATTAGGCCTTCCTACGGAAGAGGAACAACAACAACAATTGCAAAGAGGCTCATTTGGGGAAATACTGGAGGTGTCTGATATATTTATCTTGGCTCTACACCCCTTCTTTTCCACTTTGAGACAGCTTACCAAATGGAGCCCAGTGAGAATTCAGTAAAGAACAGTAACTAAAGACAGGATAAGTTTCCCTCTTGTCTGTCTTCCACATTCAAGTCCTGCTGACTAGACCTCTATGTTCTCTCCCATCAGCCCCTTCTTCATTAGCCCACTGCCAAAGCCCTAATTAAAGATCTTGTGCATTACCTTTCATCTGAACTGTAAAAACATTCCAAGGCTCTCTCTGACTCTGGCTTCTCCTTCAAACTACCTCCCCTAGAAAGCCTCATTAATCTTTCCAGAGCATAGATTTCATCATAGAGTGTAAAACATCCACTATATTTTAAGCAAGAAGATCTGGTTCTGGCCCCAGCACCATCATTTACTAGGTGTCTGACCTTGGGTTAGTAACTTCCCCTTTTGGGATTCTGTCATTATGTATGAGATGGTGATATGGTTTGGCTGTGTCCCCATCCAACTCTCATCTTGAATTCCCGTGTGTTGTGGGAGGGACCTGGTGGGAGGTAACTGAATCATGGGGGCAAATCATTCTCGTGCTGTTGTTGTGATAGTGAATAAGTTTCATGAGATCTGTTGGTTTTAAAAAGAGGCATTCCCCTGCACAAGCTCTCTCATTTTATGCCTGCTACCATCCACATAACATGTGAGTTGCTCATCCTTGCCTTCCGCCATGACTGTGAGGCCTCCCCAGCCACATGGAACTGTAAGTCCAATTAAACCTCTTTCTTTGGTAAATTGCTCAGTTTCAGGTATGTGTTTATTAGCAGTGTGAAAACGAACTAATACAGTAAATTGGGACTAGTAGAGTAGGGTGCTGCTGAAAAGATACCCGAAAGAGTGGAAGTGACTTTGGAACTGGGTAGCAGGCAGAGGCTGGAACAGTTTGGAGGGCTCAGAAGAAGATAGGAAAATGTGGGAAAGTTTGAAACTCCCTAGAGACTTCTTGGAGACTTGTTGGATGGCTATGATCAAAATGCTGATAATGATATGGACATGAAATACAGGCTGAGGTGGTCTCAGATGGAGTTGAAGAATTTGTTGGAAACTGGAGCAAAAGTGACTCTTGTTATGTTTTAACAAAGAGACTGGCAGCATTTTGCCCCTGCCCTACAGATTTGTGAAACAAAAGAGATGATTTAGGGTATCTGGTGGAAGAAATTTCTAAGCAGCAAAGCATTCAAGAGGTGACTTGGGTGTTGTTAAAAGCATTCAGCTTTATAAGGGAAGCAGAGCATAAAAGTTTGGAAAATGCCTAACATTTTCCAGCCTGACAATGCACTACAAAAGAAAATCAAGCCAGCTGCAGAAATTTGCATAAGTAATGAGGAACCGAACGTTAATCCCCAAGACAACGGGAAAAATGTCTCCAGGGCATGTCAGAACAGCCCCATCCATCACAGGTCTGGAGGCCTAGGAGGAAAATATTATTTTGTGGGCCATGCCCAGGGTACCTGTGCTGTGTGCAGCCTAAGGACTTGGTGCTCTGAGTCAGCCCTGGCTGAAAGGGGCCAATGTAGAGCTTGGACTGTGGCTTCAGAAGGTGCAAACCTCAAGCCTTGGCAGTTTCCACGTGGTGTTGAGCCTGTGAATGCACAGAAGTCAAGAACTGGGGTTTGGGAATCTTCCTTTAGATTTCAGAAGTATATAGAAAAGCTTGGATGCCCAGGCAGAAGTTTGCTGTAGGGGTGGGGTCCTCATGGAGAACCTCTGCTAGGGCAGTGCAGAAGGAAAACGTGGGGTGGGAGCCCCCACACAGAATCCCTACTAGGGCACTGCCTAGTGGAGCTGTGAGAAGAGGACCATCATCTTCCAGACCCCAGAATGGTAGATCCAATGACAGCTTGCACCATGTGCTTGGAAAAGCTGCAGACACTCAACCCCAGTCCATGAAAACAGCCAAAAGGAAGGCGGTACCCTGCAAAGCCACAGGGGTGGAGCTGCCTGAGACTATGGGAACCTACCTCTTGTATCAGTGTGTCCTGGATGTGAGACACAGCATCAAAAGAGATCATTTTGGAGCTTTAAGATTTGACTGCCCTGCTGGATTTTGGACTTACATGGAGCCTGTAACCCCTTTGTTTTGGCCAATTTCTTCCATTTGGAAAGACTGTATTTACCCAATGCCTGTACCCGCATTGTATCTAGGAAGTAACTAATTTGCTTTTGATTTTACAGACTCATAGGCAGAAGGGACTTGCCTTGTCTCGGATGAGACTTTGGACTGTGGACTTCTGAGTTAATGCTGAAATCAGTTAAGACTTTGGGAGGACTGTTGGGAAGGCATGATTGGTTTTGAAATGTGAGGACACATGAGATTTGGGAGGGGCCGGGTGGAATGATATGGTTTAGCTCTGTGTCCCCATCCAAATCTCATCTTGAATTCTCACGTGTTGTGAGAAGGACCTGGTGGGAGGTAATTGAATCATGGGGTCAAGTCTTTCCCATGCTGTTCTCATGACAGTGAATAAGTCTCATAAGATCTGATGGTTTGAAAAAAAGACATTCCCCTGCACAAGCTCTCTCATTTTTTGCCTGTCTACCATACACATAAGATGTGAGGTGCTCCTCCTTGCTTTCCGCCATGATTGTGAGACTTCTTCAGTCACATGAAACTGTTAAGTCCAACTAAACCTCCTTCTTTTGTAAATTGCTCAGTCTCAGATATGTCTTTATCAGCAGCATGAAAACGGACTAATACAGATGGAGTGCTGAACTGGGTTATATCCAAAATCCTTTCCAACTCTAGGATTTTTCCAACTCACACCTGCTTAAAAACTTATTAAACTTATTAAGTTTTTACTTATTAAACTTAATAAGTTTTTAAGCAGGCATCTTAGTGCCCATAGAATTAAATATATAAATGCCTTACCCTGGAAATCTGAGGAGGAGGCCCTCTGTGATGATCTGATCCCAACCCTTTTTAAGCCTCTTCCCCTTAGCCAAACTGAAGTATTCCTACTTTCCTAAACAAGCCTGAAGTTTTTTGCTTCCTCAATGCGTTTGTCATTATTTTATCTTAGAAATCCTACTACACCTATTTCAATGTGTATGATTCCTGCCTTTTTGAGGTCCAAATCACATGGATCTCCTTTACATTTTTCTCTTTGTGCCCATAGGCTAAAAACAAACTTTTTCTGCTCTGATCCCTTTAGTACTTCTCTCAGCTGGTATTTCAGTTCCCCTTGGCCTGGTTCACACATCTTTTGTCAGCTCCTTGAGAGCAGAGCCTGTGTATGTCTCCTACCCACTTAGCACAGGGCCTTGCACAGAGAATCATTTGACAAATAATTGGATAAATGTTGGAAAGTGGATGATCCCATTTTAGTTAGGTCCTGAATTTCAGTGGCAGCCAAGGCGGAGAACAGCACACACTGGACAAATATTATTAATAGTTTCCAGTCTGATAAAACAAGAAATACAAATTTGTGTTACAGTGAATGACTTTTTCTTGAAATCAACCCCAAGGATACAAGCCACAAAAAGATGCTACCAAGCTTGGCAGTGTAGTATGTGCACACTGTTCATTAAGGCCTAAGATGATTTTCGTTGCCAATAACAGTTTGGGCTGAGGTGCTCAACTTGATGGCTGAGGATGACTGTAAGCTCCAGGCAGTCGCATGGCACACAGCACAATCCACAGAGCACATCCTCATAGCCACAATAGCTCAGTTTAAATTCTGAGCCCTAGGGTTGTGGTAAGAGGCAGACTTCCTACCTATATGATGTACTTAGAAAGGATTTCCTCCTCTGACACTCCTACCCCTGTATCTGGACTGTCTCTGCTTATTCTCTGTCCACCTGGGTCATAGTCAAGCATGTATATGTTTTGTCTCCGTAACTACACTATCAATTCCTGCCTGGAAGGACCTGTATCTTATTCATTTTTCTATCTCCCTCGTGCCTAGCATAAAACCTTGCTCATAGCAGATGTCAATAAATGTTCTCTGGATGGATGCTCAAATTTAGATCAAACTGACTCAAATCCCAATTAAAATCCCTAGTCAGGAAGACAAGATTTAATTTATTTTTTTCCTACAAAAAGGACAATCTTGCTGTTTAATATAACCTAATACATTTTCTTCACAACTCTGAGACAGACGCAGGTTCTGTTTTTAGAAGGCATATCTGAAATATTGTAAAGTATTGCTGATTTTGATATTTTATTCTGATTAAATTTGAGGCATATTAGAATTATAAATGATAACTGGGCTTGCTCTGAACTATTCATCACCCTATAATCCTAGGGTAGTAGAGTGTGAAAGGCCTTAGAGAACAACCAGGTGGTTGTACAGCGGAGAGAATGAAAATTCGAGAGCTGGAATTAGAACCCAGGTTGGATGGTTGACTGGTTAGGTATGTTCATTTATTCAGCAAACATCACTGAGCACATACTATGAGCCAAGTTTTGTGCTGGATGCTAGGGATACAGAGCTGGCAAAGACAATCACAGCCACCAGTGAGGTTACAGACTAATGGCTACTTCCTGATTCCTTAGCCCAGCACATTTTATCCTCTTCAAAAGAGCTTGACTTTCTGTTCAAAAGAGCTTCCTGGAAAAAAGGACCAATGTCCATTGGGCAAGAAGGCCTTGAGTTTGCTGGAGCACTACAGGTATATGGGCCAAGGGCATCCACTCAAGGTCTACTGGACTGGGCTTGCTTGAAAGCTTCATACTTTCATGCCTCCTTCATGAGAATATTTCTGAGGCTGAATCCAGACTCAGTAGAAAATGGGGATTTGAATGGTTAGCATTCAATAGGACAGCTATTTGCTTTCCATCAACTAGACTACAGCTTTAAGACCTCTATTGCCTCCTGATGCCTAAGGATTAAGTCCAATACCCTCAACATGCCACACAAGGACCTTCATGGTACAATCAACAATGTAACACATCAGCGCATATCTCCTAAACACACCGTCTTGTTTTCTATTTCTTGAATATACTCCTCTCCTTAAGGATTCTGGGCCTTTTCAAGTGTTATTCCCTTTTTCTGGAATGCTCTCTTGCCTAATCCCCTTCTGAGGCACAGTTTCTCTATGAAACTTCCCCTTCCTTCCCCTATGAAAAGTAAGTCCCCTCCTTTGAAGTTCCCACCTTCCCTGGACTCTCCTTTGCCATTATACCACTCACTGAGATTCGCCTATCTACAGATTTACCTCCCCAGAGAGAAGGGGAGTCCGAAATAACAGAGCCCTATCTTATTCACCACCAGCAGAACACCAGCCACAGATAAGGTACTTGCTAAAAGACTGCTGAATGGATGAATTCTTTAGAAATAGCTCCCCTTTTCACTTCTCCAAGCTATCTTTTAGAGGTATAAGAACTAGCCTCTATAGTCCCTCAAATTTATGGAGGTACTTCCTGGCAGTCAGGTCTGTTACCTCTCAAATCTACCCACTGCCAGGTGATACCCTTCTCTTCTTCCTTACCATACCCCACACCCCAATCCCCAAGTTTTAGAGCTGAAACTAGGTATTAACTTGATCTATACTCATTGAGTACTTTTTTGTCTAACACAGGGTCTGGCTGAGAGTAAGTGCTAAATAAATAAATATTTATTGAAAGCCAAATGAATGAGTTCCCCTAAACTTCATGTTGAAATTTGATCCCAATATTGGAGGTATAGGCCCTGATGGGCGATGTTTGGGTAAAGGGGGGTGGATCCCTAATGAATAGTTGGATGCCCTCTGTGGGGAGTGAGTTGTCACTCTATTAGTTCCTGCCAGAGCTACTTGTTAAAGAGAGCCTGGCACCTCCCCTCTCTCTTGCTTCCTGTCTCACCATCTCTGCACATGTTGTCTCCCCTTTTTCTTCTGTCATAAGTGGAAGCAGCCTGAGGCCTTCACCAGAAACCAAGCAGATGCCGGTGCCATGCTTCTTATACAGCCTGCAGAACTATAAACCAAGTAAACCTTTTTTTTTTTTTTTTTTTGAGACGGAGTCTCGCTCTGTTGCCTAGGCTGGAGTACAGTGGCATCTCGTGGAGTACAGTATCTCGGCTCACAGCAACCTCTGCTTCCCGGGTTCAAGTGATTCTCCTGCCTCAGCCTCCTGAGTAACTGGGATCACAGGCATGTGCTGCCACCATGCCTGGCTAATTTTTGTATTTTTAGTAGAGATGGTGTTTCACTATGTTGGTCAGGCTGGTCTTGAACTCCTGACCTTGTAATCCACCTGCCTCAGCCTCCCAAAGTGCTGGGATTACAGGCGTGAACCACCTGCCTGGCCAGTAAACCTCTTTCCTTTATAAATTAACCAGTCTTAGGTATTCCTTGATAGAAACACCAAACAGACGAAGATAGTAACCTTCAGGGCATGCACAGCACTAGAAGTCAGAAGACCTGTGTGCCATATGTGGCCTCTCATGAAGCACAACGTAACAACATGAAAGAGTCCAGGTAAAATGTCAAAGTAAGGGAAGCAACCCGTATTTGCCTTAGAGAAAGTTAGGAAAGAGGAAAGCCCTGTGGCTAGAGAGGCCAGGGTAGGCTTTAGCAGTCCAGAACACAGCTGTGGGGCAAATGTCAGGGGTGTGGTACAGAATGCCAGGGAAGGATGATGTTTCCTGAACTGGCATAAAACTAAACAGGCAGTATCTGACAGAGAGACTTGAAGTGGCCTCTGGGCAGTAGGGATGAGTGTGATGGAGAGAGCTATGGAGAGGACTTAAGCATGACCTTAGCTTCCAAATGTATTTTGTGGGGTGCAGTAGAAAGACCACTAGATTAGAAGTCAGAGGAGGAACTAGGGAAAGGAAACAAGTATTGACTGAGCACCTCCTCTATTCCAGGCTCTGTGCTGGGCAGTTTACACATATCATCTTATTCAGCCCTTATCATCACCCTCCCAGGGAGATATTAATATTCTTATTTTATAGAGAAACTGGGACTCAGATAGGGAAAGCTACTTTAGCACTCTGAGTTTCAGGATACTTATCTGTAAAATGGATAATAATAAAACCCCTCTCACAGGTCTAGTGTGAGAATGAAAATGAGATACAGTGTAAAGCACCTACTACCATGCCAGGTGCTTTGTAAATTCTACTCTAATTATTAATATCAATAACCATTTATAATAACTAGCTTGCACAAGGTCATACAGTTCATGAATGCCATTGTTGGGATGTAAATGCTGGATGGTGTTTTCATTATGTCAGGCTGCCCCTTAGAAGACCAGGATTTGAAAAACAGCTCTGCCAATAATTAGTTGGGTGACCTCAGACAAACTATTGTACCTTGCAGAGCCATGTTCTCTTAATCTGAATAAAAGGGCCAAGAACCCTGCCCTACAGAGCCCACAGGGAGGCAAGGCAGATAAAATAACTGGTAAATACAGAGCTTCATTGTGTGTACAAATGGAACTGTGATGACTATGTTGGATACCCTGAACAGTGACAAATGTCTTCAAGTTGGAATGATTCAGGTGTGCTAGATGGTGACATATGAAGCCAGAATTTTGCCTGAGGTGTCAAGGATTTTGCAGGTGGCAAGCAGCCTCTAGTTTACAATGACTATGCTTGCCCCAACAAAAGCCTAGTCTACATCCTCTTAATGCTCCCCATGAAAATAAAAACATTGTGAACCTCCTAAGACACCATCAGAGACACGCTTTAGGATTTTATCCAACACATTAGAAAAATAATTCCTCATAAAATCCGCTTTAGTAAAGAGTTGGCATGGGAAAGGGACATAGTGAGAATTCTTCCAGGGGTCAGATTGCAAGAAACATGCCACTCTCGGCACCTGAAAGGATTTCCCTGTAATGAAGACTGAGTTCTTTGGGGAAACTTAAGCCGGGTGGGCTGTTTGCTGAGTGGGTGTCAGTCCTCAGGCAGGAACAGGACAGCGTGTCCCAGCCTACCCCAGGCTGCCAGTGAGCTGACACATGCCCTGAATTTGTGTTCCGTGGAGCAATGAATGTTCTCCCTGTGCAGAGCATGCAAACTCAAGCCATGCGCACACCATCCACGCGCACACGCCACACGGCTGCCAGCTGATCAGAGGCTCCAAAGGTTTCTCCCCTGAGGTGTTGGCTCCTAGACTTAACTCATGTGACCCTTATACACACAAAACTCCGCAAGGAATTATAAACCTAATTTTATAGACTGGAAGAAGGAGGTTCAGAGAGCCACCTGCTTAATTTACATAGCTAGAAGAGGTGGAGCTGAGATTTAGCCTAGGTCCTTCTGACTTCAAGGACACATCTGTCCTTGGCAGATTTGCCTAAGGCAAACTTACTTTTCAAGACAGAAAGCAAAGCCAAGAATCAGAGAATCTTAGAGCTGTGATTCTCAGTCCACCATGGGAAGCAGTTCCTCTGTCCCACCTGACACATGGTCGTCTGGCCTCTGCTGGATCACCTGCCCTGACGGGGGCTCACCATCTGCTCCAGTTATAAGAAGTTCTTTGTTCCACTGACATAGAGAATGCCAGCTTCCCCTGAGTGCCTAAACTGGCATAAATATTTCGTCCCTCACTACATTGCATTTTAGATACACTAGAGGATATTCTAAAGGATACCAGCTCCCTTTTGTGATGGTAATCGCTGTTCCAAATTCATGTGGCTTGTGAGTTTAGATTTTCACAAGGCAAATGTTCTTAAGGCATGTATCTATTTCACATGGGTATTCACAGATCCTATCACATGGTGCCAGGGCTTGATGAGTCACACCTCTGCCCACCACCCCCCTTCCTGCCCACCAGTCCAGCTCTCCTCTGCTATTCTACAGAAGAACATGAAACCTCCTCTGACACTTCCCTCACCCTCACCTGCTCACCTGGACACAAAGAGTTGCTTTCAGGCAACAAACCAGAACACGTAGCAGTGGTAGAGTGGGGCAGCTCAGAGTGCCCAGCTGAGCCCTGTTCAAAGTGGAGAACTGGCACTGATGTAGTTACTGTCTAGGGAGACTGCAAAAGAGAGGCCCCCAAAGACAGACTGAGGAGTTGCAGCTGCAGAGGAAGCCCCTGAAAAACCAACCACCTGAACTCAACGACAGGTTCCCTTGATGAAAAGTCAGCCGCTCAGCAACCTAGAGATTTAGTATTCTCTAAGATCATAAGAACAGCAAAGCCAGATGGGTTTTGGGGGTGTCACTTCCAAACTACCATGGGTCCTTTCTGACCTGACATTGTGTCTACCACATAGTAGATATATATTAATAGCAAATATTTTAATAAATAAAAGCACACATGTAAAACACAAATATCTCACAGATTTGGAAAAAACATCTCAAACAACACGCATCAATACCTAAATTGTTTCCCCTAAAGCAGCAGAGTCTCTCCCCAGACCGTTCCTATTCCTTCTCAGGCTGAATTCTCCCCTTTCAGGATATTCTGGTAAGGAAATCGAACCACAAGGGTGGGAAGCAAACCATAAGTCCTCAGGCCAGCTACTAAACAAGCCTGACCACCAGAGAAGCTGGATCTGGGTGAGGTTGCTTGGGGCATTCTAAGGCCATTGTGGCCTACCCTTGGTGGCCATAGGCATGGAATATCCATACCCAGATGTCTGAAAGGCACCTCCAGTGCAGCGTGTTCAAATTCAGATCAGATCTTCCTATCCAAACCTGGTCACCTTCTACTTTTTTTTTACTTTTAGCTTAGTGAATGGCAGGGCCATTTCCACTCATGCCCCCAGAAACCTGGGGCTTGTGCTTCACAGCTTACCTTTCCTCACAGCTCCATTCAATCCACCATTAAGTCCTGCTAATTTTACCTGCTAAGTATCTCAAATCACATTGTCCTTTTTATCTCCACTGTTACTTCTCTAGCTCTATTCAGCATGATTTCTTGCTGGGACCATTGCAAAAGCCTCCTTAACTGGTTTTGCCACACCCACTTTTGCACCCTCCATCCATTCTCAAAGTCATTGTTGGAAAGATCTTTTGTAAATGTCTAATTGAGCACAGTGCCCTTCCCATGCGTAACATACACATAACCACCTCTGCTTCAAATCCTTCTATGATTCCTATGAGCTTAGAATAAACAGAAAAAAAATTCTTCACATGGCCTGCAAGGCCCTAATCTCCCCCTCCAGCCTCTTCTCTGTACTCAAATCATATTGACCTTCTAACTTCTTTGAAAGCGCTAAGCTGCCTTTCACCATAAGGGCCACATTTGTCCATATGCCTAGAAAGCTTTCTCCCCACCCTACCCACTGCTTTCATCTAATTATAACTCCTAGTGATCCTTCAGATCTCAGCTCAGATGTCAATTCCTCAGCAAAGCTATCCTTGATCATGGGAAGTAGGTGAGGACCCCTGTCATATTTTCTTAGAGTACCCTGTCCCTTTCTTTCATAGCATTTATCCTAGTCTGTAATTTTACATGACTGGTGCAATTTTTTTTTTTTTAACAGTGTCTGAGTCCTTCCATAATACTGTAAGCTCCTTGAGGGCAAGGGATCATGTCTGTTTTATCATCATAGTATCTCTAGCTTTTAGCACAAGGCCTGAAACATAGTAGGTAGTCAATAAAAATCTGCTGAATGAATAATAAACTGCAGCTATTCACTGAGTTTATTCCAAGCAATCATACCAGGTCCCTTTCTTATACTATTTCTGAGGTTCTCTTGAGTCTCGCTTAGACTAACAGAAACTGTTGATATTTTTGCCACCTCTCCTCATCTCTCTGGTATCCACTACAGTGAACCATCTTCTATAGATGAAGACACCACAGCATTGTCATCATTACCACAGTTACATTTATTGAGGATTTTCTTACCGTGCATTAGGCGTGGTACCATGCATGTGGTATTCAGTTAATCCTTTCAGTATTATGAGGTATACATTACTAGACTTTTTTTGATAGTAAGAAACAGAAACTCAGAGAGGATTTGCTAAAATACGGTGGGGTCCAAGATTTGAACCTCGGTCAAACTTAAAAGCCTACAGTCTTAATCATAACCTACTGCCCTATAAAATGAGCTAATAATAACCACTAATAGTGACGTCAAAGGACTCAAATACAGTAGGCACTCAGTAAAGGGTGGCTGTTATTTTTGTGGTGCTGGAGGCATTGTGGGGAGTGATAAGCATTTACCATTTTGTCCAGAAGAGAACTAATCTGGCTGCCTTCTAGGACTGAAACAGCTGGACTTGGTTTGAAAGAGAGACTTTTATGAAAAGCAGCATGCTGTGGCAGTTCCAACACAGAGTGTATGAAGAGAAGAGTTGATATGCTAAGGAAACCAATGCACAGATTTTTAGCCCTGAGAACCAACCATTTGAAATGAACTTGAGTTTCTCACAGCAAGCCCAGACATCAAGCCTGCATAAGGATCCCCAACCTACAATAGTTCCTTGAATTTCTTTTGTTACTTCTCCTTCTACCTCCTGTAGCTCACAGAAACAGAGAGAACATGCCACACTTAAAGTCAAGAGATTCTAAGTCTGAATTCTGATGTGCCCAGGGTTGAGCAGCTGAGGATCACCAAGATGCCTGGCCCTCAGTCAGAACCTCAGTGTCACAGGAAGCCAGGAGATGACAATGAACCATATTGTTATCCTCTGTGGCCTGGCTTGAGATTGATCTATTCTTCTGAGTCTTCTTCCCTCCTTTTACTGTTACTCACCACTGGGCATGTAAAGGAAGAAAAGAAGCTGAGATACTTGAGTTCCTACTATATGTCAGGCACTCTACATCCACATTTTCATGTAGTAAGTCAATCCTAACAACAATCTCAAGCAACAGGTGCCATACTCCTTATTTTACAATCAAAGAAACTGTAGTTTAAAGCAATTAAATGACTTGGGAAAAATCACTACACAGTAAGAGAAAGAGTTGAGATTCAAATCCAGTTTTCTCACATTCTAAATTCTGTGCTCTTTCCATTTACCGTTCTGAAGAAATCTATAGTGACTGAGGATGCAGGAAAAATTAAGGACATTACTTGGATGTGTATAGGTGGTATAAAGCCATGAGAGCCCATTCATTCCCTCCTTCCCTTCATTGTGCCCACTGCTCACTGAGTACTACCAGTGTGTGAGACACTGAGCTGGAGGACGGGGATAAAGAGATGGGTAAGATACAGGCCCTCCTCCTCAGAGGTTCACAGTCTAGTGAGAGGAGCACTCTAGGGAAGAGAGGAAAAGAAAACAATGTTCCCATTGAGCAAAGAGAAAGAAGGCAAAAGATCCTAAAACATCAGAACCAGAGGGGTTCAAGGAAGACCAACTACTCAAAACTTGGCTATATCACCTGAAATTAATTACCTGGAGGACTATCAGAACTAAAAATTTCTAAGCACCCAATTCCCAGTTCTACTGATTTGGAAGTGAGCCCAGGAGTGTATACGTTTAACAATTATCCCATGTGATTTGATAGAATAGTCCAGGTGAATAAAACCACTGATCCAGACTCTTTACTTTGTTGGTATGAGAGCAGAGGGGCAGAAAGGGGAAGTGACTAGCTCAAGGACACACAGGAATCAATACTTCAGACTCAGGCATCCAAATTACAGTTAAATGACCTTTAGTCACTTTTTAAAAATTAGAATAATTTTATTTTTATACATTATATATACATTTATATATTCACATGACATTTTATGTACATGGATTAGGTAGCTCTTGACAATGTTATATGTTTACTGAAAAATGACTTTATAAAAATAAGGCATGGAAAATAACAAATCAATTTAGAAGACTAAAATTATCCATGGATACACAGAATGGATATAGGTTTTCATAATCAAGAACAGTATTTTCACCCTCTCATACCTCTGACCACCTCTTTCCTAGGTAGTCAGTATAGGGCAGAAAATTATAAATTAATCAAGGATAGTGCTTCAAGGTACTGGTTCCCAGACTGTGATGGACATAAAGAAAGAGCAATAGACAAATAAGCATTTTAGGCCGGGCGCTGGTGGCTCACGCCTGTAATCCCTGCACTTTGGGAGGCCGAGGCGGGCGGATCACGAGGTCAGGAGATCGAGACCATCCTGGCTAACACGGTGAAACCCCGTCTCTACTAAAATACAAAAAATTAGCCGGGCACGGTGGCGGGCGCCTGTAGTCCCAGCTACTCGGGAGGCTGAGGCAGGAGAATGGCACGAACCCGGGAGCGGAGCTTGCAGTGAGCCGAGATGGTGCCACTGCACTCCAGCCTGGGCGACAGAGTGAAGACTCTGCCTCAAAAAAAAAAAAAAAAAAAAAAAAAAATAAGCATTTTAGTATTTGCTAAAGCCTCGCATCTTCCTCTATCCATAATGGAGATGTCCTGGCCACTGAAAACATGATGGGCCTCCTGTTGCCAACTTCTCTGCAGTGATCTCAATCCCTTTGCCTCACAAGAGCATCAGAAAGGTCCCCTGCCCTTCCAGCTTTAGATTCCTTTCATTGGCTACATGTAGAAGACAGACATGGGCCAGAGGTATAGAGAGGCTCTAAGTCAGAGGTGTCCAATCTTTTGGCGTCCCTGGGCCACACTGGAAGAAGAACTGGGCCACACAAAAAGTATACTAACAATGGCTAATGAGCTAAAAAAAACAAAACAAAACAAAACAACAACAACAAAAAAAACGACCCCTCATGTTTTAAGAAAGTTTACAAACTTGTGTTGGGCTGCATTCAAAGCTGTCCTGGGCCACATGCAGCTTGCTGCCCGCAGGTTAGATAAGCTTGCTTTAAGACAATGAGTGTAGGTAGGCCGTTCTATAGGGCCTCTGAGTTCATGGAACAACTTCTCAGCAGCCATCTCCACCAGGTTCCCTTCTTTTGTTGTTTCACTGTGGTTTGCCTCTGTAACTGTTTGTTCGAGAACTCTGTCAGCAAACTCTATATGCTCTGCTTCAACTTCTTCATGTCCTTTTTGTTTTGGCAGCCTTAGCATAACAAAGTTAAATTTGATTTACCTTCTGGGGTTCAGCTATCAAAGCCTACTCCTTCCTTTTCTACTCTCAGGCCATCAGGCCATGGGCCCTGGGGCTGCTAAGGAAGCCCAGAAGCAGTGGTTAGAGGTATAAGTAGAAGACTCAGTAGAGCTCACTGTTAGAAAAGCCACGTGCAGAAAGGGTTCCAAACAGGGGCACAGCAGCAGTGCTGGGTGAAGAGGCAGCCTCAGTAGGACTGGGGTGTCTCAAGACTTGGGCTCAGCTGACTGGCCTCTCCATCCTGGCTCTGTACATTGATATACTAGTCAAGACACACCCTTCTTTTAGCTTCATTTTTCCCATTTGTAAGTGAAGTAATTGAATTAGCTTGTGTCCATGTTTCCCATCCAGATTTTGAAATTTGAGATTTTCATTTTTTTTTCCTTTGGCATTGGATACAAATGACTAAGATTGATACTGTGACTCATGTTTATAATCCATAACCACAGATTCTGAAATCTTAGAGCTAAAAGAAATTGACCAATACAATTCCCTCTTTTTTACTCATTTGATGAGAAACTAAGGTCCAGAGAGGACCCACTTCCAGGTCTACAGAATTGGGAATTGGGTGCTTAGAAATTTTTAGTTCTGATAGTCACCAGATGATTAAATTCTGCGAGGGCAGGAACTATCTGTCTTGTTCTCCATTGCATGCCTGGCCAGATTTTTTTAAATGCTTGTTGAGTGAATGAATGAACAAATAATCTCCCTCTAATGTCATGCAGCCTGGGACCACAAAGTATCCTTACTCCTTGCCTGGAGGTAGGGGCAGATAAGACTGAAGACACAGACTGCTTCTGGCCCCTAAAGGGATGGTGCTCTCCAGCTGGAGAGCCAAAACGGAGCCAGGAACAAATTCTCAAGGTTGGTGGTGCCAGCAGCGCCTGGCCACAAAGTGGGCTTCTACTAGAGTCCTTCGTGCTGTGCGTAATGAATCACGATATGTCAATTACTGCATTCTGTTAACAAGGTCATGTCCACCTGTGCATCACCAATGAGTGCCCTGCAATTTGCCACGCTCTGCAGTTAATACATGGCAGAACAAGTGGGGCAGAGGATTCTGAAACACTCCAGGCCCAGCGAAATCAGGTGGTTGGTTTGTTTTTGGCAACTACTGGGCTTGATGATTGGGCAGCAGTATGTAGAGATGTATTCTCTCCTCTGGGGAAAGGGTCTGTGTCCTGGGTATTCTTCCTGTACTGACTCAGATAGGTTCAGATGGAGAAAGCCACCTTTGTATTTTTTTTTCTCTGAAGTATTGAACAAAATGGGACAGAGGCAGAATGATAATTAAAAAATCACCTCCGGCATGGTTTGATGGTCCGGTCATCTGATCATCAGCACTGAAGTCTCTCATAGGATTCAAAATATGGCTCCACAACACATGAACAGTGTGATCTTGAGTATATCTCTTAATTTCTCTGCAACTCCATCTCCACATCAGCAAAACTGGGATAATAATACTTACCTTGCAGAGATACTGCAAAGATTAAACGAGAGAATGCATATCAAACCCAGAATGGCGGCTGGCATGTAGCAGGTATACAATTAGATGAGCCTCCTACCATGTTAGAGGTGTTTCCTGAAGGGATTCTAACCTCCTGAGGAAGATTAGGGCCAAGACCTTAAGCAAACCCAGACAAGAGCCTCTGTGTCTTAGATGTGTGTGCGTATTACCCCCTAGTGGCTCCACAGTAATGATTACAACTGCAGTCATGTGAGGATGTCAGATCTGCCTTCCTCACCTCCACACTGGCCGTGTGAGAAGTGAGCAGGCCTCCCGGTGACACGGGAGGCTGTTCCTTTCTCAGGCAGCACCGCTGCAGCCCCTGACCTACTTTCTTACTAAAAATAGCTCTTCTTAGGTCACTGCTGCAAATTGAATTCCACTGCTTCACTGCACCCTGTAAGCAGGTGGGTGGGCGCCAGAGCACATTTGGTGAGATGCAAGCCTCTGCTTATGTGGTGCATTGCTGCCCAAGGATGCTAATTCCACACGCCTGAGTAGACGGCAGAGGGTGTCTGCACTCAGCAGGGCTGCGTGTGACCCTGCTGGGGTTCCTTTATTTGGGGGGAGGAGGGACAGGGAGGAGCAGTGAGGGAAATTCTAGATCCAGTTTTGAAGTCTGACAGAACTGAATCGAAACACAGGATCCAAAGTTTTCTTATTTGACCTTGGGAAAGTCACAATTTCTCTTTGCCTTAGTTTTCTCATCTGTAAAATGGAGATGATAAAACTGACCTTAAAATATGATTGTATAGATATTTTAAAATGCTGTTTATAAAGCAGTCCTTGGCACAGAAGAGGAGCCCAATAATGAAGCTAGTACAGGTATTCTCCATTGTATGGCCTGTTGCTCCATATGCTCTCCAGCTAAAGCCTCTCATAGCAGGGGTAGCAAGGGACAGGAGGCCAATCCAAGAACCAGAAAGATTTTAAGCTGAAAGGGCTTTAGCAGTACTGAGGTCAAAGCTTTTCAGACATGGCTGAGCATCCCAGTAACTATTAGCCTGCTAATAATACTGATTCCAGGTCCTTTCCCTGGAGACTGGGACTCAAGTAGTCTGTCTAGGGGCCAGGGAATCTGCATGTTAATAAGCTATCCAGGTGATTCTTATGCACTGCCAAGTTTGAGAACCTCTCAACTAGGCCAGTCACCTTGTTAAAGTAAATGAGTAAATGAATTACTATTATTTTTTTTCCATTATAAGCACAATGTAGGGTCATTATAAAATATGCAGAAAACATGGAAAAGCAAAAAATCAAAATAAAAAAGTAAAAATTCATTCATATATTGAGTGATTATTAACTGCCAGGCACTTTGCTGAGTCCTAGGGATTTGTTGATAACACAGTTCTGACCCTCAAGGAAGGCCCAGTCTACGTGCAGAGATAGAAACAGACAAGAAGACTATAACACAAGACATATGTGTTAGAGTCAAGTTACAAATTATATAGAAAGGAGGATGAAGGAGCACCTGATTCTACCTAGGAAGTCAGGGACATCTGCAGAGTGGGACTAGAAGAAGAGCAGATATTCATGGCTAGACAAGGGAGGGAAGGGCATTTCAGGAGGAATGAACCAGACATATAAAAGCATATAGGGATGAAAGGTATTCGTTAGGAAAATGTCCTAAGGTCACCATAGTGAGGTCACTATATACAGTAAATAGTGGTGGCACAAAGACAGCTGATGTGAACATCTGGGTCTGGATCATGAAGGGTGTGGATAACATCAACAATGCTTCCTACACTGGGAAGTATATTTCCCAGTATATTTTTCATATATGGCTTTTTGTTTTCATTTTTACATGACCAATGCTGCAATTCTTATTTAATAAACACTACAAATTAGTCAAGCAGAGAGGTCATCTTTTATCCAGTTCCAAATGTTAGTAAAATTAGGTAGCTCTTAATTTTACTAAATTATAAAAAGACTATGATGAATATCTTTAACCATAAAGCTTTTTCCATATTTAAGATCTTTCCTTAGAGGAGAATTCTAGGATATGAATTAATAAATGAAAGCGAATGGACATCTTCAAGGCTCTTGATAATAGCTCCAAAGGATTTTCCAAAAGTGGCCCAGATGTTTTTATAAATAATAATAAGGCCCAAAGAGGTTCCATGTCTTGTGCAGATCATACAGTTGAATGGGGTGGTACCAAGAGCAACATCTGGATCTCCCAACTCCCACTCTAGCTCTCTTTCTTCCGACCACAACATTGCTTTCCTACGAATCAAAGAGAGATGAAATAATATCTATCCACCCAATGCTTCTAATCAATTCTAAGTATTTTAGGTTAGCAATGTACATGCATAGGAGATGTGAGTAACATGTGTGTGTTTATATGCACACATGAAGCTGCATATATGAGTCTATTTTTCCATCCTTATCATGTATGCTCCCCTACCAATGACAATTTTTGTTCTAGCCAAGCTGAGCAAATCTTACGTTGCCTTACCTCCATACCTTTGATCCCACATGAAGTATCTCTTGTTCTCCTAGTCAAATTCTATGCATATTTTTAAAATCCAAAAAGCATTTCCTGACTCTGGGCACTTATTATCAACAACAGTCATATGTGACACTTACTTTATTGCTTTGCAGCAGCTCTGGTATTGATATAAAATTATTTAAGTTTTACCTATAGAATAAAAGCTGTCTCTGGCTTCTGTCATTAGCAAGGGATAAAACAACCTCCAACCCCACCCTCGAGGCTAATGAGAAGACTTCTAGCGTTTGATGGGCTGAAGACAGGTCAGGCCAATCCCTTGTACCTTCTATATCTACAGTAGTAGACATCTTGGAAGACTGGAAAGAGCACAGGACTAGGAGACACAATAATAAAAGCTTCCATGTGCTGAGGACCTACTCAAACCAGGCACAATGTTGGTTGCTTTATATATATTACTTAGAATCCTTAAAATTACCCCCAGCAAGGGAAACATTATTAGACCCATTTTACAGATGAAGAATCTTAGGACCTGACAGATTAATTTATTCACAGTCAATACCGTCAGTAAGTGGCAAAATCAGGATTTAAACTCAAGTCTGTGTGACTCAAAAATCTGTTTCTTTCTGCTTTACTATATTATGCCTTAGCAAATGTCATTTCAGTTCATTTCATGTATCTTTCAAGATACACGATCTTCTCCTGGTCTTTTGTTCTGTTGCTATAACCGAATACCATAGGCTGGATAATTTTTAAAGAAGTTGATTTGGCTCACAGTTCTGGAAGCTGGAAAGTCCAAGAGCATGGTGCTGGTATCTAGTTAGGGTCATCCCAGAGTAGACAGGTGGAAGGAGAAGAGAGCACATGCAAGAGAGAGCTTGCATTTTTAACAAAGCCACTCCAACAATAACTAACCTACTCCTGCAATAATGACATAAATCCATTCATTCATAAGGGTGGAGCCCCCATGACCCAATCACCTTCCAAAGGCCCCACCTCCCAGCACTGTTACACTGGGCACCAAGTTTCTAACACAGGAACTTTTCAGGAGCATATTCAAACCATAGCAGATGCCTAAAAGGACATTCATGCTCTCCAAATCCTAGCCTTCTCACTAATAACATGGGATAATCATCTTCTCATCCTGCCCTTTACTCCTAACACACACATACACATACAGGACTGTTGCAATAATTAAATGTTATAATGGGCATAAAAGACCCAGACAGACATATGGGTTGTTATTAGAGTCCTGAACATCACAACTGATCATTCTGGTGATAAATGGACATCCTGCCAAGATCCTCTGTCACTTAAAGAGAATTTAATTATGCTCACTAGACAGCTCCTTCTAGCACCAGAGAGTGAATGGTTGCAATGCATTTCATAATGACTTTCAATAAGGCCTGAAACCAAGAGGTTAATACTCTGAGAAAAATCCATTAACCAAAATACTGCATTCTTGGAGTACTCTGGTAATCATGGCTCCCTGGGATATTTTCCCACTCTATCACATATATGTATGCATTTCTATATACACTTGCATACATCCTTCACTGGCAGCCTATTTCTAGAAAGCAGGATTCAGCAGAAGGGAAGCTGGGCTTGGATTCCACCACCAGGGGGGCAATTGTAAATGGGCTGAGGGGCATTTATTCCAGTTTTCCAGAGGCTTCTGGTGAAATGTAAGGAGACTTGGCTGAGGTCAGGAGACCTGGGCTGTAGTTCACATTCTGCTGCTTACTCACTGTATAACATTGGACAACATGCTTGACTCAGCCTCAATGTCCTTTCATATAAAATAGGGATGATACCTACCTTAGATAAATTAGCTATCCTCCCTGCGGCAGTATTTCCTCTGCTGTGAAACTGTCACAATTACTATGTATATATCTGTACTGTGTGCTGGCCCTGTGCTGAGGGCTTTGCAAGCATTCTTTCACTCCTCCTTACAGTCCTGTGAGATAGGTACTATTATCTCCAGCTGACAGAAGAGGAAACCTATGCTCAGAGGAGTTCAATAATTTGTACCAGGTCATATAACTGTTAAGTCACAGAGTTAGGATTCAAACCTTGGTCTCCTTGATTTGAAATCCAGTGCCCTTAACCATGAAACCATATTCCTACTTACCAGAGAGCTGTTGCAAGGAAAAAATGAACAAACATTAATTATTATGTGTCCCCTGTGTATCTAGTAGTTTGCATCCCTCTTCTGTAAGACACACGAGTACAAGGATGCTCTACAGAGCCCATGCACATGAGGCTGCTCTGTGACTGTGGGGCCCTGTGTGGGGATATGTGCATTTTGAGAAGGGAAGGGAGAGACAGGACCTGGTAGAAAAGTATTTACTGCTGTGCTCCCCAAAGTCATGAAGTCAGCCATACTAGAAACATGGATGAGGGTTATGGATGAAATTTCTCCAAAGTTTTAAAAGTTGGAGAGTTGAAGGCTGGCGTGGCAGTGACAGAATCTTGCTGAAGACTAGAGTAAAACACTTGCATTCATGCATTATCGCAGATTTTTAAGCTGATGGTATCCAAGGTGACTGTGCTGGACACTAATGAGAAAAAAGATATGACTGAAATGGCAGGAGTACTCGCCTTCAGAGAAGCTGGACAACCCACCCCACCCCCACTGCTTACACAGAAAGGATGAGGGGACACAAGGAAGAACCCACATTTTGAAACCTTAGGCTGGATTGAACTAAAAATAGAACTGTGATTCAAACATCTATTACTGAGTTCTCTGCTTTTGCACTCTGGAAACCAGGTTGTTTCACTCCCCATCAAATCTACCTCCCCAAGGTGTTCATTCCCACAGCTTGGAGACACAGCAAAGTAAAAACTGCTGAGAGTCTAATGAGTGTGTGGTAACATGCTGGGCCCTTTAAACCCATGATCTCATCTGCGCCACATAATAACCTTGAGATGCATGTACAGAGGAGGAAACTGAGGCCCAGTTAGGTGAGATGACTTGCCCAAGGTCATTCAGCTACTAAGTGGCAATACTGGGAATTGAATGAACTCAGGGCAGTCTGACTCTAGAACCCATGCTCTTTCAAACAGAAATCCTTGCTACATTTCAAAGAGGCAGAGCTTCATTTTAAGTTTAGTGAGTGATGAAAGCAACATTGCTCCCTAATTTACCTTCTGGCTCTGGGAGGACCCAGCAAGGCAACCATTTGAATGATTCATTCCTGTGACTGACAAGGAGACTTCTCTTGGTTATAGCTTCAGCAGCTGCTAAATCTGCTACACACCACCCCACCTCACCCCCTCCATTTGGCTCAGGTAGGTGGAATTATTTATGTAAGAATTTCAGTGGCCTCCTGCCTTAAGAATGATTATCACAGACTTTTAAGTGATAAAAATGTCATACATCATAATAAAGGACAAAAGGAGTCAGGGTCAGGGAAGGTAACAGGAAAGAAGATAATCTGAAAAGCAAAGAAGTAGGTACAGATGCAACAGGGTAACTCTCAACATTTACAAAAACACTTTCCTAGCAATTTATTCATCTGATCCTCATAATACCCTGGTAGATGTAAGTATCTCCATTTTACAGATGAAGAATATGAGGGTTGGATCTGAGGTCCAAGGTCAAACCGAGGGTGGGATAAGAACCTAGGTCTCCTAATTCTCACTCAGTGCTTCCCATAACCCACTCACCCAATAAAGTGAAGACAGAAATCCATGAGAACTATCAGAGAAAGAACTCTGTAGTCTTGCTCCTCTGCATGACAGGACCAGGGAGGGGAAAGTGGCTGTGACAGTATCAGAGAGAAGTAGCATGGAGTCTGGAACTGTGGGTTTAAGAACATTTTTCAAGTCCCACCTTGGATATATATTACTAAATAATTGTGTGACCCTAGGCAAATCATTTAATCTCTCTGCCCTGATTTCCTCACTTGTAAAACATGGCCAACAATAGTACCCACTTCATACGGTTGTTGGGGTGATTAAATAGAAAAACAAAACACCATACGTGAACAGTGCTTGGCACCAAGGCAAACAATCAGTAAGTGTTAGCTGTCACTGTTTTCATCATTATCATCATGAACATGCCCAACACACTGCTTGGCACATGCAAAATGTTAAGTGAATGTTTATTTCCTCTCCTTCCCCTTGCTCCTGTATCTCCCAAGGCACCACACCCCCATCTGTTATCTGTAGACCTGTTGACAGGAGGTCTGGGGTTGGGGAAGAGCACACAGTGCTTCTTTCCAGGCAACGTGACTGGGCTGGCCTTGTTTACTGGGGCAGCGAGCTGCTACACAAAGTCATTAATCATACTTGGTGCTATGAGCTTTCAGGTCACTCCACAGAAATGAACAACTCCATCTGGTTTCTCCTCAGGGAGACAGAGCCTTCCCATGTATCCATGTATGGGGTTCCTATTGAGGATTTAACCTTTGCAATAGCTTCTTGGAATCTGGAAAGTCTACTATGATGAATTGGTCCCCATAAAAAGGGACCAGGAGGCTGGGCACGGTGGCTCATGCCTGTAATTCCAGCACTTTGTGAGGCCGAGGTGGGTGGATCACCTGAGGTCAGGAGTTTGAGAAGCCTGGCCAACATGGCGAAACCTGTCCCTACTAAAAAAAAATACATATATATACATATATATACACACACACACAAACACACACACACACAATTTAGCCGGGCACGGTGGCACACACCTATAGTCCCAGCTACTCGGGAGGCTGAAGCTGAGGCAGAAGAATCGCTTGAAACCAGGAGGCAGAGGTTGCAGTGAGCCAAGATCACACCACTGCACTCTAGCCTGGGGTACAGAGCGAGACACCATCTCCAAAAAAAAAAAAAAATTGGGGGGGGACCAAGAAAGCAGTCTTTGCCCTGGGCCAAATTATTGCAGCAGCAAAAATAATCACAGAATAGTGACACTTATATAACATTATTAAAGCTATCACAACACCATACCCTATAGCAGGGCCACTTAGCAGAAATGCTTTGTACATATACATACAGAAAAAACTGTAATTAAGTAGCTCTGCTTCATTAAGCTTTTTCTACAGAACCAACTCCTTGACTTCTCTACAGAGCTGAAAGCTTTCATTCCAACCTTCTACCAAGTAGTCCTATTTGGGTGTGCCACAGGCATCTTACACTCAGCTATGCTAAAAAAAAAATTTCATTACCTTGCCCAAAGCCTATTCTTTCCTCTCTCCAGGCATCTCTCTTCTCAATGATGACATATCTACCCAGTCTACCAAGGAGAAAAGGGTACCACATCCTCGATTCTGCCCATTCCTCCCCTTCCTTTCTCAATCCTTTTCATATTAGACCACTTAATTACTGACAAGCACTGGCTTTCAAATCTCTTCCCTACTTCCTATTTCTGCTGCCACTGCCTGTCCTTCCTGACAGTTTGCCCTGTGGATTTCAAGCTTGCTAGCCAGTCTCCACAGTTGTACAAGCCAATTCCTCACCTAAAATATCTTAATTTGCATCTCCTTCTGGGTCCGTTTCTCTAGTTGAACCTGGACTGACACACTCTGTCTTTGAAACTAAATTCTTATTTTGGTAGAAAAACATTTTGTTTCTCACCTTTGACGGGTAAAAATTGACAACTGGATCATGCTAAGTTCTGGCAAGGATGTGGAGCTACAGAAATCTGCATTTACTGCTTCTGTCAAGCATCAGGCCCTAAGCTCAGTTCTTTACATATATTATCCCATCTAACAGTCATAGTAGCTCTGAGCATTTTCATTCTTTATCTACGTAGGGAAACCGAGGCTCAAGGAGGTTATAATTCACTCAAAGTTGCATGGCTAGGAAGGAGCAGAGCTGAGTTTCTTTCATGGCTTAGTGTCCCCCTCAAAATCACATCAACTTCATTTGAAAATTGTAATGAAACTATTTATTAAAATTATAATATTCTTACTTTTTATACAAAATTATTATCTTTCTTTTCCAACCATACTTATACTTGTCACAACCTCAGAAAGTCTATATAAAGTAAAGTGGGGGAGTAGGAGAGCCAGAGTATTATCTTTATTTTATAGATGTGCAATTGGAGCCCTTGAAGGGCAAGTAAATTACTTAAGGTAATTTAAATTTCATTTTAAAATTGAAGATTAACAAAGGTACCTGGACAGTTTAAGGAGCCAGATTAAAAAGACATCTTCACTAGGGGATAGTCAGTACTGGATTTGGAAACTGTCACAGTTTTAAATACAGTAGTGCCCCCTTATCTTCAGAGGACATGTTCCAAGACCCACAAGGGATGCCTGAAATCTCAGATAGTACCAAACTATATATATTTGCTGTTTTTTCCCATACAGTAACAGGCGGATAGTACATTCATCATGGACACACTGGACAAAGAGATGATTCATGTTCTGGGTGAGATGGAGTGACATGGCATGAGATTTCATCACGCTACTCAGAATGTGAAACTTTTGCATTGCTTTTTTCTGGAATTTTCCATTGAGTATTTTTGGACTGTGGTTGACCACAGGTAACAGAAACTGTAGAAAGTGAAATCGCAGATAAGGGGAGCTGCCGTTCTCCCTCTGAGATACAATTTGAAGCAAAGGGGCCTAGGCTGAGAGTTGGGAGATCTGCTTTCTTAGTCTGCCTGGGCATGTCCTCTGGCTGGCTCACAACTGAAACATATCACTGCCCCTTCTAAGACTTGAATATTTCACTTATAGATGAAGATTGGGAACAGTTGGCTTCTGAGATCCTTTCCAGCACCAACCCACTTTAATTCTATAAACCCAACATTCTCAAGTATACCATGGCCATCTGTACTTTGCAGCCTCTCTCTGGAATGGACAAAGGTTATTCTGCAGCGTGGGCACATACGTGGTCCTGTAATGCAAGATACTGAAAACCACATCCCCACCCCTAACCTACAAATTTCCTCTCTAGGCCTCTTTTATAGGAATGTCTTCAGACTATGCCACTGCCTATCCCACTGACAGTTTAAAGGCAATATAATTAACAAGCTCATCCTTTATCCTCTGTCAACATCTCTGCTGCCATGGCTGGCTCCCCTGCGCTCTGGCCTCCCTAGTGCAAGCTGACTCAGTCAATACCCAAGACTTACCATTTCTACCGCTAGGCCCTCTCTTATATTTATTCCCAATTACACATTACTTTGGTAACTTCTGTTCATATTTCCACCCTTTAGATCCTGAATTCATCATCCTTTGTGTATATAAATTCCCAGTTTTCAGAAAAAGTGAAATGTTCCCCTTCTATGCCTTCATGGAGACAGGCTGCAGCTGGAGCCTTTTGGCAGCCAAAAGAGACCCCTTTGCAGCTCTTAGCAATCTGTTACTGAATAATTTGAGAGAATATTGCTAATTATGAACATGTGCCTTTAGATTCCCAGCTCCTTAAGCTGCAGAGTACCCAGGACAAGGTTCTCCTCCTTGAGCAAGTTACTTAACCTCTCTGCCTTAGTTTCCCCATCTATGAAACAGGTATAATAATAGTACCTACCCAACTGTTGATGTAAGAATCAATTAATAATGTATGTAAAATGTGTAAAACCACACATAGACCAATAATGTCAACTATTACTGTTACTACAGTCCAATAAATATTTGAGAGTTGATCATGCAGCGTGTTGGCTTCCTGGACTCTTCTTTCCCCTTAACTTTCCTAAAAAGCCAAGCTATTGAAGTCATTATCTTTTTTTGTTTCTTAAACTACATTTGAGTTCATATGGTGAGCCTTGGCAGAGCCCCCAAAAATAATGAAATGAAAGGAAACATGTCTAAACGGGTCTACAGTTTGGCATAGCACTGGTTCAGTACAAACCTCTGCTGCATAGCCTTGTACCCAAACCTATGCAGCATAGGGAAATGGAGAATATAACATCTCCAGTGTGGGCGAGTAGCAGAAACTACCCAAAAACAAGCCAAGTCAAGGGCTCTTGAGGCCATGGACTGCTAGGTCACAGCAACAAAGGTGGGGCCTTTGGAGCTCACCTCTAAAGTTGCTGACTTTCTATCTCCAGAGGGGTATAATGTGCCAGCTGAAGTTAGGACTTATGGGCGATAGTTCTGGGCATAGCCTATAACTTGCTGTGTGACTTAGGGCAAATCATTTCCAAACTGAGGCCTTAACTTCCTCTTCTGTAAAGATTAGCCTATTTCTGAAGTTCCCTCCACCATGAAAGTCTGTGGTCCTATGACCCCTGGGCTCTTCTTACATTAGCTCAGCTAAGATTCTGCTTCTCCCCGCTCTGAAAAGCAGTCCTTCCCACAGTAGAAGCCTATAAATCTTCTTTGGCTACCCTCTACATTTGGCAAAATTAAAATTTTAAAAAGTATCTGTCCAAGAGCTCCCCATATTTTTCCCCCTTCTTGCTATGTAATGCCATTTGGTAAAAAATTCTTCAAGTAGGTTTCCAATTGATCTTAGTAAATTCCCTTCACAAGAAGTATTCATCTCAGAGGTGCTGCTCAAATAAAATGAACTGACTCGCAAAACTTGCAAATACAAAGGCCACGGAGCCAAGGCTCCAGTTTTGAGTGGCTTCCCTTCTGTCATATTGCGCAGTCACACAACTTCCAGCCTGCCTCGCACTCTCTGGGCCACTGTGACCACTTCCTCTATCCTTTTCAGCTGTGGCCTACAAAGAGTAGTAGGAACTTCCATTAATCCGGGTAGATTGAGCTCCTACTTTATCCCTATTTCCTTCCAAAACCATCTTAAACCAACTGTAAAGGAATAAAGAAAGTATGAATCCACCAAGAAAAGAGGAATAGAAGGAGAAACAAGATAGCTCAACACATTTCAGATGACTACCACAGATGAAGGAGGTAACTGACTATGCAGAGTGGAGGAGGCTGAAGCCCTGTGCCTGCTGAAGGGAACAGTGAGAAGGAAATAAATTTTGTCTTACAAGACACTGAAAAGCCTCAGGACTGAGAAGCACCAAGTGTCTTTGAAAGTCAGGTAAGGATAGGGCTGAAATCAGAGGGGTTGCGTGACAGTATATTTATGGGGGGTAGTTAGATGCCCAGATTCTCACCAACACATGTAACTAGGCAACCTATCTCTCGCTATACCTAACGAACACCACACATTTATTATCTGGCGAAACTGACCCAGGGGAGCCGTGGACCCGGAAAAAGAGACATTGGAGGGTGGGAATGAGGATCAGAATGAAACAAATGGGTTAAGTGACTAAGTGATGTAAAGGATGATGGGACTCCCCCCAGCCCACTTCCGCCATCCTGCTCCAGAAAGTCAACAATTAAGCATATACACCCCAAGACAAAAGATTAGGGGAAAAGTCCATAAATATTGATCTCTGGAAGTTTACCAATGGAAAAGCTTCCCCAACTCCTCAGTCGAAACATCTTACAAGGAAGTCAGCAGCCAATACACCCTCTCCACATACACAGAGTCTCATGTAGTATCTCTTTTCAATATAAACAGCCAGCTAAAGATCATCGATCTTTAGAGAGGAAAATCCCTGTATCTGTTAGAATCTCAGTAGAAGACCACATCAAACTGGATAGCCGGCGAGAGTTTAATAAAGGAACCGTTTACAGAGGTATGGACAATGTTTATATTCCAGGACTACTAAATAAAACTAGAGCTCTACCACCTCTAAGCCTGAAGAGTGGTTACCCTTGGAGAGGGTGAATTGAAGAGGGTGAAGTTAAGGAGAGGGACACCAGACTGGAATCCCTGATAGAGGGATGCAGCTATGGCAGGTAAGCAGGGAGAAGCTAGGAGAATAAATACCCTGACCTCATTGTTTTTCAGTCCTGAGATCTGCCATTCCTCTCATTAGATGAACCCAACCAGAAGCAAGAGGGTCAGTTGATGCAGGCCATAAAGAGGCCATCCTCCCTAGGGGTATATGGAGTGTGAAAAAAGGTGGATAGTGCATCTACAGGGCAAACAAAAAACATCCAGCACAGTCTCCAGTGTGAAAGGACAGAAGCCAAAACAAAGAAATAGAAAATTAAAAATTGGAAAAAAACAGAGTCAAGGCAGAGAACAAAAGAAAACATTTTTTAAAAATCTATAATATCCATAGAAAAATGATAGATGATACGGCAATATAAACAAGAACAGAAAACTATTTTAAAGGATTAAAAATAAGAAAGAGCCTTAGAAATTAAAAATAATAGCTAAATAAAAGTTCCATTAGAAAAGTTGGAAGATCAAGTCAAAAAATTTTCTCACAAAGTGGTAAGAAAAGTAAAAACATGCCCAAGAGTAAAGAAAAGATAAGAAAATTAGAAGTCAGGAAATTCAATAAACATTCAATAGAAGTCCCTGAAAGATAGAACAAAGAAAAATAAGGAAAAAAATGTAAAACAATTTCAAGAACAATTTCCCAGAACTGACAGGCCTAAGCCTCTGGACTGAGAAGGCTCAATAAACACTGGAACAATGAATAAGGAAGATACATACTAAGGCATGTCATCATAAAATTTCAAAACACTGAAGTAAACAGAAGTTCCTAAGAATTTCAAGGAAAAAAAATGGCAATGTACAAAGAAACAGGAATTAGGAAAAGCAGCAGACTTCTCAATAGTAACACTAGATGCTAGAGGACAATGGGAAATGCATGCAAAAGTCAGAATGAAAAAAAATGCCCACCTAGATTTCCTCAAAGAGTGAAAGTGTCAATTAAGTGTGAAAATGGAGTAAATATATTTTCAGAATTTCAAAGAATCAAAAAGTTTACCTTCAACTCCTCTTTTCCAGGAAAGGTACTGAGTCCTGTGCCCCACCAAAATGAGACTAATCTAAAGAAGAAGGAAGATAGGGAACAGGGATTTAACACAGGAAAACGGTATAGAGAAGTCATCAGGTAACCATGGTGCAGGCCTAGAGTAACCATTTCAGGGTGGAACAGAAAGGCAGAACCCCAGAGTGGCATGTGGTGAAAGTGGGGATGGGGAGACTGCTGAAAGAGTTGACATCTTCGACCATGTTGCAAAGCATGTAAGAGGTGTTTTACAGATGTTTTGGAGGCATTTGGGAACAATTAGTAATTGGTATATAGAAAGTCAATTAAAGGAAGGGAAAAATAAACAGGCAAGTTTAACTCCAAGAAAAGAAAAGTCTAGCATAGGAACCATATCATGATATATTACTTCGCTTAGCAGTGAGAACAGTATTTACACTACTCATAATAATAGACTAATGACTTAACTACAGGTGGGGATGGAGGGAAAGGAAATGAAGGTGGTGGTATAAGATAATTAAATTTTTATTTATAAGGAAGCAACAGATAAAATTTATTTTAAAATTGATATCTTAAATAGACATTTAGTTTAAAAATACAGAGACAGACACCCCAAAATAATTCAAAATGGTTGGCTCCAGAAATCAGACAACAGAATGGGAAAAGATGAGGCAGAAATTGCCATTATTAAGGCTTTTAGTATTTTAAAAAATTTTTAACTCTGTACATACACTATTTTGTAATAAACAAAAGGTAATCTAATTTAAAAGTGCATGCTCCAGAATCAGATAACCTGGCTCTAATCCTGGTTTCATCACATATGAGTTTAAGATCTTACTATGTTTAGCTTTTCTGAGCCTCATTTTCCTCATCTGTAGAACAGGGTTACATGTTAAAGGTACAGAAGTGTACATAAGATACACACACAGTGGATGTAAGAGTGTCTGTAAGAGCTTAGTGAAACAATGTAAGAGCTGAGCCTGGCACTTGGCATACAGTAAGTTCCCTGAGGAGGAAGAAGGGATCATCATGAGATGGTCAGATCACCTCAACTTTGTTTCAAGAGTGAAGGCTAAACCCTCTCCACCCTAACATACATAATAATCAGGTAGCAAGCAGTGAGGGCAAGGACCATTTCCTATGTCCTCTCACTTCATCCACAAGGCTTAGCTTCATATTGTATACCCAGGAAGAACATTTCCAGTAATATATGTCTGTGGCATTGACTTAAGAATAGAGGAGCAAGAGAGATGACAAAGAGGGCCATATGGGAAGCAAGGCGAAACACCAGAAAGAGCACTGAAGTGAGTCAGAGGAAACAGAAACAGACATTCTGAGCACCTACTCTGTGCCAAGAGCTTTTCCACAAACCACATAATTCGCTCCAATGACACGTACATACAGAAGCTATTATTATCTCAGTCTTTAAGGATGAGAAACCCACAGTTTAGAGAGGGTGGCAATCTTGACGGGGTCAGATATTAAGATATTAAGCAGCAGAGCTGGAAATGGAACCCATGACTTCCCAACTTCAAGACCTCATCCCCCTTATACTACATTATGCTGCTTGGGGCAAATCATGCAACCCTTCTGAGATTCCATTTCCCCACTGTACAGTAGGGATTATACTTTCTCTGAGAACTTCAGAGTTACTGTGAGAATGAAAGAAGTTGATGAGTCAAAGTGCCTGATACGCTATGAAGCAGTGAGCACACATGAGGACCTACTGACATATGCGTGCGTGCCACAAGAGCTACACTGTGGAGCTTCCTAAGTCAGCTGTTTGGCTTGGTTGTCATGGGAAGAGAAAAGGGCTGGCTTTGGCATAGGCCTGGAGTTACAACTAGAATCGGGCAGAATCTGGGCCAAGGAGTCTGATGGGGATTCTAGAGCCACAGTCAGACTGTAAATCATGACATCCCCCATCCAATAGGTCAGTAGCAACTTGTCTCGGCTAAAAAGCACAAACTTATCAAATTAATATCTTATAAAGCCACAAGATTAAACCCACTGCCATTCCTCCCAGGTTTCTCTGTTGAACAGTACTAGCTTCTAAAAATAGATCAAATCAAGTCATTTCTCTGCTTTAAAACCTTTCCTGCACCTTCACCCCACAGGATGAAGTTCCAGTTTCTTAGCCCGACATTAAAGCCTTTATGACCTGGTCGTAGCCATCACTGTAGCCTTGTCTCCCACTGCTCTGCTCCCCTCCAGATGCCCTCATTTCCCCCAGTTTGCCATGCCTTCTCCATACTTTTGCTCATGTTGATTATATTCCCTGGAATACCTTTCTCTTCTTCATACTCATCCTTTAAGAACCACTTCAAGCACCATCTCTTCTAAGAAGCATTCCCTAACCCCATGTTAGGATGAAGGTGTGAATTTACGGCTGAATAAAACAGTTTCAAAGTGAGAGAGCTAGTAGAGACCTCAAAGATTACCTTACGCAATTCTCCTATTTTATCCATAAAGAAAAGGAGGCCTGTAGAAGAAAGTGGCCTTCCCAAGGTGTCAGCAGCTTGTCTAGTACTCAGGTATCCTGTCCCAGTACTCTTCCTATTGCATGATACAGCTTCTTAATGAATGAATTCATGAATAGACAAATAGGCAAACCGAATGTTGCTAAAGTACTGCCCAGGGACAGCACGGTGAATGGTCACACCTGTTCTACATTTAAGGGCTTTAGGTGCACCCAGGAGGAACAGAAGATTCCAGAGGTAAGAGGCAGCAGGGACAGCAGTCACAGGACAGGTGATACAGAGGGGCACCAGCATAAGCTGAGGCCTGTGGATGCTGAGAAGCAATACTGTGAGTCTGGGTTTGGCAGATACAATGGTGCTGCCCAGGCTCAGGAAGCTAGTATCTGTCTAAGGAAGGACAGAGCAGGCTCATGGGCGGACTACTTGGCCATTGTCCAAGCTGCCCAATGCCACATGTGGTCATCCCCTAGGTGCTATGCTCTAGGAGATAGACAAAAGGATGGGACTGGTCTCTGCCCCTACAAACAAGTACCATCAGTAATGCTAGCTCTGCTGTTGCTTTCTCCTGTCTTCCAAAGTCACATGTGTATTAAAAGTTCAGTTTATGCTGTTTGATATGCTAATTAACCTAAGTCAAACCTCTGCAGGGAGCAGCAAAAGAAGCAGCAAGTGCAGACCCTGCAGTCAGCAGACCTGACCTTAGTTTGAATTCTGGGCTCTACTTCTTTGAGTCTCCATTTTCTCATCTGAAAAATGGGGACAATTTCTATCTACTTTCTACCCTGCATGGTGATAACTAAATGAGATGATATACACAAAATGCTTAGAATAGTATCAGCACTTTGTACTTAACTACATCACTTCAGTTTTACTCTGTAAAAAGATATTATCCTTTAAAGAAAAAAGTTTTATCTGCTATAATTGTCAACTTCTAAAGAATCTTCCTAAATAACCCACGATAGTTCTACACTGTCTAAACAATAAAGTCAATGCCCTTCAGCATGCTGTTGGAGACTTGGTCCTAAGCTATTTTGCTAGTTGGCCACTTGTCCCTCAACCATGATTCACACTTTAGAGCCTTCTTTCCCTTTGCTCATGCTTATCCCTCAGCACAGAATGCTGCTCTTTACCCTTCCTCCACTCAGGAGCCACCTCTTCCACAAGGATTTCCAAAATTAATCATTCTTACGTCTTCATTCTTTCTCCTAGTTCTTATCATGGTCTGCTTTGTATGCATTCATTCATTCATTTACTCAGTATTTAAGTGCAAAGTATGTGCCAAATTTAATTTCCATAGCTCTCTTTCCCACTAAATGTGAGTTCCATGAATGTGACTACATGAATGTGAATTCCATGAATGCTGTATTCTTCCACAGCATCCATAATACTATACGGCACATCATCAGCCACTAGTAAGCTGAAGGGAGAGAATGAGAAAAATATTGTATATAATGTTCATTCAGTATTTAACAAACACATGAAGCACCTATTGCATGCAAGGCAAGTATAGATGGTCTGAGTCTATGAAGATGTTCAATACAGTTTGTGGACATAAAGACAGACTTTGAGAGTTGCAGAAGACTTTAGAAATTGTCTAGTCCAGCTCCCACATTTCCCAGACAGGGATTCCAAAGGCCCAGAGAACGAGAGTAACTGCCTAGGATAACACAGAGTTATCACCATAACTCTAGTTATGGTGCACAGTGGAAGGCTGTCTCTAACTTGCTCTAATTCTTTGTATTTCCCTCTTTGAGTTCACATTAGATTTACTTTTGCCAGGTCTCAAACCTCCTGAGTAAGTGTAAACAAGTGCAGTGGGTCACCAATGCAGTTTCTGCTACTGTAAGCAACCCTAAAAAGGACCAGAGCATTGTGCTAAACAGGTGGTCAACCTTGTGCCTAAAATGACCAGCATGAAAGAGTAATTTAGCAAGTATGGGAGCCTCCTCAACAGCCTAGCACCCTCACCTGTGGTGTCATACAGAACGACTCCTCAACTCCTGTGGAGTGATATATATGTTGCTTCTTTAGGAACAGTGAAAAATTCACCTTGATTGAGAGGTAAAAAGTTACATCTTGGGTTTGAGGCTATGCCTTGAAAATATATGACTTAACAGAAATGTGACTTGAGCAATAAGCAAGATTCTGTAAAAATATCTATATTTATTGTGAAACATCTTTCTTTTTTATTTTTTATTTTTTTATTATTATACTATAAGTTCTAGGTTACATGTGCATAACGTGCAGGTTTGTTACATATGTATACTTGTGCCATATCAGTGTGCTGCACCCGTCAACTTGTCAGCACCCATCAACTCATCATTTACATCAGGTATAACTCCCAATGCAATCCCTCCCCCCTCCCCTCTCCCCGTGATAGGCCCCGGTGTGTGATGTTCCCCTTCCCGAGTCCAAGTGATCTCATTGTTCAGTTCCCACCTATGAGTGAGAACATGCGTGTTTGGTTTTCTGTTCTTGCGATAGTTTGCTGAGAATGATGGTTTCTAGCTGCATCCATGTCCCTATAAAGGACACAAACTCATCCTTTTTTATGGCTGCATAGTATTCCATGGTGTATATGTGCCACATTTTCTTAATCCAGTCTGTCAATGATAGACATTTGGGTTGATTCCAAGTCTTTGCTATTGTGAATAGTGCCACAATAAACATACGTGTGCATGTGTCTTTATAGCAGCATGATTTATAATCCTTTGGGTATATCCCCAGTAATGGGATGGCTGGGTCATATGGTACTTCTAGTTCTAGATCCTTGAGGAATTGCCATACTGTTTTCCATAATGGTTGAACTAGTTTACAATCCCACCAACAGTGTGAAAGTGTTCTATTTCTCCACATCCTCTCCAGCACCTGTTGTTTCCTGACTTTTTAATGATTGCCATTCTAACTGGTGTGAGATGAAACATCTTTCTTAAATGTAAAAGGTTTATCTCGTATCTGGCCTGCTGGAGAGGAAAATACAGTGCCCCAAGCGACCAGGTATGGTAGTGGCAACGAATATATCAGTTCCAGAGCTGGGAAAGGCAAGACCTGGGACAGAGCACTGGTAACCAAGAACTAAAAAACTGTTGTTCCCACCTATGAGTGAGAACATGCGGTGTTTGGTTTTCTGTTCTTGCGATAGTTTGCTAGGACTCGGGAAGGGAAACATCATACATTGGGGCCTATTATGGGGGGGAGGGGGGAGGGGGGAGGGATTGCATTGGGAGTTATACCTGATGTAAATGACGAGTTGATGGGTGTTGACGAGTTGATGGGTGCAGCACACCAACATGGCACAAGTATACATATGTAACAAACCTGCACATTATGCACATGTACCCTAGAACTTAAAGTACAATAATAATAATAAAAAAGAATATAACTAGATTGTAACACAAGGGATAAATGCTCAAGGGGCTGGATACGCCATTCTCCATGATGTGATTATTACGCATTGCATGCCTGTGTCAAAACATTTCATGTATCCCATAAATATATACACCTACTATGTACCCACAAAAATTAAAAATTAAAAAAAAATTTAAAAAAATAAAGAATAAAAAATAAATACAATAGGAAAAAAAAAAAAAAACTGTTGCTTTGCCTTTAGCTGCTGTCTCCCCGTTTGGCAAACAGCTCAAGCAACCACTTGAGAAAGCCCCTTGAAAACCAGGCACAAGGCCGCGCGCGGTGGCTCACGCCTGTAATCTCAGCACTTTGGGAGGCCAAGGAGGGCGGATCATGAGGTCAGGAGATCAAGACCATCCTGGCAAACACGGTGAAACCCCGTCTCTACTAAAAATACATAAAATTAGCCGGGCATAGTGGCAGGTGCCTGTAGTCCCAGCTACTCTGAGGCAGGAGAAGGGCGTGAACCCAGGAGGTGGAGCTTGCAGTGAGCGGAGATTACGCCACTGCACTCCAGCCTGGGCAACAGAGCAAGACTCCATCTCAAAAAAAAAAAAAAAAGAAAAAAAAAAAAAAAAGAAAACCAGGCACTATCTCCTTCTGAATAGCACAAGCTAGACTTGAGTGCTAGTCCTAGCTCTGCTACTGACTAGCTGTGCAATTTTGGGTAATGCCTTAGGGCTGCTCTGGTAGCAACAGGACCCAGAAGGCAGCCAAAGAATTCAATAAATAGTTTTGAGATAATTGATCAGCCATTTAAAAAACTGCAAGGCTGAATGCACACCTGAGTTATACCAGGATAAATTCCAAATGGATCGAAGATTTAGATGCCAAAAATAAAACCATAAAAATATAGTCACGCACCACATCACCATGTTTTGGCCAACAGTTGATTCATATATACAATGGTAGTCCCATAAGATTATAATGGAGCTGAAAAAATTCCTATTGCCCACTGCCATAGTAGCTGTGATAATGTTGTAACACAACACATTACTCACATTTGTGATGATGCTGGTGTAAACAAAACTACTGTGCTTCTAGTCATATAAAAGTCTAGCACATACAATTATGTACAGTATGTAATCATGCTTGATAGATGAATGACTATGTTACTGGTTTATGTATTTACTATACTACACTTTTTATTGTTATTTTAGAGTGTATTCCTTCTACTTACTTTTTTTTTTTTAAGTTAACTGTAAAAATACCTCCTAAAAGTCAGGTCCTTCAGGAGATATTCCAGAAGAAGGCATTGTTACTATTGGAGATGATGGCTCCATACATGTTATTGCCTCTGAAGACCTTCCAGTAAGACAAGATGTGGAGGTGAAAGACAGTGATATTGATAATTCTGACCCCGAATAGGCCTGAGCTAATGTGTGTCTTTGTGTTTTAAACAAAAAAGTTTAAAAAGCAAAATAATTATAATAATAATTTAAGAAATAGAAAAAAGCTTATAAAGATATTAAAAATATTTTTGCACTGTATACAATGTTTGTGTTTTCAGCTGCGTTATTACAAGAGTAAAAAAGATTTTTAAAGTTCAGAAAGCAAAATGTTACAGTAAGCTATGGTTAATTTTTGTTTGAAGAAAGAGAGTTTTTATGTGTAATTTAATGTAGCCTAAGTGCACAGTATTTACAGCCTAAGTGTATAGTGTTTCTAAAGGCTACAGTAGTATATAATAAGGTCCTGGGCCTTCATATTCACTCATCACTCGCTCACTGACTCACCCAGAACAACTTCCAGTCCTGAAAGCTCCATTCATAGTAAGTGCCATATACAGATGTACCATTTTTAATCTTTTGTACCATATTTTTAATGTTTAGATACATAAATACTTACCATTGTGTTACAAGTGCCTACATATTCAGTACAGTAACATGCTGTCCAGGTTTATAGCCTAGGAGCAACAAGCTAAGCCACACAGCCTAGGTGTGTCCTAAGCTATACCATCTAGCTTTGTTAAGTACACTTTATAATGCTTGCACAATGACAAAATTATCTGATGACACATTTCTCAGAACATATCCCCCCTTTTGAGTCTTTGAGGGAGTCTTGCTCTGTCACCCAGGCTGGAGTCCAGTGGCAGGATCTTGGCTTGCTACAACCTCCGCCTCCCTGGTTCAAACAATTCTTGTGCCTCAGCCTGCCAAGTAACTGTGATTACAGGCATGTGCCACTAAGCCCAGCTAATTTTTTTGTATTTTTAGTAGAGACGGGGTTTCACCATTGTATTAGTCTGTTTTCACACTGTTAATAAAGACATACCCAAGACTGGGTAATTTATAAAAGAAAGAAATTTAATGGACTTACAGTTCCCTGTGGTTGGGGAGGCCTCGCAATTGTGGCAGAAGACATGGAGGAGCAAGTCACATCTTACATGGATGGTGGCAGGCAAAGAGAGAGCCTGTGCAGAGAAACTCCCCTTTTCAAAACCATCAGATTTCGTGAGACTTATTAACTATCACAAGAGCAGCACAGGAAAGACCTGTCCCTGTGATTCCATTACCTCCCACCATGTCTCTCCCACAACACATGGGAATTCAAGATGAGATCTGGGACACAACCAAACCATATCATTCCGCCCCTGGCCTCTCCTAAATCTCATGTCTTCACATCTCAAAACCAATCATGTTTTCTTAACAGTGTCCTAAAGTCTTAACTCATTTCAGCATTAACTCAAATGTTCACGGTCCAAAGTCTCATACGAGACAAGGCAAGTCGCTTCTGCCTATGAGTCTATAAAATCAAAAGTAAGTTAGTTACTTCTTAGATACAATGGGGGTACAGGCTTTGGGTAAATACAGCCATTCAAAACGGGAGAAATTGGCCAAAACAAAGGGACCACAGGCCCCATGCAAGTCCAAAATCCAGTAGAGTAGTCAAATCTTAAAGTTCCAAAATGATCTCCTTTGCCTCCATGTCTCACAGCCAGCTCATGCTGATGTAAGAGGGGAGTTCCCATGGTCTTGGGCAGCTCTGCCCCTGTGGCTTTGCAGGGTGCAACCTCCTTCCCAGTTGCTTGCACGGGCTGGCACTGAGTATCTGTGGCTTTTCCAGGTACACAGTGTAAGCTGTCAGTAGATCTATCATTCTGGGGCCTGGAGGATAGTGGCCATCTTCTCACAGCTCCACTAGGCAGTGCCCCAGTAGGGAGTCTGTGTCGGGGATCTGACCCCACATTTCAGTTCTACACTCCTCTGGCAGAAGTTCTCCATGAGGGCCCCACCACTGTAGCAAAATTTTGTCTGGGCATCCAGGCATTTCCATACATCTTCTGTAATCTAGGCAGAGGTTCCCAAACCCCAGTTCTTGACTTCTGTGCACTCATAGACTCAACACCATGTGAAAGCTGCCAAGGCTTGAGGCTTGTACCCAGTGAAGCCATGGCCAGGGCTCCACATTGGCCCCTTTCAGCCACAACTGGAGTGGCTGGGACACAGGGCACCAAGTCCTTAGGCTGTACACAGTAGAGGGACCCTGGACTCAGCCCAGAAAACCATCTTTTCCTCCCAGGCCTCTGGGTCTGTGATAAGAGGGGCTGCCATGAAGACCCCTGAAATGCCCTGGAGACATTTTCCCTATTTTCTTGGGGATTAACATTTGGCTGCTCATTACTTAGGCAAATTTCTGCAGCTGGCTTGAATTTCTCCTTAGAAAAATGGGATTTTCTTTTTTATCACATCATCAGGTTGTAAATTTTCCGAACCTTTACGCTCTGTTTCCCTTTTAAAACTGAATGCCTTTAACAGCGCCCAAGTCACTTCTTGAATGCTTTGCTGCTTAGAAATTTCTTCCACCAGATACCCTAAATCATTTCTCTCAAGTTCAAAGTTCCACAAATCTCTAGGGCAGGGGCAAAATGCCAGCAGTCTCTTTGTTAAAACACAGCAAGGATCACCTTTACTCCAGTTCCCAACAAGTTCCTCATCTCCATCTTAGACTACCTCAGTCTGGATTTTATTGTCCATAGCATTATCAGTATTTTGATCAAAGTCACTCAACAAGTCTCTAGGGGGTTCCAAACTTTCCCACATTTTCCTGTCTTCTTCTGATCCCTCCAGACTGTTCTAACCTCTGTTACCCAGTTCCAAAGTCACATCCACATTTTCGGGTATCTTTTCAACAGCATCCCACTCCTGGTATGAATTTACTGTATTAGTCTATTTTCATGCTGCTAATAAAGACATACCTGAGACTGGGCAATTTACGAAATAAAGAGGTTTAATGGACTTACAGTTCCACATGGCTGGGGAGGCCTCACAATTATGGCAGAAAGCAAGGAGGAGAAAGTCACATCTTACATGGATGGTGGCAGGCAAAGAGAGAGCTTGTACAGGGAATCTCTCCTTTTTAAAACCATCAGCTCTTGTGAGACTTATTCACTGTCAAGAAAACAGCACAGGAAAGATCTGCTCCCATGATTCAATTGTCTCCCACAAGGTCACTCCCCACAACACGTGGGAATTCAATATGAGATTTGGGTAGGGACACGGCTAAACCGTATCAGTCATGTTGATCAGGCTGTTCTCAACCTCCTGGCCTTAAGTGATCAGCATGCCTTGGCTTCCCAAAGTGCTGGGATTACAGGTGTGAGCCACTGACCCTGGCCATGTATCCCCATTTTTAGGCAATGCATGACCATACTAGAATAAAATATAAAGAAAGACCATTATACTCTGGAGTAGAGAAGGATTCCCTGACTCAAAATCCAAAAGCTGTACAGGAAAAGACTGATACATTTAATCTATAGTAAAAGAAAAGGTTGTATGGCAAAGTATTAAGGACAAAATAAACAAAAACATTAAAAACAAAAGATAAAAAACTGGGAAAATACATTTGCAATTCAAATCACAGAACAATGGAAACCATCATTCTTAGCAAACTATCACAAGAACAGAAAACCAAACACCGCATGTTCTCACTCATAGGTGGGAACTGAACAATGAGATCACTTGGACTCGGGAAGGGGAACATCACACACCGGGGCCTATCATTGGGGGGGGGGGGGGGGATTGCATTGGGAGTTATACCTGATGTAAATGACGAGTTGATGGGTGCAGCACACCAACATGGCACAAGTATACATATGTAACAAACCTGCACGTTATGCACATGTACCCTACAACTTAAAGTATAATAATAATAAATAAATTTAAAAAAAAAAAAACAATGCCTAATCTCCCTAACATGTAAAGAACACCTAGACATTTATTAGAAAAAGACTAACAATCCTTTTGCTATTCAATTGTTTTAAAAAAAATAAAAGGCTGTCTTAGTCCTTCTGGGCTGCTATAACAAAACACCTTAGACTGGAAAACGTATAAACAATAGAAGTTCTGAAGGCTGGGAAGTCCAAGATCTACGTACTAGCTGATCTGATGGTACATAGTGAGGGCCTGTTCCTTTTAGATGGCACCTTTTAAATGTCCTCACATGGCAAAAGGGGTGAACAAGCTCCCTTGGACCTCTTTTACAAGGATACTAATCCCGTTCTTGAAGGTAGAGCCCTCATGACCTAATCACCTCCCAAACACCCCACCTCTTAATGCTATCACATTAGGGAATAAATCTCAAAATAAAATTTTTTGAAAGACACAAACATTCAGACTCTACAGCAAAGGCAAAGGATACTGAGGTAGAAAAAATAATGGCCTCCTCAATGTCCTAATTCCTAGAGCCTATAAATATGTTTTGTTACACGGCAAAGGGGAACTAAGTTATCAGATGAAATTAAGGTGGCTAATCAGCTGATATTAAGACAGGGAGTGATATGGTTTAGCTGTGTCCCCACCCAAAATCTCATCTTGAATTGTAATACCCATAATCCCCAGGTGTCAAGGGAGAGACCAGGTGGAGGTAATTGAATCATGGGGGCAGTTTCCTCCATGCTATTCTTGTGATAGTGAGTAAGTTCTCGTGAGATCTGATGGTTTTATAAGGGGCTCTTCCCCACTTCATGTAGCACTTCTCCTTCCTGCCTTGCTTTCCCTTCACCTTCCACCATGATTGTAAGTTTCCTGAGGCGTTCCCCAGCCACGCTGAACTGTGAGTCAATTAAACCTCTTTCCTTTATAAATTATCCAGTCTTAGGCAGGTATTTACAGCAGTATGAAAATGTACTAATACAGGGAGATTATGCTGGATTATCCAGGCAGGGCTGATGTAATCAGAAGGGTCCTTAAATGTAGAAAAGGGAGGCAGAAGAGTCAGTATCAGAGTGATGCAGTAGGAGAAAGAAAAGCCATGGCTTGAAAAGCCATGGCTGGGTTTGAAGATGGAAGGGGTCACAAGTCAAGGAATATAGGTAGCCTTTAGTAGCTAGAAAGGGCAAGAAAATGAATTCTCTCTGGAACTTCCAGAAAGGAATGAAGGCTGCTGACAGCTTGATTTTAGCCAAGTGAAACCCATCTTAGATTTCTGACCTCAAACTTGAAGATAATACATTTGTCTTGTTTTAAGCCATTAATTTTATGGTAATTTGTTACAGCAACAATGAATAAACTAATATGGGTGTGGAAAACTCTTCATAAAGGAGGAAATATAAATAGTTCTTGAACATATAAAAAGATGCTAAACCTTCATTTACAATAATTAAAATTAGACAGATTAAAAAGGCCACAAAAATCTTAAAAAAGAACAAAGTAGGAGAGCTTATAATGCTAGATAACAAGATTTATTATAAAGTTACATTAATCAAGCTGGTGTGCTACTAGTACACAAAAGGAAAAACAAACTAATAAAAAAGAATCTAAAAGCACATTCACATATACATGCAGTCTCTTGATTTATAACAAAGATGCCTCCACAATTCAATGGTAAAAAATGAACTTTTCAATAAATGGTTCTAAATGTTTTAAAAAACTAATTTGAGATGGATTTTAGGACTAAATACAAAAGGCAAAATAATAAAGCTTCACAAAGAAAACATAGGAGAATACTTTCATGATCTTGGAATGGGTAAAAATGTCTTAAATAGGCCACATATACCTCAAATCATTAAAGGAATGGTCAATAAACTGGACTTCATTAAAATAAATATTCACCAAAAGAACAATTAAGAAAGTAAAAGAGTAAGCCACTGGCTGGGAGAAGATGTTTACAATACACATATTCAACAAAGGACTGGAATCTACAAGATATAAAGGATGCCTACAAGTCACTAAGAAAAGCATAGACAAAAACCCAACTTAAAACGATGGGCAAAGGCTTAAAGTCTTTGGATTTGACAAAAGAAGCCATCCAAATTGCCTATAAGCATACAAAAAGGTACTCCACATCATTAGTTATGAGAGAAATGCAAATTAAAATCAGTGAGATTCCATACTGCACATTCAACAGAATTGCCTAAATCTATAAGATAGAAAATATCTGGTGGGAGTATAGGACAAATGGAACTATCATATTGCTGGTGGGGGTGTAAATTGGTGCAACTACTTTAAACAGTTGCGCAGTATTTACCAATTATAAACATGAACTAGAATTCCTAGTCTTAATCATGCACCCAAGAGAAATAAATGTACATGTCTACCAAAAGGCATGTATAAGAATGTACATAGCATCCCCAAACTGGAAACAACCCAAATGTTCAACAGTTAAATGGTTAAGTAAGTTGTGATATAGTTATACAGTAGAATATTACCGAGCATTATGAAATTACTGCTGCACACAACATGAATGATTCTTATAGACACAATGTGTTGAACAAAAGAAGTCAAACACCATTCATATGAAGTCCAAACAAAGGCATCTTTGGAGATAGAAGTCAGAAGAATGGTTACCTCTGGGGATGGGTTATAGGCAGAGATGGAGCGTGAACTAGTCTTCCAGGGTGCTGGAAATGTTCTATATCTTACTCTGGGTGGTGTTTTCTTAAGTATATACATATGTAAAAATTCATCAATCTGAACCCTTAAGATTTGTGCACTTTACTGTATATTTTATACTTCAACTTTAAAAGATAAACAAAAACTACCCTGAGTAGTTGCTTACCTATCAGACTGGCAAAAATCCGAGTTTCTTAACATATCCTATTAGGGAGACTGCAATAAATAAGTACCCTTATACATTGCTAGCAGGAGTGAAAAATGGCATAGCCCCTATGGAGGCCAATTTTGAAGTACATTGCACAATTACAAATATATTTATACTTTGACACAGTAATTTCACTTCTAGGAACTTACCCTGTAACTATACTCTCCTACACATGAAATAACATATATAGAAGGTCATTCATTATAGTGTTGCTTAAATAACAAAAGACTAGAAATTACATAAATGTCCATGAACAGGGCACTAGTTAAATTTATCAAGGTACATAGGAACATTGGAATATTAAATAACTGTTATAAAAAAAAAAAGAGCTAGGACAGCTTTTATACTGATATGGAAAGACCTCCCAGAAAAATCGTGGAGAAAAATCAGGCACTGAGAAATGAGCATAGTATGCTACCATTTATGTAAAAGGCAGGATAAAAACATATCTTAGTATTCACTTACATATGTAAAAGGACACTAGAAGGATACAGAAGAAACTAGTAACACGCTTTAGCTGCACATGTGGTAGAAGGGTTTTGGGGAACTGGAGAGAGGGAGATAGCACGGAAGGGAGTTTTTCATTTCAAACACTGAAACAAAAAGATGAAATACTCCTCTCTGGTGGCTTTAAAAACAGGCCAGACCATCACCAGTCTGCAGGAAGGCAGCATCGGGTAGTAGTCCACAGGCTCTGAAATTAGAGGCGTGGGTAAAAAACCTAACACACAAATTCTTCCTACTTGCGTGACCTGGGCAGGGTAAATTGCTCACCTTCAGCTTCATTTTCCCTTACCTAGAAGATGGGATTAACCAGAGTACCAGCTTATCAATTTGCTGTGAGGATTAAATGGGATGAGATAGGTAAAGTATTTACATTCTGCCTATCTTGTTGTGCATAGAAACATACAAGTCTGTATGTGCCTCTAAGCTCTCTACAAGGCCCTAGGGTTTGGAGATATCACCTCTCAAAGGAATATCCAGTGCCAAAAAAAGTTATTTCTTTATATTCCTATTAAGTTCTTACATGAAATTGCTTGATAGTTTCATGCCAAGGTCAGATGTTCCGCCATACATATTATAAAGGTACAATGGTTCAACAGTTGAAAATCATCTGTGAAATGAAAAAAAAATCTATGCATATATTATAGCTCCAATTTAGTAAAAGAATTGGCTCTGCTTGGAGGAGGAGGAGGCATCACACTTCCCTGCCAATAACCAACCCTTTAACAATGGCTGTCTGGCAAGCCTGAGTGCTCCAGGAAAAGGCCACCAATAAAATCCTTCCAAGGTCTGCGTGGAGCAGGGAGAGAGGAAACGCAGTCAGCTCTTTTTCCTCCGCAGGAAGGGAAGACAAAACTGCACATCAGGGGAGAAGGCAAACAAATTGCCAATTCAAGCCAAAATAAGCTGCTCCTGATGGAAGCACAACAGCTGGAGCCAATTCATCCAGACACAGAGGTGAGGGGCCTGAAAACAGAGCTGGATCTGAGGACCCTGCCTCTGAAAGGCAGGGATCTTCTCAGCAAGTGATGGCCACGTGCCCTCATTTCACCTCAGCCTATGCCCACAAATGGGAGTTAGCCAGTGAGCTTTGTCAGATGCGGAAAGAAATCCTAGGTGGAAAGGAAGAAAGCGAATTAGTGAAGCAGCCAAGTGGACAAGCACCTGTGGAGCACCTATGACATGGCAGGTACTGAGCATGCACTTGACATACATATGCCACTGGGAAGAACAGCTTCTGGGAGTGGGTATCAGGGTGTCGATTTTACAAATGAGGAATCAGGCTCGGTGAGGCAGAGTGATTGTACAAGGCACATAGGTAGAGAATGCCCAAGCCAGCCATGGTCAATGGCCTCAGCTCTCTCTTTTCTGATTGTCACCTGAGTCTCTCTATGCTCAGCTCCAACAGTTCTTAGTCTAAAGCAGGAACTCATACCACTTCACCATTCTGTCTAGCCAAGGGGGCACCTGGTGGCAAAGACAAAACATGTCAAGAGAAACTTAATTGGAAAACTAAGGAAGTAACTAAACCAAATTTCAAAAGAAGTGGAACAAAGAAACCCAGAAGCACATAAAGCAGCAGAGTAAAATTTCCATCTTCGCAAGAAACTGAAATGTGGCTTCCATGGGGCTTGCCTCAGGCTGGAACATGCAGGGCCTGAGTTCCTGTCTGGGACAATGAATAGCAGAATCCTGTCTTTGAACAAATCTGGGCTAGCAGTGTTTCCAGGGCTGTTTGGATGTGCAGATTCCCCAATGGGAACCCCAGGCTCCAGTTTACAAATCTATCCTGCAGCTATGCTGAGATCTTGCCATGGACCCTGATATCCAGGCTGGGAAAGACACTTCCTTCTCTAGCTCCTGAGGTTCCTATCCTGGCCTCAGGCTTATAATTATTTCCTTCCTTGAGGTCTTAATATAGAATAATAATAATAATAGCAGCTAACATTTACTGAGTCTTTACTTTTGTGTTAGGCACTGTTCTCAGCACTTTACCTAACAACCTTATGAAGTCAATAATAATATATCCCAGATGAGGTGATCAAGACACAGAGAAGGTAAGTCACTTATACAGGTTACACAGCTCGTAAGTGGAGGAGACAGCTGTACTATTTACTGCAGTAACTGTAGGACCAGTTCAAACCAATTAATCACTGCTTAAGTTACAGGTAATGCAGAGCCAAAGTTACCTGGCATGCTCAGGAGAAAAGCTTTAGCAACCTAATTGTTACCATCACCAGTCTGGCCAACCAGCTGCACTGGCATTACCTGGGATTAGTTTAAAATGCCACAAAACCTTGACCCACTCCCAGGTTGGGGAGATTGATTTGAGAGTTGCCTCCCTGTCTCCTTGTCAGTTGACTCACAATAAAGCTTTTTTCTTTTCTCAAAGCTAGTGTCACAGTATTTGCTTCTGTGTGCACTGGGCAGTGAGCCCATTGCTCAGGTAACACTGCTACTTATCTCTATGACCTGTTTAACCCATTTAACCTCTGAGCCTGTTTTGTCTCTAAAGCAGATACAACAAATATACTTTGAGGAATTGTTTCCATTAACCCAAGACAGAGTAGGTTCTCAATCATGTCCTTTCACCATTCTCTGTTTCACCTCCCTTTCCAAGTTGATTCATCTGTCACACACTCATTAGACATTAAGGTTGCTTCTACCCTTGGGCAAAGTTTGATTGATTTATGTTATCTTCTAGTCTATTCTATAACTATTTTGTGCCTTTTACATGTGGGACACAGCACCAGGCACTGAAGGGCTAGAGTTCAGGAAATGAAACTGAAGGCAGGGAAATCCCTCTAAAGTAGGCAAAGGCAGTAGGGTTGAGGGGAGGAGCTCAACCCACGGGAAACATGGCTTTAAGCTGGTGGGAACTCTTCTTCACCTGCAACTTGTCTCCCTCGTGCTGGCCTGCTGGCAGGGCTAACAGGCAGCTTCTTGTAGCTTCCTGTTTCAAAGCCTGCACCCTGCAGAGCACCCACTCAGGGCCTCATTCCTCCAGTGATGGAGAGCTTCTTGCTCCTGGCTGGCAGGCAGGTACATACGTGCAGAGCCCTGTGCCTGCACTCACCTTTCCTGACTCTGAAACCATTATTCAGCAGTCTGTGAGCCAGGTCCCAGGCACTGGGGATACAATGGAAAATAACAGGTCTGCCCTCAAGTGCTCACCAGCATGCCCTATTCTCCCACTGCCTCTGACGGCCTCCACACAGGTAACACGGGACACATCTTTCCAGAATGTCATTGTTTCTCTCCCAACAAAGAAATATTTCACTAGAACAGTTACACTAACAAGTATTTCTCCCCTCCCCCTACCCAACCAAGAGAAAAGAGAAACCAAAGGAATTTATATCTGCCAGGTATTTCACATAAATTATCTCACCTAATCACAATAATCCTGAAAGGAGGAATGATTATCCCCATTACAAAGATAAGAATATGGACGCTCACACAGTGATGGAACCGGTTTGAATCAAGGCTGTCTGCACAGTCTTTGCTCCTTCTACAGCCCCAGGCTGCCTACATCAGCTCAGCCTGTCACTTTGCTAGCTCTGACCCATTCCTTCATCTGGATTTTGTGCTTTCACAAATTTAGATTCCCTGCAATCTTCTTGTTTGTGTTGGTCCCAGGGGAAGCCGACCTCTCCCAGTCCAGTGATAGCAGTAGCAGCAATGTCCTAGGCACTGCCTTTGACTCTTTGATTAGCTTGTCTTAATTACAACCAGGCTGAAGCAGTTCCGGTATAAAGTATCTGGTCCTGCTGCAAAGCATGCAGGTTTGCTGTTACATTTTCTAGCTCCTTCTCTAACTCCAGCCCCTGTTACTCCCCACCTCCTCTGCTGTCCTTGGTTCTGCCTCTTTGTACATCATATTTGGACCTGCAAAGTAGTGCTTCACACTACTGCCACCCCAGGCAGCCAAGCCAGTCTAGCTCAACTCAGAAAAGAACGTGTGAGTCTCTGCTAAGAGCCACGCACTGCTTTAGGTGCTGTGAATAGGCAATAAATGAGGAAAACACAAGGGCCTCACCTGGTAGAAGTTCAAAGTTAGAAGCTAGGAGACAGGAGTGGCCAGGAACAGAAATTATTGACAGAAGTCAGTCAGTGGTGGGGTTGTAACAAAAGTCCTAAAATATCAGAGCTGGAGGGAAACTTGGTTTTCTGTTTTAACGTCTCCATTTACAGCTGGGGAAACTAAAGCCCAGAGGAGGGCAATTACTTTAACACATAACACCAGGTAATAACAACAAACATTACCAAAGTCCCTACTAGGAGTTAAGTGCCATTCTGTGTACTTTGCATATCTTAACTCGTCCCTTCAACAACACTATGAGGTAGGCACTATTGCCCTCCCCATTTTAAAGATGAGCATAGAGAAGTCAAATACCTTGTCCAAGTTCACATGGCTAGTAAGTAGAAGTCTGTACTGAACTCAGGCAGTCTGGCCCTACACTGCAGTCTCTTTAACTTACTGTGAGATGGAAACTGAGTCTACCTGTGGAAGTAATGAGAAGGCTTCTTGAATGAATAGATCTAATTATGAAAACACTAAACTGTGATTATCCAGGGCCAACTAAGAGGAAGCCTCTATTAACCAGAGGTTTGAGTCCAGCTGGGAGCTCCTGAGTGCCACTAAATACAAGGCAGCGAGGGCAGTGAGCAGAGCCGCATATTTCCAAAGAAAGAGCCAAACCAATAGGAAAGAACTTTTGAATGGGGATTTATTCAAAAAACCAGAAGCAGTCCAATCATTCTTCCTTTTTATGTCTGGCTTTCTACACATGATGCCCCTCAGCCTGTGAGTTCTTTAATATGCTCAAATGCCACTTCCCAGGCAGGGAGACCAGCTCAGGTACCTTAAAAAGATGCTCAATGATATGAATTCAAATATTCAGAAAAGGAGCTTCTAGTAAACCCTTGGTCAACCAAAGATTTCCATTTTCCCCAATCTCCCCTAAAACATGCATGAGCACACGCACCATGGCTTTTGGTGAACCAAAAGTCTTCTCCAATTCTGCCACATGACTTTCAGAAGAAACAGTTTTCAGTATAAAAATTACTCACCAATTACTGCCAAATTATGCTCTGAGCCACAAGAGACCTGTAAAAAAAAAAAAAAAAAAAAAAAAAGAAAATGGATAGATATTTCAGTCAGTATATTTTATAATCATAGTTCTTTTCTAATGACACTAACATCCATTTTTGGCAAAATTTAGGAAGGAAATAGAAAGAAGCATCACATACAAAAGTTAAGACTGTAATTACAACACATTCACAGCTACGTAAAAAGAGAAAATAAAGAAATATAGAATGGAAAGTCATCAGATATTAAAGTTGTCTTTAGCTAGTGAGACCATGAGTAATTTTTTAAATCCTTTCTTCCTTTTACTTTTTGTATTTTTCAAACTTTCTATAACGAGCATATGTTACTGTAAAAATGGAAAGATAAGGCAATAAAGATAACAGTTTTTGAAAACTGAACTAAAAAGACCATCACTCTCATATGGACTGATAAAATGAGCAAAGAATTCAGTGGAAACAGACTGGTCCGTGGAGAAATGTTTGACTTTTTCTCATCTGTCCACTATCCCTTTCACCTACCAGCCACACAAACTATCTGTAGTTCTTTCAACATGTCATGTTCTCTCACACCTCTAGCCCCTTGCACATGCTTGTTCCTCTACCCAGAATGTCCTCTCCTCTACTGCATACCTAAAAAATTTCTACTTATCCTTTAAAATCTCAAAGTATCTACTAAGACTCCTTTGCTGTTGCGTCTAGGCAGACTCAGGTACACCTGTCCTTATGCCCGTAAATGTACCCCCACCGTAGCAACCATCTTGTTGCCTTTTATCATTGTTTCCTGTTCTTATGAGACTACATGTATTCTGAGAACATGGTTGAGTCTCATTCACCTCTGTATTGCACGGATGGATTGGACAAGGCCTGGGACTCAGTTAACATCTGCTAAATGACGGAATGAATGAAAGAACAAAGTACATAAAAGAACAAATACTTAATACATAAAAGACAGTTTTTGGCTTTCTGAATGCAGGATTTGCAACGAGTGAGAGATACTTCTTGCCCTTCAGTCTCCATATGTCTCAACCGCTAGCAGGAGGAAGTGACTGGGAATACAAAGGCATAAATGGTTCCCTAGGACTAATTAAGAGGAGCTCTGGACTTTGGAGAATTATCCTGTGACCTTTATCAGGATACTCACTTTAGCTCTTTGCAACAGGAATGTTTCAAGTACTCTGGAATGTGAATGCTGGAAGGGCCCTGGAGATACCCTACATTATGAGGAGAAGATGGAGGCTCAGGAGGGAGAAATAACTTACCGCAGGTCCCAGGCAAGTCTGTGACAAAACTAAGACTAGAGCCACCACTCTATCCTCTACTTCTATGAAATCAACTTTTTAAATCCACATATGAGTGATTCCTTATTGAATGAGATCATGTGGTATTTGTCTTTCTGTGCCTGACTTATTTAACTTAAAGTAATGTCTTCCAGGTTCATCCATGTTATTATATATGACTACAGTTAATATATCAGATTCTTAAAAAATGCTGAAAATAGATTTTGTTTTCTCACCACAAAAATGACAACTATGTGAAGTAATATATGTTAATTAGCCAGTTTAGTCATTCCACAATGCATACATATTTCAAATCATGTTGTATACAGTAAACATATACAATTTTATCTGTCAATTAAAAAAATAAAATAAAATAAAAAACTAAGACTAGAGTCACTCTGATTCCCTTAATTCTCCCACAAGTTCCTTTGGTAGTGTTTCTCATTCTTTCCCAGTGAAAACCACTTGTAAGTAATATTCAATGGTTCTTAGCGCAGGCCCCTGACAGCGTAGCTCAAAAGGCATTTGAGTATTAGAAGCCAATCTGCATATTCATAGGTGAGAAATGGCAGCAAGGTTCCCTAGGCTTTTTCCTGTGTAGAAGCTGTGCTTCCCAGATCCCAGTTTCCAAAGGGAAAAGGTTACGCACACTTAAGTGGACTCCCTGACAGTGCTTATTTGCCAGTAAGTATCTCCAGGTTGTTTAGTCTCTGAGCTCCTTTGAGGCTGGCTCTGTGTCTGATTGACCTGAGGGCTCCCACTATGCCTCACTCAGGACCATATACACAGCACAAGTTCATTATATGCTTCCTGGCTGTAATGAGGCTGGTTCCCTAGGTCTGTTACAGGAAGCTATTTAGATTGAAGAATTGGAAAAAAACTCAGATGTCTAACAATTGGGAAATGCTTATGTAAATTATGGTAGAGCCACCAGATGGACTAATATGCAGCCTTGGAAAATGATGCTTATAATAAGAAAATATTCATATGAAAAATTACATTAAAATTGTATATATAATATGATTTCAACTCTGTAACAAAGTGTGAATAAGAATGACTGGAAGGAGATACAACAAAATGTTAACAATGAGTATGATTTTTCTTTTTCTTTTTTTCTAAACTCTGAATTTTATAAACAATTTTTATAATTAGGAAAAAATCTATTAAAAATAAGAAAAAATAAGTGTAATGCAGTTACCACCATGGAGGAAAAAAACCCACCTGGGTATAAAATATACATGTCATAAAATCAGGAATGTTTAGAAGTAGTGGGGGAAAAGGATTTGAAGGAAATTTAAATTACAAGGGTAGCTGCATCATGGTGGTAAGATTGTAAGATATTTTTTCTACTATTCTCTATTTTCCAAATATTATTTAACTGTGGTGGCAGTAGTAGTGGTGGCTGGGGCAACAGTAACTATAGGAATTAAAGTCAGTATATATTGAGGATTCATATGTGCCAGGTGTCATGCCAAGGTACTTTATAAACATTATCACATTTTAGTCATTACGACAATCTTTTCAGGTAAGTTCTACTTTCTTATTTTAGACATAAGGAGACTGAGGCTCATACATATTAAATGGTCTTCACAGCTAGACAAGTGGCAGCAGCAGATCTAAAACCCAGGTCTGCCTGATCTCCAAGCTAGTGTTCTTTACTGCTATATCATGTTATCTTTGCTATTGTTTTAAAGTTATTTTATTTTACAAAATGCAGAAAGAGAAAAGCCCTACTTCTGACTGCCGGGGTTCACCCTGGGGCTGTGACTGTAGAGCTGACCAGCCTTGAGGACCGGGGTTTCCAGAAACAAGCCATTGACAAATGTCAGTATCAGACAGCACATTAATGAAAGAGACAGTGATGAATGGATTTTGTCAAACCAATGTAGAGCTTGAAGCTCAAAGTTCCCCACTGCTTCTTGCTGTCTGTGTGCTGGCATAGAGGTCAGGCAACTGAACACCACAGGCCGCAAAATCCCAGTGTTATACTCCCTCAGTGAAACTGTATCAATGACCATATGCTTCATAATGCTCCTGTCTGCATCTACCCACTGCTCAGTTGCAGGCAGCTTTCTAGAAGACGCTATTAACAATGGCAATGCGCCCAGGAGAAAAGAGATTCAGGACCGGGAAACTAGGTGAGTCCCAGGTCCTCCCCTTTCTGGCTCTGAGACCTAAAGGGCAAGGTATCTGACTTGACCTCTTGGGCCTCAGTGTTCTGAGGTGTAAAAAGTAAACAGTGTCTTCCCTGCCTGCCTTACAGAATTGCTAGAGGACAAATGAGACAATTTATCCTCTTACAGCCATGCATCCCACCTTCTTCAAGCACAAATCTGACCATGTCATGCCCATGTATAAAACCTTCACAGGATTCCAGCGTTGGTAGGGTAAAGCCTAAAACATCTTACAAGGCCCTCATGAGTAGGTCCCTGTTTACCTCTCTGGCCTCATTTCCTCCCTCTGCTACTCAGAACCCTCAACCCAAATAACATAATCCTTTTGTTCTATTCACATCACATTACTTTTTCTCTAAGAACATGATGCAGTTTCAGGCCTTTATGCATGCTATGCTTCTTGCCTGAAATTCGCTTTCTCCCACTGTCTACCAAGGTAAATCTTTTAAGACTGCTCAGTTGGGTGTGGTGGCTCACATGTGTAATCCCAGCACTTTGGGAGACCAAGGCGGGGGGGATCACTTGAGGTCAGGAGTTCAAGACCAGCCTAGCCAACATGGTGAAACCCCGTCTCTACTAAAAATACAAAAATAATTGGTGGGGCATGGTGGTGGGTGCCTGTGATCCCATCTGCTCAGGAGGCTGAGGCAGAAGAATTCCCTGGACCTGGGAGGTGGAGGTTGCAGTGAGCCAAGATCACGCCACTGCACTTCAGCCTGGGCAATGGAGCAAGACTCAGTCTCATAACAAAACAAACAAAAAAAAAGACTGCTCAAACAGTCTTTACCTCCTGGTAAAGCCTTCCCTGACTTCTTCAGGCAGAGCCAGCTGCCCCACCCTGGCTATTCCCACAGCGCTATGTATCATGGCCCTTATCACACTACAATGTCTGTTCACAGACTGTGCGTGTTAGGTTCTCTGTCTCTCAGACATCCAGAAGACTGCCTGCTCAGTAGTGTTTCTGCCACAAAATCTAAGTGTAGGTCATGGGGGTGAGGAGGTGGCAGTGCAAAGAGAAGGGACTCAGGGAAGGTATATGATCCCAAAGCAAGTATGAGCAGCAGTGTGGCCAATCCAGTCCAATTGGAGACTGACCCTGACATGCACAATGCGGGCAAGAAGGAGACAGCATTAGAAGGATACAGCATGAAGATGCTGGGGGCACTGAAAGCAGAGAAGGGTTCTTCTGGCAACTCCAGCACAGCAAAGCACAGAAGACTATAACAGAAGTCAGTTCTAGGAAACAGGACCCCACTATAGAAAAATCAGGTTCCAGCTTGCTGACTGGGGCCTTCTGGAGAAGGGGGACACAACTCCCCAAGAGTAAGGGGTGAGAAGCAAAGGTGGTTGTGGAGAGCTGCTCTGTCTTAATGCTTCCCAGACATGAGAGAGGTCTGCTCTGTTCAGGGACCTCAGCCCGCAAAGTCAGAGCTGCAAAAAACAAATTCCAAACCCCCACTGCCACAGGGATAAGATCTCCCATCCACCCACCAGGTTAGACTTCATCAGTTCTTGCAAGGCCAGTTAAAACTTTCCTAGGGGTGGGGTCTTAGAAAATACAGCCGGACCAGGGCAAGAGCTGACTAATAGTATGCTCAGTAAATACATGCTGAATGCATTAATGAGTTAAACAAATGAAAAATTTAAGCAAAAATTTGATGAATGTGAAAATGTTTGCCAACTGTTGGATGTGAGTACTTTGGTTCTCAACAGTACAGTTGTACCTGTTTGTAAAAACAGCTGACTGGCTCTTATAGAATACTTACAGGCCAGGCACTTGGCTAACTACTTTACCTATATTATCTCATACAGACTTATACAAAACCTAAGATATTCTTTTGTTACAACCATTTTACAAATGAAGCTGCTGGGGTTCAGAGAAGCCAGGTAACCTGCCAAGTGTTTCGCAGCTAGCGGAGGTGTAGGATTCTGTGATCCTTCAGGTTCAAGCTTTCTTCCTCAAAACGGTATGTACCCTTCCTTTTCTCATATAAGATGGAAATAAACTACCCATCCAGTTCCCTTACATCTGGCAAGCCCAGTGCCAGGGATGTAAGGCTGGGAGAGCCCTAGATTTACACAGCCCAAACAACATCCTGACTGGGGCTAGGAGGGCCCACCTCTGGAAAGATCAACGAGCTGTTTCCAGGGATATTTCTTAAGGGGAATGGCTGCAAAATGGCAACAAAGTTCTGTCGCCTGCCCTCCTCATGGATATCCCTTGGTGAGAGAACGCCGCCCGATTGTTCAAATCTGAATATTCTAAATGGGGAAATCGGGGCACAGAAGACTGGGGTGGGAAACGAACACTGGGTTGTGGACCAGAACTCAGGGTCAGGTACTCCAAGGAGAGGAAATGAGGCGAGGTCAGCCCCATGCCACCAGCCAGGGCCCGCTTCCCTCTACCGGAGAGTGGTAGCCAGCCGCGGCCCAAAGGCCACCAAGGGTGCTAGGTGGACAGCGAGGCCTGCCGACTGGTTCTCGCCCTGCGCCAATGAGTCCGGGTGCCTTCAAGTGCTTTGGCAATGGGGCGTACGTGCGGAGATGCGTGATGGCCAGGGTGGAAGGGAAGTAACAGGGTTTAGGCTGGTATGGCAGTGGGCTATGCTCTGTGCCTCACTGCGAGCCCTTGGCAGGCACAGCCGCCAGGGTAGGAGAAGTGTGCCAGAAGCAGCTCCAGAATGGCAGCCCCAGCTGTCTGGGCAGCCTGCGCTGCCAGGGTTAACAGGTCAAGGGAATGGGCGTCTCGGTGCCACCTTTGCTAGAGCTCTGCCCAAACCCAGTTTCCATCTGTGTATCTCGGGGGTGACAACCAGAATTTCCAAACTATTAAACACAGTGCTTGGAAGCTGGGCACGTTTTACAGGCACACTGCAATCCAGTGAACCACAAGAGTTCCACCCCTAAGCTCAGAAATAGTCCCAACTGGGGAAGGCCACCGCGACACCAGAGAAGCAGTACAGCTGTTTGCTTCTGGAAGCACCTAGCCTTACAAAGATATCTTTAACTCTCTCTGTGGGCTTGAATTTGTATTTTATTTCATATATATGTATGAAATAAAATGAAGGCACATTGTATGTATGCCTGTGAAAAAACAGTGAGGCTTGAACTAGGTTCTGCTATCGCTATCTTCCAAAGAAGTTGGGGTGAGAAGAAAAGAGCTAAAGTTTGGTTAAGTGCCTGGATGCCAAGCATGTGACATTATAGAATTTCACTTTACCTGCAATACCTCCCATCCTCACAGCCACTCTGAGAAGTGGGAATCTGTCTCCCTACATAGCAGGCCAGCAAACCCACTCAGACCAGTTAAGTCACTGGTCCCAGGTCTGCTTTGGTGCAAAGTCTGTAAGCTAACTCACTATAGACATCGCCTCCTCCTCTTCTGATACTGGTACCACAGCATCCCTGTCACAAAGGCTCAAACTCTCAAGTGACAGTTCTAACTCTTTTCCTTATCTCTCTCCTACCCTTATATTTAGGCTGTCTCCAGATCCTGTTAATCCTGCCTTCTCAACGGTTCTCAAATCTGACTTATTTCCAGCTGCTATCATCTTAGTTTAGTCCTTTTTGCCTCAGTTTGAAGTCTCAACAACCAATGACTTGAAGCTTTCTTCTCACCATAATATCATGATCTGATCTGTTTTTGTTTTTGTTTTTAGAGACAGGGTCTTGCTCTATCACCCAGGCTGGAGTGCAGTGGTGTAAACCCAGCTCACTATAACCTCGAATTCTTGGGCTCAAGCGACCCTTCTGCCTTAGCTTCCTGAGTAGCTAGGACTACAGGTACACACCACTATGCCTGGCCAATTTCTTTTTTACTTCTTGTAGAAACAGGATCTCATCATGTTGTCCAGACTGCTTGAACTCCTGGCCTCTCAAAGTTCTGGGGTAACAGGCATGACCCACCATATGTGCATGGGCATGATCTGATTTCTTTTTAATTAAAGTTGTCACAGTTATCAAAGTCTCATTACTGTTTAACACACATTTTACCACTCCTTTCCTACATAAACCCTCCAACCCAGCAACACGAGTCTCTTTTCTGTCTCTGGAAAAATCTCTTGTTTCCCCACTTTTGTATCTTCATTTGTACCATTCTCCCTTCTCCACACCATTCTAAATCCAACCAACTCTACAAGGCCTAGTTCAAAACCTTGAGACAGTCCCCCAGATCACCTCAGCCTTTAGGAGATCTGCCTCCTCTCAATTCTCACCACTTGCCTTGACTATAGTTTGCTTTTATCAAATCTCCTTTGTGCTTTTAATAGTTTGGACATGAGTATGGGGCATGTCAGTGTGAGGTAATGCAGAGAGTTCTGGATATGGAACCAGAAAACCTGTATTTAAGTCCTGATGCCCCCCGCCCCCACTTCCTAGCCATGTGATTTTGGGCAAATCTCTTTGCCTCCTTCTCTGGCCCTCAGTTCCCTCATCTGTAAAACGCAATTCAAACAACCAGGTATACTTCACGCATCCTAACCTCTGCTATCTACAGAATAAAATTCACTTTGGGCTTGACCCCATTCTACAGATACATTTTAGGACTTATATATTATTTGAGAACATAAAAGGAGACTATAAGCATTAGGAACTGGCATAGGTTCACTATGAAGAGTTCTTCAAGCTGGGTGTGATGCCTCACACCTGTAATCCCAGCACTTTGGGAGGCTGAGGCAAGCAGGTAGCTTGAGCTCATGAGTTCAAGACCAGCCTGGGCAACATGACGAAACCCTGTCTCTATCGAAAATACAAAAAAATTAGCCTGTCGTGGTGAAGTGTGCCTGTAGTCCCAGCAAGTTGGGAGACTGAGGTGGGAGGATCATTTAACCTGGGAGGCAGAGGTTGCAGTGAGCCGAGATCATACTACTGCACCCCAGCCTGGGCAACAAAGTGAGACTAAAAGAAACAAAACAAAACAAAACAAACTTCTTCAGTCTAAACAGTTCATTTCCTTTTCCAATCGTTTACTGACAGATAAGGAGAGGGCTTGAGAAATGTCTACTGAATTAGAATATAATATACACAGTAATTAGACTATAATATATACAATTAAACTAGCCAGGCAGTCAGACTGCTTGCTTTTCCCATAGTGCCCTTCTAAGGGAATGTCTTCATCATAAATGGCCATGTTGATACCATGTGGTCCTGCTTCCTGGGGCCATACCTAATTGGACTATGGATGGACATCTGTCTCAATGTGGATTAATGCATAGATTGACCATAAGCTGTGAAATGGCTTAGTGAAGATTCTGCCTTGAAACAGTTTTAGGGAGTGAGTCCTCTAGTTGGTAGCTAGAGCAGCAGCTGGAAGAAATAGACACAAGGAAGGTTAAGATGAGGAGGAGGTACAAGCAGAGGAGTCAGAAGCAGCAGGAACAGTAAAGTGAAGCTAAGTCACCAGGATGTGAGTTCTAAAGGAAGAAGCAATAGATCCTACTGCTGAGGGCTCAAGGAGGTTTAGGCTTTTGAGTTGCCTTGGGTTCTAAATGACTTTCCCATTGTTTTTTTTTTTTTTTTTTTTTTTTTTTTTTGAGACGGAGTCTTGCTCTGTAGCCCGGGCTGGACTGCAGTGGCCGGATCTCAGCTCACTGCAAGCTCCGCCTCCCGGGTTCACGCCATTCTCCTGCCTCAGCCTCCCGAGTAGCTGGGACTACAGGCGCCCGCCACCTCGCCCGGCTAGTTTTTTGTATTTTTAGTAGAGACGGGGTTTCACCGTGTTAGCCAGGATGGTCTCGATCTCCTGACCTCGTGATCCGCCCGTCTCGGCCTCCCAAAGTGCTGGGATTACAGGCTTGAGCCACCGCGCCCGGCCCCCATTGTTCTTTTATAAGGCATTTGCTTCACCTGTTTTCCTTACTTATGCTAAAGTACAATATAGTCTTCACAATAATAATCTGCAAGTATCTTTGGTCCTTGCCGGCTAAAAACGCCTGACACGACAATACATCTGGATTTCAGTAAAGGCATGCTACTAGGTTACTTAAGTTACTCAGTACTTGTACTGAGAACAAAATGGAACCATGTGAGTTAGACAATCAAACTAAAAGACAGGCAATTAATAGATTCAGGCCAGGCAAACATCCTATGGCAGGCTTCTCAAAAAAAATTTAACCCTTTCCCTAGTGGCCATGATAGGTTAAAATTAAAAAGACTGCCAACACCAAGTACTAACGAGGATGTGAAATAACTGGAACTCTCTTACACTGCTGATGGGAGTGTAAATTCAACAACTGCTTGGAAAAACTGTCTGGCAGTAGCTACTAAAGCTAAACATATATATGGACACCCAAGTACCCAAAATAAATTATTGCTTACTTCTACCAAAAGGCATGTACAAGAATGTTCATAGCAGTTTTATTCATAATAAAAATGAAATAACACAAATATTCATCATCAGTATAATAGATACAATGTAGTTCATTCAGAATACTTTACAGCAGGGGTCCCCAACCGCCAGGCTGCAGACTGGTAACATTCCCCGGCCTATTAGGAACCAGGCCACACAGTAGGAGGTAAGCAGCAGGCAAGGGAGGGAAGCTTCATCTGTATTTACAGCTGCTTCCCATTGCTCACATTACCATCTGAGCTCCGCCTCCTGTCAGATCAGCAGTGGCATTAGATTCTCATATGAGCGTGAACCCTATTGTGAACTGCACGTGGGAGGGATCTAGGCTGCGCAATCCTTATGAGACTCTAACTAATGCCTGATGATCTGAGGTGGAACAGTTTCATCCTGAAACCATTCCATCCCCACCTCTTCCAGGAAACCGGCCCCTGGTGTCAAAAAGGTTGGGGACTGCTACTTTACAGCAATGGAGGAAAATATTGATATTCACAACATAAATAAATCTTTAAGAATGATAATATGAAACCCAAAAGTAGGCAAAACTGATTTCAAATAAATAATATAACTGCTCTTAAGGGGGTCAGAGTAACTCCTGAACATAGTACTTTGACTAAATAACTTCTGTTTACAAACAAAATGCAAAAAAAAAAAAAAAAAAAAAAAAAAAAATTAACTACTTTGTAGGTTATTTTCTTTCACTGCATGGGTGTATCAATTCTGAAAGTATTTTGTATATATTGTGGGACCATGCAAATAAGGAAATAAATGAATGTTGCTGGGAGCCAGAATGCTCACTGTAGTTGAAGGAAACACAAATATAGAATGAGAGAAGGCAAAGAGAAACCCTGTGGATATCAGGTTAGAATTAGAGTTTTCAGTATGAACTCAGAGTTTTACACACACACACACACACACACACACGGGTTGAGTTAAACCAACATGAAATTGCCTAGTAGCACTGACACCCCAGCAGCAATGAGTTTACTTGGTGCACAGACCCTGGCTTTTAAATACTATTCAACTAAGAGGGATCAGAGCTCTTTGGAGAAAAGGCTGATTCTAGGGTTGGGATGAGGAAAGAATAATTTGAGCCTGGAACATGTATTTGTACCACAAAGTAATAAAAGAGTAATGGAGACATGTCAAAAGGAAACTAGCCAGCCTGAAACAGCTCCCACTAGCTAAATCAGGGAAAACTTGAGCTCCAAAATGAATAATGACAATAGTAGATTACAGCCCATTGAATAAAATAAAAATCCACAGTACATACTGAGCAGTAAATATATATAGGAAAGCAGGGAAAGGTCTTTCTTATAGTAGGATGCCAAAAATAATAAATGTAAAAAGAATAATTGGGCTAGAAAATAGTTTTGCAATCATTAGTTAATTCAGACAAGAATCATCAATGCACGTTAAAACTACTGGGCAAAAGTCTGAAGAGTAAAAGGATATTCACATAGTCTTAAAGTATTTCTTCATAGATTACTTCTTAATTACAAAGAATAAATGGTAGCCTTATAGCAGAGAAAGGAGGCAAGCACCACCTTACACAAGAAATGTAGGTTAGCATCACTAATAATGGGCCAAACTGAGATCAGGTGCCCCCTCACATGATGCATTAAAGACAGACACAACATCACTTATTTAGTATTCCTGCCAAAAGTGTGTAAGTGAAATGTAATCATGAGGAAAAATCAGATAAAACCAATTGGGGGACATTATATACAAAACAACTGTCCTGTACTCTTAAAAAATGTCAATGTCATAAGAGATAATGAAAATCTATTCCAGAATAAAGGGGGCAAGGAGACATGACAACTAAATGCAATATATGATCCTGAACTGGATGCTAGATCAAAGTGAAGAACTGTCATAAAAGATATCGTTGAGACAACTGGAAAAATATACAGAAGCTCTGTAGATTGGGTAAGAGTATTCTATCAATGTTAAATTATTTTAAAAAGAGAAAGGACACAAATGTGGCAAAATGTTAATACATTCTGTGTCTGGGTGAAGGGATTTGTGGAATTCTTTGTGTTATTCTTGCAACTCTTCCTTGAGTTTGAAATCATTACAAAATAAAAAGTTAAGCAAAATTAATCTGTGGTGAAAGTTTAGAATAATGGTTATTTTGGGATGGGTATATCCAGGAGGCTTACTGAAGTGCCTAATTTGGGTGATTACATGGGTGTATACACATATAAAAGGTCACTGAGTTGAATATTTAAGATTTAATCATTTTACTGTATGTGAGTTACACTTCAACCAAAAAAAAAGCAAAAAAACAAGGATAGCTTCCTTCTTAAGCCTAAGTGAGGAAAGTGGCCAAGCATCAGAGCCTACATGAGAAAAGTGGCTAAGAAGGGGCAGCAAGGGCCCAGTGGAGGTTCAGAGCCTGGCTGGACAGCTGTGGCCTGCTGGGGAAGCAACCTGTGCAAGGAAGGTAGTCAGCAGGACTGTGGTGCAATGGGTTGGTTTCATACAGGAGAACTGAGCAAGTCAGTAAATGTACTGAAGATAACGGGAGCCAGGTTGCTCATAGTCAGGGAAGTGAATTACAACTGAAGGAGCGAGATATAGAAGGAACTCTGTAGTGTTGCATTATAACTTCAGACACTGGTGTGAACTCATTGTTTTCAAGGTAGACACAGAAATAGAAACAAATATATATAGAAAAGTAGCGCTGTGTGTGTGTGTCTGTGTATGCACAAACTCACGTTTTTCTCACGTTTTCTCTCACATATTTTCTCAGCTTTGTCCACTGAGAGAGCCTGTGAGCAGCAATCTCCAATGATATAAGCACATCCAGACCTGAGACTGATGAACTGATTGATTTTTTGTAGAGACAAGGTCTTACGATGTGGCCCAGACTGGTCTCAAACCCCTGGGCTCAAGCGATCCTCCTACCTCCCAGCCTCCCAAAGTGTTGGGATTACAGGCATGAGCCACTGTGCCCAGCTGACTTTTATTTATTTTATTTTTATTTTTTTTGAGACAGAGTCTTGCTCAGTTGTCCAGTCTAGAGTGCAGTGGCGCAATCTCGGCTCACTGCAAGCTCTGCATCCCGGGTTCACACCATTCTCCTGCCTCAGCCTCCCGAGTAGTTGGGACTACAGGCGCGCACCACCACGCCCGGCTAATTTTTTGCATTTTTAGTAGAGATGGGGTTTCACCGTGTTAGCCAGGATGGTCTCGATCTCCTGACCTCATGATCCACCTGCCTCGGCCTCCCAAAGTGCTGGGATTACAGGCGTGAGCCACTGTGCCCGGCCTGACTTTTATTTCTAAAAATCATTCTCCACTAAAAATTATTGTTGGAGAAATGGCTGATTCTAGGACTGAGGCAGGGAAAGTACAAGGTGAACCTGTAGCATCTTGTATCAGAGAGCAAAAAAAAGTGCTCAAAAAATGATGGAGGTATGTCAAATGACACAGAAGCAAACTTGAAGGAGTTCCCACTGGCTAAATATAAGACAAATTGAGCATCAAAATAAATAATGATACTCATTGGAATATAAGCCAGAGACTGAAACAGAAATCTTCCTACGTGAAGCTCTTACCTAGAGGCATCTTGTGGTATACCAAGGAATGTGGCCCTCAATTTGGCCTACCTAAACTTCTGATCAACAAATAGGATCAAGACTGAAGGTTTGCTTACTAAATACACAGAATTTATAATGCTGGTAGAGACAGCCAGTACCTTGGATGGAATGCTCTGGACTCAAAGAGATGAACAAGTAGAAACACAAAGGTTATAATTTAAAATGTGAATTCCTACACTCAGTTTCAAAAAATAAGTTGTAGAGATGTAGAATTGGCAAGAAATAACTAAAGAGCATTTCTTGTGAAAAAAAATTCATACTTGCAATTTGAGTCAGCAATGTGACATAGCTTCTCAAAAAATAGGATCCTGGGCCGCATTACATTTTTGCCCACAAAAATGAACTGATCCTAGTGTCCTCTGTGCTGGTCACATCATATTTGGAGCACTGTGGTCAGTTCTGGACTCTCTCTCACATTTTAAGATACTGAATTTAAGGAATAATAAGATCAAAGTAACCAGAATATTAAAACATGTAGAAATTGTCATATGATGAGCTGCTGAATAAACAATACATGTTAAGCCTGGAAAAAAACATTTGTAGGGACGTGGTAGATGGAGGTGCATATAACTCTTCAAATAATTGAAAGACAGTCACATAGAAAACTTGTTCTGCAAGGTTCCAGATGGTAAAACAGTGTTATTAACATAGAGTGTGGTCTAATAAGCAGAAGAACCTTTTTAACACAGAGCTATTCTAAAACAGAGTGGTCTATCTTGTAAGGTGGTGAGCTACTACCCATTATGGGAAGCATTTAAGTACAGACGGGGTGACTGCCTCTCAAAGCTAATTACTGAAATCCTTTCGAGTTCTGAATTTCTGTATCTGGCCTACTACTGGCTAGACATTTTTTCTAAGCCACCATCTTCTTTGGTCTCCCTGTCTATCTTTTAGGATCTTTTTTCCAAGTGGGCAAAAATTCTGAAAATAAATATTTGCATATAGATAAATTCTGGAGTAGGACTATGCCTAGAATGGGGGTGAAAAGGGGGAGAGGAAGCTTCCAACTTTTTCCAGAAAAACACTACAGAGTTAGGAAAAATGTGAGGAGCACTTGGGGATAAAAAGGAAGCATGCCAAGAAGATAGTAAAACATAAAAACACTATTATAGACTGATTGGATGAACGTCCCCAATTCTTACTCCTCCTCATATCCACATCCTTTGCCATGAACTGCCTTCCCATTCAGAGACAGTTTACCAGCCCGTCAGCTTTTGACTTTGGACTCAGCCATGTGACTTGCTTGGGTAACTAGATGTTAGCAAATGTGACACAAGCAGAGATTTGAAAAATCATTTGTATATTTACGCTCATTTTTGCTCTCTGCCCTCTGCCCCTGCCATGAGAACTTGCCCAGGCTACCCTGTGCAATGATGAGATGTGTGGAACAGTGCTGAGCCACTCCCAGTTGTCCTAATCAAAGATCAGCCAAGACCTAGGCATGTGAGCAAGCCCTGCCAAGACCAGAAGAGCCACTCAGCTGAGGCACAGACACATGAACAAATAACTGTTTCTCGTAGTAGAACCTAGAAGTTTTTAAACTACTAGGTTATGAGTGATTTGATATGTAGCATTACTGTGGCAATTGATAACTGATTTAAAACATCCACTAACATTTGTCTGGCACTGAAAGGTTTCCAAGTGTATTCACTGTCAATGCCCTGCAGCCCAAGATTACCAGGAACATGTGTGTAGTTGAACAGACTGGGTTTACTACTTATTGCTGTGAAGGAGAACACACACTACAGGAAACCATGGAGCATCTCTGGGAGGTGGAGGCTGCCGTGAGTCGAGATCATACCATTGCACTCCAGCCTGGAACATATTAGAAAGGACTTTATTAGACAGAAGAGTAGTATGTTTAGTGTTTTATGGCTTGGACAATGTTCTTGTTTTGTCTGTGTTCAGACATGATTACAAAATGGTCTTATTTTTGTCTTGATCCATCATGGTCACAGAGTGGCCTTGTCTGATGCTGATGTTTTGTGAAGTAGTATATGTTCAACAGGAGAACATCAAGACCTACCTGAGTGCCAGGCCAGCTCACAGCAACACAAAGGCCCAGTGACTGAGAATACTAGGCCAGTTCCTGGATGCCAGGGAATGACTTTCTCTTTATCATTTATACAGAACCCTATTTGATCCACAAAATAGCCCTAAAAGTTGGTTTTATTATGACTTTTTTAAATAGGTGAGGAAATTGAGGCTCATGGACATTAAGAGCCTGGTCCGAGGTCTAACATATGTAAGCTGTCTGACCTTGGGCATGAAGCCTGTACTTTTTGAACCTTTGCTTCTTCACTGTAAAATGGGTGTAGTAATATTTGCCCCACGATAGTGAAGATTACATGAGATCAAATATGCCGAAGAACCCAACCCACCTCCTAGTAACTAGAAGTGGTTCAACCAATATTACTACTTCCATCTCCCTTGATATTCCCACTCTTTTCATATTATGAGGCCTCTGGAAAACATCTTTATATGGAATCTATATCAAGGTAATTTTCATTGTTGTGATTTTAAATACTGGGCCTCTCTTCAGAGAGGTTCCCCTACATGAGGCTATTTCATAGTTCAGCTGGTTCCACAGCGGCTCAGCTCTATACAAGCCACTAGTGTCCATGTGCAGAAAGATCTTGTGTATATGCTCAACTCTCATATGATGTGATGAGTATAGCTAAATGGGCAGGGATGCATGGGTAGATCAGCCTTGAGATCAGAAGGCTGAACATAACCTCAGAATATTAAAAGTTATGGGCTACATGGAATAAACTATCGCTCAAACCAGTGTTCCTCCAGCAAGAAAACCACAGGCACATAGAAAGGGTGGAACTAAATATCTTGCTCAGCCTCCATGACACTGAGGGTGTCAGAGAAATGGTCTGAGTCTTAATTCTGGTCTTAGCTCTTGCCTGGGATTCTGCAGCAGCTTCCTTGTGCTCCTCTCTCCTCTGATCTCTCCCCCACTCTGTCCAAATGGTCTCCTTAAGTACAAGTGAATTATTTTGCTCCACATTGCCCAAGTCCAAATTCCTTTGTCTGGTATTAAGATCTTCCATGGTCTAGACCCAATGCAGTTCTCTAGCCTCTTTCCCCAATAAAATTACCCACAAGTACTTGCATTCCTATCTCATCAAACCCCTCCACACAGCATCCGACCAACCCACTCCTCATCATGCCCAACTTGTGCTGTGCTCTCAGTTCAGTGTACCTTCACCACTCATCCTTGAGAAGGAAGGAGAAAGGAGAAGAAAAGGAAAATAATTGCATTTATTGATTACTAAACCTATTCTAGGTACTTTTTGTGGATTAACACATTATATCTACATTTTATAGATTAACTGAGAAATAGGATGATTAAATACCTTGACAAAAAGCACATAGCTAGTAAGTGGATGGGCCACTTCATAAGTAATTGCTTCCTCCTCTGGGTCCTGCTATAGAAATAGCACTTATTCTACTTATTATTAAGTGGTTTTCAAATCTGTCTCTTCCCAAATTATATTGATTATAACTTTCTTAATCATGAGGGCTATATTTCATTCATTTCTATCCCCCGTGGCTTGCACAGTGCTGTGTACATAGTAGGTCCTAATGAGAGGTTTGTTGAATTGAAGCCACTTCTCTGGGTACCCCTCACTGCTCCTGGCTCAGAAGCTGACACATTAGTATTCAGGAAATGCTAAATGAATGACAGTGAATTTATCTCTGAACTTCCTGAGCTCCTCACCAGGGTCTTGTAAATGCATCGAACTCTGTAAGTAATGGCTGAATTCAGAGACTGATGACCCTTCAGACGTTAAGAATTTGAGTCAGTGGCTAAACAGAATGGCCTCCCAAAACATCACAGGTAGATCCCACAAGGCCTGGGGAAAAGTTCGTTGGGTGATGCCACAGGGCAGAGACAGTTAAAAAGTGGGCCTGTAGTGTATGGGGAAAGGCAGCACAGCCCCTTCCTGTCTCCATTCCATCCCCAACAACAACCAGATGACAGGCTGACTCTGAGCCATTTGTGCACAGAGCCCAAGAATCTTTGCCTTTGCTACAGCTGCACAGCAGAGCTTGGCTGGGCCATTGCCAGGCATGAGGCACAAACACGTGAACATAGCCCCTGATCAAGAGGCCCTCTGGCACCCCAGAGCCCCTCACAGTAAGGATCACTTTTGCTTTTTTGATTAAAACAAAACAAAACATATTGAGGCCAGGTCCTAAAGCTTTACTCTTTCTGGGATTTAAAAAGTCAATAACGAAGATAAGATGTGACAGAGAGATCAAAGCTTATCATAGCAAGTGTATACAATATAACATTGAACACAGCAGCAAGAATGATGAATATATCTTTTGCAGCTGACTGGTGCCATGTAACCCAGCCTGACAGACTCCCTTCCTAGGCACAGCCCGACAAGTCAGCAGACTTAGGAGTGCTGCCGTCCTGTTCCCAGGGGCAGCTTGCTAGAATCCCACTGCCAGAAGTCCAGTTCCTAGCTGAATGATGACCACAGTGACCTTCTTGATCTACTGACGTGACTGCAACTTTTCTGGTACAAAACAAAGTTGTAGATTATCAGGTTCTGTTCTGGGTGACATACACATACATAATAATTTTTAAATAAAGTTTTTTTTTAGGTTATAAAATATACACTTATTGCAAAGAATATAATAAGGAAAACAAAAACACCCATAATCCCACTGCTCACTTAACATGTGGTGTATTCCCTTTAGTCCTTTCCTATCAATGTTTGTCTTCATGTGAATAAAATACATATGATTTCAGAAACACAGCTTATAGTCGTATTATATATTCAGTTTTATATCATGACCTTTGCATTTAACATGTTATGTTTCCCATATCAGTTTCACTGAAAATGTGATTTTTCCCATATCATTGTTTCATTGAAAATGTGATTTTCCTATGATGCTATAAAGCATCATAGGAATATGCCTTATTTCACTATTTCTCTTCTACGGGGTACCTACATTATTTTCAATATCTTACCATTATAAAGTGTGTGGTGAACAAAAAATCTTAACTTATATCTCTAATTATTTCCTTGGGATAAGTTTTCTAAAATAGAATTCTTGAAAAAAGGGCTATGAATCTCTTTAAGACAACTACACAATTTGGGGAGTACATTTTATTAGGATCATTGACAAAATGAACCACATGCAGAAGAAAAAGAACAAAATGGGGAAAAGGTAACAATACTGAAATGATAATATTGGCTAACATATATGGGGTGTATATAATGTCACAGGAAAAGTGCTTAGGAATTTTGTTTGCATGCATTAGCTCATTTAATCTGTGATTTAATCCTATAAAGTATACGTACATAAGGAAACCAAAGTTCAGAGAAGTTAACTTTTTCAATATTGTAGTTCATAGGTGGCATAGCTGCAGTTTAAATCAAATTATGGTATAATTCCAGAAAGTACACTTAATGCTATGCTACAACATATCACATAAAAATAAAGGGGAAAAATGAGTGTTTTCAGTCTGGAGAAGAGACGACTTGGATAGTACAAGTACTGGGATAGTATAGAATAGGACAAGGGAAATCAGACAGCAGAATGAGATGGTACAGTGAGGATCAATGGATAGAAATAGTGGGCGGATCACTTGAGGTCAGGAGTTTGAGACAAGCCTGGTGAACATGGTGAAACCCTGTCTCTACTAAAAATACAAAAAAAATTAGCTGGGCATGGTGGTGTGCACCTGTAGTACCAGCTACTAGAGAGGCTGAGGCACAAGAATCACTTGAACCCAGGAGCAAGAGGTTGGAGTGAGCCAAGATCACACCACTGCACTCCAGCCTGGGCGACAGAGCAAGATTCTGTCAAAAGAAAAGTTTAAAATGTCAAAGTACACCTTAATATTAGGCCATTCTAAAAATAAAGTTCTACCAAAAATCAAAGGAGTGTCTCCAGGTGGGCCTAATCTAATCACACATGCCCTTTAAAAGTTGAGAGTTTTCTCTGGCTGATGGCAGAAGGAGAAATCAGGAAGACTAGGAGCACAAGAAGGATGTAAGGGACCATTGCTGGGTCTGAAGATGTGGTGCTACCTACAAGAACTGGAGAGCAGCATCTATTGCTGACAACAACTCAAGGCTGACAACCAGCAAAGATACAGGGACCTCAGTCCTATAATCTCAAAGAACTGACATCTGCCAACAATTGGAACAAGCTTAGAAGCCGATTCTTCCCTAGAGTCTCCAGATAAGAATCCAGTCCAGCTGACACCTTGATTTAGGCTCCGTGAAATCTTAAACAGAAAGCCTAGCCAATCCCATCCAGACTTCTGGCTTACAGTACTGTGAACTATTAATTATGTGGTGTTGTAAGCCACTAAGTTTGTGGTAATTTGTTATGCAGCAAGACAGAACTAATACAATGGGTAAGTGAATAAACAAAGCATAGTACAACCATATAATGGAATACCACTAATCAATACAAAAGCAACAATCTACTGATACACATAACATGAATGAATCTCAAAAACCACTGTGCCGAGTGAAGGAAGCCAGGCACAAAAAAGTAAATAGTGCATGATTTCATTAATACGAAACTCTAGGAAAGTCAAATCTGATTTACAGTGATAGAAAGCAGGCAAAAAAACAAATCTAATGTATAGCAATAGAAAGGCTGTGGTTGGGGTGGATTGGTTGACTGATCCTGTCCCCTTCCTGTCTGACTTTTCTGCCTCCACCTGCAGCCTCAGCCTAGCATGGAGAATGGGGAGGCCCACTTACAAAACACACCAGTATATATTCATTTCTTTCTCTGCCACTTTAACAAGACTAAGGACCCTATTAACCCCTAATGTGGGTAAACAGTCTATCAAAAGCACAATTTGAAACCTTAAAATACATTCCAGAAGGGAATAACCAAGTTTTCAAAAAGCTATGCTACATCGATTTCTCTTGTCAAGTTCCTTTTAACAATATGTCCCATTTATAAAGGGGCCACACTGGCAGGGCTGAGCATTCATGATAATTTAACACTATTAAAAATATATATTTTAAACAAGTAGGCAGCAATGGTGACTGAGAAACTCAGGAATCTGGCCCTGTCTTGCCTTCAAGCAATATACAGGTCAAATATTTTTGAATGAATTCCTTGTTCTAGCAGATCTAAAGTGAAGCTGTGAACATAAGCTGTCACCCTCTGCCACACACAGCAGGAAGGGTGCACGGCAGGGAGAAAGGAACATGAGCTCTGCAGTCACAGACTGTCAGGAAGCTACTGCAGTAGTCCAGGTGAGAGTAGGTTGAACTTCAGGTTCTATCACAATCTTCTGTGAACTTAGCCAAGTTACTAAGACTTTCTGGGCCTCAGTTTTCTCATCCGCATACTAGGAATTATAGTTCTAATCTCACAGGACTATCATAAGGGTTGAATTCAGTTAACTATTATTTAGCATCTTGGACAAAGTAGATGCTTACACGATGGTTCACTTGCCCCTTTGTCCACTGAATATTGTTGAGGGGTAGGAAAACATTCTTCCCCCCAGACCCCCTGCATATTTCATTAAGAAACATTAGATGGGGCCAGGCGCGGTGGCTCACGCCTGTAATCCCAGCACTTTGGAAGGCCAAGGTGGGTGGATCACAAGGTCAGGGGATTGAGACCATCCTGGCTAACACGATGAAACCCCATCTCTACTAAAAATACAAAAAATTAACTGGGCATGGTGCCGGGCGCCTGTAGTCCCAGCTACTCGGGAGGCTGAGACAGGAAAATGGCGTGAACCTGGGAGGCGGAGCTTTCAGTGAGCCGAGATTGCGCCACTGCACTCCAGCCTGGGCGAAAGAATGAGGCTCCGTTTCAAAAAAACAAAAAACAAAAAACAAAAAACAAAAACATTAGATGGAAAAGAAAAACTCTTCCAAAACTCTGAGTTTAATTCTCTCTAAATGTGTTAGCTATGATAATTTTACGAGCAAACAAAAACATTTTTGTACCCATCAACAATTACTTTAGATCTCTAAAGGCCTGATATGGTTTGGTTCTGTGTCCCCACCAAATCTCATGTCAAATTGTAATCCCCAGTGTTGGAGGTGGGGCCTGGTAGGAGGTGACTGATCATGGGCGTGGCCCATCATGAATGATTTAGTACCACTCTCTCGGAGCTGTTCTCATGATAGTGAGTGAGTGATCGTGAGATCTGGTTGTTTAAAAGTATGTAGCACCTCCTCCTTCTCTCTCCTGCTCCTGCTCCAGCTATGTAAGACACGCCTGCTTCTTCTTTCCCTTCCACCATGATTGTAAGTTTCTTCGGGCCTCCCCAGAAGCAGAAACCACTATGCTCCCTGACAGCCTGCAGAACCCTGAGCCAATGAAACCTCTTTTCTTTATAAATTACCAAGTCTCAGATATCTCTTTACAGCAGTATGAGAACAGACTAATACCAGAGCACTTTAAAATCACTGTACATTTCCATTTTAATCAATATTTTGGTCCTAATCTAAAAAACGACTTTTTTCCCTTCTACAGTTTCAAAATTTCCATCAGCAATAATACAATCCAACATTTTCTGAGTTCTATGTGCCAAGTACAATGCTAAGAGTTTTACAAGAATTATTTCATTTAATCTTTACTAAAGCCCTACATTGCAGGTTCTATCATTATTTCTATTTTACAGATAATAAAACTAAGACTTAGAGAGTCTCAGTGATTTGTCCAAATCTACACTGAGGGTGTACCTATTAATATATCACCATACCATAACTCTTCTGTGAAATACAGCATCTCTAGCAGCAACAACAAGACTATGTAAGAAACTTCTTTGACTACCTTCACTTCATATCAGATTAGGAAAGTAACTTAGAAAGATATTCATTCATCAAACATTTAATGAGGCCAGGTATGGTGGCTCACACCTGTAATCCCAGCACTTCGGAAGGCTGAGGCAGGAGGATCACTTGAGGCCAGGAGTTCAAGACCAGCCAGGACAATATACTGAGACCCCCATCTCTAAAAAAAATTTAAAAATCAGCTAGGCATGGTAGTGCACACCTGTAGTCCTAGCTACTCAAGAGGCTGAGGTGGGAGGATGGCTTGAGCCCAAGAGTTCAAGGCTGCAGTGAGCTATGATGGCACAAGTACACTCCAGCCTGAATTTTGAGACTCTTGTCTCTAAACATGTACTATATGCCAGGCACTGTGCTGGCACTAGGGATACAGATAGAATGAAGACAATATCCCTACCTTCTAGGAGTTAAGAGTACAGTGGGCTAGAGTTTGCTTTAAACAATATTTCAAAGCTGACTGAAGTATCACCAAGTGGCAGTACACACAGTGGCTAACAGTGCAGGGTCTAGAAACAGACAGCCTGAGTTTGAATCCTGGCTCTGCCTTATTAGAGCTATGTGACCTTGGGCAAGTTGCTTAACTCTAAGCGTCTCAGTTTCCTTACCTAAAAAACAGGAATAACACAGTTGCCATTTTGCTAGGTTACCATGAGATGTGAATTAATTATGATATGCAAAATGCTTAGAGCATTATCTGTACAAAGGAAGTACCCTATATACGACAGCTATTCTTTTTTTTTTTTAATATACTTTAAGTTTTAGGGTACATGTGCACAACGTGCAGGTTTGTTACATATGTATACGTGTGCCATGTTGGAATGCTGCACCCATTAACTCGTCATTTACATTAGGTATCATTTACATTAGGTATATCTCCTAATGCTATCCCTCCCCTGACCCCGTCCCCACAATAGGACTTGGTGTGTGATGTTCCCCTTCCTGTGTCCAAGTGATCTCATTGTTCAATTCCCACCTGTGAGTGAGAACATGTGGTATTTGGTTTTCTGTTCTTGCAATAGTTTGCTGAGAATGATGATTTCCAGCTGTATCCATGTCCCCACAAAGGACACGAATTCATCCTTTTTTATGGCTACATAGTATTCCATGGTGTATATGTGCCACATTTTCTTAATCCAGTCTGTCACTGATGGACATTTGGGTTGATTCCAAGTCTTTGCTATTGGGAACAGTGCTGCAATAAACATACGTGTGCATGTGTCTTTACAGCAGTATGACTTATAATCCTTTGGGTATATCCCCAGTAATGGGATTGCTGGGTTAAATGGTATTTCTAGTTCTAGATCCTTGAGGAATCACCACACTGTTTTCCACAATGGTTGAACTAGTTTACAGTCCCACCAACAGTGTAAAAGTGTTCCTATTTCTCCACATCCTCTCCAGCACCTGTTGTTTCCTGATTTTTTAATGATTGCCATTCTAACTGGTGTGAGATGGTATCTCATTGTGGTTTTGATTTGCATTTCTCTGATGGCAAGTGATGATGAGCATTTTTTCATGTGTCTGTTGGCTGTATGAATGTCTTCTTTTGAGAAGTGTCTGTTCATATCCTTTGCCCACTTTTTGATGGTGTTGTTTGTTTTTTTCTTGTAAATATGATTGAGGGCTTTATAGGTTCTGGATATCATCCCTTTGTCAGATGAGTAGATTGCAAAAATTTTCTCCCATTCTGTAGGTTGCCTGTTCACTCTGATGGTAGTTTCTTTGGCTGTGCAGAAGCTCTTTAGTTTAATTAGATCCTATTTGTCAATTTTGGCTTTTGTTGTCGTTGCTTTTGGTGTTTTAGACATAAAGTCCTTGCCCATGCCTATGTCCTGAATGGTATTACCTAGATTTTCTCCTAGGGTTTTTACAGTTTTATTTCTAACATTTAAGTCTCTAATCCATCTTGAATTAATTTTCGTATAAGGAGTAAGGAAAGGATCCAGTTTCAGCTTTCTACTTATGGCTAGCCAATTTTCCCAGCACCGTTTATTAAATAGGGAATCCTTTCCCCATTTCTTGTTTTTGTCAGGTTTGTCAAAGATCAGATGGCTGTAGATGTGTGGTATTATTTCTGAGGGCTCTGTTCTGTTCCATTGGTCTACATGTCTGTTTTGGTACCAGTAACATGCTGTTTTGGTTACTGTAGCCTTGTAGTATAGTTTGAAGTCAGGTAGCGTGATGCCTCCAGCTTTGTTTTTTTGGCTTAGGATTGTCTCGGCAATGCAGGGTCTTTTTTGGTTCCATGTGAACTTTAAAGCACTTTTTTCCAATTCTGTGAAGAAAGTCATTGGTAGCTTAATGGGGATGGCATCAAATCTACAAATTACCTTGGGCAGTATGGCCATTTTCACAATATTGATTCTTCCTATCCATGAGCATGGTATGTTCTTCCATTTGTGTGCGTCCTCTTTTATTTCACTGAGCAGTGGTTTGTAGTTCTCCCTGAAGAGGTCCTTTACATCCCTTGTAAGTTGGATTACTAGGTATTTTATTCCCTTTCAAGTTATTGTGAATGGAAGTTCATTCATGATTTGGCTCTTTGTCTGTTACTGGTGTATAAGAATGCTTGTGATTTTTGCACATTGATTTTGTATCCTGAGACTTTGCTAAAGTTGCTTATCAGCTTAAGGAGATTTTGGGCTGAGACAATGGGGTTTTCTATATATACAATCATGTCGTCTGCAAACAGGGACAATTTGACTTCTTCTTTTCCTAACTGAATACCCTTGATTTCTTTCTCTTCCCTGACTGCTCTAGCCAGAACTTCCAACACTATGTTGAATAGGAGTGGGAAGAGAGGGCATCCCTGTCTTGTGCCAGTTTTCAAAGGGAATGCTTCCAGTTTTTGCCCATTCAGTATGATATTGGCTGTGGGTTTGTCATAAATAGCTCTTATTATTTTGAGATATGTTCCATCAATACCAAATTTATTGAGAGTTTTTAGCATGAAGGGCTATTGAATTTTGTCAAAGGCCTTTTCTGCATCTATTGAGATAATCATGTGGTTTTTGTCTTTGGTTCCGTTTATATGCTGTATTACGTTTATTGATTTGTGTATGTTGAACCAACCTTGCATCCCAGGGATGAAGCCCACTTGATCATGGTGGATAAGCTTTTTGATGTGCTGCTGGATTCGGTTTGCCAGTATTTTATTGAGGATTTTTGCATTGATGTTCATCAGGGATATTGGTCTAAAATTCTCTTTTTTTGTTGTATCTCTGTCAGGCTTTGGTATCAGGATGATGTTGGCTTCGTAAAATGAGTTAGGGAGGATTCCCTCTTTTTCTATTGATTGGAATAGTTTCAGAAGGAATGGTACCAACTCCTCCTTGTACCTCTGGTAGAATTCGGCTATGAATCCGTCTGGTCCTGGACTTTTTTTGGTTGGTAGGCTATTAATTATTGCCTCAATTTCAGAGCCTGCTATTGGTCTATTCAGGGATTCAACTTCTTCCTGGTTTAGTCTTGGGAGAGTGTAAGTGTCCAGGAAATTATCCATTTCTTCTAGGTTTTCTAGTTTATTTGCGTAGAGGTGTTTATAGTAGTCTCTGATGGTAGTTTGTATTTCTGTGGGGTCGGTGATGATATCCCCTTTATCATTTTTTATTGCATCTATTTGATTCTTCTCTCTTTTCTTCTTTATTAGTCTTGCTAGCGGTCTATCAATTTTGTTGATCTTTTCAAAACAACCAGCTCCTGGATTCATTAATTTTTTGGAGGGTTTTTTGTGTCTCTATCTCCTTCAGTTCTGCTCTGATCTTAGTTATTTCTTGCCTTCTGCTAGCTTTTGAATGTGTTTGCTCTTGTTTCTCTAGTTCTTTTAATTGTGATGTTAGGGTGTCAATTTTAGATCTTTCCAGCTTTCTCTTGTGGGCATTTAGTGCTATAAATTTCCCTCTACACACTGCTTTAAATGTGTCCCGGAGATTCTGGTATGTTGTATCTTTGTTCTCATTGGTTTCAAAGAACATCTTTATTTCTGCCTTCATTTCGTTATGTACCTAGTAGTCATTCAGGAGCAGGTTGTTCAGTTTCCATGTAGTTGAGCGGTTTTCATTGAGTTTCTTAGTCCTGAGTTCTAGTTTAATTGCACTGTGGTCTGAGAGACAGTTTGTTATAATTTCTGTTCTTTTACATTTGCTGAGGAGTGCTTCACTTCCAACTATGTGGTCAATTTTGGAATAAGTGTGATGTGGTGCTGAGAAGAATGTATATTCTGTTGATTTGGGGTGGAGAGTTCTGTATATGTCTATTAGGTCCGCTTGGTGCAGAGCTGAGTTCCATTCCTGGATATCCTTGTTAACTTTCTGTCTCGTTGATCTCTCTAATGTTGACAGTGGGGTGTTAAAGTCTCCCATTATTATTGTATGGGAGTCTACATCTCTTTGTAAGTCTCTAAGGACTTGCTTTATGAATCTGGGTGCTCCTGTATTGGGTGCATATATATTTAGGATAGTTAGCTCTTCCTGCTGAATTGGTTTTATGTAATGGCCTTCTTTGTCTCTTTTGATCTTTGATGGTTTAAAGTCTGTTTTATCAGAGACTAGGATTGCAACCCCTGCTTTTCTAAATTTTCCATTTGCTTGGTAGATCTTCCTCCATCCCTTTATTTTGAGCCTATGTGTGTCTCTGCATGTGAAATGGGTCTCCTGAATACAGCAGACTGATAGATCTTGACTCTTTATCCAATTTGCCAGTCTGTGTCTTTTAATTGGACCATTTAGTCCATTTACATTTAAGGTTAATATTGTTATGTGTGAACTTGATCCTGTCATTATGATATGAGCTGGTTATTTTGCTCATTAGTTGATGCAGTTTCTTTCTAGCATTGATGGACTTTACATTTTGGCATGTTTTTGCAATAGCTGGTATCTGTTTTTCCTTTCCATGTTTAGTGCTTCCTTCAGGATCTCTTTTAGGGCAGGCCTGGTGGTGACAAAATCTCTACGCATTTGCTTGTCTGTAAAGGATTTTATTTCTTCTTCACTTATGAAACTTAGTTTGGCTGGATATGAAATTCTGGGTTTAAAATTCTTTTCTTTAAGAATGCTGAATATGGGCCCCCACTCTCTTCTGGCTTGGAGAGTTTCTGCCGAGAGATCCGCTGTTAGTCTGATGGGCTTCCCTTTGTGGGTAACCCGGCCTTTCTCTCTGGCTGCCCTTAACATTTTTTCCTTCATTTCAACTTTGGTGAATCTGACAATTATGTGTCTTGGAGTTGCTCTTCTTGAGGAGTATCTTTGTGGCGTTCTCAGTATTTCCTGAATTTGAATGTTGGCCTGCCTTAGTAGGTTGGGGAAGTTCTCCTGGATGATATCCTGCAGAGTGTTTTCCAACTTGGTTCCATTTTCCCCGTCACTTCCAGGCACACCAATCAGACATAGATTTGGTCTTTTCACATAATCCCATATTTCTTGGAGGCTTTTTTCATTTCTTTTTACTCTTTTTTCTCTACACTTCTCTTCTCACTTCATTTCATTCATTTGATCTTCAATTGCTGATACTCTTTCTTCCAGTTGATCAAGTAGGTTACTGAAGCTTGTGCATTTGTCACATAGTTCTCATGTTATGGTTTTCATCTCTATCAGTTCTTTTAAGGACTTCTCTACATTGGTTATTCTAGTTAGCCATTTGTCAAATCTTTTTTCAAGGTTTTTAGTTTCTTTGTGCTGGTTACATAGTTCCTCCTTTAGCTCTGAGAAGTTTGATCGACCGAAGCCGCCTTCTCTCAACTCGTCAAAGTCATTCTCCGTCCAGCTTTGTTCCGTTGCTGGCGATGAGCTGCATTCCTTTGGAGGGGGAGATGCACTCTGATTTTTTGAATTTTCAGCTTTTCTGCACTGCTTTTTCCCCATCTTTGTGGTTTTATCTGCCTTTGGTCTTTGATGATGGTGACGTACTGATGGGGTTTTGGTGTGGGTGTCCTTTCTGTTTGTTAGTTTTCCTTCTATCAGTCAGGAACCTCAGCTGCAGGTCTGTTGGAGTTTGCTTGAGGTCCACTCCAGACCCTGTTTGCCTGGGTATCAGCAGCGGAGGCTGCAGAAGATAGAATATTGCTGAACAGCGAGTGTTGCTGTCTGATTCTTGCTCTGGAAGCTTCGTCTCAGGGGTGTACCCAGCCGTAGGTACACCCTGAGGTGTGAGGTGTCGGTCTGCACCTAGTGGGGGATGTCTCCCAGTTAGGCTACTCAAGTGTCAGGGACCCACTTGAGCAGGCAGTCTATCTGTTCTCAGATCTCAACCTCCGTGCTGGGAGATCCACTGCTCTCTTCAAAGCTATCAGACAGGGACATTTACCTCTGCCAAGGTTTCTGCTGCTTTTTGTTTAGCTATGCCCTGTCCCCAAAGGTGGAGCCTACAGAGGCAGGCAGGCAGGCAGGCCTCCTTGAGCTGTGGTGCGCTCCACCCAATTCAAGCTTCCCAGCAGGTTTGTTTACCTACTTAAGCCTCAGCAATGGTGGGCATCCCTCCCCCAGCCTCGCTGCCACCTTGCAGTTAGATCTCAGACTGCTGTGCTAGCAATGAGGGAGGCTCCGTGGGTGTGGGACCCTCTGGGCCAGGTATGGGATATAATCTCCTGGTGTGCCGTTTGCTAAGACCCTTGGTAAAGTGCAGTATTAGGGTATGAGTTACCCGATTTTCCAGGTGTTGTGTATCTCAATTTCTTTTGGCTAGAAAAGGAATTCCCTTCCCCCTTGCACTTCCCAGGTGAGGCGATGCCTTGCTGTGCTTCAGCTCTCGCTGGTTGGGCTGTACCCGCAGACCAGTGCCAACTGTCCGACACGCCCCGGTGAGATGAAACCGGTACCTCAGTTGAAAATTCAGAAATCACCTGTCTTCTGTGTCGTTCACGCTGGGAGTTGAAGGCTGGAGCTGCTCCTATTCGGCCATCTCACGACAGCTATTTTTTTTTTTTTATACTTTAAGTTCTAGGGTACATGTGCACAACGTGCAGGTTTGTTACATAGGTATACATGTGCCATGTTGGTGTGCTGCACCCATTAACTCGTCATTAACATTAGATATATCTCCTAATGCTATCCCTCCCCCCTCCGCCCTCCCCACAATAGGACCCGGTGTGTGATGCTCCCCTTCCTGTGTCCAAGTGATCTCATTGTTCAATTCCCACCTATGAGTGAGAACACGACACCTATTCTTAATACTGACAAAACATCAATCTCAGCATTGTTATCATCCTGAATATATTTTTAAATTTTATCATCTCTTTCAACAAAATCTATGTACTTACAGCAGCTAAAAGTCATCTAACTTTCCTATTTGATATATGCTAATGGCTCCAATTGCATTTATTATTAAACTAAAATCTACTGTTTATTCTCTAATAACCTTTTAGCTTATTGAGTCAATGGTTCAGTGACTCTACCTAGGGGATTAGCAGAGAAGTACAACATACTTCTGACCATTCTAAGTGCTTTGTCAACCATAAACGTTCATACAAACATGAACTACTGGTGTTATTACACCAGTTACAACCACCAGGTGGTCATACCTGTAGGTATATTTATGTGTGGGGAAGCATACAATGAGGAGACTAGCCTTAGGAAATACCAAGTGACATGGATGGTACATCAGAAATTCAAAGATAAAGAAGGTCCACTTGAGAGTTTCACTCAGCTACATTGTAAAAGGAGCCAAAAGTTTGCTTAATAAAAAAGAAGGAGAGAAGGGGACCAGGATTGGTGGCAGTCGTAGTGAAGAACACTGAGCATAGTTGTGACATAGGCAACTCACCTGCACCTAAAATTCAACCTGCACAAAACAGAACACACCATCTACCACCACCTCATCCCTTCCCACCCCCAAATCTGTTTCCCTTACTGACCCTCCTATTTCTGTTAGGTGCTGCCATCACCATCCTTGTAGTCACCTCAGAATCATCTCCTCCTCCCACACCCCAAGTATGTCCAACCACCAAATCCTGTAATTCTGCCCTCCTGGTTCTGTTCTCATGTTGCCCCTCTTTTCCATCTCCACTGCCACTGTACTAGTTCAGGCCCTCAAAACACCTGTACAGGACAATGGCAATAGTTTCTTAAGTGTTTCCTCTATTGTTTCTCTTTCTCTCCAATTCATTGGGTGCCCAAAGTAACCTTTCCAAATCTCAGCTCAGACTAGCAACTCCTCTGCTCAAAACCTACTAATGGCTCCCCTGAGCCTATAGAACAAACCATGAATCCTTTAGCTAGACATTTAAGTGTTCATCAATCAACAGGCTACAGTTTACTTTTACAGCCTTACATCCCACTACATCTTCTACCACAAGAAGTCCATGCTCCAACCAAAGTGGACTGTACACTAATGATTTCTAATGACACTACCAGCATTTTATGTCTGTACCTCTGCCTATGCTAGTCCCTCCCTTCCTGATATCTGCCTCAGCTCCTTCTGTCAAAACACTGCCCATCCTTCACACTCAGTGGAATCCAACTTCTCCACGAAGTCTTTCCTAATCTTCCAGCTAGAAGAAATTTAATCATCCTCAGAATTTTGACAGCACCATAACTACAGTTCTCATGATGATGGGCATTTTCTTCCATGAAGCTGTTTTATGTGTGCCTTATCCCTCCTGCCCTCTTAAAGACTTTAGTTCCCACCCACCAGTCTGCCTCTAGCACCAGCACGGCAGCATAGCAGGAGAACATGTTACTTTTTTTTTAGGGCTTCAATTTCCATATCTATAAGGTGAACAGAACTCAATCTAACCCACAGGAATAACAACAGAATTAAATAAGATACTAAATACAAATTATCAGCACACAGTAGGTAGTTACCAAATCCAAAACTCCATTCTTCCCTTTCATCTAGCAGAGTACTTTGTTGGCCAGACAAAAGGTTGCATTCTTTATAGTTTGCAAAGAAATGTTACTGTATTTTTTCACTGAAGAAGGGAGAGAGGGATGGAGGGAACGAATGAGTAAACATGCAGCAGACAGTAGTCCACTTTGACTGGTATGAACAACCTAGATGGGAATAGAAGGTTTGATTGATGAAAGAGCTATAACGTTTGGCCTGATTGCTTTACCAAGTTTTAAGTTCAAAAGTTGGGAGTCTATCAGTCTGTATGATGGATGAATGGACAAAGGACCAGAAGATCATGAAGAGGCTGCTACAGTGGTCCAGGAAAGAGAGCACAGACACTCGGCTAAGGCTGGTAGAAGCCACAAGGGAACAGACAGGAATCAATTTGCAAAGCATGTTCAAGAGAAAAAAATGGCAGAGTTGGTGAGTGCAGATGAACTAAATGACTGGAGCACTCTTTTCAAGCTGAATCACAGAGAACCCCAAGCCTAGGTAACTAGAAGAACAGAATACCCAGAAGAATGGAGGGATCTGGGGAAGGTAGGAGGTGTCAGGGGAGCAACACATGTAGGAAGAACATAAGTTTACTTTTTAGTTAGGTGGAACATGGGCAGAAATGGGGAATTAGTGCCTGGGGGCCCTCAAGGACTGAGAAGCCACTTCAGAGACAAACAAACAAAAAATCACATTTTGTACATGAGAGCCTACAAGGATTCGCTGAACAAGCAGCATGCAGGACTAGAGTTTCCAACATGCTGACCTCATGAGCTTTCTAGGAGACAAGGGACAAGGGATATCTGCCTACCTACCAGACATCACCTGCCCAAAGGAAATGACTTCTTCTAAGCTATCTTTCCTTCCTTACATTATCAAGGCATGGTATTACAAAAGGAGGTCCTAAATTGTTTTATCTGCAAAGAGAATTCAGAGAGTTGATGCCTTCTCCAAATTAAGAGTTTGCTTTCCTGGGAAGGATAAAGTCTGGCATTAGGACTAATAATTTATTAGCTGGGCAGCCTTAGGTTGGTTATTTAAACACTCTAGGTCTCAGTATTTCACTTGTTAAGTATAATAACAGTATCTCATGTGCGAGAAAGGACCAGAAGATTTTGAGAGGTCTCTCAGCTCTAAGATAGACAATTCAGTATTTATTCTAAACCCTGCAGGTCACACTCTAATCTCTCTGAACCCCTGGACTGTGACTCACTGCAGAAGCCTACATGATACGAAGATGAAAAAAACCTGGCAAAAACTCAGAGTTGAGACTGGGGGCAGAAACTCCAACTGGCAGGTCCCAGTCACAAGAAGATACAGCTAGAATATTAAAGCTGGCCTGGGGACAGAAGATAATTAATCTTCAAGGCAATAAAAATATTTAATTCATTCATCTGAGAGAAATGACAAGAAAGAAGATAGATATTTCCTTTTTCCCTCCCTGTTCTGACAAGGTTACCCTGGATAGATTGTAGAATGTTTAATGAATATTTAGTATAAAAGCCTGAGATGCAAACAAGTAAATGATGAGAGGCTGGGCAGCAAGCAGTGGAAGCTGACATTGTAGAGGCTGCAACCAGGACAGACATTTCCAGAGCAGAGCTTTGGAAAGAGAAGCTAATTTGCAATTGTTCAGGTGGCAGCAAAAGTTAAAACATGGGGAGAGATATAAAAGAAATTCCGAGGGTAAAAATCACAGGATTTGATCATTGAATGGATAGATACGGAAGGAAGAGGCACACTGAAGCTGCCTGAGCTTTCTAACCGTGATCAGAACTGAGGAGGCATTAATGTAGGGAAGGAGACAGCCATGGAGAAAAAGGGTAAGGGGAGTCTCCATTCCCATAGATCATCTTAAGTGACAAGGTAACAGCCATCAACTGTGAACACGATAATCCCTCCTTCACCTTGGCCATGTAGGCCTTGCAGGCATCACCACAAGTGCCAGATCAGTTAGCCCACATCTGTTCTGTGCCTAGAACAGAGGAGTAGGTATCTAGGGCCAGGGGAGTATATGCAGGGAAGTGTTCAGGGATTGGGATAGTAGCAAAGCCAAAAGAAGAGGAGAAAATGCAGCCCACTACTTTAGACCCTGTGTTGGTTTTATATCAGAGGGCTAATGAGGGCTCCAAGAAACAGAAAAGTATTTCCAAGGCTGGAAATAGGAACATAGGCCACAGTCTGAGCCAGTGAAGCAGAAGTGAAGTTCTCAAGGAAAAGAGTGGGGGTTCTCCAAGGTACCCTTGGCAGCAGCTAAAAGTGAATGGTTGAGGACTAAAGGCTACTCCTAAGATAAGTGTCCACGACCAAAGAGGCTGGGATCCTGGAAAGACTACCCAGACAGCCTCCACCATGCCAGACTGAGCCCTGCTGGGGCATTCAACTATAACCACAGGCCCTGCCTTTCAATTCCCTTAATGTAACCGTTCTAGGAACAGATGACTCTTGATAAACTTCAAATTACAATCTCTCTCCAGCTTTACTCTGTCTATTCAAACCATTTCTATGAACTCTTAGGTGACTCTAGTGACAAGTCCTAGTTTAACCCAAAAATGAGAATAAATGGAAATTTCTATGACTATGTCAGTCTCTGAGTAGAAACCTCCCTAAGTATCAAGAAGCTTTTCTTCTTTCCTTCTCCCTCTTTCTTTCTTGTAGTAAATATCAACTAGGTGCAAGGCCTACCAGTTTGCAAACAGATATAACCTTCCAAGACCAAGGAAATCAATTAGAGGCATTTAAACACCTTCTCTGACCAAAAACACAATGCAATGCAGTGCAAGACAGAAACCTCTGCTTGAGGAGAACTGGATCGGTTCCAGATGCCTGATTCCCCGGGTCATCAAAGCCTAATTCTCACAGTCAAAATGTTTTACCTATTCTAATGGGTTTGTCTGTTTTTTCAACTTTGCTCAACCCAGAGAGTACTTGACATCTGAATTATCAACTGTCTTCCAAAACATGTTGGCCTTGAAGTTGGCTCTGAAAGATCCTACGTGAATAGTGCATTTGATTAGCAAACTTTAGTACATCTATAAAAATATGGGTACACATTTCTGCATTTCAGTTGTAACATCAATACTTGGTCCAAAGACAACATTCCTCATATTGGAGACTATCCAAAATATCCAGGAAAAAGTATTAGGGAGATTGGTTTTATTCCACCCTTTGTTTCTCTTCAAAAGCGAAAGAGATGCTGTACAGAATTTAAATGTTCTAACAAACATTGTCTTTAAAGCAAATTTCAATAAATTGAAGTGCAATTTATTGAAAACAATTTTTAGTCACAATGAGCCCAGTTTTCTCACGGAATAGCATAAAAGTGCAATGGCCTGGGTTCCTGCCACACTCAGCTTTTCTGACTGTGAGAATCTGAGCCCTTGCTCTGAGGGAAGACCCATTCCTACCAAGCATTCTTGGAGAGGCACCAGCCTTGCTGAACAACCAGCACTGGCTGAACAGGGCTTGGTCTGAGGAGGAAGGCTGCAGTTGTCTGACAGAGATGGAGTGACCTTGGAATCCAAAGTGAGCAGAACCCCGGGCTCCTCTAATGGGTAATTTACAGGTGTAGACCACTGGGTCTCTCAGAGCTCACATGACAGGAATCAGAGGTGACAGGAGTGAAACCCAGAAGGAGGAAGTGAATGTTCTCGGAGACCCATTAGAAATGAGGACAAGTGCACAAATGGGCACTGTGTGGTTGTAACAGCACTAGACTGGCCTATGTTCTAGTCCTTTCCTCTCTGTCCCTTAGTCTGCCCATCTCTAAAATAAGGAGCTTGGATGAGCAGATCCTTAGGGTCTCAGTCAGTCTGGAAATTCTGAAATAGATTACAACCCCAGATTGCTGAGGAGGTCTCCAGCCTTAACAAGGTTGCCCTGAGACTAGCATGGGAGGCCACCAGCATCTTCCCTTCATTTCTTCCTGTCTTGACCCAATTCATCACTCAAAGCCTAGTTCGAATGCCACTGCCTTCAAGAAGCTTCCCCTGACCCTTCTGGCACAATCACTCATTCCTTCTCTAGAAGCTCCTAATTTGTGTTGGTGCTCAGCACTGACACTTTCAGAGGTGGGTGCTACATAATTGGAGCAGGGCAGGAGGAGGGGTGGACTGATAAGGAAGGGAAAACAGGAGACAGGCAAACTGAAACATTACCAACCCTTTCCTCAGTACTGTGCAGAACTCTCAAACCCACTTTCAGCCTCCTGACAAAATCAGCTCTGCAAAGCCAAAAGACTTGATCTATGGTTTAGAACACCAGTGGCTAACGAAGTTTAGGTCTAAACCAGTCTCTGTCTTTTTTATTGAGAAAAAGCCATTCTTGAGCTGAGAGATATAAAAGCTTTGTGGTCTGTAGAGAAACAGAAGGCAAAATGGCCACAGGAACAATCACCTGCAAAGGGGGTGGGGTTGGTCGGGGGGTGCTGCAGCACAGAGCTAAGTGGGGGTGGGACGCTTGGTGGCTCAGGCTCTAGGAGACAGTGCCATGCTGTGGCCACCTGCCGCCTCTGCGCCGCCTTCTGCAGCCTCTGCAGGTACAGGAGGCCTGTTTCCTGACCCAGTTTTCTCCCCAATCTCTATTTAGCTGTTCGCTAGTGATGCTCCTGGCATGCCAATCAGATACTGCAGCCGGCAGTGCAGTTTGTTACAACAAATTCACAGTTCCTAGTAAATTCAGTGGAAAAGTACTGTGTCAAGCAGCCTAATTAAACTGACGTAATTTCCACAGCCATACACTTCTACCAAATAAGAAAAGAAAAAAAAAAAAAAAACCAACTTCAGGGTAAAAAGAAAGAAATCATGTCTTTCAATCTTATGAAATTGACTGTGTTGTAATATATTTAAAGAATGATTCTGCCCAGTGTCCTTGGAGCCACAGTTGTTCAAGTCTTGGGCCCTAGATGAGACTTTGGACTGTGCTGGGAGGAACACTAGGCTATAAGTCTGCAGGCCCTTCTTCTCCTTGCCCAGTCCGTGACCCTGGGAAAGCTATTTCTGGTGTCTTGGGGGAAAGGGGAGACTATCAAACTGGACTGTCATTAAAACATCCTGTAAGTCTCTTATTCTCTAGTCTGTCAAACTGTCAAACTTACGACCAAAAAAAGGGGAAAAAATGTACTTTCATTAGACTAGTGAAACAAGAACTGAACTAGAGGTCCCCATTCTGGTCCCAGTTCTACTACTAACTAATTAAGACCTTGACCAAACCACAGGATCCTAGAAACTTCAAAGTCTTCATCTGCAAAATGAGGGTGATGAAAACTGGATAAACTCTACAGTTCCTTCTGATGCTAATGCTCTATTCTATTCCATAAAAGATTAAATTGGTCAGCACTACCATGGAGGGGACAGTTCTGAATGTCACCAATTGCATTTCAATCTGCCTACAATGGGTTTTCTCTTCTCACAATGAGAATTAGTTATATGTCCTTTCCCTGTGTTTAAAGATCTTCTATTCTAAAAATGAAAGACAGACACTTGCCTCTTCTTTCTTTTGAGATAGCTCAGCAAATAAGGTTGCCCTTTTCCTCACTCCTCCCCAGGTACCACTCTTGGAGGAGGATAGCACTATCCAGGCAGAGGGGGAATGAGGGTTACCTAAAGAAATACCAAAGTGTCACTCAGGTTTCCAAGTACAAATTGAAAAAATGACCCAGACATTAGTCAGACAGATAATAAAGGTAGAATCAGCCAAAAGGAGAAGGATCTCAGAGGGAAGATGGGGTAGGGAAAGGGAAATTGATAGTTAACCAGGAAACAAACATCAGGTTTCTCTTCAGACAGCAAAAAGGAACTGCATGGAGGAGACAGCAAGGCAGACAAATCTAAGGGTAAGACAAAATAGCATGCATCCTCAACTCCATGGGCAGCTAATCAGCTACTAGTCCTAGAAATTCCACCTCCCTAATATTCTGAACCTATTTACTTCTCTCCATTATTGCTGCCATAACCTTAGTTCAAGTTCTCCTCAACTTAGCCCTCAATCACTGTCACGGTTTTCTGACTTCTCTCTTCTCTCTCCCTTTCTCCAATCCATCTTTCACCCTGCCGTCACAGTGATCTTTCTAAAATGCTATTTTAAACAAACCACTCTTTTACTTCAGATCTTTCAGTGGCCCCTCATCACCTTGAGAACAAAATAGGAGTCCTACATAATCTGGTTCCAGATGACCTCTCCTGCCTCATCCATCACCATCCCTACAGGCTCTGCTCCAGTCATGCTGAAGTGCTTGCAGTTTCCTGAATGTGCAGCTTTGGATCTTCATATAAGTAGCTCTTTTTGTCTGAAACTCTGCCCTCTCTACAACTCCCACAACCACCACCATCACCATTCACTCACTCTAAGGCAATTTCCACTCATCCCTTAGGAGTCAGTTCAGACATGATCCCCTCTGAGAAGACTGCTCTGACCAGCTCCCTCAAATCTGGATGGCATGCCCCTCCTCTTATGCTCCCACAAACATCTTATGTTTATGCCATCACAACCATTTCCATATTGAATTGTAAAGGGCTTCTGATTCCTTGATCGCCTCAACCATATTTTAACATCTTGGAACTCTAAATACAGTGCTTGACATCAGTATTCAGAAAACAGTTGATGAATGAGTGAATGAGTAAATAAATAAATGCACATGGGAAACCAAGCCTACCTGATAGAGGGGGAGCCTTCATGAATCAAAGCAACACTGACAGGACAAATGGTGAGAAATATGGGACAGATTAGGGGGAAAGCAGGACCTAAGGTTCAGACCAAGAACAAACCTGATGGTAGAAAAAATAAAAGCAGAAACCAGTAAGAGCTCTGGCTAAGGGAAATGGATAGGGTTCCATCATCAGCATGAGAAGCCACAGAAGAATCTCAGGGCCAGAGAGGTAAAACTTCTTGCTGGAATCCATGGAACTCTCCCAAGAATAAAAAGGTATAGAAGAAGCAGAGAAATTAATAAATAGTTTAGCCTGGGATCACAGAAAAAACCTGGAGCTAAAGCCAGAATAAGCCTAGGCAGATCAAAGGGAAGATGCTGGTAGAAGAAGCCAGGAGTCACATGGAAAGAGGACCGGGTTTGGAGTTAGGTCGCTCCACCACTTACTACCTCTGTGACCTTGGGCAAGTCAAGCCATTGTTTTCCTAGGAATCTTAGATTCTTCACTGGCAGAATGGGAATATAATACCTATTTCACAGAACTATTTAAAGAAACATATGAAACACACAACACTTTGTAAATGAAAGGAACAATGTAATTGACAATTATTATTGAGTATTGGCCAGAAGCTGTCTCTTCTGTTTGAAGGAATCCAGAGCTTACAAATTGTTCCAGATTCCTTGTGAAGAGAAACGACACATGTTGATAAAGGAATGTGCTCCAAGGTATGAGAAACATGAATGTTACCATTCCCAGTGGGAGATTCTGCTGGAAAGGGCAATGCTTAATCCAAAGGAACGGTATTAATAATGATGAACTTATAAGCAGGATCAGGGACCAGCTGGGATGGCACAGAATAATGTGTTATTTTGTGTAACTATCAGAATATAGATGTCTTCTTGATGATATGGCTAAGGTATCATCATGCTACTAGAGTCGAGTAAAGGACAAACCAGAATGATATTTGTGCAGAGTGGAGTGGCAGAAGTGTCACCTGAATAGTGATCATCCTGGATATGTCTCTCAAACTGAATAAAGGAAATGTGTATTTAGAGAAATAGAAACCAGGTTCTCCAATCTTAGACATTAAAATGTCATATATCCAAGAAGGAGCTCCTGGGGAAAAGTTTTCAGATTAGACCTCCCACAGAGGCAAGGGGGTGCAGCTGGAAAGCAGAGGACCAGGCTAGAGTCAGGGGAGTTGCATCCACCCCTTAAGGCCAGAGACTGAGTATCCTAGACTAAGTGAGCCAGATGCTTTGCATTTCTTCTCTCTTTGTCTAGTTCCCTATCTCTCACTCACTATCATTCAGACAAGTCAGAATACTGCCAGCCTGCACTCAGGGGACTCACAGCAAGGTCAGGGTCCAAACTTGGGTCAAGGGGTTAAAGGAGGCCTACAGTTCCCCTAAGATCCGAAAGGGAAGGTGAATTCAGAGGAGCAGACTTGGGACCATTTGCCACCTACACACACAGATACACACACACACACAGATACATACACACACACAGATACACACACACAGATACACACACACACACACACACACACACACACACACACACACACAGAGAAAATTTCCCTCCAAGGCTAAATCTTGTAAGTTCTGGGTTGGTTGGTTTGTTTGCTTAGAGATAGGGTCTCACTGTGCTACCCAGGTTGGAATGCAGTGGTGAACTCATAGCTCACTGTAACCTCAAACTCTTGGGCTCAAGCAATCCTCCTGGCTCAACCTCCTGAGTAGTTAGGACTACAGGCACGTGCCACTACGCCCAGCTAATTAAAAAAATTTTTTTTTTTTGTAGAGATGGAGTCTTGTTATATTGTCAAGGCTGGTCTCAAACTTCTGACTCAAGCAATTCTCCCACTTTAGTCTCCCAAAGAGCTGGGATTATAGCCATAAGCCACCATGCCTGGCCTGTTGTGGGTTTGTTTTAATAAGCTAAATCATGGGAATTTGTCTGTCTAAAGTCTCCCTAATATTTTGCAAATCATACACCATTCACTCATTCATTCATTCATTCATTCTACTTTTACTAAAACCAACTATATGCCCAGTATAGGCAAAGAAGACATACAGAAAAAATACCAGATATTACATGTACCCTCAAAAGATGTCCAATGTAGATGAAGAAGAAAGATATCTATACAGAAAGCCACTTAAAAAAAAGACAAGACCAAAAATCTGGCTGTGAATCAGTAACAAATACACTAATACAAAACATCAGTGCTGGGGAGAGAGGAGGGTGGCCAGGAGGGCCTCGTGGCTCAGGTGGGTGGACAAGACCTCACAGATCAAGTAGAACCTAAGCTGGACCTTACAGAAGAAACAATATTTAAATAAAAGTCAAGGAGGGAAAATAGTACTTCAAGACTGTGGCAACATTCATTCAACAAACACTTATTGAACACCTATTCTGTGCCAGACATGAGGCACATGAGATGAATAAGAGAGGAACAGCAACAAATACTTTGGAAGTGTCAGGTAATGTTTTAAGCACTTTACCCAATCTTCCCCACAATCCAGTACGGTAAATTACTGTTACAACCCTCATTTTACAAATGAGAAGAATGAGGCAGAGGAAAGGTGAGTAACTTGTATGAGTGATGGGGCCAGGATTCAAGTCTGGCTCTGGGAAGTGTTTGTTTGTTTAAGTTTTATTGAGGTATAATATGTACATATACACACACACATATATACACACACATATATATATTTAATGTGTGTGATTTGATAAGTTTTGATGTATTTATACACTAGTAAAAATTTTTTTTGAGACAGTCTCTCTTTGTCACCGAGGTTTTTTAGAGACAGGATCTCTCTGTTGCCCAGACTGGAGTGCAGCAGCACAAAGGCTCACTGTAATCTCCGCCTCCCAGGCTCAAGTGATCCTCCCACCTCAGCTTCCCAAGTAGTTGGGACTACAGGTACACACCACCACACCTGGCTAATTTTTGTATTTTTTGTAGAGATGGTATTTCATCATGTTGCCCAGGCTGTTCTCAAACTCCTGGGCTCAAACGATCTGCTTGCCTCAGCCTCCCAAAGTGCTGGGATTATAGGCGTTATCCACCATGCCCATCCTACACTACTAAAATCTTTACCACAATCAAGATGATGAGCATACCTATCACCAAAAAGTCCCCTTGTACAGCCCTGAGCAGTTTTTGAATGACAACTCATTAATGGAAACAGGGAAGTCAAGTGGAGGTAGCTGGGTAGTAGTTTGGAGTTTAAAAAATGACACGTTTAGTTTTGGATATGATGAGTTTGAGCTTATATTCAGCAAATAGTCAAAAACAGGGAACTAGAGAGGGGCTTGGTAAGTGGAGGTGGGAATACCGATTCCAGAATAAAGATAAAAGTATGACTCTATCCATGAGGGAAAAAAACAAAACAAAACAAAACAAACAGAGAGAAGAGCAGGGGCTAAGAACTGAATCTGGGAGACATACAGTATAGAAGACAAGAAGAGAAGATGGTGAAGGAGACAGTGGGATGACAATGAGAAATACACAGTGTTATGAAAACCAACAGAGAACAAAGCTTCTAAAAAGTTAAATGCCAGAGAAAAGTCAAGGATAATGACACTGTATAAAACATTTCAGAACCAGAAAAAAACTTCAGAAATGATACAATTTTTCTTAAAAAAAAACCACAGGGAATCTGAATACCGTTTGTAGCCTAGTTAACAAGAGGTATTGTGCCCATTTCCTGATTTTGATATGATACGACAGTTACCTAAGATTCTATCATTGAGGGAAGCTGAGTGAAGCGTATCTAGGATCGTCTGTATCAATTTTCCTCTGAATCTATATTTCAAGATTAAAAAGTTCAAAAACCAAGGAACTAACTGAACATCTAGTGTATGCCAGGCATTGTACTAGATACTTTCATAATGAATGATCATTTTAATCTTCAAATAATCCTATTAAATAGATGCTATGTTCCCATTTTATAGCCGACAAAAGTGAGAGGCATAATAAAGGACTTGTGCAGAATCACCCAGCTAGATTACAAGGCAGCCAAAGCATTCACTACTTCTTCTACCGCAATGTGTATACATTCCACCTAAGGCAGCCCTGGCAAGCGGCCTCCTGGCTCCTGCTTGAACAAGTCACAGCCTGCATATTTTCCATCCACACAACTGTAGAATAAGGTACTTTACCCTATCCTAGCCCCAGTTTTCTCATCAGTAAAATGGAGCAATAACTCTTATCTTATTCAATTCATAGGACTGCTGTGAGATTCCAATGAGATAATGGGTGCAAAAGGTCCTTACAAACTATAAAGTCTGTGCCCATCTCAGGGACTGACATTCTGAAACAAATGACTGTGAGTAAGGTCAGCCCTGGCTAAACAGACAGAGGGAAGGAAAAAATATCTGCCCTAGCAACTCTTGCTTGCCTGTCCTTTTGGGTAGTATATGACCCTGGGGATGTGCTGGCTACCATGAGCATCTGGCCAAGGGCAGGCAGTCCTCTCTGCATAAGCCTGTATCAGCAATACTAGACCCAGTCACCATCCTGCCTCCACCAGCCCCACACACATATGGTGTGCTTGCCTGTGCAGATGTCCTGTGCCTCCAAAAGCTTCAGTTGTTTATAAATGAGCATCCTGCTACGAAGCTACTAGAAATACACCCTTGGGCCCCTGACCCCAGCCCTAGCTCAAAGCTGTCTTTTTGGAGGCAGGATGTTGTTAGTACACCCAGAGCTTAAGAAATTAACAGCTCCAGATACTAGTAGAGCCGACTTCATTCATGGTGCTGGAATTAGCTAGAGAAGATACACACTGCTATTGTAAGATAACAGAAACCTATCTCAGAGGTGGCTTTGGAGGGACTGAGTTCTGCCTGTAGAAATGCTTCTCTGGATAAAATGGCCTATCATTTCAGGAAGGAGGCCTAGCTGCACTGTCTACTCCTCAGTCGTGCACAGGAAAAACCTAGGCTAGGGAATGCCAGTGCAGCCTGACTCCCCTGGCTTGATTAAAAGGCACTGGCACTGCAATGCCAGTGATTCCACCAAGAGAAAAGAGACCTGTGGCTGCAGTGTAGGCAGCCCTCACACGGCCTGGTTGTACAGGCTCTACTGCTGCCCTTCTCTCCAACACCAGTAATGCAGCCCTCAGTGGAGCCCACCTTACTTAGACTTTGGCAACTGCCTCCTTACTGGTCTCCCTGCCTGCTTCCAAGCTGTCCTCCAAGGGCAGCCAGGGAAGCCTTTGATCACATCATTTGTTTAATAACCATTCACAATTCTCACTGACTACATGACTGAATGAAGCCCAAATCCTGTAGCCTGGCATTAAAGGCCTTCTCAAATTGGCCCCAGCTGACCTTTACAACATTGTTTCAATTATTTCCCTTTGGGTTCCTTAGGCTCCAGCCGAAATGAACTACTTGCTGATCCCTGAACTCAGCCTGTGATTCCTGCCTCTGTACTTTGTTCATGCTGTGCACTCCATCTGGAATGCTTCCTTCTTGTCCAAATCTTACCTGATTTTCAAGCCAGCTCAAATCCTACCTCCTCCATGAAGTGTTCCCGACTATTCTACTAGTTCACATTATTTTAGCTACATATTATCAGTACCTGAGGAGCTCTTACAAAATACTGATGCCTAAGCGTTATCCTCAGAGATGACAATTTAATGAATTTGGGGTAGGGCTTGGCAACTAACATTTTTAATGTTTTTATTTTTTTAATTTAATTAATTAATTAATTAATTAATTTTAAAGTTGGGGTCTTGCTCTCAACCCAGGCTGGAATGCAGTGGCACAATCCAAGGCTGACTGCACCCTCCAAATCCTGGGCTCAAGCGATCCTCCAGCCTCGGTCTTCCGAGTAGCTGAGACTGCAGGCACGTACCACTGCCCTCAGCTAAGTATTTTATTTTATTTTATTTTTATTTATGGAGAAAGAGTGAGAGAAACTCAAGGTATTTCTAACATGCAACCAGAGTTAAAAACCATTGTCCTCGTTAAAAGAGAGCTCTCCTCTCACTGAGCTCCCATAACATTTTATCTAAATATCTTTTATGACACATAGTTTCTAGCTTTTTTCATACATATTTTATTTCTAAAGTATTTTATTGAGGGTTATTTTGTGTCAGGCACCATTCTAGGCACTGTAATATAATAGTGATCAACCCAAAGGGCCTTGCTCTCATGGTGTTTAAATTCTGATGGGGAAACAGATACTAAACAGATAAAATAAGGTCAGATGATAAGTGCCATTAAAAGCAGGAAAGGGATGGAGAATAAAAGAAGAGGTCCTCTCTTAGAGAACGTGGTTAGGAACAGCTTTCCTTATTGCAATCTTATGTCCCTTTTAGACAGCATATTGACTGACAACAAAACCTGTGTCTAATTCATTTCTGTATCCCTCATAGCTTTTTCTATAGTGCCTGCATAAATAGGTGCTCAATAAGTAGATGCTCATTGTATGAATGAATGAAAGAATGAATGAGTAAATGGATCAATGTGCCTTATTAATAGTTGTATCCCCCATAATGCCCAGGGCAGTACCTGAAATATACCAGATGCTCAATACATATTGGCTGAGTGGGTGAACTTGACTCAATTTTGGGACAAGTTATTTTGATGGCACATTTCCTGCGACTAGATCATCACAAGATCACAGAATATCAAGCTGATCCTGAGATCACTGAGCCCAACTTCTTCATTTTAAAGATAAAACTCTTGTTCAGAGATGATCACCTAACTGGGCCAAGGTCACAGAAGAAATCAAAGGGACAGGTGATCTGAGTCCCTAGTTCTTCTGACTCTTGGTCCAGTGCTCATTCCATCAAACTGAAACACTTTTTCCATTAGCAAGAGAAAACCACTCTGAGGACCATTCACTCAACTGGCCCAAGAAACAACTCGGATTAGCATCAGTAAAACTAAAGAAAACCTCCATTTTCTTTGATCTCATAACAGTCTTTGCTGATGACTCAAGCGTGGTACATTTAACAGACAATCTCACCCTCATGACACCTCACTGCCCAACTCCACCACCCACAGCAAGGCATGCAGACAGGATCTCCTAGAGCAGGCAGGGGATTGGTGAATTTCCAACTACAAATAAAACTATGTACCTTTCCCCTTTTCCATCCTTAGCCACAGTTCCAATGAGATATGGTAAGGCAATGCCAGGCCACATGGGAAAGGCTAGGCAAAGAAGCCAGCAGCTGGAAAACCAGGGAGGAGCTAAAGAATCTGGCCAGGTGAGGGACAGCAGCAGGTGTAGGGACTGCTGACACAGTGATGGGTTGTGCTGCAAACTAGTGGTTGGCCACACTGGCCTTGCTGTGGGCAAATAAACTGTGGCCTGAAGACAAGCAAGTAAAACCTTTTATTTCCCATTTTTCTTAAAATTCTGTGGAATCACAGCATCCATCTGGATGCAATGAAGACCAATTTCCTAGAATAACATTCCAAACAAAATGCTCAAGAGAGCCAAAAGTTACACAGTTGGCATGGGCTTCCCTGGCTTTGTAGTAAATACATCGCTCTATCACCTGGCCATTCTGTACCTCTACAGTCCAGGAATGTTCAAAATGAGGACTCTTAAGGCATTTGGAGATCCTAAAGGGCTTTCTGAATCATCAAAGGAAAATTTGGCTAAGTGCAACTTTCAGTGTCAAATATATTATTATTACTATTTCTTAAAAATTGGCATTTTGTGTTGGGCATAGATGAAAAAGAAGCAGAGTAGCTGATTAACTGCAGCAGAGATTTCTAGCTTTATCTGAGCTTATAAATTACCTGGAGGCATTGAGCCCCACCAGATTAGAATCAAAGTAGAGACCTGGAAATCTGTATTTTTAGCAAGCACACCAGGTGATTCTTATGAATTGGTTAGCATAGGAAACACCAAGCTAGAAAACTATAGTATCCATTTCACAGGATTATTATCAGAATTAAGTGAAACTATATAAAGGTGTCAGCATAATAGCTGGCACATAAGTACTCAGTAAGTGTTGGTTTTTGTTGCCATTTAATTATTAATAAGACATTTCAAGCCTGGTCAGATAATAATTACACTATGGACATGTACAAGTTAAAAGGCAGACAGTAAAAATATCCCGGAGTGGAACAATTACTATCATTTACCTCTTTTTTCTTATTAACTTCATCCCTGTTATCCTCCTAGCACAACAGTTCTCAAAGTGTGGTCCCTAAATCAGTAGCATCAGCATCATCTGGGAATATTATTAGAACATGGATGCGGTGAACAGGGAACACTTCTACACTGCTGGTGGGAATGTAAATTAGTACAACCAATATAGGAAACAGTGTGGAGATTCCTTAAAGAAAAGTAGAACTACCATTTGATCCAGCATTCCCACTACTGGGTATCTACCCAGAGAAAAGTCATTATACAAAAAAGATACTTGCACATGCATGTTTATAGCAGTACAATTTGCAATTGCAAAAATGTGGAACCAACCAAATGACCATCAATCAACTAGTGGATAAAGAAACTGTGGTACATATATATGATAAAATACTACTCAGCCACAAAAAGGAATGAATTAATGACATTTGCAGCAACCTGAATGGGACTGGAGACTATTATTGTAAGTGAAGTAACTCAGGAATGGAAAACCAAACATTGTATGTTCTCACTCATAAGTGGGAGGTAAACTAAGAGGATGCAAAGGCATAAGAATGACACAATAGACTTCAAGGACTCAGGGGGAAAGGGTGGGAAGTGGGTGAGGAATAAAAGACTGCAAATTGGGTTCAATGTATACTGCTTGGGTAATGGGTCTCAAAAATCTCACAATCACCACTAAAGAACTTACCCATGTAACCAAATATTACCTGTTCCCCAAAAACCTATGGAAATATAAATAAATAAAAGAATAAAAAAGAAATGCAAATTCTCGAGCCCCACTCCAGACCTACTGAATGAGTATATCATCAGAGGTGGAGCCCAGAAATTCATTTCAGCAAGCTTTCCAGGTGATTCAGAAACAGACTATAGTTTGAGAACCATCACCCAAATATCTTGCAATTCAAAGTATGGTCCCTATATCAGCAGCACAGGAATGTTAGAAATGCAGAACCTCAGGTCCCAACCCAGACTGACTAAATCAGATTCTGCATTTAATGAAATCCCCAGGTGATTCATACGCACTATATCATCTGAGAAGCACTATCCTAGTCCACAGGAACTTCAGAGATGTAAAAGAAACTAAATTTACTGTTGTTTTGATTATTAAATGGGATTTATAAGTACTTACTAGGCACTGTCCTTTACACAGAATACCTTGTTCATCCTCATTAGGCCTGTGGTAGGTATTTTTATTCCTGTTCTACAGATTAGAAAATTGAGTCTCAAATCAGTAAAGTAACTTGCTGAAGGTCACAAGTTATGAAGTGGTACAGCTGATCATCACTGTATGACCCAAAGTCTGTGTTGCTTTCTCCACTCCATGGTGCCTGTGGGTATAGCTAAGCAGATACCACCTGCCTGCTGGTACAAGCGGAGCACTTCAAAACAGAGGCAGTCCCCAACTTATGAATGAGCAAGACTCCAAAAGTGTTTTTCTAAGTCAGATGTTTGGAACTAGTGAGAGAACTACTTGTAGAAACTATTTACATCATGGCTTCTACAAGAAAATGCATTCTGAATTACAGCACCAGAAGGTAGCAGCTCCCTGCAGGGTCAATACATCTGGGCTCCAGGAACTTGTTAGCATTTCATTTATATCAACATAAGAAAAAGCACCTCCAAGGCAAATCCCTCCTCAGATGTTATGGCCTGGGAAACATTCATTGATTCCCTCAGAGATTCACTGCCTCCTATGGAAAAGGTGCTGCGCTAGGTGCTGTAGGTGAAAATGATCCATGACTTAAGGAATTTATAATCAGTAAGGGAAATAAAGCAGGAATAGACACACACACACAGACACACACAGACACACACACATTCTCTCTCTCTCTCTCTCTTTCTCCCTCCCTTCCTCCCTCCCTACCTAAAATCCAAAGCAGGAAGTGGTAACTGACAAAAAATTACTATGGAAGTTCAGAGAAGGAAGTAATCAATTAGGACCTGGACATCAGGGAAGACTTTCCAAGGAGATGCCATCTAAAGCTAGTCTGGAAAAATAAGCAGAATGTGGATTAGGCAAAAAGCACTCCTGGCAAAGGGAAGAGTGTGATCAAAGGTATAAATGTGTGAAAGAGAAGTCGTGTTACAGAACTGCGAGTTATCCCCTTAGGTGAAGCAAAACGTTCACTTGACTTTGGGAGATGAAACTAGAAATGCAGGACTGTGCCTCGGTAGGGAAGACTCTAAATGCTAGGTTGAGAGAGCAGAACTTTGCACATATATAGAGAGCTGCTGCATATTACTCATCATATTACATAACAAATCATTGAACCCCAAATCCTTTTTGCAACAAACTAGGGTAAAAACAAACATTTCTGAATTGGTATTATAATTATTTCAAGTCCGCTTCCTCCATTAGACTGAATTCAAATGACTTTGAGCATTAGTAAATTCTCAAAAGATGCTGAATGTATCAACAAAGGAATGAATAAATGAGTACGTTAATGAGCAGCTGAGAGGTTATAAGCAGGAGAGAGAAGGCTCAATACTGCATCATGGCCTGAAAAGGAAAGGGTAAGGGGAGGGATGGAGATGGAGAGACCGGAAGCTGCAGATCTCATGGCTAGGAGGCCACTGTGATTAGACAGGCAAGAATTTGGCAACAACTAGGTTAAGGGTAATGGGAATGAGGAAAAAGGGACAGGAGAGAGAGAGATGGTTACAGAACACAGCAAGTGATTGACAATGTGAGCAGAAAAGGAAGACATTAAAGTCTCACTGAAGTTTGGAGTCTAGGTGACAGTGCCATTTGAAAAATGGGTAGTGAAATGGAAGAGCAAGGTGCATTATAGACATCACTTATTAAATCCTTACAACCCTGAAAGTATTATCTCTCTGACCTCACCCTCTCTCATTCTCCCCCATACTCACTCCACTTGAGTCATGCCAGCTTCCTTGCTATTTCCTGCATATGCCAAGCCTGCTCCCACTTTAGGGCCTTTGCACTGGGACATGCTTCCCCAGATATCTGCATGGCTAAGTCCCTCACCAACCCCATGTCATTATTTCAATGAGGCCTATTAAAAACTGCAACCCAGGAGGCTGAGGCAGGAGAATTACTTGAACCCGGGAAGCGGAGGTTGCAGTGAGCCAAGATCGTGCCATTGCACTCCAGCCTGGGCAACAAGAGCAAAACTCCATCTAAAATAAAAATAAAAATAAAAAACTGTGGCCGGGCGCGGTGGCTCACGCCTGTAATCCCAACACTTTGGGAGGCCAAGGCGAGTGGATCACAAGGTCAGGAAATTGGGACCATCCTGGCTAACACAGTGAAACCCTGTCTCTACTAAAAATATAAAAAATTAGCTTCACGTGGTGGCACACGCCTGTAGTCCCAGCTACTCGGGAGGCTGAGGCAGAAGAATTAGTAGAACCCATGAGGTGGAGGTTGCAGTGAGCCGAGATCGCACCACTATACTCCAGCCTGGGCAATAGAGTGAGACTGTCTCAAAAACAAACAAAACTGCAACTCACACTTCCCCCAGCATTCCTAAAATCCCTTACCCTGCTCTCACTCTTTTTTCTTCTTTTGATTATATTTATTATCTTCTAACATGGTATTTGATTTTCTTATTTATTATGTCTAGGTTTAATGTCTGTCTCGCCTCACTAAAATGTAAACTCCATAAAGACAAGGATTTCTGTCTATTCCCCAAATGCCTTGGAAGTGACTGGCACATAACTGTGCTCAATAAATTCAACGAACTATCTCCATTTTATAGATGAGAAAACTGAGGCTGAGAGGAGGAATGCAAATTTCCCTATATAACACAGTTGTCAATCAGGGATAGGAATCTGAATTCAAACACAGATCTATCCAACTCCAACTGTCACTTTACCAGGCAAAGTCTCCCTTTAGACAGATCAAGTTTAAGGCTATAGTGGCCTATATGGTGAATGATGTGAGATTAGAGCAACCATTCCCACAAGACAGTAGACTTGGCCTGGAACAGAGCAGGTCTACGTACACATAGAGATCCTGAACTACCTGCAGTCTGAGAAACAAGCAGTCTGACCAGAGGATCACCAAGAGAACCAATAGTTTCACTTTCCAAGTGCAAGTTTGAAGAATCAGGCCAGCTTCTCCAGTGAAAGAGCTTCTAATTTTTCCAGCTGCCTAGATTGTCAAATTACAAACTTATCTTCAGGGGAACGTATTTAACAAAGGGACATGTTCATTTCCCTTTTTACCACCCATCCAGTGGATCTGCACTTGGTTTAATTGCCACTCTGATCCCCCCACATAATCCATACATCACAAGACTCACATTTACAGTTCAGTACATTATCACACTGGAGCTGCTCAAAATAAACGGGTTTGGCAAAGTGTAATTATTTCCAGCAAAAGAGTTGGTTCTGCATTTTGACAGTCATCTGATACATTATTGTACTAAATGCTAAACTGTGAAACTGCAAAATTAAAAGAAAGCAATTTTTTAAGTTTTAAAAGTACTCATTATTAAATTATAAAGCAGGTCATTTATGATAAGTCAGTCCAAAAACAGAAGGATGATAATGAAAGAGTGAAGGAAGATTGGCTTCTTTGTATAACCTCTAATATTCACAATCCAAGGCCATTGTGAAAATGAAATGAGATTGCACATGTAAAATATGTAGTCCAGTGCCTAAGACATAATAGATCCTCAGTAAATGCTGATTTTCTTCCTTAAAAATTATTTTCTCAGCAGCAGAATTTACAAACTACCTCAATTTGTTCATTTGTTCATACATTCCACAATTCCCTCATTCCCAGAGAGCTCTCAGTCCGCTGGGGAAAGGCAAGTAAGCAGATGACTCCCACAAAAGGGATGAGGGCTAAAAGAAACATAGACAAAAAGGGCCATGAGCGTGCAGACAAAGAGTCCTTACCCCAGGGAGAGCAAGACCTGAAATGAACTAGACAGGGAAAGATGAGGTTAGTAAAGCATGGGGGAAGGTGAAAAAGAGACAGAGACCAAGAGACAGGGAGAACAACACATGCAAAGGCCTGGAAGCAAGGAAGAACACATGATTTAGGGATACTGTAATTCGAACCAGCCTATAATGACGGATACGGGGGAACAGATGGTAATAAGACCTGCAATGGCCCCTCTTTTTTTGTTAAAGTGACTAAATGCACTGACTCCTCAGCACAATGGGAAGTGGCTGAGCTTGCCTTGTAGCCCACTTTCCCTAGTGCAAATTCCCAGTAAGGGGATCTCAAGCCCCAGCCACCACCAAGCCTCATGGACTTGTCTCAAAGATGAGATGGCAGAGATTTCTCTTTAAAAGAAAACCTGATGAAATCTAAGTTACCCAATGGCAACGTCTGAACATGCTGAGTCAGCTGCACTTCAGGAAACCGAGTGTCCTTGGAGAACAGAGAATATCACTTTACACACAGAAAACCACTCCTGTCCACGAAGGACAAACTGCGAAATGCTTAACACTGGCCTTCAATTATTAAACGAGCCCAAATGAGCTCTGGCAGTGAGACAGATCACACACACTCACAGAGAGAGCTCTAGCAGGCCAGCCTACATTGTCTTAGGATTATTCATCAAGGCACCAACAGACCAGGGTCTTTCAGAGATCTTAGGGTCACGAGGTTACCCATAGCTCTTGGAAAAGATGATCATGCTCAGAACAAGGAAGAGAAAGTAAAAAGAACCTGACCCTTTGCAGAAAACATTGGTTTTTTTTTTTTTTTCCTAAGTATTATAACACAGCCTATGCTGAAAATATTTCATTAACAACTTTTTGCTCCTTGGCAGTTTCATACTGGTCAGTTTTTGGCTTACCACGTGGTACTCAGGAGTTTACTCAATTGTCTCCACTGGGGGTATTTTTCAGTCCCCTGAGAACAAGCAGAACACTGAGGAGAAGCTCTGGATTCATACCTGGCTTCAAATACTGCTTGTTCTCTTGTGTACTCACTGTATGACTTGCAGTCTCAGTTTCCCCATTCACAAATGTAGATTCATGGGGTTTCTGTGGAAATTAAATAACATACCATGCACCTGGCACAATGCACATAAGGGAGCTATTTACCTTTTGTTCTCTATTCCCTTTACTCCTTTTGTGTCCTGGAAAAATTAGAATGGCTTCCTATCTGGATACTGGGTTCACCTCTTGATTTCAGATTAAAAAAACTGCCATCCTAGCCTCTGCTGGTTTGAAACTACCTTCCACCTGGAGGTTACCCTAATAGAAAGAAATCTGGGTAATGACCACAGGGCCAGTCCTTTCACATCTCTCCTTCCTCTGACCTCTGACAGTCCCACCCTACCTAGATATACATCAGCTTGCACTCCTCTCTAGCTGACCCATCTATGAGGTCTGTCCGTTTCCCTGACCCCACAACCTTCTTCTCTTGTCATCAGCTGATTCCCCTCTATTGGTCCAGCCCTGCCATAGGCCCAGTGATCACCCTCCACATCTAGCCAGGCTTCTGCCCTCATCCAGTTTAGCCTACTGGATCCTTAGTCCCTGGAGAGCAGGGGCCACACCTCAGTGCTCTCAGCTCTGTAAGCAGCTCAGGATCCAGTACACAGCAGAGGCTGGCCAGAAGTGGTAGGGTGAGAGGGACTTGGTGCCAGAGGGCCCAATCCTCGGACATGTTCTTAGAAGTTCTGTCTTGAGGCCAAGAAAAAATTTCCTAGGATGGAAATGCTCCAGGAAACCTAGGCAATGACAAATGAGCTGAGTACAGGCAATCTCCAGAGACTCCTGGTACTCCAGAAACCTTCACACTCTCATGCACATTCCTCACACACTTGCCACAGATTATGTGAATGGGGCCTGGACCAGGGTGGAGGCAGAACAGATTCCAGACTTACTGGGAAGGAAGGTGTTGCAGATGGACTAATGAGAATACAGAGAGTGAAGCAAAAGGTGACTGAGATTCTGAGTCCTGGTCACAGGGGAAAACAATTTAACACAGTACTAAGTGCTAGGGATGCAGAAGTGGGTGTACACACAGCTCCAGCCCTCCCCCAGGATAAGTTAGTTCCCAGCCCTCTGCTGCCATAGCACCGTGAACACCCTCATCATTGCACTCAGCATCGTGGACTGACACTACGACTTACCTGTCTCACCTACTACATCACAAGCTCCTCGATGGAAGAGACTATGTCATATTGAACTTTCTGTCTACAGCATCTAGCATAATGCCTGGTACAATTCCCAGGCCTACCAATTACTAGCTTTGTCAAGTCATTTAAACTCTCTAAGCCTCAATTTCCTAGTCTGTAGAGTGAAGATGATAATAATCTCTACACCCAAGGAGGAAGAAATGAGTGAACTTATGTAAAGCCCTTACTTATCCCAATCCCCAACTGAGAGTCAATACTCAAAAAGGGTTAGCTAGTGAATGAATTTGGGGCAATGAATTTGAAGTAGGAGAGAGGGAAAAATATTCAAACAAATAGTTCTGGAATTATGCAATAAATAATATAGTAGGAATATATTTGAATTACTCTGAGAGCAGAAACGAAAGCACCAAATTTTGCCTTGGCATATATAGAAAACTTCACAGAGGAGGTAACACTTGAACTAAAATCTAAAGATCTAAAATGAGGCCAAAGGAAGGCCACGTGTGAAGGCAGAGAGGCAGGAAAGAGAACCTAGTATGTTCAGGAACTGCAAGTCTGGCTATAAGAAGAGTCTGTGCAAAGGAACGGTGGTGACACACAGGGTGAAGAGATAACTCAGAGCCAAAAATTCCCTGCAAGCTCTGCCACAGAGAATGGATTTCTCCTGGAAGATACTGAAAATCCACTGCAGGGTTTTGAGTAAGAGAGTGAAACATAGAAGCATTGTGGTGGCAGTGTGGAGGGTAGAAAAAAGGGGCAAGACTGGGGACAAACATAGAACAGTGGGGATTAGGGGATGATCTGGTTGAGCAGAAAAGAATGGAGATGGGGTGGAGAGAGGGGGAAAATGAAGCTGGCCAGGTCAAGAAGTTAGGTAGAAACTGAGTCTCAGAAAAACTGCAACTGGCCCTTGGCATTCCCCAAGACTTTTTCATATGAAGTGTAGGTCTATGAGTTATAATAAATCACCTTCCCTCCACGTTTGCTGTCTTACAATTTGTGCAACAGAGAAGCATGAATATGGAAAATTCCAGCTGAAAACTTTGACCACACGAACAGGCCCAGAAGTCAGTCACCACTGATGGTTAGATGAAACCATCTACAAATAGGCCTGGGATCCTGGCCAGCAATTTTTTATTCACATGCAAACTTGGGGCTGGAGTTCCAGTGACAAAACCTTTCAGGTGTACTCTTTTTTTCTTCTTTTTTTTAAGCCATTTACAGAAACCCAAGGTCCTGCTTGTACTTCAGAGAAATGCTTTGTATTTAATTTGTTCTTAAATAAAAAACAATAGCCTCTTTGCTCTACATGACTAGGCCACTGGGCACCATGAAAAAGATACAGTAACCTGGCCAGGCACGGTGGCTCACGCCTGTAATCCCAGTACTTTGGGAGGCCGAGGCGGGCAAATCACGAGGTCAGGAGATCGAGACCATCCTGGATAACACGGTGAAACCCCATCTCTACTAAAAATACAAAAAAAAAAAAAAAAAAAATTAGCCGGGCGTGATGGCAGGTGCCTGTAGTCCCAGCTACTCGGGAGGCTGAGGCAGGAGAATGGCGTGAACCCGTGAGGCAGAGGTTGCAGTGAACCAAGATTGCGCCACTGCACTCCAGCCTGGGAGACAGAGTGAAACTCCATCTCAAAAAAAACAAAAAATAAAAAAAAGTAAAATATACAGTAACCCACCAAGTCTCTAAGGTCCCAGAAGTCCATCTGTCTGTCACACACATCACAAACACACCACTCACGGCAGAAGAAATACACTACTGCAAGGTGAAAGGGACTGCATTCTAGACACCTTCTGGAGGGCAAAGGAGGGAAGAGAAGAAGAAAAGAAGGTAGGAAAAGGGCCAGAGAGTGTTTAAGACCATACATGACCACTTCTGCTAAACACAAAATAGTTTCCTTCCTTGCTTTCAATCTAATTAGACAGAAAGAGCTAATGAGTAGGCAGCAGTGGTGCTTGGTTCAGCTGTTCCAGACCCTAGTGTTTCCTCCTTATTAAAAATAAAGAGACCCAAGGGTTCAATTTGGTAGAAATGCACACAGGGAGGCACATTTCCTTTATACAAAAATGTTTTGCATTAAAAAACCATATCTGTTTAATAGGTACCAAAAATTAAATGTACAATAGCAAGATCCCTGGTAGTATCTGTCTGCATTTTTGGAAGTGTCTTCAAAGACAGAACATTAGAGTAAGACTCAAAAGACCTGAGTTCCAGTGTCAGCTGTACCATTTACCAGCTGTGTGATCTTGGGCAAAATATGTAACATCTTGAGCCTCAGCTGCCTTATTATCAAATGAGTATAATGCTCTGCCTGTCTCACAGAGTCTGGGGGAAAGAAAACATTTTGAAAACTATAAAGCACTTTGCTAACACCTACTCAGTCAATAAATATTCACTGAGGGCCTACTAGGTATTACGCATTGTTTCCCTTCAACTGTTAATGTTATTACCAATATTGCACCCCTTCCAGCTCAGTCATTAGATGTCAATTTCCAATGCAGACAGGTCTATGGTCTCAAGCCAACCTCTCATTCATCCAGTTTTCTCCCCAGTTGGGGCATTAGTCACTTGCCTCCATCAGGAGACATCTAATGACATCTCAGCCCTAAGAGGCCCTGGAACATATTAGTATAAATGATGATGGGGACAAGAGCCTCTGCCACCTCTGCTACCCTAGAGGGCCTGATCCTAAGAAGCTTCCAGAATCTTACTCTCCACAACCACAGAACAAGACAGTTCTCATAAGCAGGGCCAGAGGTAGGTAGAGACAGGTAAACAGATGGAAAATCTGCATGGCTAAGTCTTTCCAGTATCAGAGTGCCTGGCTCCACGTCCACACCAGATGACCTTTACTCCAGCCCACCCCTGTCTTCTACCAGGAAAGATTTCAAGTTTCAGAGGTTAGCAGCTCAGAAGCAGGCTCAGTGTGCTGCCATTCCTGCCCTGACCTTGTTCCTTGGTTTCATCACTGGGTATCTGCCTTGTTCTAGAAACCATGCCCTCCTTTGTGCCAGAGGTTCAGCAAGTGTGACCCTGAATTGATTGTTTCTTCTATCTGAATCCTCACCTAATAAACCATTTCACCAAGACCAGAGTCTTACCTTGCTATTACTCCAAAAGACTGTCTTGATGCAGAATCCACCTGGAGGGCCTCCTGAGACCAGAGCTCTAGGAATTCATCTCCACATCCCCCACTGTGCAGTTCAGTATCTGGCATGTAATGGGCACACAACAAATATTTATAGAATGAAATGTTACCCACTGGTCTAGATTACTGCAGACTGTCTGCTCCTATGCCCCTCCCCAACTCAAAGGACCTCCTTGACGGATAAACCAACCATCGCCTGCCATCATGTTCTCTGACTGCTTTGTTGTTCCAACTCCAGGCCCCTGACAGGGTCTCTGGGTCAAACGTACCTACTCTATTCCCAGTATGTCCTCTTTGCCACTTAGCACATCCTAAAAGCCAAAGTGCTAAGCAAATTCTGAAGTCTGATGACTGCTTCAGTGTCCCAGACACACCTTTTGCTCCTGGATTCTGAGGGTTAACCTACACTAGACACTCATTTGGGGCCATCTGGCAATTTTTGGCACCACCCACTTCCCCTTGTCCAGTATGGAAGGGACTCAAGTTCTGTTCAACAAGCACTACTGAACACAAAGCCTGGTGTCATAGAGAGGCTCTGTTTAAGATCCTGAGGTAAATGCCTGACTAAAACCTAAGAAAGAAGGGCTTCAGGCAAGTCTAGACTACCAGCACATCAGATTTTGGTTCTGTGAGGCTGCTCTAAACATGAAAATGCAAGTAGGAAACCTTATTTCTGCTTCTTTACATTGCTAGATCAGCAGAGGAAAAGCACATATACAACACAGAAGGAAAATGATGACCTGAGTGTTGGTCCTGGTCTCTTCCACTAATCTGTTGTGTGACCTCAGGAAAGTCACGCTGCTTCTCTAGATTTCTGTGTCTTCCTTTGTAAAGTCACAGTCTCAGATGTGATGACCCATTCCTAAAGCCCCTTCTATGCCTGACATTTAGCGATTTCCTTGCTACTCAGACCACAGAATTGACATCATCTGGGAACCTGTTAGAAACGGAGAGTAGCCCTACTGACTCAGACCTACAGAACTAGAATCTACATTTTAACAAGAACCCCAAGTGATTGCACACACATTGAAATTTGAGAAACACTGTTGTGCAGCTTCTCAGGAAGATCCAGGCCGACCTGGGGCATGACACCTTCTGCAAGAAGCTGGAAGAAGAAAGAGTCTGTCACAGGACTTTACTGAATGTGATTAGAAGCAGCTGGCTAGTAGTAAGGGCTGGGGAGAAAATGCTGCAAGATCCTTTTAAACTCAGCTGCAATCCATAAAATGTCTCTCAAGTACTTTGAGTCTCTAAATTTGAAGTCTTTAGATAAAATGACTTTAAAAATACTAATTATGCACGGAAGTCTAACCATGAACCAAGCATTAGTGAATCCAAAGCTCCTTCTGTACTGGCATGCTGCCAGCATGCATGAACAGAGAGCTCTAAAATCAGCAAGGAGGTCACCTCTGAAACCACAGCATTTCTCCCAGCCTCACCTGTCTCCTGACTGGTCCTCACCTACAGAACTTCAGTCTCAGTTGGAATCTCACAGACAAGACCACATTGAAAGGAACATTGTGTGGGCCTAGACAGTAGGGAAAAGGTGAGAGAGGGCTACAAACTCTGGGGTCACAGACCCACAGAGTCAGTCCATGGAGGAGAAAGGGAAGAAAGGGAGAAGCAGAGTGGAACCAGAACAGACTGAATAAACTTAGTGGTGAAGACTCCTGCTTCCAAATCCAGGGAGAAGCCAGTTTCTGACTTCTTATCTGTCTCCCCCACAGACTGCAAGCTTTGTGAGGACAGGACTGTGAAACTTGTCTCTCTAGCTATAGTGGCCTGCACATAGAAGTCATTCAACAAATGTCTTATGAGTGAATGAATGAACAAACAAACCAGTGAAAAAAAAACAATAAACAAACAAGGACCAAAGATCATTCGCTTGGTTTTATCAGTATCAGTCAAGACTACCCTTCAAACTTGTGAACTAAGCTTACTCCTCAGTCCAAAAGCCAGAACAGAAGACCCCAAGTGGTCTGGGAGATATAAACCTGAAAAAAAAATGGGATTCAAACTAGCTTGGCATTTTTTTCTGGACCAAGGTATACTAACAAATAGGCTATTCTAACCTATTTCAGGTTTCGTAATGTTTTATGCTACCCTTACCAGAATTTTCAGGCAAGAAATTTTTTTCTCTAGAAATTAGATGCTATTTGTATTTTAGTTATTAAATGCAATGTGAAAGTACCTAACACATAATCATCGTCTACATTAACATTTGTTGAAACTCAATCTATAGAATTCTATTACTCTATGTCATAAACTAGGAATTTTGCAAAAGCGGAATTACAGAACACTCTGGGCCACCCACTTTTGTGAATATAAAATCACTTAAGTAAGCAAGCTGACTTTGGTGGAATAGCCTTTATTTTTCATCCACTTACATAACTCTGCATTGTCAAAGTGCACCAATAACTGGTGCTGTCATCTCTCATGCCCCCAAGAAAAAACTCCTTTGGGGCTCTTTCTACATTTATTTTCAATTGCCAGATCCCCAGAGGAAAAAATCAAATCACTGACGCTATTTCAAACTTCATGCTCAAGGCAGCCACTAAGAGGATATTAGGGCAGCTCAGCTTTTGCTCTCTTTGAGACAGGAAGACACCCCACGGCTGTGAAGGAAAGGCAGGACACGTGTGTGGACATTCAAAATATAGCAAGGAAACCCAAAACAACAGAAAGACAAGAGGAGCTGGAGGAAAAAGTCATTTGGAACTATGAATCATCCCAAGGTAACTTATTATGTGTTTATATAAGAAGCAAAATGAGCTTTCGGCATTGCCATTCATTCATTGTTTTAGCCATTCATGCATTTGTTCAGCAAACATTTATTGGGTACCCATTATATGCCAGGCGCTGTGCTAGGTAGGCAGGCAGCAGGACATCAGCCTACTACTGCTTATTATGTTCCTGCCACTGTAGCCTTCCTTCAGGTCTTTTGCAAGGTTGTTTCATGCTTCAACACAGTTCTCTGTGTAAATGTTTCCTCTTCCAAAAGGCCTTGCCTGATTTATTCCCCCATCCCACCCTGGACTAGATTAGGTTTCTCTGTTGTATATTCCTACAGCATTTCCTTCTTAACATTCTACACATCCATCATTACTTTATAGTCTCAGATAGATGGTAAGCTCCATGTGAGCAGGGACTGCCTCTCCAGTTACGAGCACAGAGGCTAGAATATAGTAGGATTCGATACACATTCACTGAACAAATGAACAAGCTGGGATTTATAGGCAAGCTACAGGCTCTGAGAGGTATACCAGAATAAGTGCAGGATTTGGAGCTCAAATCTGAACTCCAGCTCTACCACTCATTAGCTAGGTCACCTTAAGCAAGTCCCATAATCTCTCTGAGCCTTAGCTCCTCATCTGTGAAATAGAGACAAAACTTCATAGAGATGTAGTGAAGATTAAATAACATGATGTGGGTAAAGTAACTGGCACAAAATAGACGCTCAACAAATATTATCCTCCTACCCACTTCCCAACTTTGCCTATAGTTAAGATTCTTAAAGAGTTGACAACACCAAGGCAGGGCCCCAATTCTATCAGAACTCATCAAGACAGGATTCAGGCACAGAAATAAGGGAAGGTCAAAGATAGCATCCCAGATGACATCTTACTGACTCCCAAGCTTTGAACTTGAGCTCCTTCAATTTGTCTGACCAAGGTACAATACTAGGCCCAAGACTGAACCTGCAGATGGAAGATCCAATGGCTGTAGCCATGGGAAGAAGATGGCAGAGACTAAGCCCATTCCTTTTGGCTTTTGAAGCATTTAGACAAAAGCATACAAAACTCCCTTCCCATCTATGCTGTCTATAGGTAACTCAATGGAATCAAAAGTCTACAAGTAAGCTTAGTTAGACCAGTGAGGCTAAAGGCAGCACAGCACAAGAGGACTACACCTAGAATCAGATGACGGGGTTCAAGTCCAAACTCTGCCATCTACTGGATGTGTGATTTGGGACAAGAGTTTCCCTTATTTAGTTCTCATTTCACCATCCGTAAATCAAGGGGATTAGACTAGGATAGTGTCTAAGGGCCCTTACAGTGCGAAAGATCTGAGATGCTAGATGCATGTCAGTCAGCTGTAATCAGCAGGCAAAAGGAGAACTCTTCAATCACGCACACCACTGAGCTGACGTCTGCTACACCGCTCTCAATTACACTGCAGAAAAAATGGTCATAAGGAAGAGCTAATATGGTATTTCCTGAGCCTATTTAGTCTCCCAATTCAGCACTGCACCTGTTCCTTCTGCATTTGCAATTTACTAGATAATATAATCACAGGCACTCCCTGAAACAGCTACCATTTATTTGTCACTTGCTTCTGTATTTCAGGTATTATCTCTTATTTTAAATAAGATTAGGTAGAGTATTAGAAAGACTAATCAATACAACTGCCAAATGAAATTTACCCAGAAAACAATTTTCTCCTTTGTTTCCATTGTAATAACAGCAATATCTATAATGAATTGCTGACCTGCAATAAAAATCAGACTACTATCAGAAAGAACATGGGGGCAAAAATATAATGCCTACTTCACAAACATATAATGTCACACACAGTAAGGTAGCCCATTCATAACCCAGAACCTTTTTCTTACAGAAACACTGTAAATAATACTCAATGTCCTGGGCCTGCTGCCTTGCAATGCTAACCACCTCCACCCAAACACATACCCAACATTCAGTAAATGCCATTTAACATGTCCTAGCCATTCTTCTTAGGGCTGGAGAAACACAGTAATAAGACAAAATTACTGTCCTTAAACAAAGTCTCAGCCTAAAGGTCACGTGGTCCCAACTGTGAAAGAAAAAGTGGCAGACTGGAACCCAGTCCATATGCCACACGGTGATTTCTGTGAGCACTGAGGCCAAAGAATGGACTGCAAAACATCACCCAATATCTACATTATAAAAGACCACTTAATACTGGGGCTGTGGTTCTCAAAGCATAGTCCCAGACCTTAAGTATCAACACTACCTGGGAACTTGTTAGAAACCAAATTCTCAGGCTCCTTCCCAGACCTCCTGAATCAGAAACTCTGGGAGTGACGCCCAGCAATCCATGTTTTAACAAGTCCTCCAAGTGATTCTGATGCATGCTTAGGTTTGAGAGTCACTGCCTTAAAGCATCCAAACTGCTGCATGTTTGCAGTAAAAATAGAAAGCTAAGCTTTCAATTAAACCTAAGAGAAAAGCAATAAAACTGGGTAAGAATAGGTTTTTCGATGTATCTTAAATATTGGTGTTTTGGGGAAAAAAAAAAAAAAAAAACCAGCCTTGTCAGAGAGGGAGGAGAAAGAAATGCTGTGCTAATGCAATAGGGAATGTCTGTGCGTGTTCAAAAACTTCTGAGGCCTAAGGCCCTAGGCCTTTTCCTGTGTGGTACTTCATTTCCAAATATAGGCCTTTTCTTCAACTGAGAGCCCATCACTTCAGAGCGTGTTCCCACACATTCACTGGCAGACCTCTCAGACTTAGCAATCATAATTAAGGTCACTTTTTTTAAAAAAAAAACTCATAAATAAGAGGATGGAAAGTAAGAAGGAAAGGAGCAATAAATGTTCCTGGGGTCAATAAATTTTAAAATGAAGGTAGAATTTTTGAAAGGATGGAAAAATAAATGTGTGCGCGTATGAGAAAGAGGTTGCTTAAAGTTGAATTTGTTGAGCTCTGAATAAAAAAAGAAAGATGGGAGGACCAGCCCTAAGAGGAGAAAGGAGCCACAGAAGGAGAAAAGAGGTAGTGAAGGAATATTGAAACATTTCTTAGCCTCTGCCACCAGGTGGTGAAATCGACCCAGCGCAGCTTAGTTGCTGTCCAGAGCTACTGTTTTGATTTATCTTTCCTTGTTTGTCATTGCATTGGGGTGGGAATAGAGATGCAGAACAAATGGAGATGCAGAGCAACTTCAAGCTGGGTGGCTGGGAGCAGGGAGAGTATAATGAGAAATGGATTGTTTTTATGCATACTAATTCAGTGGCCCTAATTAAGGAGCATTATTATATTTTAAAATGCATGAACAACCATGTAATAAAAAGTGCTCATGATGATAAAGGCTATACTGAATTATACATTAATGTTTAACTTCAACTAAGTTTTAAAATAATACATTTGACTTTAAAATATCTGTTTTCCTGGAATGAAACTCAATGTCAGGTTAGGTCTAATGTTATCATCCAAATGCAATTTTCCTCCAGTATACCACAAAATGTTGAATACTGAGGAAGACAATAATAATGAAAAGTCAGCTGTACTATAACAGCAAATTTCCCGTAGAGATGATTTGAGGTTCTACAGGTCACAAAGGAAAAGAGACACATGGTAATCATAAATCCATCTAAAGATAGTTCATTTCTATCATCCTTCATTTTAAATGGAGGCTTAAACAACTCTTGGCTTGGAGGGTTGTAAATTTAATAATGTTGTTCCAATTCACTACTAGTCCTCATTGATTTTCTCTTATTTTAATCTGTATTGATTGATTAATGTCATCTTGTGACATCCAAATGGCAAACTGAGGAAGAAAAATGATATGCATTGAGTTGGACTTCTATTGGAAAGAGCACTAAACCAAGTATCAAGAGACCTGGCTTCTAACATGCTCAGTCACTACTAGCTACTGTCCCTGGGAAAGTCACTCCATCTAACTGGGCTTCAGGTTCCTCATATATAAAATTAAACAATAATATCTGCCATAATTCACCAAATTGTTGTGATAAGCAGATCAGAAAACAAAAAGTTATTACTATGAGACAGTACCTATATTCCCTTAAGTTCAAAACAAATAAACCCTCTATTGAAGAACAAATTACTTGCAAAATATTTTTAAATTAGGCACAAAAAAGATGCTGTTTTAAGTATTACAAATATGTAGGTGGGCAAGAAGGAAAACTGGAAAATAGTTCTCAGTGTTGTTGGATTCCTACATTTTGGATCATTTGGAAATAAGTGTCTTTGGAAAATTTGAGTTTGAATATTTCCGAATGTTGCTGCAGTTACCATAGCAACAGACAGGCCCAGTCAGTTGAGTCGATCAATAATGCCCATGAACAAGTGGCTCTGCTTTTCCTAAGATGACAGCCACAAGAAAGTTTCTACTAAAGCTGGTACCTCTAGGCTCATACTTCTCTGCAACGTTCAGTGTCAAAATGTTCATGGAATTAACAAGGCTCAAGTGGTTTTCAGAATAAATTGAATAATAAAAAAACACTAGATTTTTTTTTTAATATTGAGATCCTTAAATGAAAGGTATTGTCTGGGTATACATATCACTGCCATTATCCTGGAAGAGATACCAGTCAAATGGATCTAGGGACAATTTACTCTGAATGTTTCTTTAACTGCTATATTAATAAAAGGTAATATAATACATGTAAATATGCACTCAGCAAAACAAGAGCTTGCAATCGCTCTCAATTATTGATGGATATTAAAATTCAGACAAGCCAAACCATCCCTCAAACAATTCAGATCACAGAGCTAGACAAATATTAGCTTGCTTCCCAGCTGGTAACCCAAACAGAGTTCAATCTAGTTATTCATTCAGGAAAAAAGAAACTGCCTATGTCATTTATCTTTAATTCATTGTCCTGTTGAATACATATATCCAACAACTCTCCTCTAGGTCAGACCACTGCTTAGACATTACTTCCACTATTAACTTCAACAGTAGTCCACTTAAATAAAATGGGACAATGACTGTGAGAACTTAATGTAAAAACTTTATAAAGACCCCCTAATCATCTGGCGATTCCAAAACAGATCTCTAGGCTTCAGGCTATATGGACATTTGTATCTATGGAAGAAAGAGCAACGTGTATTGACTAGCCCCAACCAAATGAATTTCTAATAAAACTGTATAATGAGAAATTTTATCCTGAATTTTTTTTGCATAAATAAACGAAATCATTTGTAGAAAGAAAACTTCATCTACAATTCCACCACCTAATACCATGTCACATCTTTTTTTTCATTGTTCAACATTCCCTTCAAATCCATATCTAAGCATAAACAGAATTTTCACTCAAAGACATGACCCAGGTCCTATTTCTCACTTAATTTAGACAAAGATTTTCTCAAAACTAAGTTCTATAGGGCCCTAGTGCTCCTGGATGTGCCTCAGGAGCCACCACAAAGGGAACCTGCCAGTAGGCAGCCAAGTGATAAGGCTTCCTTCTCCCACCCCCCATCCCTATTCCCAATTCAACCAGAACAGTTATATTTTTATATTTTTATCTGTTTTAGATTTTGAGGCTCTGCATACAATTCCAAAATAAAATAAAATAAAAATGGTATATACTGCTAAGCATTTAAAAATAAAAGAATGTTTCCAGCACCTTGGGCGGCCAAGGCAGGAGGATTGCTTGAGGCCAGTAGTTTGAGACTAACCTCAGACATAGTGGACCATGTCTCTACAAAAAAAAAAAAATTTTTAACTAGCCAGGCATATGCCACCAGATACTCAAGAAGCTGAGATGGGAGGATCTGCTTGAGCTTGGGAGTTTGAGGCTGCAGTGAGCTGTTATAGCACCACTGTATTCCAGCCTGGGCAACAGAGGGAGACAAAACAAAAACAAAACAAAACAAAAACACCAAAAACTAAGGAGGTACAGAATCATGTCATTTTAGAGCTGGACAGAACCTTAGAGAACCAATGATTTTATTTTATAGATGCTAAAAGAAGGCACAATGAGAAGAAAGACTTATCCAAGTTTATACAGGCAATTAGGAACGAGAATTGGATCCTAGGTGTCTATAGCCAACACAAAAGCCTTATTCGTAATTCAGGAACCATTCATTCACTCATTCAGTAAATATTTATCAAATGCTACTGTATGCCAGGCAGTGACTGAAGAACTGAGAAGTCAAGAAACAACCACAACAACGAAAACCCTGCCCCCATGGTACTTACAGTTTAGTAGAGGAAGATAAATAATAAACACAACAAATGAGTAAAGAATACAGTATATTGGCAAGTGATAAAGCAAAGAGGTGAGATGGGGCAGCAGAGTGGAGGGAGCAGGATTAGAGGTTACAACTGATGAATTTCCTCAAAGATCACTGCCATTCAGTCTTTATGCGGATATGTGTGTGTGTGCTATAATTGATTAATTCAGGCTCACCAATTCAGAAAAGGAAATAATCTAATGGTAAATCTGCCTGAAATTTCCCAGGACTCTATCTATTCTTGTAATAGCATCCAAAGTCAATCAGTATAACAAGCAGAATGTTAAAACTATTTGGTAAAAATGTTAAACAGCACCTTAGAAGCACATACAAGCATGATAGTAATTGCTGCACTTGGCTCCACAACAAACCAAGAATGTGGCCAAAAAGAATTAGAAGTGAGGACCTAGCTGCCAGGTTTATTCTTCTGGGTAATACTGGATAAGATGATTAAGTTCTCTGAGCCTGAGTTTCCTTATCTATAAAATAAGAGGGCAGGGTAAGATATTCTCTGAGGTTCTACATTATCATTTAAATATCAAAGCCCCCTAATGTGCTGAAAGCATTATGTAATATCTTAGTAGTCATATCAGCATTACGATTTGAATCCAAAGTAGCCCTAATAATAACACATTACATTTATAGAATTCTCTGGTTTTCAACGTGTTTTCACATTCATTATTCTCATCTGACAAGTAACAGAACAGCATTTTTTTTTTATGTTCTAATAAAGAAGGCTGGTCCTTCAGTCAATCCAAGGTAATATGAAGCTTCCTGCTCTCTAGAGCCTACACTCTGGTCCAAATGTGGCTCCAGCCAAGGAAACCAACAAGCACCTCACAGAGAGACTCACAGACTTACGGGTTCCATTCATTAGGGTTAAGGATGCCAAGAGTACATGAGATACCATTTCGTGGGTAAAGGGAGTCTTCAAATGAAGTACTTCAGACACTCAGGCATCTGCCACTATACCAGTGATGAGTGTAGGGATCAAGGATGAGAATGTGAACTTTAATGATTCTTGCCATCCTAAATTATGTGTCAAGAACCTTTTAAAAATCTGTATCTTTTTATCCAGGAATCCTATTCCTAGAAATCCTTCCTGAGAAAATAATTAGAGATTTGACCAAAGATTTAAGTATGAAGATGCTGATCATAGCATAAATTTTGGTAGCAAAAACTTGGGAACAACCTAAATTTCCAAAAATAATCACATAAATTATGGCATATTCAAATAATAAAATATTATTTTTAAATGTTAAATAGTTGCTTTAAAGAATATTTAGGCCGGGCGCTGTGGCTCAAGCCTGTAATCTCAGCACTTTGGGAGGCCAAGACGGGCGGATCATGAGGTCAGGAGATCAAGACCATCCTGGTGAACACGGTGAAACCCCGTCTCTACTAAAAAATACAAAAAATTAGCCGGGCGAGGTGGCGGGCGCCTGTAGTCCCAGCTACTCAGGAGGCTGAGGCAGGAGAATGGCATAAACCCGGGAGGCGGAGCTTGCAGTGAGCTGAGATCCGGCCACTGCACTCCAGCCTGGGCGAGAGAGAGAGACTCCGTCTCAGGAAAAAAAAAAAAAAAAAAAAAAAGAATATTTAAGTAATATAGGTAAATGTTCCTAATATAATTGTAGGTAGAAATATGAATATAAAGCAAACACACTACCTATAATATCTCATATTTTTTAAAAATACATGTAGAAAAAAATATTTAAAATGTACTACAATGGGCCGGGCATGGTGGCTCACACCTACAATCCCAACACTTTGGGAAGCCAAGGTGGGTGGATCATTAGAAGCCAGGAGTTCAAGACTAGCCTGGCCAACACAATAAAATCCCATCTCTACTAAAAAAGAAATACAAAAAATAGCCAGGTGTGGTGGTGCGTGCCTGTAGTCCCAGCTACTTGGGAGGCTAAGGCATGAGAATTGCTTCAACCCAGGAGGCAGAGGTAGCAGTGAGCCGAGATTGTGCCACTGAACTCCAGCCTGGGTGACAGAGAAAGACTCTACCTCAAAAATAATAATAATAATAATAAATAAAATAAAATGTATCACAATAGTATAAGTGGTTTTCCCTAGGTTGTGAAATTACAGATGATTTTGATGTTCCACAATTCTACAATGAGCATGCACTCTTTCTATAACACAAAATTTAATATTATTTTTTAAAATTCCTGTCCTACCTACCTCACAGAGGTAGATAAAAAACAATATAAGGATGAGCTTTCTAACAGTAAGAACTATCCTAAAATGGAATCTCTGGGGAGAGAGTTCAAGCTAGCAGTATATGACCACATGGCCCCTGATTAGGTTAGACCTTAAGAGACCTGGGATCTACAGCCCCCTGTGAAATCTCTCTACCCACAGAATATATTAGCCCATCCTTCCTGCCGAGTACCCTGATGCTCAGTGGCACATACTGTTGAGGATAAAGCAGGTAGTCAGTGGCCAAGAAATAGAGATCCTCCAGGAGAACAACCCTAGCAGTCAATGGTCACTATGCCATTACCAGCTTGGCCACTATGCCATTACCAGCTTCTAACACCACAAGTGGTAAAAGCCCCTCTGTCCAGCAAACATATTGCTAGGACCTCTGCTACTGGTTCTAGGACACTGTCTGTGCTCATGGTAACTTCTCTGAGGACCTAAAGTGGTCCAAAGGCTTCACTTTGCAGCTGTGGTCCCATATATGCCATGGAAAAGGAAAGGAGGAGTAAGACTGTCAAATACAACCATCCGACATTTTATGCTTGACCCACCATTGGTTTGGCCCACTAAGTGTTTTAAAAGATAATATAGTAGGGATTTGACTTGGTCACAATATAATATAAGCATCTCAACTTATACCTATATCCCTACAAGCACCTAAGCTTCAGACAGGAAAAGTGAGAGGCAAAGTGACTTGTTGAAAGCCACACAGCAAGTTATTAGCAAGCTAGGTTTAGAACCCAAGTGTCCTGGCTTCTAATTCCATGTGTTACATTGCAGAATCCCTAGCTCCTCAGGGACCCTAGACCCCTGATATTAGGAAGGACCCCAGATCCCTGATATTAGGAAGGACCCCCGACTCTGCTACCTCCTATGGTTCTCTTTGCCCAAGACTGCAGGACACTTTAGTTATTAAGTTGTCAGTGACCGAGACATGAGGAAATATGTAGTTCATACTTGTAGTTAGGAGTAACTGACAGCAAGCAAACAGAAAAAGACAGGACATCCTAGGAACATATGGGTATACTGGGTACTCTAGACCCAAAGTTTTATATAGGAAGTGAAATAGCATGTAATGCTAACTAGATCTATGATACAAGTGAACATCCATACTCCTCACCGGAGGAGAGAAGCAGAAATACTTCATGGGTATCAGAAGAGGCTGGAGCAATGGACGAATGGGTGTTAGAAAAAAATCATCAATTTCTACCTTGGTTTCTTGGTCCTCCTTAGCCTGGCTGCAGATTTCCTCTCATCAGAGAACTATTATAGGATAGAGCATAATAAATGTAATAAATTCTGAATGAAAGAATGTTTATTGTGGACTCTTTAAGATGGTGACTTTATCACCGAGGGAAGGGGTGAAGGGGTCTGGTGTGTTATACTTTTCCTAGCATTCCACATTCTCATATTATTAGAAAAGAAATGTTAAAAGAGTAGAAGGTGGAGCAGGAATAGGAAGACAAGAGTGGCAGAACAAGGAGAACGAGAAGGGAAGGTTGGGGTAGAGAAAAGACATAAGAATAGAAAAGCATTAACAGTAAACAAGTTAGATGACAATCCTGGAAATATAAGTTATTTTCTTTCTAATTTAAAAAGGAAAGTAGACTTCATAATTCAGACTTCTATTCACTCACCAACCTGTCTTCAGCTCCCTCCCCTGCCTAATGGCTTCCAAGATAATGAAATATCAAGGTAAATCAGGCAAAAGTATTTGAGTATGGACAGAAAAATCTACCTCCCCTCATCCCCACCTGTTGCACTAGAACACTCTGAAATGCCATGAGTCTTCTCAGCTGGGAAGACTGCTAAGAATGGTGAATTAATTTGGGCATTTCAATGCAGAGAAGCTGAGGTGCCACCTCACTGCATGAATACAGTATGCTGCTGGCTTCCTCTGGATCACCAGGTATGCCTAGGCATCACAGGCAGTGTGACTCCTGAGGGATGGGGCAGCCCTTGGGGGAAAGGGAGAGCCGATGAGCCAGAAGGGAGCAATGACACAAGGGATATCCCAAAAGTACAAACACAAAGCAAAGGCCAGCCTTTGGGTCAAATCCATAGCTCTGTGGAACCCTGTCCAACTGGCAGCAGATGGCTGTTCTATTCTGGACTTGGCCATTCCCCTTGAGAAAACCTCTTTGGTAATGGGGTTGTCAGTCCCTTTCTCAGTCTAACGCTCACACATCACCAGGACATGCAACCAAGAATGTCACAAATATTTTCAGTGATATTTGAAAATCAGAAGGAACAATTAGTTACTTGTTTTATTTGGAATTAAGCATGTTTATTACAGAGAAAAGAGCCCCAGAAAAATCTTTCTAATAAAACAGGCAGTATACTCTCCAGCCTGGTTCCTCCTTTCCACCTCCAGTCTAACAAAGAAGAAGAAAGCTGAATGGGAAGGGGTCTAGCAAATGAACTGAGTCCAGTATGGTAGGTTCAATAGGGAAGTTACAATAGCACGTTTCAGACCAAAAAAGAGCAGTCAAAGAAAATCCAAGCCACCTTGGACTCTAAACATTCCTCTCCTCGTGGGCAAGATACCAATATCCCAGGATGCTAACAAGGCCATCTGGGACAGAGGAAAAGATGGTTCATGGTGAGTCAAGATTATGTGGGTGGCAGGCCCCGCTCGGCTATGCAGCATGCTTAGCCTCTTTTGAGTTCCAGTGACCCCCCCACCCACCCAACTGTAAAACAGAGACAATAACATGTATATAACTTATTATTACTATTGGCAGAAATAAACAAGACAGTGTACATGTAGAATGCTAGGTAAGGAAGCCCTCAATGTCAGTTTCCCAGGCTCTGCCCAAACCCACACACAATCATTTCTTTGAAAAATGGTGATCAGTCTTTTTTTTTCTCTCTCTCTCTCTCATTCTGTTGCCCATGGTAGAGTGCAGTGGTATGATCATAGCTCACTGCAGGCTCGAACTCCCAGGCTCAAAAGATCCCCCTGCCTCAGCCTCCCAGGTAGCTGAGACTACGGGGACATGCCACTATGACCGGCTTGATGATCAGTCTTACGGCCCCTTTCTAGTGTTCCTTCAGTCTTACACTGGAGAAAGTGCAAAGGCTGAGACCACTTCCCAAGGTCAGACCACCCACTGCTCAAGGCAGGCTCCAAGTCGCTGTATTTCTGCTGAATTGTGGCCAAAAGCACTACAAATAAGTTTTCTTTTTCCTCACAATTTGGTTTCTCCACCAATATTTATTATAAACATTTTTAAATACACAGAAAAGTTTGAACATACAGAAAGACTTAAATAATTATACAATGAACACTCATATTCCTGCTACCTAGATTCTACAGTTAACATTTTGCTATATTTGCTTTAATCATATATCTAGCCATCCCTGTCTCTATTCACCAATCTATCTTTTTAAATGTATTTTAAAATAAGTTGTAAATACAAGTGTCCTTCACATATGCTGATGCGTTTTTCCTCCAATTTTAAAAATTGTGGCAAATATACATAACATAAAATTTACCATCTTAACCATTTTTAAGTGTACAGTTCAGTGGTATGAAGTATAGTCACACGGTTCTACAACTATCACCACTATCCATCTCCAAAACTCTTTTCATCTTGCAAAATTAAAACTCTGTACCCATCCCAGAATCATACAGTATCTGTCTTTTTGTGACTAGCTGATTTTGCTTATCTTAAGGTCCTCAAGGTTCATCTATGTTGTAGTATGTGTCAGGATTTCCTTCCTTTTTAAGACTGAATGATATTCCATTGTGTATATATATCACATTTTGTTTATCGTCTATCCTTTGATGGACACTTGGGTTGCTTCCACTTTCTCGGTATTGTGAATAGTGGTGCTATGTACATGGGTATGCATATATATCTTCGAGATTCTGCTTTCAACTCTTTTGGATATATATCCAGAAGTGGAATTGCTGGATCATATGGTAATTCTATTTTTAATGCTCTGAGGAACTGTCATGCTGTTTTCCACAGCAGCTGCACTATTTTACATTCCCACCAACAATGCACAAGGGTTCCAATTTCTCTGCATTCTGGCCATCACTTCTTATTTTCTGTTTGTTTGGTATAGTAGCCCTTCTATAGGTGTTAGGTGGTATCTCATTGTGGTTTTGATTTGTATTTCTCTAATGATTAGGGTTGTTGGGCATCTTTTCACATACTTTTGGTCATTTGTATAGTATCTTTAGAGAAATGTCCATTCAAATCCTTTGCTCTTTTTAAAAATTGGGCTGTTTGGTTTTTGTTGTTGCTGAGACACAGTAGTTTTATAGCAAATCTTGAAGTCAGGTTAGGTGGATCTTGCAACTTCCTTCTTCTTTTCCAAGATTGCTTTGGATAGTCACAGCCTTTTATGTTTCCATATAAGTATCAGAATCAGCTTATCAACTTCTACCCCCAAAAAAGCCTCTTGAGATTTTGATTGGGGTTGCTTTAAATCTACAAATCAACTTGGGAAGACCTGACAAGTTAACAACATTGAGTTTTCCAATCTATGAATGTGATATGTCGCTTCAATTAATTGGGTCTTTAACTTTTCCCGGCAGTGTTTTGTAGTTTGTATGTACAAGTTTTGTACATTTTTGTTAAGTTTATACCTAAATATTTTGTACTTTTTGATACAACTGTAAAATTATCATTGTAAAAAAACTGCTTTTTAAAAATTTTCCAATTATTTGATGCTACTATATAAAAAAATAGTTGAGTTTTGAACATTGATTTTGTACCTTGCTAGATTGCCATCTTGGTTCCAATAGTTATTTTATAGATTGGTTAGATTTTATAATTCAACAACCATATCATCTGTGAATAGAAACAGATTTTCCTCTTCTTTTCTGATTTTAAGTCTTTTATTGCTTTTTCTTGCTTTATGGCACTGGCTAGAACCTCCATCCAGTATAATAGAGAATAAAAATGGTGAGATGACATACTTGCTCATTCTGATCTGAGAAGGAATACATTAAATTTTTCACCATCAATTATCATGCTAGTGCTTTGTAAGTGTCCATTTTTAAACTGCAGAAACTCCCTTCCATTTCTAATTTTCTAAGTTTTTAATCACAAATAAATGTTAAATTTTGTTAATGATTTTTCCACATCTGTTGAAGTTATTATGGCTTTTCTCCTTTATTTTGTTAACACATGATGAATTAAATTGATTTTCAAGTGAAAAAGCAAGCTTTCATTCCTGAGATAACATAGTTTGGTCATGATATATTATCCTTTTTAAATATTAATGGATTTGATTTGCTAATATTTTGTTGCAATTTTTGTGTTTATATTCATAAGGGATGCTAATCTATAATTTTCTTTTTTGTAAAAATGTCTTTGGTATCAGAATTATGCTAACTTCATAAAACAAATTTGGAAGTGTCCCCTCCTCCTTTATTTTCTGACTTTGTGTAAAAATGGTACTATTTCCTTACTTAAATGTCTGATAAAGTTTATATTTCCTTACTTAAATGTCTGATAAAGTTTATCAGAAAAACCACCTAGGCCTAAAGAGTTCTTTGTGGAAAAGTTTTTGATAATAAATTGATTTCTTTACTAGACATACAGATAATCTGATTTTCTATTTCATCTTGTGTTTTTGTACATTGTAGTTTTTCAAAAAATCCATTTTATCTAAGTTGCTGAATTTATAGGCATAAAGTTATTTGTAGTATTTCTTTAGTCTCCTTTAATGTCTATACAATCTGTAGTGATATACCTACTTTCATTTCTAACATTTGCATTTTGTGACCTTGTTTTTCTTGATAGTCCAGGTAGTGCTTTATCAACATTGTTGATATTCTCAAAGAATTGCTTTTGAATTTTTATTTTTCTCTCCTTTCTATTTCATTAACTTCTGTTCTTTCCTTTATTATTTTCTCTTTCTATTTACTTCAGGTTTATTTTTCCTCTTTTTCCAACTTCTAAAGGTAGAACATTAAGCGGCTGAATTTAGTCCTTTTTCTTTTCTAATATATGCATTTAAAGAAATAAATTTCCCTCAAAGTACTGCTTTAGCTGCATCCCACAAACACTAATGTGCTCTACTTTCATTATTGTTCAAAGTTTTTAAAATCTTTTTATTTTGAAGTAAATTCACATCTACAGAAAAGTTGAAAGAACCACACAAAGAACTCCTGTTTACAATTAACTCATATTCCCAAATCTTAACATTTAACTCGCTTTGCTCTCTATATTCCCTTCCTTCCTTCCCTCCCTCCCTCCCTTCCTTCCTTTTTTTCTTTCTTTCTTTTTTTTTTTTTTTTTTTGAGACAGACTCTGGCTCTGTCACCCAGGTTAGTGATCTCGGCTCACTGCAACCTCCACCTCCCAGGTTCAACCGATTCTCCTGCCTCAGCCTTCCAAGTAGCTGAGACTACAGGTATGTGCCACCAAGCCCGGCTAATTTTTTGTATTTTTAGTACAGACGGAGTTTCATCATGTTAGCCAGGATTGTCTCCATCTTCTCCATCTCCTGACCTCATGATCCGCTCACCTTGGCCTCCCCAAGTGCTGGGATTTACAAGTGTGAGCCACCATGCCTGGCCTTTATTTTTTTCTAAACTGTCTCTGAGCAAGTTGCTAAACTTGATGCCCCATTATTCTAATACGTCAGTGTGTTTGCCACCAAAATTGACATCACTCTCTACATAACAATTCAACCATCAAAACTAAAAAATGAACACTGATATGTAACTTTCAAGAAGCTTCAGACTCCATTTAGGTTCTACCAATTGCCCAGATAATGTCCTTTACAACAAAAGGATCCAGTTCACAACTGTACATTTCATTTAGTTGCTATGTCTCTTTAGAATCTTTCAACCTGGAACAGTTCCTCAGTCTTAACTTCCAGACCTTGACACTTGTGAAGAATGTGCCTGCTTTTGATTACTCTCCATTTCCTTCAGGTAGTTTTTTTCACATTTTTTCTGAGTTTATAGTTGATTTCTGTAGGAGGACTGGTCTGATAGAAACTACTGCACCACTACCAGAAATGGAATTGAGATGAGATTCAATCCTCTTCTGAGCACAGATACTGCATGAAAAACCTGCTTCTCTCTGTTTGATTAGCATGACAGATCTCACACTTACAAAACAGGAACAGCTATATTATACAGCCTCATAACATTTCATAAACCTTTTCCAAATATCTACTTCATTATTATAATTAAGATGATGCCAACATAGAATTAAAAGATCAAATAGTAGAGAAAGGTATAAAATGAAAAGAAAAAGCATTCCTGTCTAACATTAAAAGAATGATCTCATGAACAGAGTCTCTCTATTCTATGCTTGCCATATCAGTGATAAGAAAACTAGAGGAAACTTAGGCTGGAAATCAAAAGATATAAGTTTCCAGTCCTAATTCTACTGCTCCAAAAATGGCCTTAAATAAGCCACTTACTCATATTTGATACACAATTAGCACTTTTCTCAGCTGCTAGGAGTATATTAAACTGCTCTGTGCCTAAGTTTCCTTATCTGAAAAACACACATAGCACAAATCATCTTTTCTATATGCCTCCTAGGTAGGAAACAAAATGATTTAATAATGTATGTTTGAGTGTGCTGAAAGCTGAAAGCTTAATACAAATGTAATAATACATCAGGTATTACACCTCTGGAAAAATCAAATGGAAATTAGAAGCCTTGGTTGGAACCTAGAAGAATCTATGCTCTATTTAGTTTTATATTATTATACTATCTATACTTGCACTGTCCAGTATGGTAGCTACTAGCCACATGTGGCTACTGAAATTTGAATTAAAATTAAATAAAATTAAAAATTCAGTCACTTGGTTACATTAACCATATTTCAAGTGTTAAGTAGCCACATGTGGTTATTAGCTATTGTATTAAGACTGATACAGAACACTTCCATCATCCTAGAAAGTTCCACTGGACAGCACTGATCCATACAATTTTATACTATGTATTCTCTTACTTGCCTGATTTGAATGTTATTGTTGTGGAATTAATACACAGCAGCTAGCCTGCCACTATAAAACAAAACAAACAAAACAAATAAACCCTGCACTTTGGGAGGCTGAGGCGGGCAGATCACCTGGGGTCAGGAGTTCAACACCAGCTGACTAACACAGAGAAACCCCGTCTCTACTAAAAAAAAAAAAAAAAAAAAAAAAAAAAAAAAAAAAATTAGCCAGGCATGGCGGCACATGCCTGTAATCCCAGCTACTTGGGAGGCTGAGGCTGGAGAATCGCTTGAACCCAGGAGGCGGAGGTTGTGGTGAGCCGAGATTGCGCCATTGCACTCCAGCCTGGGCAACAAGAGTGAAACTCCATCTCAAAAAACCAAAAACTAAAAACTCAAAGGTGAAAAGAAATTGGTCTCCAGGTGATTAAGAGCTCTAGCCAAACTAGAAGGGTACTGGCCTTAGAACTTTGGAAGAACCCTTGAAACTGCTTCTCAATATACAGATTACGAAACTGAGGCTCAGAGAAAGCAAAGTCTCTGGTCCTAGGTCCCATAGGCAGTCAACATCAGAGATGAAAATGGAATCCTGGTACGCAGCAGCATAGGCTTTGCAGTAGGATCAGGGTTTTACTAGCAACTTTGAAATTTACTAATCATGTGACCTTGGACTAGTGACCACCTCCGAGTCTCACTCTCTTCAACTGCAAACAGAGGAATAATAATCCCTACTCTGCAAGACTGCCATGAGGATTAAAGAGAGGGTGCCTAGAAAGTGCTTAGGAGAGAACCTGGCATCTACTGGGACTTGGAGAATGCTACCTGCTGTCATTATTAGCAAATACATTGCTCTTTCCATTGCATCCCAGACCCTGATCAGGGAGGCTGTGGCCAGCAGATGGATCATCATCATGGAGCTAGTGAGTGTTGTAAGGCACAGGGAAATTACGCAGCTTGACAAAATGTGCCAGGGGAGCAGAATGATAAATGCATTATACAGCAGTAACTACAGAACTGCTCCCAAAAGTCCCCGTGCAACAGCAGAAATTTCACCTTGAGGGGTGCAAAGGGAAATGCACCATTTGCGTGCCTCTGTGCTGTCACCCTAAAATAGGTGTCTGAGGAACAGGGCAATGCAGATTGAAAAAGATGCCTATATTCCTATGAGCCTCATGCTGAGACTGCTGGAGGAGTCAGCATTCTGTTTTTGCTTCTCTCCCTCCAGAACTAATACATTATAACTCTGTTAGCAACCAGTACAGCGATCTCATGACGGACCTCTCCAAGCCTGCTTCAGAGTAGATGGAGATGGAGCCCCCAAGGCTTCTCCAAGTGCCTGACATGTGACCTAGCCCCTCACTCCCTGCCTAACAGGGTATGACAAAAAAAAAATCATATGATACAGTGCCCACTCAGTAGCACCATACAATTTCCTCTGGAAGACCACCACACATGGGATAATCAGACGTTACAATACAATCAAATATTAATAGGTGATTCGAACTCTGAGTTAAGATTTCCATTCAATTCAATAACAAATCCCAACCATTTGCTTTCTGACAGGCACTGTGTTATGCACTAAAGTTACAGCCACAATCAAGATATGGTGCCTATCCTCAAGTAGCTCATACTTGAAATGGCAACTGAAGTTGTCCAGAAAAGATTCCACTGGGCAAGCTCTAATCTGAGCCTTGTAAAGTGGTACACTTTGGATGTACAGGTAAGAGGGCTAGGACTGAGATACTCCAAAACTCATTCTTCCCGCCACTGTAAACAGAAACAACACAAACCCAAGAAAGAATGATGAGGAATTAAAGTATCTTTTTGCAAGTCTTCAAAGGCATGTTTTACTGTACCAGCTTTAAAGTGGTGGTTTCTGGGGAAGGAAAGCCTCTTGGGTGCCTTTGTTTACCTCACTAGTTTGTGCCCAGATACCAAGGAGGGACAAATGAGCTCTTACAGGCTCTGCCAGAAGACTGGCACATCTGGACTTCTACGGGTTGGGGTGACCACCAAGCCACAGTCACCTCTTTGCTCTTCAACCTGGAAAACCACCATCCAGTCACCTGTATGTCCTCTAGTCCACACTGCTGCCACTATGTTAGCTCTGCTATTTATCAGCTTTGTCCCTAAATAAGTTACCTCCCCAGGTTTTGGTTCCCTCATCTACAAAATAAGGATAAATTATTATACTGCTTCATGGGAATGTGTTAAGAATTAAAAGTGACGTTTATAAAGTGCTTAGCATAATACATGGCACGTAGTCAATGTTCGACAAACAGGAACTAACATTATTATTACTTCTTTTAAAAAAATCCAATTGTCTAATCCATTCTTTTTTTTTTTTTTTTTTTTCTTTCTTCTGAGACAGAGTCTTGTTCTATCACCAAGGCTGGAGTGCGGTAGCACAATCTCAGCTAACTGCAACCTCCATTTCCCAGCTCAGCTTCCCGAGAAGCTAGCACTACAGGTACACATCACCATGCCTAATGTTTGTGTTTTTTGTAGAGACAGGGTTTTGCCATGTTGCCCAGGCTGGTTTCAAGTGATCCACCTGTCTCAGCCTCCCCAAGTGCTACAAGAAATTAGTTTTCTAAAAACCCATGTAAGAAATCTACAAACAAAACGTACATTTGTTTATAGCTTCATAGTTGATAAAATGCTTTCATATTCCTGACATCATTCTGACAACTTACAGAGCTAAATCCAATAAGAAGTATTATACCTATTTGACAGATGCAAAATCTGAGACTCAGAGAAGTAAAAACAGCTGTCCAAACATCAATCCGCAGTGTAGTCTCTTGATTCTTCCAAGTCCTTCCCCTATTTGTTGCTCCCTCGTGCAGACCCTATCCTCAAATGATATGCATGTTCCATGCAATTAATAAGAAATCTTACCAGTGGGGACCACAGTGAAATAAAACCACAGAGAAGAAACTCAAAAATTACTGAATCACCTTTTTGAAGCAAGGGACTTTCCTCACCCAGTCTTGGGAGTGCTGCTTACAGTGACACAAACATTTTGTTCAGTAGCCATGAGCAACCTTCCCTAGCCAGCTGGGTCTCCTGAAGTGGTACATGGGGAAGCCCCTGTGGGAGCCACAGTAGCCTCCCAGCACCTGTGAGTGGGACCCCACTCTACCTCCTACTTTGCTTTCCACTTATATTTCTGGTTCCTCTGAAAAGCCAGAGGCTTCACAATTAATTATTGTAGCAGTTGCTCCTTTTGCAAAGATATCTCTGATTCCTTCCATTTCTGTTATCTATAGCCAGTCTCCCCCAATCTTGGATGACATCCGACATCCAGTAAAAAGAGCTCTCGTAATCTTCAGATGAAGGAGGTGGCGGCCACCACTGGCAGTGTCCCCACAGACAGAACCACTACATCACAAAGGGAATTATGTAACCATACAAAGATTAACCTCTCCCTTCCAGTCACAATTCACCAGTCCCTCTAACAACTGGCCGGGGGTCTTGGGGTTGTAAAGGTTGCATCCCAAGAGAATGGCCTGTTTTTGCTTTCTTGGAAGTGACAAGAGGAACGTTTCCTCTTTATCTACCTCAAGAGGTGCCTACCAGGCAAGGCCTCTGTGGTTCAGGACATTTCAGGCAAAGAAGAGGCTGGAGCCAGATGGCAGTCATCTTTGGGGAAGATGGTGAACTACAGGGCTGGCTCCTAAGGCAGCTATCCAATATAAAGTACCCAGTGGAGCCTGGCAAAGAAAAGCTTAATTCAGGTCAGTGTAAACAACAAGGAGGTCCCATTGGTCAGAAGGCTTCCAAGCAAGAAGCTCCAAGGAACAGCAACCCTTAGAATCAAGCAGATGGCCTTATATAGGGGAATGAGCCACTCAGAACAAAGTCCCAAACAGTAACTAAGGATCCAGGACACTGAGTCCAATCCCTGCGCAATGGGACTGGCAAAACCCATACCCTGCTCAGGGTAGGGTTTTTGTGCAAGTAGAACTGGCAGAGAGATCTAGCTGTCTGGATGTGGACAAAGCAGGAGGGAGAAAGTGTTTAGGAAAGGCAAAAGGGAGGTCAGGGCTCATCACATCCCAGAGCCAGGCCACCAACAGCCCAACAAATTCCAGGCCTAAACTCAAAGGCAGGGGAGGTGAAGGGAAAAGTGCTTCAGGGACAGCTGCCAAACAGAGGCAAGGAAGGTGGATAATGACACCACGCAAAGAAAAACTCAATAGAGAAAGTAAGAAGAGGCATGTTTGTAAGACTCAGTGGTAGGAATACCAAGATGATTATAAGACATCATCCTTGTTAGCTACTGAGAAATGGGTAGTAGTTGTCCAAGGAGCCAAACGCAAAGGGAAGCAGAACCAGCATGCAAAGACCCAGAAGTATCAAAAAACATGATGCATTATTGGCTAGGCATAAATAAACTGCAGAATACAGGGAGAGACTGGTAGAAGGTGAGGCTGAGTATTTTGACAGAAGCTGGATCGAGAAGAGCTTCTTATGAAAATCCAGAGATTTTAGATTTCAATCAGGATGGGAAGCCATCAGAAAGTAAGGGCACACATTCAGCCCTGTAACAATCATTTGCTCAGCACCTGCTGTGTGCTGGGTGCTATTCAAGGTGATGAGGAGGCAGTGGTGAACAAGGCCAACAACAGTCCTGGAGCTTACACTCTAATACCTCCATTCTTTGCAGACTGGCTGTGCAGATTATGGGTTGTGTGTTTCTCCCACCCATTGAGAACAGAGGCTGGGTCTTAATCTCCACCATATCCTAAATGCTTGGCTAAGTTTCTTCCATATAGAAAGTCGCTATCTAATAAGTGTTTATTATGGGAATAAACATTTTCTGTATTTTCTAAGAGTCTAAAGAAAAAGAGCATAGTGCAATCAGATTTCTATTTCAGTACATCACTTTGGCAACTGGTTGTGAGCAACTGGGATGAAACCAAACTAGAGACAAGGGGTTACCAACTAAGAAGCTGTCACTCTATTAGGCACTAGATAATGAGAGTCCAAACTACAGGAACAGTGGCAGAAATGGAGGTAGTTTTAGTCCCCTGACCAGCCAATTCATGTGCAGCTCATTCAGCCTTCACAGACCTAGAATCGCTCTCAGCAGACCACTGCAGCCTCCTTTAAACCCTCATTGCCTTCTGTTTCCACTCTAAACATGATTTACTTTCACCCTGGGACAGCCCTGTTTTCAAGGTCAAATGCAACAAAAGACAGCTGGTCAGCTCCAGGGTAACCCTGGGCAAAGTCTGGGGCAGTCGTACTCCTGCAGAGCATGGTAGTGACATACGAGGTCACTAGGACTTTAAATCAGTGCTGATGAATTTCCTCTGCTGCTGAAAAAAAAGGAAGCCAGAGATATCCTCGCTGTCAATGCTGATGGCTACCTCAACAGGAATTTATACTCTGATGCTGCATGGAGATTGGCTGGATTATCAAGCATCTAGGCTCCACTATCTTCACTGGTTCTGGTTCTAAGAAGTGTTTACAAGATCCACGGTGGTTCTATGTAGTTTCTAAGATCTCAAGGGATTAAGACAAAGCAGCAGCTCTGACCCATACTTTTAACAAAACCTGCACCTGAAGCAGCTCATGTGTCATGAACCTAAAAAACAACTTTTTGTACATGTACAGCACTTTACAGTCTACAAAAGCCCTTATATATACTATCTGCATTTTTCTATAATCCTATGGGCAAGATAATGCAGATATTATTATGTGCACTTTGTGAATGAGAAAGCTAAGGCTTGGAAAGGTTCTGAATGACCCAAAATCATTGTACATACAGAGCAGAAAGTCCAACCCAAGTCATGCTCTATGTTCAAGACTCTGTCCATCAGACCTCCAACTCCAGCCAGCACGAGTTTACTACTATAAGCATGAATTAACTTACTGTCCCAATACTTACTGAGGCTATTCCTTTCCTTGTCGCTTTTCCTGATATGACACTGAGGCAGAGCCTGTAAAGGGCCACCAAGTCTCCATTAGACCTGACTACCAGTCAGTGATATCCAAAGCCAGAGCCCAGGGTCACACACTGATCAGAACTGTCCAGAGAAGAAGCTGTTGGTATACAGGGCTAGCAATGAGAAAAATGAGGGGTCTGAGAGCCAGGTTCAAGTCCGTGTTCTGCCATGTACTGCGATTTTGAGCAAGTGACAGCTTTCTTTCTCAACTTCAGTTTCCTCACCCCCAGAATAAGGACAACAGCATCTGCCCTTCCTGCCACTCAGGGGTCAGAGCGAATAATGGTGTCTTCCTTCTCCCATTTCCATACAGTCACCCAACAGTGCTGGAATAACCCATTACAGAGTAAAGTGAACTAGTCCCTCCCTGGTGGCCTCCCTGCTCTAACCTCATCACTCCAGCTGATAATTTGCCTTCCAATCTAACCAGGAAGATTTAAGCCAACCAACATGAGCTCTCATGCTTTTTTCAGCACAATTCTATTATTACTTTGTACCAAACCTTGACCTAATTATACAAAGATAAATAAGATAATGCCTGTCCTCAAAGAACTTCAAGTTTGATTTTGAAATGGGCATGTTAATAATTACTACATTACTAATAAATACCACATTGCAGTATTGGGCAGCAAGTTTGACTTTTATTTGTGAATTCTTGGTGCCTGTGCATGGCCCACAGTAGGATACGGCAAACATCTGTTGAATAAATAAATAAAACTAACATAAAACCTGATGACAAAAGAGGTACACAGTTCAATGAAAGCATCCTCTTCTCCACCTCAAAACTTCTCTCTTCACATATCCCCTTATTTCTTTACTCCAGCACTGAAAGAAAGAAAAAGTCTCCTTTCTTCTTGTCAGAACTGACCCCTTCACAGTGACCTCAATCCTCTGTCTCATCTTCTTGGGGGCCTTGCTCCAATTCTTCTCCCTTCCTCTTGCAACTTTACTCATTCAGTTTTCTTTCTCTCTCTAAATCTCTCTTTCAGCCTTCTGACACACTCTGGTTTCTCCATGCTTACAAAACAAACTGTAACCAATCTCTCTCTTCAAGGTACTGGGCTTGTTTTCATCATCTTTGACCGGAATCTCCTGGAAGGGCTACTCACACCCACAGCCTCTATTTCTCATCACTCGCTCACTCATTTGCTGTGCTCCTGCTTTAGCTTCTACCTTCCAACTGAAGCTGCTCTCTCAAGTGCCACAGCCTCCCGGTCACCAAATTCAGTGGTCTTTACTCCATCCCCAACCTCCGTGACCTCCCCGTTGGCATTTCCTTGGCTTCTGTGACTCGGCAGGACCTGGCTTCCCTTCTCCCTCTCCTGTCAATACTCGGTCTCTATCTGGCTGCTCTTCCTCTGCTTTCCTCTTCAAATTCTTGCCAAGATTCCCCTGTTACTTTACTTTTGCTCCCTTGAGCACTAATTTAACATCAAGGCTTCCAATTCAGGAAGGCTTTCCAGTCACAACTTCCCACTCCAGCCCCTACCCCCACCCAGCAGAACCCAACAAAACCACAGGGACTGAAAATGCAAGAAAGAGAAGGTCACCAAGACACAGGAAGGGACAGGATCAACATATTTTCATTGCCAGACTCTCTTAAAGCCTTTGTCACATTCTGTTTGTCCTACAGTAAACTTAGCCCCGCTACTAACTCACAAGCTCCTAAGACAGAAACTGTTCCACTCTTCCCTGCTTCCACTACCCTAATGCTGTGTTCAGACAGACAGGCATACCTAAGCATCTGTTGGATTAAAGAAGAAAATCTGAAGGTGAACAGGCGCGAAAGTACTTGGTAAACTGTGAAGTGCTAAAAGATTATGAGCCTTATCATCAGTAGCCTTTGCAAGAAACTTCAGGGCTGTTCTGAGCACAATACAGGCTCACAGCCTATCTGTGCTGGCTCTGCAGGGCATCTGATGACCAAATGCCTGAAAACATGGAAATGCCTATTCCTGAACTGGCCTGGGATTGAGAAGCACAGACTATGGGGAAGAAGAGAAGAAGAAGTGAAAACAGGCATATACCTCCAAAACCACTGCTTTCATTCATTTTTCACTTAGCCAGTAAACATTCACTAAGTACCCACAAGGTGCCAGGTACTATTCTAGACACGGGGATCACATCTTTGAACAACACAGACAAGCCCCTCGCTCTTGGATTTTCTATTTTAGTGAGAAAAGAGAGATGATAAATATAAATAAGAAAACAGTGGGTAGTAGTCGGTGCTTGTTTCACCATCTCTCTCAAATATGACAGCTCTTCCTCCCTTCTGAGTGTTCACAGGGACAAATCCGGTCCACCACTTTGAGGTTCGTTTTGTGTTATTTCTTCCGCTGCTATGTCAGCAGCTACAGCACAGATGTGCTAGATTTTTAAATCTCCAATGAAACCATCTTTGGGTGAACAGTACTACCCATTTTAAGCACTGCTATCCCATTTCCAGAGGCCTTTAAAACACTGGACCCTGCTACAACTGAAAGGTTTGGGCTGCCTGGGCCCATGGTCTCAGAGACCTTATGCTTCTCTAGGAACAGCAATGATGCTGTGGGTTACTTACCAGAGAGCCACTTGGGAATGCTTTTTCAGGTTGTGTTCAATTCTGTCAGAGCCCTCCGGACTCAGCTGATTGCTGGTGGTAGATTTCTGTGTTATTTAGGGCACCAAAGTCCCACAGTCTTGACACAAACTTAAAATTAGAAATGCATTAAATATAGGAAAGGAGGAAGGTCATTCAGGAAAGGCAGTCTTCCGAGGGAGCTGTAGGACAAAGATGCCCTGGAAACTTCCAGGTTCATTAATGGGTTTTACACAAGCATTCAAGTGGTATTTCTCCTTCAGAAATAACACTGTGGAAAGTGTAGGGGCCTGGCTCAAACCTCAGCTAACACAGCTGAGTGAGTGACTCTGCAAACTAAAAATAGCTTCTTTCCCACTCATTCCGACAGATTGCACTTAGACCCTGTGCACAGGTTGATCCTCTAGCAGTTTTAGTCCCGCTGCAAATGAGAGCTGATGGCATTTGGGCTTGACAATTACCCAATCTCTTGGTTTAACTTTTGTTTATTTCCACATTTCCTGCTCCTGCTCCAATGGCATTGTATGCGCACACACATGCACGTGTATACTGAGTTCCCTGGCTGGGATTTGGTGCTCTTCAACCAAACGTAGGCAGAATTTAAACCAGGAACATGACTCAGGACTGAGACTGCAGACTAAGCCCAGAGAAAGTCCTTAGAAACACTGGGAATCAGGCTGTTTGCCTTGGATCCTCTCCTAATTCCTAGCTAGCCTCTCTGGCCTCAGTTTCCTGAACAACAAAATGGGAATAACCATGCCTATTCTGGCTTATTTCACAGCATCATGCTGGGATCGAATGAGACAATGTATGTGAAGGTCATTTTCCTTCAGACAGTGATGGGACAGGCTAGACAGGCAGCCAGACTGCAAAACTAGGTTCACCCACTAGAATGGGTAGGCATCCTGACTGCATCAGAAGTTAAAAGCGATCTAGACTCAATTTCAGTTTATGTTGTCCCTCAGCCTGATATCCTTCTACCTTTGCTAAACTCCTATGCATTTTTAAGAACCCAATTCAAATAACATTTCTTTTTTGTTAGTGTCTTCAGAATTAACGATTCCATCTTTACTGCTCCTTTGGCCTTTTGTACATACCTCTAATAGCACTTTTCACTCAATTACAGTAGATATTAACTTATGTACCTGGAAGTTCTTTGAGGGCAAAGACTGTGTATTTTTCATCCTTGCATCCACCTCCCCACCCACTTCCACTGTATGGCCAACACTGGCGCATGACAGGTGTCAACCAATGTTTATGAAACGCGCAAGAACTCAAAAGTCAAGAAGGAGGTAAACGTCAGAGAGATCCAGGAGAGCATAAAAGGTGGGACAGCACACAAACAGTCAGTGGCGGGGATGGCGGGCAAGAAATCCAAGAAGGTAGTGTCACTGAGGTCAGTCGTAGGCAATAAGGGCACAAGCACAGGGATGACAGTCAAAGCTGAACTGCAAGTTCTGGGAAGACCAGACAGGGATTTCATCTTGGAAACACAAAGAATTGAACAGGGAGCAGGAGCATTCTATTGAGGTCCAGGGAATAAGGAACGGCGGCATCATTCTATTGAGGTCCAGGGAATAAGAAACACAAAGAATTGAACAGGGAGCAGGAGCATTCCATTGAGGTCCAGGGAATAAGGAACGGCGGCATCATACCAAGTCCTGCAACCTAAACTGGAATAGGAGGGCTTGGGGACAAGAAACAAGGGCAGAGAATAGAGCCAGGGCAAAGAATCGAGCAAGGTTGAAGTGGTACTGAAGAAGCCTGGGAACTTATAGGTTAGTTAACATTCTCAGGAGTGCCAAAGTTGAGTTAGCAGCTAGGGATTAGAGACCTTAGCTATGAAACTGGCTTGGAAAGCAGAGAGCTGCTGGGGTATACATCTGCAGTCAAGGAGCAAACAAACCTGTTCACACACATACTGCCCTGTCATGTGCATGGTGGGATTAATCCAGATCACTGTACTACCCACTCTGGAATTTTCCAGGAGTGCCTAGAGAGGCCCAAATATGTAAGGTAAAACTGACAGCAAATGAAACACAGAAGTTTTTACCACTGTAAGAACATTAAAGGAAGGCCTGCAAGGTCTAAAATCTCAAATAAAGTGTTTCTCCAGCTAGAGAGGAGACATGGCTCAGAAGAAAAGAATTGAGACACTTAGGGAATTACAGACCCTTATTCCCAGACTTCAAGCACCCTGCAAAGGGTTCTACCCAGGAAAGGGCACATAGAAAAAAGGACCTCAATTTTAGTTTATCTGTAGAGTATGTGACCTTCTTCAAGCACTTCAAGTTAAAGACCCAGGCTCACTGTTTACCTATTGTGTGATCAGTAGGGGCCAGCTGAGTTTACCCATTCCTAGCCTTAGTCTCCTTATTCATAATGCAGCAATTGTGACACCTGCACACAGGTTTATCATGAAGACAAAATAATATCTGCAAAGCATTTAGCATATTGGCCTATAATAAGCACTAACTAACTTTGTGTTTCTTTGCTTTCTTTGGTTCCCAGGAAGGGATGGTTATACCACAGTCTAGCTGTCTACCTGTGTTTTCCTCTCCTGCTTGGCTGTCCTTCTGGACCCTTCTGTGCAGACATCCTATCTGAGACACCAGACAATTCACTCCTCCTCTTGCTTATCCCTTGGACATTAAAGGCAATTAAGAAGAATTAAAGGCAATTGGTCAGCTATGTGCCACACTCAGGTCCTCAAGGGTCAGGAAACATCAGCCTAGTCTAACGCTCTTCCTGTGCCTCCAGGTATCTCTGCACCTCTCTGGCCAAGCCCATGACCAGGGTAGCACCTAGTTTAGTGTGGCTCTTGTCTTCTCCAAGGTGAACCCACTCCTAGTAGCATATAGCTGCCTCCTGGACTGGCTCTCTCTTGGCCTCGAGCAAATATATGCCTAGCAGGCCAGACCTGGATATTCACAGCTGGAGGTAATTCCCATACCCAATTTACCAGAGAGTAAGAGCCTGGAGTCTGAACCTGAAGTGAGACCGAAGAGTCTACACTCCAGCACCCCAGAGACTGGAGCTAGGAAAGAAGGAGCTCTAAAATGAAGCTGCCAGGGGGCTCAGGGCTCAAGCCTACTCCTGATAAGCTACATAAAATTTGTATCAATGTCAGGCTCTTACACTAAATTTTGCACTGGCCATGTCTGTCACAGTGCTGCATACTGTGGCTACCACAAGGCATTAAAAAACTTCAAAGGGTAAGAAGAGAATGGACTCAACAGTTTCTGAGTGCCTACTAAGTCATGAACTTTGCATGTTATCCTTACCAATACCAATACCTTGGGCATTATGACACAGGGTATACTCATCTTGCCAATAGAACTAGAGACTCGGAAAAATCTAAGAATCCTCTATTCCTCCACTACTGTGCAACCTGACCACAAAGTCTTAAATGATCTGGGAAAGACAAAGAAAAACTAGAGTCTAAAGCACTATTTAACAGGCTCTCAGCACCTTAACTCACTAAGGAGACAATACTAGTTTAAATACTGCATTGCCTTATTTACTACTGGTAGCGCCAACTTCTGCCAAACACAATCTGGAGAAATATATCAAAAGTCATAAAGATGCTCCTGACCTTTGCCCTTGTCATTGCATCCCTAAGATCATATCTTAAGGAAACAGTTCAACAGAGATTCACTAGTGGTGGAAAAAAAAGGATGATCTAAATGTCCAATATCTAAAGAATGGTTTGAGAAATCCCAGAACCTTCTAATCATGTAATGTTTACTCTATAGCCATTTCAAATGTTCATTTTAAAGACCAAGAGGGAAAAAAGCAAAGCATCTGTGATAAAATAAAGATTGAAAACAAAACATCATAAATGCTATTGGTACAACTTGTAGAGAAGTATGGACACGTGTATACACAAAAAGGAATGTAGCTGTTTTAGGGTGGTAAGATCATGGAAATCTTCCATAATACTAAGTGGTTTCATTATTATTACATGTAAAATTGTCTTTGTGGTATTGTTTAGTACCTTTTCAACCCAAGAAAAAGAGAGAGAAAAAAAGACAGACACATTTAACCCAGCACGAAGAAAAGGCCCAGGAAGACTAGGGCTGGCATGTGAAAGCAGAAACTGAGAAGCGTCCTACATACCCGGAAGGAGGAGGCCAGGCAGGGCCCTGGGGAAGGGAAGCCCTCTAGGTATGAAGAGGGTTGTCATTAGTCTGATGCTAATTACAGAAGTCTCACTAGCTTATTAATTTTTTTGACAGACTCTGAATGAAGACTGAATTCCTTCATTAAGCCAACTTGGGTTCAGAGGCACATTTCCTGTGTGGCCATCCTCATTCCTCTAAAAAATCTAGCCTTTTCTTTTTTTTAAGGGTAACAGTAAAGTAAAATTTAGTAACAGAAACACACACCCTGGAGAAATTAAGATTCCTGCCTTAAATGTAGAAATTCAAACCACTTCAGAAAATCAAAGGGGTTTGAATAAGCAACTGAACTGCAGTACTTTCTGGACTGGGAAAAATAAACACAAGTATAAAATATTTAGCTCAGTATTAAACGGCCCCTTGATCAGGTTCCAGCCCATCTTTCTGATATTACCTCATAATTGTCCCTCCAGATACCCAATGCTCCCGCCAAACTGAACCACCAAGTGGTCCCCAAAATAGTTTCCTCCCTTTCCTACCCCCATGACTCTGTTCAAGCTGTTGTGCACACTTAAAATTTCTGTCTTACAACTGCTTGCTCAAGTCTGACCCATCCTCTAAAGCACAGATGAAAGCATCAAAGCCTTGTCATTGTCCTGGGTTTTTCTTGGTTTTTTTTGGTTTTTTTTTTTTGAGACAGAGTCTTGCTCTGTCGCCCAGGCTGGAGTGCAATGGCGCGATCTCAGCTCACTGCAACCTCCGCCTCCCAGGTTCAAGCAACTCTCCTGCCTCAGGCTCCCAAGTAGCTGGGACTACAGGCGTGTGCCACCATGCCCAGCTAATTTTTGTACTTTTAGTAGAGATGGGGTTTTACCATGTTAGCCAGCCTAGTCTCGAATTCCTGACATCAGGCAGTTCACCCACCTTGGCCTCTCAAAGTGCTGGGATTACAGGCGTGAGCCACTGTGCCTGGCCAGCCTTGTCATTTTCAAAGCCTAGGCCAATCCCTGTACCCTGAATTCATTTCTTGCTCTTCATAGTAGATCCAAAGTACTTTGAACCTCCAAGGAACTACACAAAGTCTGCCTTGCAGTACAGTTATCTGTGTAACTGACTTTTGACCACATTAAAGCACGAGCTCCTTGGAGCAAGGATCTCTTCAGATTCCTACATGGAACCTATCCATAATGCCTGGCCCACAGTAGGCCCTCAGTAAATGCTTCACTGAAAGACAAGAAAAAGGGACACATTACATCTGTGTGAAGTCACTTCCTACCTCAGTTGCTCCAGTTAAGCAATGCAGAGATGAAGGCATGCTGTTCAGCAGTCTTGAACAGGGGAGGAATGAATCTTGTTTTTCTAGTTTCCAGCCTTCGTAAGTCTCCAACTTCCTCCCTAGTTGACCATAGTCTGCTCGGCCCCAGGTAAACACCTTGCCAGTTTCTAAAAACAAACATTATTTGAATTAAGACTACATTCCACAGCTGTGCTCCCATGGGTAGGCAATGAATTACAAGAGAAAGTGTGACACTGATTTTAGTACCAACTACCAGGAGTCTTCCTATCTTCCTGTAAAGAAGGCACACACACTCATATTTTTACAGATGTGGAAATGAAGGTTCAGAGAGGTTAAATGACTTGCCCAAGATCAAACAAGCTGTAAGTACCAGAGCTGGATTCAAGCAGATTCATTCTAAAGTTTCTGCTCTTGCATGTTATATCGATATGGATATGACTATGGATATAACTTCAATCATGCTTTATGGCCTTCCATTCCCTCCCTTCCCCACACACTCCTTGTGCTTTGCCCAGATGCCTGCTCTCAGGCTCTCCTCTTCCCCACCCAACCCAGGGCCCATTTAGCCACCTTGAAGTTCTCCACTCCACAATCTCTTAGGGCCTAGCTCAACGAATGGCCAGTTTCATTTGCTTTCCCCTCCTTATAACACAAGGGGACCTTTCGGAATCTATAATCTTACCAAAGGAGCAATTCTAACAATCCTAAGGTAAGTGTTTATGTGTGCTAGAGGGAAGGGAGTGAGAGAAGAAAAAAAAATGGCAAAACCATTTGGAGCCAGAAAAGCATTTAGTCCCCCAGATGCACCACATGGGAAGCAGGCCAGTGCTAAAAATGACAAAAGAAAACGAGATTTGCAAAAGGAGAAATGGACTTTCTTCTCCCAGATAAGAGAAAATTCACCAAATTCATTCAGTTGTACCAAGTGCCACATTTGTTATTTCAACACAAATGCAAAATCTGATGAGGCATAGATTATTAACAGATTCTCTGCAATAAATATGCATAACCATGTGCGTTGTATAAATTCTTTATACATGTTTATTTTAACAAAGAAAAACTTTGCTTTAGAGACAAAACACAGAGCAATGCATATTAAATTCTAGACAAATCTACTACTGCATACTTTGTGTTTGGTATCAAAGCTTCATCTGGCCCCACATTCAACATATGGTTTATAGTGTCAGCTAAAAAACAACCATAGATTCATGGGGAAATGTCAGAATATTGCAGTGATACAAGGTTCTGCAGGGAAACAGTTCTCAGCATCAGCCTGCTAGCAGACATTAAGGTAGATACCAACAGTTTACAGGAATCTGACTTTTGGGCTTCCTCAAAGAGGAAACAAAGTCTGTGTAGCTCACAGGGTATATGGGATACCTTGTATATTATGAGAGCTGGGAGTAGGTCCATTCACACGTACTACTTCATGGCTCTCTGTGTGCTGTTCCTTTTGCTAAGAATGCCCTCTCCTTAACTGGTAAACTATGGCTGCACCTTTGGAGTCCAGCTCATGTACCACTAGTTCTATGAAACCTTTCTTGAATCCCCAGCTCTCCCCAGCAAGGGTGAAAGTCACCCTCCCGTGAGCCACCTTTATCATTGTACTCATCAACTACTATGCTGTCACTTGACAGGTGAAAAAATTAAGGTTCAGATAAGTGACCTGCCCAGGGTCACACAGCTAAGCCACATCTCTTTCTACTAGCCCATGGTATCACTCTGCATTGGTTATTAAGCCCTAGTCACTGCATAATCACTCAACACTCTTCCTTCACTTCTGCAAGATTACTCTGAAAAACCCATGTGCCCAGGACCCATAAGGCATCCAAAACTGGCAAATTGTCCCTCTACCAGAGCTGGCTAGGATTTCTAACCAGATTGCTAAGCAGGAGATTCCCAAGAAGCCAGGGGATGAGACTGTTGCTGCTTAAATGACTATAGCATTCCTCTGCTGGGAAAAACTAGGAAGTTGTTATCTCTAAGACTACAGAAATAATTTTATCAGAAATCACACATTGAATCCTTTCTTTCACATGAAGTAAAACATCTTAGAGTTTTCCTGTTATTGATTATTGATGCCAAAGACAGTCAAGACTGGCAGAATATGGTGCCACCATTATTATATCCCCGATAGCAATTCAGCCATTCCACTTACATAGCACTTTTCACCTTCAAAGCACTTTACAAAGATTAACTAATTAATCCTCATACTCTCTGGGGAGGCCATAGACATTCTGGTTAAGATAAGTCCAGAAACCAGGCTGACTTAATGTTCAGTCTTCAGTCTCAAGCCTAAATTTAATGCACTCTGAACTTGTCTGTTTCTCCTCAAAATAAACTCTGCATCAGAAGCCTCACCCAGGATAGAAGAGACCCTTTTATTTTTCCTTTTCTTTTAAACAGACATTTATTGACCTCTCCCAGGTACCCAGTACATTCATTGACATTGTCTCAATCCTCACAATAATGCTGTGGCATATAGAGTATTAAGCTTATTTTACAGATGAGGTTAAATGATGCGAGTTAAATGATTTGGTTGGGTTCAAACAACAACCAAGTAGTTGAATCAAGATTTAAACGTGTGTCTTCTGACTCCAGGGCCAATGGTATCTCCAATGATTGCACAGCTGCTGTCACAGACTGACAAAATTTGGCTGATGAAACAGCCATTTTTACAATGTTTGAGGAAGAGGAAAACCCAGATTAAATGGATATGCTCTGTGTACCATCCAGCTTTCCTCACTAGAATAATCTTCTTCCCAGGAGCCCATGCAGAAATCAGGACTGTAAGTGCTGAAATAAAGGCATTAAACACATGGATGATGATTTTATGTCATCTGGAGTAAAAGAAAATAAATCCACATATAAAAAATGCTCATTAATACATTGTAGATGAATGTCTGCATCAAGCTGATGCATGCTGTCAAATCCAGGGAGACTCAAATCACAAATTTAACAAATGAATCTTTTCCTTAAAGGATTATATATTACTATGATAAAAAAATAGATACACTAATGTCATCCAAAAAGTATAGGTATGTGTCTCCAGGTAAATGATAAATTAGAGAGATGACAAAATAGCTCAAAACAAAGTCAGCAAGTGAAACACAATTTATAGGGCATGTCCATGTAAGAATTAGCACAGAATAACTACAGAGCCAAGAAGTATACCCTGCAAAAAATATGAACGCACCACAGAAAACGACAGAGGCCAAATGAGAAGTATGGAGAAAGAACACTTAAGAGGTCTGGAACTGGAATTGTCCTGGCAGGCTTGAGGGAACAAGAGGCATTTAAGGTGAACTTCTGGATAAGAAAAGAAAATGGGAGACCGAGGGAGGATATTGAGGAACAGTGTGAGATGAGCAATGATATGAAAATCAAAAGGTGGCCAGGCGCAGTGGCTCACACCCGTAATCCTAGCACTTTGGGAGGCCAAGGCGGGAGGATCACCTGAGGTCAAGAGTTTGAGACCAGCTTGGCCAACATGGTAAAACCCCGTCTCTACTAAAAATACAAAAATTAGCTGGATGTGGTGGTGCACGACTGTAGTCCCAGCTACTGGGGAAGGTGAGGTGGCAGAATCACTTGAACCTGGGAGGCAGAGGTTGCAGTGAGCCAAGATGGCAGCATTGTACTCCAGCCTGGGCAACAGGGGGAGACTGTCTCAAAAAAAAAAAAAAAAAAAAAAAATCAAAAGGCAGGAGAGTGAATGAGGGTCACTAGGGAAGGAGACTGGGAGGGGAGTCAAGACTGCCAGGCTGGGGCCAGCCACAGGGAATTGCCATGGCTGGGTCTGGATCTCACCCTCCAGACCAAGGGTCCCTAAACTTGGTTGCTTACTATTAGTAAAAGAAAAAAAAAAATTATTTTTTTTTTGAGACAGAGTCTCGCTACATCATCCAGGCTAGAGTACAGTGGCATGATCTTGGCCCACTGTAACCTCCACCTCCTGGGTTCAAGCAATTCTCCCACCTCAGCCTCCTTAGTAGCTGGGATTACAGTTATGCACCACCACATCTGGCCAATTTTTGTATTTGTAGTACAGACAGGGTTTTGCCACGTTAGCCAGGCTGGACTTGAACTCCTGACCTCAAGTGATCTGCCTGCCTTGGCCAAGCGCTGGGATTATAGGCGTGTGCCACTGCACCAGATGTCTATCAGCAAAATATTTTTTAATACATCACCAACATATGTACATTAATTTATTTATTAAAGTATGCACATTCTATGTACAGTATCCTGCTTATTCTTGCAACAAGCCTGTGAGTTAGGCACTTTTACCATCCCCATGTTACTGACAGGGAACAAGGTACTTACCCAGTCACAGAGGTAGTAAGTGATAAGGTAAGAAAAGAAAGAAAAAACGACAATAACAGAAGCGTAGGATGCATCCAGGCCTAAACTAGAATTGAAGTCATAGGAAAACAAAAAAGAAAGAATTTACAGGGCTCGGCACCCCATTAGATGTGATTTTGAAAGGAAAGGAGAGGAAATAAACACCATTCTGAGATTTCACGATTTCAAGGTGAGTAGGAAGGCGATGAAGGTATAGAGATGCTACATCAAGGGTCCCGCTAATGGGAATCATAAAATGTTGTTTAATTACCAAATTATTTAACTCTCCTGGGGTGTTTTGCAAACATGTTATCAAATAGTCAAATATAAATAAAAGGGGAGAGAGTAAGGAGAAAGACTACCAGATGCAAACCACAGAGAGCAGGGGATACTCTGCGGGTAGAGTGGGTGGATGATGAATATTCAAGAGGCCAACTTCCTTTACCATCCATCAAGGGCTGCAGGTGCTGCAGCCATAGCTATAGGTACAAGGAGAAGTAGCTCCAGGGATGTCTGAGCTTTTCAGGGAAGAGAAATTTCTACCCTGTTCTAGAGAAGGGAGTCCTATAGGTGATAGATAGATTAGAGGATCATCCGTATTTTCTTGACAGTATCTGTCCAAAAACGGAATATAACGTCACTGAAGATAGCAAAATGGAGTCAGCAAACCAAGGTAGATGTTATAAAAAGAAAATCCATGGGTAAGAGAGAGAAAAGACCGCATGACCTCTTCAGTCCCTCTCAACTCTAATATTCCAGGATGTTACAAGGCTATCTAGAATACACTCATGAAAAGGAGGAAGCTCTCTACCTATAGGTTTGTTATATTTATGATTCACCTGTTTACAAACATAAGTACCAGTTACTCTCTGGGTTATTCATTCTATGTCCTTAGAAGGTAAGAACCTGACTTCTGTCACTCATCCTTCATTCTGCCACATGGACAGAGACTTCATAAAAAGGCATTTGATGATAATACCCAGGGACTCGTTAAACACAGAACTAACTGCCCAAGAATCACCTAGCATCATCTTCCTGTACAAGGAGCAGGAAACAGGCAAGGAGAGAGCTCAGAGCACAGCAGCAGTCACACCACACTCCTCTCCGTATAGCATGTGCCATGCTGCTCCTCCACAAGGCCTCTAATATGGTTTGGCTGCATCCCCACCCAAATCTCATCTTGAACTGTAATCTCCATAATCCCCACATGTTGTGGGAGGGAACTGGTGGGAGGTAATTGAATCACGGGGTCAGTTTCCCCCATGCTGTTCTCATGATAGTGAGTGAGTCTCACAAGATCTGATGGTTTTATAAGTGTCTGGCATTTCCCCTGCTGGCTCTCATTCTGTCTCCTGCCACCCTATGAAGGGGTGCCTTCTGTCATGATTGTAAGTTTCCTGAGGCCTCCCGAGCCATGTGGAACTGTGAGTCAATTAAACCTCTTTTCTTTATAAATTACCCAGTGTCAGGCATTTCTTCACAGCAGCGTGAGAACGGACTAATAGAGCCTCCATACTGGTTCCCTCTGTCCCCAGCTATCCCTACTACCCTGATCCCATTCGCCTAGTCAGCTCCTACTCATCTTCAACTCTGCCCACTACTCAACTCAGATCAGGTTCCTCTGTGCAACAATCTCAGAGGACCATGTTCCACATCCTGGGAGCATTTACCTCAGCTTATAAATGCACACTCATTAGGACTGTTTAATTAATGTGTGTCTCCTCTTTCAGAGAGCCAGCTCCATGATACTGGGGACAGCTATTTCACTCATTCTTGAGTCCTAGAATAATGCCCAACACAAAGTAGGCACTCAATAAATATCTCCTGCCTGAATGAACAATTGAATAAATGAATCCAACCACCTCCCTACCTATCAACCTATCTACCTCTTACTCACCACCACTGAGCACTACCATCCACTGGCTCCATAATCTTGAGCAAACTGCTCAACAACTCTAAGTCTTATCTGCAGAATGAAAACAAAAGCATCTCCCTTGTAGCATTGCTGCAAGGATACTTTTCCATAAAGCGTATGGCACATACTAACTAGTGAACGGCCATTATTATTATTATGCTCCCAAACTGAACAACACAGCCTTATTAAGGATTTACATGGTTCCACATAGCATTTCTACCACTTTGTCAAATCTTCTCAGCCAATTCCCACCTACCAAAGTGTTAGGGTCAATGTCCCTAATGATAATCAAAGAAGAGAAAGAACATTGAAAGCTCTATCACGGAATTTTGATTTTTAAGATTAAAGCATGGTGGCTTGCACATCAGAAGTCTATAATGTACCAGACGAAACAAATTAATTAAAGGTAGGAAAAAGAAGAGAGTTAAAGGGAACAATGGAGAAGAAAGATGAAGCAAGACGAGTTGGAAAAGAGACGAGAGGAGAGGAAGCTTTAACTTGAGATTCAATAAAACTTGAATTAAGATTCAGGTCTAATCCTGGCTTCTCTTCTAGGCTGAATGGCCTTGAACAGGTCCCTTCTTCTTTAGGGGCCTAGTTTTCCCATCTATAAAACAAGAGGACTGGAATAGATGACCTCTTGGATACCTCCCTGATCTACACTTTAATTATGATGCCTAAAAATCTTCAGTGTTAAAATGACTGGTATACAATTTAATTTTATTGTCACCTTTGGAATATTTAGTCTCACCACGGTCCAAAAATAAAGCATGCACTCTAATATCAAAGACTACTCATATAGTTCCCAGTGTAAATAAAAAGTAAAACTTGACTATATAGTTTGTTATTTTTTAGTAAAATGTCACAAGTTTCCAAAGTCGTATCATAAACAATATCACATAATAAAAGGTTTGGATTTTTTTTAAGTTAATACAGAAATAAAATTCCCAAATATGGGCTGCCTAACTAAAAAGGGGAGAAAAAGCCTGCAAAGAGAATGAACAAAAGTTGAGGGGTTGGGGAGAATTTATTTATTGAGAGCTGACTCTGTATAAAACTGCTTTTGGCACTATCATTAAGTTACAAAATTTAATCAACCCCGACTGATTATTGTGAATCCCATTTTACAGATTAAGAAACAGACCACAGAGGTTAAATGACTCGCCCAAGATCACACAGCTAGTAAGTGGCACAGCTGCAATAACAACAATAATAATTGCTAATATTTTGAGGGCTATTTCATGCTAAACTCTTCATATGGATTATCCCTTTTAATCCACAGAAATACCCTGAGTAGGCATTATAATCCTCAAATTACAGATGAAAATATTAACGCAGAGAGGTTATGTCTCTGGCTCAGAGCCAGCAGCTCTCAATGGCAAAGCTAGGATGGGACCCAGCGGCCTGGCACCAGAGTCAGTGCCCTCAGTCATTGTCCTGCAGAGGATGCACAGGTCTGTCTGACCTCAGCTCCACTTTTCACTTGGTCACACTGGCTCTTCAAAAGTGAGCATTCGCAAGGACTTCCTGAGGTTGTTCAGAGTCACAGGGACACACACGTGGGCTGGAGGCACAGAGAGAGCCCAGCTGATGAGTGAGTGAGTGAGCTTCATCCATCCTTGGCCTATATGGCAAAGGTCAGATTCCTAAAACATAGAAGTATTACACACAGCTGCTCCATTTTCACCACTGACTTTCTTAGCTACCAAATCGGGGGCAGCAGTGATAGAAGTGAAGACAGACTGCACCCTGAGGAACACCAAGACTGACTGCAGAACTATCTACAACATGAGGTTAGGGTTTCCCAGAGAAAAGCAAGGAGTCAGGCTGGTTTCTTCTTCCAGGCTAGGCAAGAGCATGGCAGGAAGCCCCAGTCCTAGTTTGTTCAGTAGCTCCCTTGCCTCTCTCAAGGCACCTATGTTCGCTTGATGTTGGATGACTGCTCCTTTGTCAAAAGCATATTCAACTTCCTCCCTCCGGGGCCTTAGGACCACGCTCTGCCCCCAGCCCACAATGCTGGTCAGCCTGCAACACCTGTCAGCCTGCAAAGCTAGTCAGCCTGCTTGCCCCACTTATGGAATCCTACTCCCCCTTCAGGGCCTAGCTCAAATGCTGCTGCCTCCCTAAAGCACCCTATCATCCCCTAGTCAGAATAAGCCATCTCTTCCTTTAGGAGCCACTGGCATGGTGCTTGTACCTCTGTTTCAACAACTTTCTATCCCTCCAAACATAGGGTTATTTGACTGCATATCTTCGTTTGCCCAATGAACAATGATCTTTTCTTATTCTCTCAGTATTCCCCACAGCACCTAACACAGGGCCTGACCCAGAGCAGGTGTTCAGTGTTTGTTGACAGAAAACAAAGTAATAGGTATTGCTGTTACCACCAAGGACATCAGAGACCATCTAAACCTACTCTCCAAAGAGAAAACGAAACTAAGGAAAACAAATAATTTTCCAAGTCACACAGCCTATACAGATAGAAACAGATCCAGGCATTCACAATATTCAACAAATAGTTACTGAGCACTTTCTATATGCCAGGTGCTGTCCCAGGCGCTAGGGGCTACTGCACTGAACAGAACACATAAAACTTAATCCTAGCACTTTTGTAGGCCAAAGTGGGAGGATCACTTGAGCCTTGAGTTTGATCACTTGGGTTTGAGACCAACCTGGGCAACATAGCAAGATCCTATCCCTACAAACAATAAAAAAAAAAAAAATACTAGCTGAACAGGTAGTGCACACCTGCAGTCCTAGCTATTCCAGACACTGAGGTGGAAAGATTGCTTAAGCCTAGGAATTCAAGGTTGCAGTGAGCTATGACCATGCTACTGCACTCCAGCCTGAGTGACAGAGCAAGAACCTGTCTCAAATTAAAAAAAAAAAAAAAAAAGACAAAACTCCCTCCCATCATGAAGCTTAAATCTAATGACAGGAAAGACAGACAACAGCAACAACAAAACATTACCTATGGCAAATGACTTTCATTGCTATAGAGAAATATAAAGTAGGGAAAGGGGACAGGCAGAGCTGGGGAGAGAGATGGCGGCCCAGGACCAGTGTCCAGCTCCCATCTTCCTTTCTGAGCTTCTCCTCTACAGCACACCACCTTTCCTAATGGAAGAACCTTAAACTTACAAGTCCCAGCCAACTCAAGTAGAGGCAATGAAACTTACTTAAGCTGCCTCTCAAGCCTATGATGAAAAGGCAGGCAATAAACATAAATGCACTTTGTAAACCCTAAATGCAGGTGTTAATAACATTATGACTCTCACTCTCTAAAGCCAGTTTACAAAAAAACCATCATGAGAGGCTGGACCATGATGAGTCCCTGCTCTGAGATGTGCTGGCTGAGGGCCTTGGTTTTCCTGTTCCTCTAGGGGTCCAGTAGCACATCACGCTGCTAGTCACACCTAGAAGCCACTTGGCAACCTGAGAAAAATCTCTGATTGAGGCCAGTGACTCTACAGATGTTTCCCAACACATTTCACATTCAAACTCTAAAGCTTCTTCACACACTTATAGATTCTTATTAATAACATTTTAAAATGCAGATTGCTGCCTAATCTTAGCTGCGTAATTAAAAAATAATCTTGCGTTTCTCCCTCCCGGAAAGAAAGGAAACTATACCCCAGGGCTTCTGCAGCTAAGAATCATACCCTGCAGAAAAGCTAGTAGGAGGCTGGGGGGCAGGGAATGTGTGTGGAGCGGTGAGGGAGGGTAGTTGAAGCCAAGCAGCAAGTCTAATCCCTTGATTTTAAAGAAAATGAAAATAAGGCTGAAAGAGGTGAATGATCTGCCCAAGGACACAGTATGTTTTGGTAGAGCCAGAACTAGGATCCCAATTTCCTGCTTCCCAGCAGACTCTGCTGCCTGGTGGGGACAGGAAAGAAGGACAACAAGCTGTAAGCCCTTAAAGGGTGAATACCATGTCTATGTGATTCTCCTTATACAGTGAGCAGAACACTGCTCATCTGGAGAAAGAGCTATCGGTTTTGGATTCTCAAGAGGATTATGGGAATAAGGTTCAAAGTTCTTTACATTCAATTCAGCCTCATAAACCATCTGAGCCAGAAGACACCTTAGAGAACTTCTTACCCAATCATTTGCTTCTAGTTAGGTAAAATGAGGCCCAAAAGGAAAGTAACTTAATACCCAAGGTCAAATAGTGAGTTAGAAGTAAGACTAGACTAGAATCCAGGCCGCCCTGACTTCTAGTACATCTTATCCACAGCTTCTTAGAAAAGTATAGGCGTACTTCACTTTACTGCACTTCACAGATAACTGCAGTTTTTGTTTTTGTTTTTGTTTTTTAACGAATTGAAGGTTTGTGGCAACCCGGAGTCAAGCAAGTCTATTGACACCATTTTTCAAACAGCACGTGTTCTGTGACATTTTGGTAATTTTTGCAATATTTCAAACTTTTCACAATTATTATTATTATAATATCTGTTATGATGATCTGCAATGATCACTGATGTTACTACTGCAATTATTTTGCGGCATGATGAACCATGCCCACATAAGATGGCAAACTTAATTGATAAATGTTGTACGTTCTGACTGCTCCACTGGCCAGCCCTTCTTCCATCTCCCTCTCCTCAGGCCTCCCTATTCCCAGAGACACAATAATATTGAAATTAGGCCAATTAATAACCCTACCATGGCCTCTAAGTATTCAAGTGAAAGGAAGAGTCACATATCTCTCACTTTAAATCAAAAGCTATAAATGATTAAGCTTAGGGAGGAAGGCATGTCAAAAGCCAAGAGAGGCTAAAAAGCTAGGCCTCTTGCACCTGTTAAGCAAGTTGTGAATGCAAAGGAAAAGTTCTTGAATGAAATTAAAAGTGTTACGCTAGCGATAAGAAAGCAAAATGGGCCGGGTGCAGTGGCTCACGCCTGTAATCCCAGCACTTTGGGAGGCTGAGGCGGGTGAGGTCAGGAGATCGAGACCATCCTGGCTAACACAGTGAAATCCCATCTCTACTAAAAATACAAAAAATTAGCCTGGTATGGTGGTGGGCGCCTGTAGTCCCAGCTACTCGGGATGCTGAGGCAGGAGAATGGCATGAACCCAGGAGGCGGAGCTTGCAGTAAGCCCAGATCGCGCCACTGCACTACAGCCTGGATAACAGAGCAAGACTCCGTCTGGCAAAAAAAAAAAAAAAAAAGCAAAATGGCCTTTTTGCTGATACAGAGAAAGTTCTAGTAGTCTGGATAAAGGGTGAAACCAGCCACAACATTTTCTTAAGCCAAAGCCTAATCCCGAGCAAGGCCCTAACTCTCTTCCATTATAGGAAGGCTGAGAGAGGTGAGGAAGCTAAGGAAAAAAAGATGGAAGCTAGCAGAGATTGGTTCATGAGGTTTAATAAAAGAAGCTATAGGCTGGGCGCAGTGGCTCATGCCTGTAATCCCAACACTTTGGGAGGCTGAGGCAGGGGGATCATGAGGTCAGGAGATCAAGACCATCCTGGCTAACAAGGTGAAACCCCGTCTTTACAAAAAATGCAAAAACTTAGCCAGGCATGGTGGTGCGTGCCTGTAATCCCAGCTACTCGGGAGGCTGAGGCATGAGAATCGCTTGAACCCAGGAGGTGGAGTCTGCAGTGAGCCGAGATCACGCCACTGCACTCCACGCTGGGCGACAGAGCGAGACTCTGTCTCAAAAAAAAAAAAAAAAAAGAAAGAAAAGAAAAAGAAAAGAAGCTGTCTCCAAAAAAGTGCAAGGTGAAGCAGCAAGTGCTGATGGAGAAGCTGTAGCAAGTTATCCAGAAGATCTAGCTAAGAAAATTGATAATGGGGCTATACTACACAACAGTTTTTCAATGCAGACCAAACAGCCTTCTATGGGAAGAAGATACTATCTAGGGCTAATGCAGTTGGTGACTTTAAGTTGAAGCCAATTCTCATTTGCCATTCCAAAAATCCTAGGGTGCTTAAGAATTATGCTCAGTGTACTCTGCCTGTGCCCCAGAAATGGAACAACAAAGCCTGGATGATAGCACATCTGTTTACAGCATGGTTTACTGAATATTTTAAGCCTACTGTTGAGACCTACTTCTCAGAAAGGAGTCCTTTGAAAATGTTACTGCTCGTTGACCAGGCCCCTGGTCACTCAAGAGCTCTGATAAAGATGTGCAAAGAGATTAATGTTGTTCTCATGCCTGTGAATACAACATCCATTCTGCAGTCCAAGGATCAAGGAGTCATTTTGTCTTTCAAGTCTTATTATTTCAGAAATACATTTTGTAAAGCTATCGCTGCCATAGATTGTGATTCCTCTGATGGATATGGGCAAAGTTATTACATATCTTCTGGAAAGGATTCATTATTCTAGATGCCATTAAGAACATTCATGATTCATGGGAAGAGGTCAAATAACATTAACAGGAGTTTGGAAGAAGTTGATTCCAACCCACATGGATGACTTTGAGGAATTCAAGGCTTCAATAGAAGAAGTAACTGCAGATGTGGTAGAAACAGCAATACAACTAGAATTATACATAGAGCCTAAAGATGTGACTGAGTTGCTGCAATCTCAAGATCAAACTTGTAGGGTTGAGGAGTTGCTTCTTATGGATGGCAAAGAAAGTGATTTATTGAGATAGAATCTACTGGTGAAGATGCTGTGAACACCGTTGAAATGCTAACAAAAGACAAGCTATTATATAAACTTAATTGACAAAGCAGCAGCAGGGTTTGAGAAGACTGACTCCAAATTTGAAAGAATTTCTACTCTGAGTAAATGCTATCAAACATCTTTGCATGCTACAGAGAAATCTTGTGAAAGGAAGAGTTCAATCAATGTGGCAAATTTTACTATTGTCTCATTTTAAGTAACTGTCGCAGTCACTCCAATCTTCAGCAACCACAGCCCTGATCAGTCAGCAGCCATCAACATCAAGGCAAGACCTTCCTCTAAAAGGTCACAATTCAAAAAGATCACAACTCACTGACGGCTCAGATGATTGCATTTTTTAGCCATAAAATATATTTTAATTAAGGTATGTACACTGTTTTATAGACATAATGCTATTGTGCATTTCATAAGTATAGTATACAGTATAGTGTAACACAACTTTTATATGCACTAGAAAAACAAAAAAAAAATGTATGACTCCCTTTATTGGATATTTGTTTTATTGCTGCAGTCTGGGACTGAACCTGCAATAACTCCAAGGTATGCCTGTACCAGTCAATTTCTCCAAGCTTCCATTGCAACCTGCCTCACCTAATTATCATGGGTTTCCTGAGCTGCTTGGCAGGGAAGAGCAGACAGGTGAGGTCACCATGATTCCTCACTGCCTCCATCCCAGGGATGGCTTTTGGGAGGCCCAAGGGCTAGGTAATGAAAGAAACATTCCTTTCTCCATCTCCTCCAGATACTCCTCTCCCTATCTGGAACTTCCATCCCTAATCCTGTACATCACCTTCAGTTTTTGTCCACTGCAAAATCATCAGTAGTTTTCATCTCTGTGAAGTTACAAAAGAAAAAAAAAAGGAAAGAAAAAAGGCCAAGCGCTGCACCCAGCTGTTGATGAGGCCGTGTTTTCCACTGATGACGATGACTCACAGTACCCAAGCTGAAGGCTAAAGCTGGGAATGCGACTTGGGAGAGTCAGCACAGTCAAGGGAAAGTCGCAGTTCCCAAGCATGCCTAAACCTGCAGAGAGGAGCTGCTTGAGTTCCCTAGGTAAAAAATTCCAGCACTTGGCTATGGGAACACAGCTCCCCCTGCAGACCACCCTGAGGTCCCACAGGAGCAGGACCAGGGACAGGCCATACACTGGAGCCAGCTAATTCTGCAAAGCCCATCCACTGCCATGTATTAAAACTGTTATGTTAGAAAGCCAGGACCCCACCTCTGAAACCTCAGGACATCCCACAACCCCCTAGAAATACTATTTGCATCACTGGTTTTCAAAGAGAAACTAGGAAGCTCAGATTAAGACCTCCAATAGAGGAGACAAAGGTTGGCCCCAATCTTTGGGTGAGCAATTCACCCAGAGGCAGCAGTAGGGAAGGAAATGAGCCTATCCTAGGATGCTCGTTTGTGGTCAACCAGTGAGAACATCTTGGTACATGACTGTAGACAGTGCCTCTCAAATTTACTCTAACCCCATCCCTGGGAAACTGTTCCAGGCTCTTCAAGAGAGATTAGTATAAAAGATCTATTGGGGTCCTAATAGAGCTATACTCAAAGATGGGAAAACATTCTCCCACCCCCATATTTGATAACTCTACAAGGGTGAAACTGAGCAGTGGACATGGTCAGGAAGATGCCAGTGGAGATAATGACCATTCCACTGTCGGTGGTTTGGGGACTTGGCACTTGCATCAAGCAGTGGCAATAATGAGCATCACCGAAGAAGGCCACTGAGGAGAACATATAATGTTCAAGGACCCACCAGGAAAGAGAAGATAATCAGGAGACTTAGAGTCCCAGTAATTTCAAAGTAGGGGGTTGGGAGAGGTTTGGGGTTAAAGTCCACTGTCAATGCTGGCAGATGGTGTGACAAACACTGCAGTTACATTCAAATGGCTTGTCTGGAGGTCCATGGTCTCATGGTATGGAAAAGGAGAGGTTGCCAGGGCAGATCCAGGGTGGGATGGCCACCTTTCCCTCCCACATTGACTAATCTCCCTCCTGCTCTGCTCCCTGCTCCCATCTGTCCCTCAGGCCCCAGAATACAAACACCCTCTACTAGCAGCTCAACTGCCAAGAACCTCCAAGTCACCAATGTGACCTTTTGCAAAACCTTGACACCGTTTAAGATTATCTTTCAGGGTGCTGACACTTAGTCCCACTACAGACAGTTACCACCAAAGCTACAGTACTTTCCTTGGAGAGGAGGACTTTTCCACGGCCAGGGCCTAGGAGAGGCATCTGCTACTGAGGATTTTTCATTTCATAGGCTCAGCTCCAACCAAATCAGCAAAGCACTGTTACTATGGACCATCTGCCAGGACCCGGAAACAGCCCTGTTACATAAAGGGGCTGGTATAATGAAATTTATTAAACTCGATTCTTCCTCCACAAAGAAGCCAAAGTCTCTCATAAAAGGGCTGGTGTGAGGCAGTGGAGGGGTTCTAGACAAGGGACCCATTGGGTTCTAATCCTGGCTGGGTCTGCTGCTACCTGTTAGCTATGGGACCATGGGGACAAATCATCTCTTGCTGGACTTCTATTTTCTCAAATTTCAAATAAGGATAAAATGGTCCCTTCTAGGATTAAAATTCCACAATTTACGTTGTTATCACCAAAATGGCAAAAAGAAAAGAAAGTTTACCTTGATATTAGTTGGTACTGTAACGTTTTAAAATGTTAACATTCTAAAAAAAGGCATTGCTCTCTTATTTGTGGGCTTAATGGAGAGAAGTGGTGAATAAAGCCACTGACTCTGGGGCTGGCTGGGGGAGAAAGTGCACAGAAGAGAAACAAATGGCTAGAAGCTTCTATCAGCTCAGGAATGAGTGGTCCAAGCAAAAGTCAATGTAGGAGTGTGACTGAGAAGGAGTAGTACTATTGATGGCTCCCTGCCTATGCACATAGTAACTTTCCAGTTTACAAAGTGCTTTCCATGATCTTATTTGAGCCTCACAATACCCCTAAACTTGACAAGGTGATGTTGACCTGCATTTCACATTGAGCAAAGCAAGGCTAAGTACCCAGGTAGGGTAAGCTCATGTCTCTTCACGTCTCTTTGGTTTCCTCATGGGTAAAATGGGAGTGAGCCTCACTTGGCAAAATTTGCATATGGATTAAATAAATGTTTGTAAAGCCCTGGTAAAATGCCTGGCATACATGTGCCCTTGATAAATGAGACAGACTCCTTCCTCACACAGCTCCATCTCCTCAGGGAGGTATAAGGAGAAGCCCCAGAGCTGCTCATTTTTAGGCCTTTAAGAAAAGCTTCAAGACGAAAGGTAACATGATGGTTTCCTAAATGACCTTCCATATGGCCCATGACAGCTTCCCAGAAGAAAGGCTAATTAACCAGATGACTCCAGTCCCACCCATCTCCCCATCTCGTAGATTCTCATAATCACCTGAGCCCCTGAAAGGGGCACCCCTAAGAATTCAGAGTACCTCTAATTCAGCCACAGCGATGAGCAGAAAGCAAGCATGAGGCCTCAACAGAGGAGCCAGCAAGAGCCACCCCAGTCAGGGTGTCTCCTTTCAGTGTTTACATTTCTCACACACCCCACCCCTCACAGAAACCTCCAGCTGCTCCTCCACTGCTCACAGAGTAATGCCTCAACAAGAACCCATTCCCATTATACCCAAAAGTTCCTGATCTCTTATCTGGCCCAGGTCAAGCAAACTACACCACAGAGCACTTCCCACTTCTGCGGATTTTTCCGCAGTATTGCTTCTGCTTGGAAGGCCCTCCCCTCACTTCTGCCTATGCAACAAATATTTGTTGAACAAATGAGTGAAGGAATAAAGGGAGGAACTGCGAGTGAGTAAATGATATAAGACACCCCTGTGAAGCAGACAAATTAGGAGTTAAGGTTCTCATTTTACAGGTGAGGAAGTTCAGGCCCAATGATTTGCCCAAGATCACACGGCCAACAAATAGCCAAATTAGAACTTAAACCTAGCTCTTCAGGGTTCTTTTGGCTACATTAAGCTTCCTCCTAAGGTAAAAAGTCACTCTTAGATTGGGCAAGAGTTGATTCCTCCAATATTCCTCAGAATGGGTTGTTTTCACCTTGACACACGTCGAGAGCACTTTAAGGTACTGGTGGTCACTATGATTATTTATTTATTTATTTTTGAGACGGAGTCTCACTCTGTCGCTCAGGCTAGAGTGCAGTGGCGCGATCTTGGCTCACTGCAACCTCTGCCTCCAGGGTTCAAGTGACTCTCTTGCCTCAGCCTCCCGAGTAGCTGGGACCACAGGCGTACACCACCACGCCTGGCTAATTTTTTTTTTTTTTTTTTTTTTTTTTTTTTTTTTTTTTTCAGCGATGGGGTTTCACCATATTGGCCATGCTGGTCTCAAACTCCTGACCTCGTGATCCGCCTGCCTCAGCCTCCCAAAGTGCTGGTATTACAGGAGTGAGCCACCGTGCCCGGCCGTCACTATGATTGAGAGCACCCATGGGACAGGTAAGGTCCCCTGAAAAAGGGCAAGCAGAGTGCCATCTGTCAAGAACCTAAAAATGATGGCAAAATCATAGGCCAGTAACTCAATGCTCACTTTTAGAGCACTCCTGGAACAAATCAATCTCCATCAGGAAAGAGGAAGATTCTTTGAATGGAAACTGAACTCTCTGCCAGGGACCTCTGCACCATTCCCAGAATCATCTGGTGAGCTTGCAGCATGGCTGGTCACCCCACTCACTATGGACAGATCAGGGAAGCCAAGATCCCAAGGCAAGGCCTTGCAGATAGGCAGGAGCAAAACTGGTCTTAAAACCCTGGGGCACCAGACACTGCTGTCAGCCTCAGGGAGCTGAGGCTCTCTGATCTGGGCTTCTCCAAGAAAGTAGGAAGAGGACAGGGCCGGCTATAGGCTGTGTCTCCTAAACACAGCCATTGGAAACAGCATAGCTTCCACGTCCAAGAGTTCTACCCATTCCATGCTACCAGCACTCGAGTCTCTTCCCTATGTTTGGAGAAATCTAGCGGTAAATAAAGCAGACCAAGTCCCTAACCTTGTGGGGCTCACATTCTGTTAGGAGAGAATGACAACAAATAAACAAAAATGACACTATGATTTCAGGCAGTGAAAACTGCTATGATGAAAAATAACGCAGTGAAGGGAATAGAGTATAAGAGGTGACATTTGGACAAGAACCAATGGAAGTGAGGCAGTAGCTCATGCAGGAATCACAGAGACAAGCATTCCTGGAATAAGGAACTGCTAGAACACAGGAACAGAGGGGAAAGGTATTTAACCATTTCTCAGTGGGTTTTGTAACACTAGCCACCACTCCCTAACCTGCTCCATAAAGACCTGCCCTTTCCTACTTCAAAGCCCTCCTCCCTCTTGCAGTTCACCACCACAACTCCCCCAGAAACTTTCTCCAGGAAGGAGAGATAAAATACCTGTTGCCCCCTCCCTAAAGCCTAAAGGGCTGCTACAGACTGAATGTTTGTGTCCCCATTAAATTCACATGTTGAAATCCTAACCCTTAACATTACGGAGACGAGGCCTGTGGGATGTGATGAGATCATGAAGGTAGGGCCCTCATGAATGGGATCAGTGGCCTTATAAAAGAAACCCCAGAGAGCTCCTTCACTTCTTCTGCCATGTGAGGCATAGCAAGAAGGTGAACCAGGAGGCAGGCCATCATCAGACACCAAATCTTCTGGCACTTTGATTAGGACTTCCCAGCCTCCAGAACTGTAAGATATAGGTTTCTATTGTTTATAAGCCACCCAGTCTATATTACTTGGTAGAGCAGCCTGAATGGAATAAGACAGTCACTTGCCACATTTCCAGTAAGGTCACCTTGAGAGGAAGTGGCATGATGAAATAAAATAAGCTTTGATATCAAACACAGTGGGATTCAAGAGTCTGCTTTGCTTTCTAACTAGCTATGGTACTTTATGCAAGCCACTTAGCCTCTCTGAGCCTCAATTCTCACCTAGAATGAAGGGAAATGAACCCTACCTTAAGGGGCTATAGGAGCATTACCCTCAGGCTGCAGAGCAGTACCTGGCAGAGCACCTAGTACATAGTAAGTACTTGGCAAACACTGGCTCCCTGCCCTATCCTGATCCCCTTGGAAATAAAAAAAAAAAAATTTGTTCTTATTCAACCAATTGTGCTAACTCATGTCTTCAGCACGCCTCTGGCAAGGCCCTGGGCCTGCCCATCTCTGGGGTATAGGGCTTAAGAGATGACCCCTAATTCTATCCATTGCACAGTGTGATGGGAAGCCTTGGCCCAGAGAACTGAGGAGGAGAACTGGAAAGGCCAGAGGCGAGCAGAAAAGACATGCACATTGCTTTTGCTGTGAGTGAGAAGGTGAAAATCATTAAGACAAGGCCCTTGAAGAAATCAGGAAAAAGGCAAACAGTTAACTGCCACTGCCAGGTCCTCTTCCACAGCTGGCTCACTGGCCCTTGTCCCCTGGATCTCCATGGGGCAGCCAGCTAGAGGTCAGACCAGTCTCAGTTCCTCTTAAGAGAAAGGACTATCAGCTATTAACTCAGGGTGTGTCCTCATGCAAGCTCCTTTCCCTTTCTGGGCCTAGGTTCTCCCATCCATACAAAAAGGGGGGAGAGCGTGGATGACCTCTAGGGGCCCTTTCAGCTCTGACCTTGCTAATTCCGGAATGACCCTACCAGCCTCATCCCAAGGCTATCTGGCTGCCTGCTGCTGCCATCTGGTGGCCCTGCAGGCCCGGCCCCTTCTCAAATATACCCACTTCAGAGGGTGGCTCTTGCTTCTGCTTCAGGTACACACATGCTACACTTCTCTAGACCACAGATCAATGGGTATTCACTGCCAAACACAAAATCCAAATACAATGACAAAACTTCATCTCTCTATCAGAGATGACACAGCTGCAGCTGAGAGCATGAACTCCCTTCTCAAAGACAGAAGGTAACCTGCGCAAGGTCACAGAGCTGCCTGGCTCCCAGGCCAGTATACGATTTCACTTTACCACAATGCTTAGGGCTGGTGGGTACCTGCAAACCAAAAATAAAGTCAGCCTAGAGCCAAGGAACAAGGCTGGACGAAGGTGGAGAAAAAACTGCCAGGACTCCTCGCAAACCTCAAGAAAAGGTAAGGCATGGCACATGAACGGGCTAAGCACTGCTTGTAGAAGTTAACTGGAAATACAAACTTAGGGTACCCATGTATCTCCCTAATCTTGGAGGTGATCATTCATAAGAACACCTGCAGGGTCTTCCACAAACCAGCTTCCAAGCCACCACCACACCCTGGATCCTAGACTAGGCAGACCACCAAACAGTGGGGAAGACACCTGGGGTAGCATCGTGTGTTTGTGCATGCTTCCCCTGCCAGACAGCAGCTCCTCAGGACAGGGTTATATCTTTTCTTCTCTATCTCCAGGCCTCTTAATACCTGGCTAGAGGAGCTCAGTGAATCCAAGTATACAAGTAGATCCTTTAGGTTTCTGCACAACATGGGACCTGTCTATTCTTTGTGGACTCAACTGATTATACCCTTGGCTCTGTCTGCAGCCTTCCTTTATAGTGTAGACCCTGAAAAAACACATTGTGTGACTTTAACTAGGTCGCTTGCTTTTTCAGGCCTCTATCATCTCACATCTGCAGCATACTGGGGTTTTATTGGATGATCTTTAAAGTCCTTTTAATTCTAAAATGCTAGAATTTGAAACCCCCAGGCAAATCAAGGCTAATCTTCACCTGCAGACACAGCAGCTAAAAATGGGAAAGGGGAAAGTAATCAAACAATGCTTCCCTCTAGTGGTTCAGTGCTGTCACTACACCCTGCCTGCGCAGAGCCCCTGTCACTCAACTTTTACTCCAATTCACCCTGAACTCTGAATAACAGAAATCAGCCTGCAGCCAGCAGAGCCCAAGCGCAGGGGAGCGGAAGAGAAAAGAAAGAGGCCAGGCTCAAGAAGCCAAAGAGGCCTCTTAGCCAGCTCCACAATAGTGGAGAAATTATCCATCTTTAGGAATAAATATATTTTGCAACTTGAAGGATCTTTTGTGACCTCTAATTCCCCTCTTCGGATGAAGAAATTGAGGCTCAGGGATGTTCAGGAGGGACTTACCCAAAGTCACAAAGCTGACTCATGACTGAGCCAAAAATAGATGGTCACTCGCCTGCCTCCTGCTAAAGTATCTTGCCTCTCTTCCACGCAACCTCCCAACTGAGGCCCGTGCAAGTGATTTGTCAAGGACATATACATGGGAATAGATGGCAAAGGAGCCAGTTGCTTGCACTGAGGGGTAAGTGATTTTATTCATTAACTTTAAAATAGTATTTATAGGAGATATAATCAAATTGAAAATATTCAAAATTCAGCATAGAAAACAAAATTCACTCATAATCCCACCTGGCCCATTTCCTTCTAGTCTTTTCTATGCATTCTTCTTTTCTTTCAACAAATTAGAAGTTACAGTATAGTTAATCATTCTTTTCACTTACTATACCATGAGCGTATTCCTGTCATTAAATATCCTTCTAAAACATTCTATTTAATGACAATATAATATTCCAACATATGGCTCTGCCATCATTTGTTTAACCAATGTCTCTTCAATTTCATTTGTTTCCATACCTCTGTTTTTGTCATTAAAAATTAGGCTGCAGTAAATGGCATTATACTTAATCTTTGAATGCATCCATGACCATTTCTTTAGGCCAGATTTATTTTTTATAGGATAGAATTTCAGAGCTGGAATGACCCTTAAAGATCATTATGTCAACGTACTGGCCAGATGGAAGAGAGGGGGCCAGAGAGTTTAGTGTCTTGCCAGAGGACAAAGAGAAAGCAAGAGAACCAAGTCAAACTCTCCGTCTATTAAAATGTGACCTTCCCAAAGCCCAACCACAATTTCACACCCTTCCCTGACCAACCTCACCCACACTGACCTCTCCTTCCCTTGAAATCCTAGAGCCTGCAGTGTCTGGGCCACTCCTTTGGCCCTTGGCTACATTCTTTTTATTCTTCTACTAAATATTTAATTGTTCATCCAACCAAAAACTTCCTAAAGGTGGTTCTGGATTTTAAATTCCCCTGTATTCTGTAGCATAGTGCTATATACATATAGAGAAGCATTTCACAAATATCTGCTAACGGACTAAAGATACCTACGAATTTCCTTCCAATTGCTTGCTGAAATACAGTATCACTGGCAATAGTTGGAGAAAGATGCTTCTTTGAACAGTAAAAGAAGTTTCGCTGATGAGTTAGAGCTCTCTGAGAAACACAAGATCTGGAATTAGAATAGCAGGCTTGGGGACAAAAGATGGGATTCAAGTTTTAGCTCTGTCCATCTACGTGAAACAGAGCAATGCCATTAACCAATTAGGGACTCTTCTGTGAAGTAAGGATACTACTACTCATCTTGCCAACTTCATATGAGAACACGGATGTGAAAGTACTTGATAGTGATAAAGGTGGTCCGTGAGAGTTATGATTGCTGCTGCATTCTCATGCAGCTGCTTCTGTGAATCCCAGAATGGCCTCCTGACCCTTGCTTCTCAGGCACCATCTCCCAGTTTCTACTCCACACGTATATCCTTAAAGGAATCTATGGCTGCACTCTTCAGGTAAGAATAAGTGTTTTCTTGAAGCAGAACTTTTTTTTCTCTGTGAGACAGGGTCTCACTCTGTCAACCCAGGCTGGACTGCAGTGGTGCAATCTTGGCTTACTGCAACCTCCACCTCCTGGCCTCAAGCCATACTCCTGCCCCAGCCTCCCAAGTAGCTGGGACCACAGGCACGCACCACCACACCTAGATAATATTTTTATATATTTTTTTGTAGAGATGGAGTTTTGCCATATTGCCCAAGCTGATCTCAAACTCCTGGGCTCAAGAAATCCACCTGCCTCAGCCTCCCAAAGTGTTGGAATTACAGATGTGAGACACCATGCCTGGCCAAAGCAGAACATCTTACACAGAAGGAACTATCTTCCTGGTTCAGGTCCCTGGATTTGACTAGTTAAGTGGTCCACACTTCCTCATCATCTCTGGAAAGAATGCAACAAGGCAGAAAGAACACTGTACTGAGAGTCATGAGACTTGATTGAGTTCTGGTCCTAGTTCTGTGACTCACTCACTGTGCCTCCCCTATTTAGTCCTCAGTTTTCACATCTCTAAACTGAGGAATTAAGGCCAGATGATCTGTGAGTTTCTATCCATTACTGACATTCTAAGTATTCTAGGATAAAAACTCATGACTTTAATAAGAATCAAAAAGTATCCATTTCAAAATAAGCCTTTGGGCTCAGCTTGACTTTCACCCATTGGGTTTTCAAAGTTCTAAAGAACAAGCATCATTAATTCCAAAGCACCTGCTTTAAATAGAGCCCATGAGGTCAGAATCTCCCTGAGCTTGGTTGAAGTTTCATGATATATGGTCCCAAAGAAGATGGAGTAATGTATACTGTCACCCTATTCTGAAAAGGATCTTGGCCCCAAAACAGAAAAATCAGCATTAGGTATATTTATAAACTCAGTTTAGTGTGAATCAATGGCCGGGCTTGAATTTCACTAATGCTTAGACATCAAATGCAATAAAATATTTCTTGGGCTGTGACACTTGAAAGAGTAGCTAACAGCTAGTCCCTTTCATACGTACCATACAATTCCCCTCTTTAGGAAAACAAAAGAATAAAAAAATCTCAATCAAAAGGATATAACCACGAATCAAGAGGACAGTGATGGAAGGGGGAAAATTTCACTGGAAAGTAGAACTGGATTTCTAGCTTAAAGTTGCCATAAAGTCACTTTCTCTCCTCTTGGTTCCAGTTTTTTTCATTTGCAAAGTGAGGAAGTTGCTTCTTTCATCATTGATTCTCTAAAACTTCTTAGACTCATGGGCTTTTTAAGGTGACACTGAAGAAAGTAAAGAATGTCAAAGAACTCTCTGTATTTGTTCTCACTTTTTCAATCCATATCCCTTGTAAGACCACAAGGCTACTTTGGGATACTGCAGGATCCAGGGAAAGCTTCCAGCATCCCAAAAGCAACTGGATTCTAGACATTCTGACCAACTCCACATTAAGGTTTAGATCGTGTATAAATCATTCCCCTTGAAATTCTAATACACCGCCAGCAACCAGCACTTAGCATTTGTAAGCACTGATCTTTCTGTACTCTTCAGGAGAGTTCTGATCAACTTGTTACCTATCCAGAGACATTCACATCCAGCCCCGCAGAGACCTCTGACATAAAGAGAAGAAATGGAGCATGTGATCTCCAGAGAGCTCATGAGTTTCCAAAAGGGTAGTGGGAGCTAATGTGTCTTAAAAAGACATATGAGCCAGTCCTGTGCTGGATGCTTTAATACATCATCTCTTTCAATCCTCATATCAGGTCAGCAGTTATTTCCCCATTTTCCTAATAAAGAAGTAACTTCAAAGAAATCGGGTTTTTTCATTTGTCTAACATGTCTTAAGTAGGCAAAAGCAAGCATGGCTTCTGCCCTCACGGAGCTTACAGTCTAGTGGGAAAGGAAATTAGTCAAAGAATGCTACCAAAAAATAGCACGAAAGAGAGGTTTATGGTGCTATGAGAACAGGAAAAAAAGGAGAGGTGACTTAGTCAGCAATGTCAAGAGAAGTTCTCCCAGATACCTAAGTTAAGGATTAAGATTTAAAAAAAAAAGGATTTAGCTCAGTCAAACTGAAGAAGAGGTGCACAGATAAGTGGCCAAATAGAGGGAATATCAGGTGCAAAGGCACTATGGTGGGAAATGAATGATGCTTTCAAGGAACCAAGCAAAGGCCAGAGTGCTGATTGAATAGGGATCAAGAACTAGCATGGTGAGAAATGGGACTGGAAAGGTCAGCAGAGAGCAGATCACAGGACCTGTAGGGCCACTAAGGATTATACTTTTATCTTAGGAGCAATGGGAAGGCATCTGAATGTGACGCAATGGGTTTGAAAAGATCTTTCAACTGGGGTATGAAGAATGGGTTGGAGGGGAGAGGGAGGGTATTAGTCCATTCTCACATTCCTATAAAGAATACTTAAGACTGGGTAATTGATAAAGAGAAGAGGTTTAATTGTCTTACAGTTCTGCGGCTATACAGGAAGCAAAGCTCGAGCATCAGCTTCTGGGGAGGCCTCTGGAAGTGTACAATCATGGTGGAAGAGGAAGCGGGAGCTTGGACGTCATCTGACAAGAGCACGAGCAAGACAGCAAGGGGGGAAATGGTACACACTTTTAAACAACCAGATCTCATGAGAACTCACTCACAATGGCAAGAACAGTACCAAGAAGAATGGTACTAAACCATTCTTGAGAAATGTGCCCCCATGACCCAATCACCTCCCATCAGGCCCCACCTCCAACACTAGGGATTACATTTCAACATGAGATTTGAGTGGGGACACACATCCAAACTATATCAAGGAGTAAATATGGGAAGACCAGGACACCAGTTAAAGGCTACTACTGGATTCAGTTAAGAGGTAACAGTGGGCTGAACCAGGGTGGTGACAATGGAGACAGAGAGAGGTGGAGCTGCCCACAGTCACACAATCAGTAGGTTAAGAGAGCTAAGTTTCAAGCCTTCATCTAGCTGACTTCAAAGCCCAGGTTTCTCTCTACCTTGCCATTTATTTATTCATTCAGCACTTAGTTACTGACCATCTGTTATGTATCAGGCCTGTGCCAGATGCTGGGGATATGGCCATGAACAAAACAGACACTGCTCTCGTGTAATTTACAGTCTAGACATTAAACAAATAAGAATACAAAGAGATGTATACAATTACAAATTGGGATGAGTACCATGAATTTTAATAGGTAATATTACAAATTAGGCCACAAAAATCTTCCAGGTTGTTGATAATATGAAAGAGCCACTTGCCTACTGCATGCAAGTAAAAGACTTTAGGAAACTTTGCTGCCAGAGTTTGATATTGAGTATCTCAGGCCTCTGAGCCCCAGCAAGCCATCATATCCCGTTACCTGCACATATACATCCAGATGGCCTGAAGTAACTGAAGAATCACAAAAGAAGTGAAAATGGCCTGTTCCTGCCTTAACTGATGATATTACCTGGTGAAATTCCTTCTCCTGGCTCATCCTGCCACAAAAGCTCCCCCGCTGAGCTCCTTGTGACCTCCACCCCTGCCTGCCAAAGAATAACCCCCTTTGACTAATTTTCCACTACCTACCCAAATCCTATAAAATGGCCCCACCCCTATCTCCCTTCACTGACTCTTTTCGGACTCAGCCCACCTGCATCCAGGTGAAATAAACAGCCTTGTTGCTCACACAAAGCCTGTTTGGTGGTCTCTTCACACGGAGGTGTGAGAAAGAGTATGGCATCCCTGGCCAGCTCATGAGTTTCAGGCTAGTAGTCTCAAGGTCACATTAACCCTGTGGAAATAGAAGTCTTTCTAAAAGCCACTACTAAGTCTTTAATTTACTTACATATCCCAGGCAGCCATCACTTATGTATGCATTTTACAATAGTTGGGATCTTTCACAGACTCGTTCATTTGAACATCACAGCAGCCCTATGTAGAATGCAGGCAGGTTTTAATATCAAACTTCAGAGTTGAGGAAACTGAGGCCTAGACAGGTAAAGTGACTTAATCAAGGTCAACAAACTAGGAAGGCACCCAGATCTGCCATCCAACCCTCACTAGAAGCACCTCCAGCCAGGAAACCATGAATCTCAGATGAGACACCTGCAGGTCACTGAGCCTGGATAAAGTCACCCAGGAGTCCCATGAAGTTCCTGAGAACAATGATCAGCAACATTAAGCAGCTTGGGAAAGGTTTCTAGAATGCAGCACCACGAGCCTGAGACACAGGTACCCTTGCCAACTCTCCCAGATTAGAACAGGTTCTCTTGGACTCTTTCCAAGTGCCTCTGACTAACCGAAAAGTATTTTTCCATCACCAACACTGCAGGCAGACATCAGACAGACTCCTGAGAGGGGAGGGCAGAGAACACATCACAGATTCCCATACAGACAATCTATAAAGTTATTCTGATACCGTGTGAACTGCCCTAGCTAAGCACCTACCACTGGGGATGTCCAGTATTGAGCAGTGTTTCTCAATCTTGACACTATTAACATTTGGGGCTAGATAATTCTTTGTTATAGGGGGCTGTCCTTGCATTATAGGATGTTTAGCAGCATCCCTGGCCTCTACCCATTAGACGCCAATAGTGTCTGTGCATAAACTCTTTTTTAATCAATATCACACAACTAATGCCTCCCAGAATGAGACTGAGAGCAGCCTCTGTGCTGATGTGGCCTGCAAGTTCGTTCCAGGAACAATTCACCACTGGAGCTTGTGAAAACAACTAGAGTCAAATAACTCCTTGTTCCACTAATGAGCTGCTCCTGACCCTGTGAGGAAATCTTATTCCCATTAATGTGAGCGCTGAGTCTGATTAAATAGAAGCCCTGGGTGTTTCTTCTCAGTGACTCTGGGCCAGAGCACAGGCCTCCACTGCTGTAGAAGGAACACAAAATTGGTGAATCAAATGAGAGGAAACTCCCATTTACCCAAAATTCAGTACAAAAACCAGGACATTCAAACCTCCCAGGTTTAACCATTCTGGACTTAGGATAAAGGAGAAAGTGGCAATGTACAAAAACAAGCAATCCGAATTAACAAGCTAATTAAATAGCTGAAACGTTACCAAAAACTCATGCTCTTGAAAGGAGACAGGAACCTGAAGCTGAGCTCCAGAGGAGCTGGGGTGACTCAGTGTCAGAGACATGGGTTCCAACCTGCCACCCCAAGGGCTGGGCTGCTGGCCCAGATGTGGGAATCGCCTCAGTTATAATGCTTCAAAGCTAAAATCAAAGAAGCAACATCTTTATGTCTTTCATTAGTCAACTACCTAACTAGTTAAAGGGTTTACTGACAGACTCAACCAAATTCACCACCATTTGGTAGTAAGTGTATTTTAATGTACTGCAATTCTTGGAAGACTGACTAACCATGAAATGCCTACCTATGAACACCCAATCACTCAAGACGACTGCTAATTTCTAAGCGACCTTTGCACTTTGTACTTAGCTCTACTGTTGCGCATCTCATACTGGAATGTAGTAAAATTTTCATCATAGGTCTATCACCCCTAATGGACAGTGGACTCGTTAACGGCAAGATTTACATCTAGTACAAGGCACAGTACATAAAAAGACCCTCACCATTTGTATGATGGATGGATGATAAAGTTTTCCATCTCTATATTCTCAGACTTATGCCTATCTACATACATTCTAGTGGGAAGATATGGCCTATATCTTTTCTCCTCCATTTCCCCGAGGCTTAACACATTGCTCAATAGGTGCCTAATAAACATTAACCTACTTGGTTGGACACCAGAATCCAAAAAGACAAACAAGCTTTCTGTTCACGAACATCTAAGTCCCAGGAAAGAGGTCAGAAATCCTAGCTATCTACCCTGACTTGTATGCATTTGTGTATGTGAAGTCTCTCTTAACTACAAAGAGTTTGATGCAGGAAAATGAGTACATTCTCTGATAGGCAGTGGAGACACAGAAGTGAGCAAGACTAATCTGGTGGCTTCCTTCACAGAGCTTATTATCTGAAACAAAAGAGAGATACCAACAATTACACACACACAAAACCCAGCTACCATGCTCAGTGAGTCTCTTTAGGAAAAGCTTCTGTAGATAAGCCCAATCTTCAAGCAATCTGAATCTCTTTGAGGAAAGTGATGACCGTCCTCCTAATGAATGACACACTTTCCTTAGAGCATCCTCTAAAGCAGTAATATGGAAAGTCATTATACATCTTTGTTATTCAGGCCACTGTTTCAAAATGATCATGAAATGCTTTAAAAGACCAATTAAAAGCATCACAGATATGACTGCTCATAAGTCTACATTTGTGTACAAAAATGTGTAGTATGTGTGACTTACCAAGGATAGCTGAAGCTGACCTGAAAACCTGCAAAAGCCAGAAACTCCTGAAAATAAGAATCACTAGGTATTTGGGAGTCTAGAGATGTGTGTGTAGCTAGCAAGCAGGACAGGAGTAGGCAAGGGGACTCCTGAGAACCCCTGAAGCTCAGAATACTTTGACATGATAACAGACCTTGGGAACTGCAAATTGGCTGGGGAACTCTGTGAAAATCAACAGGCAGGGGCAAGAATATGAAGGCCAGGAAAGCAGAACCGCCCTAAGGGAAAGATGAGAAACAAATGAAGATTCAGGAAAAGATGAAGATGCCAAAAGCTGTATGGCACGATGTGAGAACATCTGAGGGAATATATGAGATGTCTGAACCAATACACATAGTTTATTATGGTCAACACAAAAGTTTAAATCAGAATACCATGCCAGCTATGAATCAAAATAGTGCTCCTACCTGAATCTTGAGATATTTATCTTTCACTTAACATTTTCCGATGCTTTTAATTTAGACTTAGAAATGCAAATAGCTATGACAAAGTAGGGACTTCCCAACAAGCTGGGCAAATTTCTGGGTGATGCTTGCTGCAATGGATCCCTTCTCAAAACCTCATGGGCTCTTAGGACCGGAAGGAGTTAACTTAACCCAGGCTTGTCTTTTTGGGTACAAACCTGTGACCCTGAGAGGAAAAGCCACATATCTGGCTGATGGCAGAACTAGACCCCAGTATCCCCGTCTCTGATCCTTAAGCTTTCATCAATAAAAAGCCTTAACCCCAAGCACTCATAGCTGCTTAGACAGCTGTCCCCCAGCTGCTCTCACCAACTGTAAGTTCTCTGCTACAGTCTCACCTGTCTGAGCAACCAGGTGCGTCCACCCACTCCAGACGGCAGTGACCTTTTCATTCTGGAAACAATGTGCTTCTATTTTCTGGGGCGCAGGAAGGAAAGCAGCCTCAGTAGCCAGTTGCCCATGCTTGTTGCTTCCCCAAACATACACCTCTCCTGCATCTTAAACAAACAGAAAGGGAACAAAAGAGGTGAGGGAACAGTAGTCCAAAATGATGGAAAATAACAGAAGTCTAAACAATACGTAGTTAAAAGAAGTCGTTTTATACTTACATTACAATGTTGAGTGGAGCCAAGCAGGATACAAAATTTGTGTACAGCATAATAACATATTACAAAATTTTTAAAAATTCTACACATAAAAAACAAGGCCAAATGTTCTTAGTAGTTTAAGAAAAAAAAAAAAGTGTGGTTTTCTCTTCATTTTTTCATTCAACAAATATTTATTCAACATCTACCACGTGCATGAGACATGCTTCTCTATTTTCTACGTTTTTAAAATATATGCCTATACTACCTTTTGTATGAAAAAAATGCTTTAACTTTCAAAATAACAGGTTAAAAGATACATTGTTTAAGCTTAAATTTTTTAAACATAAGATGATTTCACCGCATGCCCTGTCCAGCAGAAAATATAATGCTATAGAATTGCATTTGGATAGCACTTCAGCTTGTTTTAACCTCACAATCATCCTGTGATACAAGCAGGAAAGTGACTGACTGACATTGTGATTTAACAGAAAGAGAGCAAATTCAGAGTCAAGTGACTCTAGTTTCTATTCCTGGATCTGCTAACTAGCTACTGACCTTGGACAAATCACTTCCTCTCTAAGACTTAGTTTCACCAGCTGAAAATTGGAAGGGAAGGCTGTTGGTGTAGAAGGGCAGACAATATGACCGATGACACTAGTAACAAGAATGACTGGTGGGTGACTGTGGCAAGCCAGGGAGTACGTGCCTGTCTAAAAGGCATTCACATTCAAAAATATTTTGTAAATGAAAGCCATACAAAATGAGGCCATGGGCTATAATTTAGCCTACGGCTTGTCAGTTTGTGACTCCTCAGCTTTTCCAACCCTTATAATCCAAGGATCTACAACTGTACTATCCAGTACAGTAGTTCACCACCTACATATGGCTATCAAACACTTTAGATGTTGCTAGTCCAAACTGAGATACATTATAAGTGAAATGCTACTCTCTCACACAATGGACTGCAAAGACTTAGTGCAAACAGAGTGGGGCTCATTATAATTTCATATGGGTTACATGTTGAAATAATATTTTGGATATACTGGGTTAAGTAGATATATTATTAAAATTAATCCCACCTGTTTCTTTTTATTTTTTTGAAATTGTGGCTCATATTATATTTCTATTAACACTGTTCTAGAATATAAATTAATCAAGGCTGGAAGATATTAAATTACTTTTCAGGGATCACATGGCTAATAAGGAGTCAAATAGGGACTAGAAGTCAGGTCTTCTGCTTTCACTGCATTTTGTAGCTTCCCAATAAAACTTTATAGTATTGCTTGCCCTACGGCAGTCTAGTATAGTCCAAAACACTGATGGAAAGTCAAACAGTATCATTAAAGGGCATTAGACTAAGGTTCAGAAGTCTCCAGTTCAAGTTCCATCTGCTACCCGATCACTGTTTGACACTGGGCACATCACTTCACATTCTAGGTCTGTTTCCTCAACTCTAAGATGAGGGAGTGTAAATCATTGAAACCTTTTTGTCACTCAGGTGACCCTGCAACATTGACACTCTGCAGTTCTGTGAAGTGAATCTGGTGTATTACATTCCCAGAGAGAGGTCAACCTCCTGGACTTCATCAGGGTATGCAAAGTATGAAGACCTCTTACAAGATAGCAAAGAAGCCCCCTCGGCAAAGTATCAGTCCATTAAGTGGACTGGTGAGCTACAAAGAAGACACTGATGATGAAGCCTGTGTCAACAACTTCACTTATCTTAGTAGCTCTAAACCATCTTTTTGAAAGTCAAACTGTCTTCCAGATGAGGATCATTATGCTGTTGCCTCGGCAGGTAAAATTAAATTATGCTGCAATGCCAAATAGTTATATAATCTACAACCCCTCCAGAGAAAATGTCTAAAAAGCATTGAACAAAATCCAATGTGTAACAGCTTGAACCACATGAAGAAAGAGAGGGCTATTAATCTTTTTTTTTTTTTAATTTTTGACACGGAGTCTTGCTCTGTCACCCAGGCTGGAGTACAGTGGTGCGATCTTGGCTCACTGCAACCTCTGTCACCCGGGTTCACGCGATTCTCCTGCCTCAGCCTCCCAAGTAGCTGGGATTACAGGCACATGCCACCATGCCCAGCTAATTTTGAATTTTTTAGTAGAGATGGGGTTTCACCATGTTGGCCAGGCTGGTCTTGAACTCCTGACCTCAAGTATTCCACCTGCCTCAGCCTCCAAAGTGCTGGGATTACAGGTGTAAACCACAGTGCCCAGCAGGGCTATTAATCTCCACAATCTTTAGCTCATTTTCAAAATATCAAAAATCATTTCACTTTGTGAATACACTAAAAATTACTAAATTGTATACTTTAAATGAAATGTAAATTCTTTAATCGTATACTTTAAAAGAAATTTAATTTATTATATATAAATTACATCTTAATAAAAATATTCAACATTTCTATATAAATAACACCATAATAAATGTGCCCTACATATGAAATACTAAATTTACTACCAACAAGAATTTTTAAGAAGTTGATGTTGACAAACAATTAGACAAGCTCTAGGTTTACATAACATCAGTCATTTCAGATTAATCAGAACAAAACAGAAACACCTCATAGTCTACTTTTATTCTCAGAAAAGAATGCCTTCTCCATACCTCATTGACTGTGGGGCACGAACACATCCCTTCTCACCCTAGGGTCTCCAGTCCTTCCTCTGTAAAAGGAAGGGAGGAACTAGATACCCAGTGGAGTCCCTTATAGGTGGCATTCATTTCAACTCAACACTTTTAACAAATATTAATATATAAATCTACCTGATGTGAGATGTAAGTTAAAAGCAGGTGCTTTCTTATTAGATGTTTGTTTTAAATTCATTAAATAACAAATTATCTGCAGCTCAGAATTTGCAAAGCATTTAAACTCTCATATTAGGGCTCCTGTGCTCTTGAAATAACTTCTCAGCTGGGCTGCATTGCAAATTTGATGTCGAAGAATGCATACCACCATTAATTTACATATATTATGGACACACCTGAATTTCTACATAAAACACTAAGTATGGAAGTCCCTCCTCTTTGCTTAAAAAATAGAATACATTCAACTCTGTGAGAGGTCTTACCAAACAAAATATTATAAATCTCTCAGATGTATAGTCTCCAGTCTACCAGCAGGGGTCAGGGCAATGTGGGCCAAAGAGAAGGGATTACTGTCACTTTCAAGAAAATGCTGCATTGCCTTGGAAGGAAAAGTCACTAGACAGTTTATACTGTATTGGCTCGGTGTTTCAAATGGAAGGATGAATGCGCAGCCAAAGAGAGAGATATAGTGTAGAATAAAAAAACAGTTAAGATAGAAAAACAGATAGATCAAAGAGATGAAGTAGATAAATTAGAGAAATATATAACAATATAAAATATTCACAAAACTATATATCTAGAGTTAGATATATAGATAGATACATAGATTAGATATTAAGATACAAAGATTAAAGATAAATAAAACAGATAAACAGAGTAGATAGACAAATGGAGATTGATAAATAGATTAGAAAGATACATGGATAGATAGACAAATGGAGATTGATAAATGGATTAGAAAGATACAGATGGATAAATGGATTAGAAAGATACAGATGGATAAAACAGATTACTTTAGTATACACAGGTAGAGAGCTTAGACTGTTGTAATACACACCAAAACAGATTAGATGGATAAGACAGCAGCTTCTGCCCTCCTAATCGTAGGTATATGAGAAAACTACAAAGAATTAATAATTACATAATACACTGTATTATCCATATATGCTATATATAAATTTACTGTTGATTATATGATTTGACAACCACCATTACCCTGAGAGGAAGACATTATTATCTTTATTGTGTAGTTAAGGAAGCAAACTCAGACGAAATGGAAGCAAGCCTATGTTTGCTATTCATGATTTATATGTATTATATTTAATTCTCATAACTACCCACAAAGTCACTTATAGACAAGAAGATGGTCTCAGAAAGGAAAAGTAATTTGCCTAAGAGCATACCAGTGGTAGCATCAGAATTCTAGCTCCAAAGTCAATGACATTCCCTCTGCGTTTCAATATCACCACTTCAGGCAGTCACACAGAGAATCCTGGATGGCATGTTAAACCGTGAAAGAGCTGGTACCTACCTGTTAATGAAGCTGAGTGGTCTGAGCCAGCAAGAACACACATTGCTTTAGAATTCTCTAGACCTACAAAAGAAAAAATTTTCTTCTGAATTACATTTATAACAGAAAGAACTGGGCAGAGAGGGGACACTCAGTCAGCACCACCTGGGCGTGGGAGACACTCAGCCAGTGCAGGCAGGCCTGAGTCAGCAGCACTGGCCAAGAAGATGGCTGGCATTGTAGGGAGCCTGGTAACACACCAGGAGATTGAACAATCAAGTAAATATATTCAGGATAAAGGAGCCAGATTCATCACTATCAAAGAGGGGAGGAAAGGTACAGACATGAAAAGGGGAAAGGCTAGAATCAACCATGTAATATTAGATAGTAATTGGAAAAATCAGTGTAAACTCATGATTTCTAATAGAGACAGATAAATAGACATAGGTGTGTGTATGTAAAAATGTGTGTGTGTGTGTGTGTGTCTATTTCCTAACTTCAGAGGTTGAGTGGGTCTAGAAGCAATGACATCTCATACATTCAGCTGCCATCATATGCAGGCACTTAAATAACCCCAAGCCTCCTAAGAACACACAGTCAGAATCAGATTCTGAACTGGGCTTCTTTCTCCAAATTCAGCATTTTTCCTTCCTTAATTACACTGCTAAAAGCGGAGCTAGCCTGTGATGACATGCAGTCTAGCATGCAGATAGACGCAGACTTATTCTGTAACTTTTTTTTCTGACACTTCTTTTTAATTAATAACTGTTGTAATAAAATGGCCCTCACACCTTCAAGTGTCCTCTGGAATGATAACAGGACAAAGCAGATGTTTTCACCCACATTCACCAGAGAGGAAATACTGGGCCCCTAGTGGCCAGGTGAGGAGGGGACAGCCAGGGTTCTAGCTCCAGAACCTTTGGCAATGAGGTGAGTACAGGAGGATGAAAAGTGAAAGACTTTGAGGACTGGAAGTTGATGATCCATTCTAATGTCTCATCAGAGAATTCCCCCAAACCAACTCTGAATCTAAGCTATGCCCCACCTAAACAGATGCCAAACAGGTTGTTTAAATGAAATAAAATAAAAAACATTTTTTCCCTCTAATAACAGGTCCTGTGCTAAAATATAGAGCAAAATGACACACAGTTTCCATCCTTTAAAAGTTCATAATCTTTAGCATATGAGAAAACCTACAGACAATTCATAGTAATACAACATATTGTGCTATCCATGCATGTGAAGCTAATGCAGTGAATGCTAGAAAAGAAAAGGTCTTTACTGAGAAAGGTGTATCTGAGCTAGGCCTAGAAAAATTCTTAGAATTTTTCCCAGAGGGAACACAAAGGAAAAGCTTTTCAGGCAGAGGTAACAGTTTGCCCATAAGCACAGAGAAATGAGAAGGCAGGATATGCCTGGGGAGAAGTGAATACCTTGATGAAGAAAACAAAAATGTTTGAGAAGTCTAAGTTTACATTATACATGTTTCTAATGTCATGTGAAGGGGACTACCTGTCCCACATCCAATGCTCCTTCTCCTTTCTAAGAGTACCCTCCCCAGCTCAACCCATGGGTTTCAGGGAAGTTAAGTCCACCTCTAGCTGAAAGAGAACATCTCCAGGACTTAGAAAAATCAGAATGATCTCAACACCCAATTACATCACTCCCACTGCAACTCATCCTTCCCTATTTTTCCCCCACCCCTTCCCACCACCCTCAAAAATCCCTGATTTGTTCCAGGCAACAGGAAAAGTAGCTACAAGTCTACTATGCAAGTTTTTCCTACAGCCAAGCCTCAGTAAACTGGGTCACAAAGTAAAAGAGTGAGAAAACAGAAAAGGGAGAAGAGGAGGAAATGGAGACATGGTACAGTATACAGAGGGAGAAAGGCCCACAAGGAGAGCAGAGAGAAAGAACGAGAGATAGAGACAGGGGAAGAAGGGGAGGGGGAAGAAAAGGAAGGAGAAAATACAGACCAAATGACCAACAGACCTATGGGCAGAACATGTTACTTACTCCTCGTATTTTGGCATAGAAAGATTTCTCTGTGGGAACACTCCTGGCCCCTCTGTCTACATCCTCACTCACTCCTGCTTCCTTTTTGGGAGAAGGAACTGGCCATGCAAGGCACGGTCCTCCTGGGCTCCCTCTTTGGGGTGTGCCTTCCTGCAGAGAGGGTACGTCCTAATGTCCTCTTGGTCAGGCATTAAGTTTAGCAGGGCCAACTCTACACAGCTACCACGGTGCTTGGTGGGTAAATTCAATCTGAGATTCAGAATTAGAGGCTCACTATGACTATACATTGTCTTCAAACCCCTAATCATGTCTTCCAATCTAGCTTTTAACAGTCCTAGAGTTACCATTTCAATCTCCACCTACCTGACTTGCATCTATGCCTCAATGGGTTCCAAACTCTGGCAGCAAAGAGAGTTGCTTCTACTGGGCTGACAAAAACTGCCAGCAAGACTAACAGACCAACTAATAGAGAAAGTTAGAGAGACCAAGAAATAACAAAATCAAAAATCCATTTAATCCTTTTCTGCATGTTTATGTCTCTACTTCCTGACAAAGAACAAATACAGGACTAAAGAAAGAAGCATCTTACCTGTCACTCTGCTTGGTTCCTTTGCTGTGAAAAACAATGGAAGAGCCTGCCCAGGGCACAACCGTCGTCCACATGATGCCAAACCAGTCCCCCACTGGAACACGATGCCACTCGCTTCCCAACAGAATGGAAGAGAAAGCAGAGAAGATGCACATCAGGATAAGATTAGATTGCTCTCTGAACCTCACTGCTATGAGAAATTCCCAATTCTTTCTCAATTAATATGAGTGTTATGGAGAAGCTCAATTGCTTCAAGAGGTCCTGCAACTGGTCCAGGGATTACCACCAAGCCAATTACAAATTCAGTCTTCAGGGCAGACTAAGACCATCAAAGTAAATTCCAATACCACACAACTTCCTATAAAAAGTTCCGGGACACTCCTCCAGAGTCAAATCAGTGGAATGACACCTTATTCATGATTAACCTGAAAAGACAACTCAGACCCGAGACAAAGCAGAAAAGAACCTTGAAGATCATCAAGTCCATTCCTCACATTTAGTAGATGAGAAAACTGAGGCCCTGAAGAAAGGATGTGATTTGTCTCCCCATGCAGGAAGGTAACAGCAGAGAAAATGCCAGGACTCAGTTCTTCTAACACCTAATGTAGTGCCCTTTCCACGACACCAAGACGAATTCAAAGATTCCTAATTGCCAAGTAAATACATACTTATGACTGCAAGATAGCTTCTTAACAGCCATGATTTCAGTGGAATGGCCTTTTACTTTCATGCCCACTGAATCTAATTCATGTACCTATGTTCTGAACCTCATACAAAGGCAAAGATGAAATTCTAGATATTTGATATTTGGTCTACAGACAGGTGTGTGCAAATAGGATCCATCACCCAACAGCAACATTAAAGTTCTGCTCCTTTGGGAGTATCCTATAAACAGCAGTCCTTTTTTAGGCTGTAAACAGACAAGGCTGTTTTGTGAAAAATAAGCTATGACCACTGAGCACAATGTGAGCAAAGCGCAGTGTTGAAACAAAAACTTATGATCTCTTCAACAAATTGACTACAAGAGGAAAAAAAAAGAGGAAAAACTTTACAGATTATAAGAGACTTCAAATAGCTGACAGGAGATTAATATCCAGAATATATAAAGAACTCCTAAAACTCAACAACCAAAAGAAACAACTCAATTAAAAAATGGGCAAAGATGTAATCCCAGGACTTTGGGAGGCTGAAATGGGAGGACTGCTTGAGCCCAGGAGTTTGAGAAGAGCCTGGGCAATATAGTGAGACCCTATTTCTACAAAAAAATTTAAAAATTAGCCAAGCATGGTGGCGAACACCTGCAGTCCCAGCTGCCTGGAAGGCTAAGGTGGGAAGATCACTTGCGCCTGGGAGGTGGAGGCTGCAGTGAGCCAAGATCATGCCACTGCACTCTATCCTGGGCAACAGAGTAAGATGCTGTCTCAAAAAAAAAGCGGGGAAGGAGGGCGCAGTGCAAAGGATTTGAACAGACATTTCTCCAAGAAGATACACAAATGTCCAGTAAAAACATGAAAAGATGCTCAACATTGCTAACCATTAGGAAAATGAAAAGAGGTATCACCTCACACACATTTTGATGCTACGATTTTAAAAAAACAGAAAATAACAAGTGTCGGTGAGTTTTTGGAAAAATTGGAACCTCGTGCACTCCTGGTGGAAACAAAATGGTAAAACTTCTGCGGAAAATAGCATGGTAGTTCCTCAGAAAATTAAAAATAGAATTACCATATGAACTGATAATTTTACTTCTGGGTATATATCCAAAAGAATTGAAAGGAGGATCTTGAAGAGATATTTGTACACCCATGTTCATATCAGCATTATTCACAATAGCTAAAACATGGAAGCAACTCAAATGTCCATTGACAGATCAATGGTAAACAAAATGTGATATATCCATACAATGGAATATTATCCACTTTAAAAAGGACCTAAATGCTGATATATCCTACTCCATGGATGAACCCTGAGGACATCATGCTAAGTGAAATACGCCAGTCACAAAAAAGACAAATACTGTATGATTCCACTTAGATGAGGGACTTACAGTAGTCAGAACTACAGAGACAGAAAGTAGAATAGTGATTGCCACAGGCCATTGGAATGGGGAGTAGGGAGTTATTGTTTAATGGGTATAGAGTTTCAGTTTTGCAAGATGAAAAGAATTCTGGAAATGGATGGTGGTGATGATTGCATAATGATATGAATGTACTTAATATACTTAAAAATGATTAAGATAATAAACTATACACTATGTATATTTTACCATTATAAAAAATTAAGAAAAAAACAATTTTTTTAAAAAAGAAAGACTTGTGATACATATCAACTAATTACAATATGTAGACCTCATTCAGGCTGGGCACAGAGGCTCACACTGTAATCCCAACACTTTGGGAGGAGAAGGCAGGAAGATTGTCAGAGGCTGGGAGTTCAAGACGAGCCTGGGCAACATACCAAGACCCATTTCTACAAGAATAAAAATGTAAAAATTAGTGGAGTGTGGTGGCACACATCTGTAGTCCCAGCTACTTGGAAGGCTGAACCAAGAGGACTGCTTGAGTCCAGAAATTTGAGGTTGCAGTGAACCATGAACACACCACTGCACCCCAGCCTGGACAAGACAGGGGGACCCCATCTTAAAAATACATATATATATATATATATATATATATATATGCATATGTGCGTGTGTGTGTAAATATATTTGTGTGTGTGTATATATACATAGGCATGGGAAGAACTGTATCCCCCTAAAATTCAGATGTTGAAACCCTAATGCCCAGTGTAACTAGATTTGCAGATAGGGGCTAAAGAATGCAATAAAAGTTTAAGGGGGTCACATGTGTAGGGCCTTAATCTAATAGGACTGGTGTCCTTACAAGAAGAGGAAGAGACATCAGAGATCTCTCGCTCTCTACAGGCACACCAAAAAATGCCATGCAAGAACCAAGTAAGAAAGTGGTCACCTACAGGCCAGAAAAAAAAAAAAAAAATCACAAGAAACCAATCCTAACAACACAATAATCTTAAGACTTTTAGCCTCCAGAATGATGAGAAAATAGATGTCTGTTCTTTAAACCTCCCAGTTTGTGGTATTTCGTTATGGCAGCCCTAGCAGATTAGTACTGTGGTACACCCATACCAACAAATACTACTCAGCAATGAAAAGGAATGAATTATTGATATATACAACTTGGATGAATGTCTAGGGAATTATGTTGAGTGAAAAAAGCCAACCTCAAAAGGTTATATACTGTATGATACCATTCATATAACATTTTCAAAATGACAATATCATAGAGGTGGAGAACAGAAGAGTGCTTAGCCTAGGGCTAAGAAGTGGATATAGGCAGGTAGAAATGGGTATGGCTATAAAAGGGCAACAGGAAGGATCCCTGTGGTAATGGAACTGTTCTATGTCTTGATTGTATCAATGTTAATACCCTCATTATGTTATAGTACTATAGTTTTGCAAGATACCATTAGGGGATACTGGGAAAAGAATACACGAGGTCTGTTTTATTTTTGCAGCTGCATGAGCATCTGCAATTATCTCAAAACAAAAAGTTGAATTTTTTTTGAAGTATAATCAATGCTAAGCTCAGGACCATCAGCACAGTCCTGCACTGAGCTCTTCCTCACCTCCTCTCTCCTTCCTCCACTCCACAACTGGACTCACGAAGCACTTGAGCCTCAGCTGCCACAGCCAATTAGTGCTGTCCTTCAGTTCAAAAGGAGTAAGAGCAGAAAAAATGAAAAGGGGAAGAGATAAAAGGGTCACTGTTCTCCCACATGCCACCTCCCTGTCCCCCTCACATACAGACTGTCAGTCCCATCACCCACTCACAGTACAGGAGACAAGCTCACTTAAAGCTTTTAAATTAATAAACATTAAAATCCATTAGGAAGGCAGTGCAGTTGCCTGCAAAGAACATGGGCCTTAGGATGCAAACCATCCCAGCCTCTGATCCCAGCTCTACCTTACTCCCCGTGAAAGCTTACACAAGCACTTTAACTCTGTGCCTCAGTTTCTTCACGTGTAAAATGCAACTCGCATCACTTCCTGGTTGTGAGGATTAAAGTAATCAAATCAATAGCACCTAGCACCATACCTAGAACATAAAGAGCTAGAAAACTCCATTTCCTTCCTCCCTACCTGCTAATGTCTTTCCCACATGACTTACGTTCTCTCCTTTTCATCAGAAACACAATGCAGCAGGACCCTTTGAAATATTCCCTAAAGGGTTTGTCCCCCAAAGTTCAGTTTCCTCTTATTGCAGACCTATTTTTTAAAAAGGGGGGCAGGCTAGGCACAGTGGCTCACACTTGTAATCCCAGTACTTTGGAAGGCCGAGGTGGGAGGACTGCTTGAGGCCAGAAATTCAAGACCAGCCTGGGCAACATAGCAAGACCCTGTCTCTACAAAAAGATCTTAAAAATTAGCAGGGCATGGTGGTATGCACCTATAGTTCTAGCTACTCAGGAGGCTGAGGGAGTCAGACAGCTTGGGCTCAGGAGTTCAACGCTACAGTGAGCTATGGTCGAGCCACTGCACTCCAGCCTGGGCAACAGGTGAGACCCCATCTCTAAAAAATATTAAAAATAACAATAAAAAATAAAGATAAAATGATCACCTGTAGCAGCTAATGCATGCCTCAGTCCAGCAGCAATACAAACAACCTTCTCTTTATGGAGCTGTCAAAATAAAGAAAAGGATTTAGATCTCAGAACCATCCACCTACAAAACTGTATATAATTTATACCCAAATACAACGCAGTACACTCCTCACTATGGGTCTGACTGGTTTAAAGCAACCACTCCCCCAACATTTCCACCCATAAATACCTCTATATTTATCCCTAAAAGAAAACAATATATCTTTTAAAATGCCATATCACAACACCATATGACAACAACTCTCAGGGCTGAAAGGCACTTATAAGGTCATCTAGTCCAAGAGTTAGTAAATGTTTTCTGTAAAGGGACAGTTGGTAAATGTTTTACAGGCCATAGTTTCTGTCACACTACTCAGCTCTGCCATTGTAACATAAAAGCAGCTCTAGACGATACATAAACGAATGAGCATGACTGTGTGCCAGTAAGACTTTATTTACGAAGGGTTCAAAGTTTCCCAACCTGATCTAGTCCAAACCCCATCCAACAATACCCCACCAAGTGGTCATCCAACTCCTGCCAAACACCTACCCCCAGTGACATAGGGATCGCCATTTCCCCAGATGCCTGTTCCCTCTTTGCACAGTTCCATTTATCTCTTTAGGTGGAACTAAATCTAGCTGCCTGCAACTCCTGACAATGCTTTCCAAATATTTGAAGACAGTTGTCATGTCCTCCCTAAGACATCTTGTGGTGGTTTTAAAAATAGGTCCTCAAATTCTTTGCTACTCCTCCCTTCAAGATGTGGAGCTTAATACCCCTCCCCTTGTGTGGGCTGGACTTAGTGACATGCTTTTAATAAAGAGAATAAAGAAGCAATGAGTGACTCAGAGTCTAGGCAAAAAAAGGCACTAAGGCTTCTTGCTTAGCATCTCTCTGTCTCTCATCACTCCTGGAGGAAACCAGATGCTATGTCTGAAAAGTCCAATAGAAAGGTTCACATGGCAAGGAACATGGAACCATTAGGACTTTATCACATTTGTTTATTTACAGGTTCACGGAGATCGCAAGCAGACCCAGCTAACATCTCAACTGCAACTTCATGAGAGACCAGCTAAGCTGTTCCTAAATTCCTGACTCTCTGAAACTGTGACATAATAAATGTTTGCTGTTTTAAGCTGCTAAGGTTTGGAGTAATTTGTTACACAGCAATAGATAACTAATGAAGATCTTTTCTTTAAGCAAATATTCCCCATTCATCAGCCGTCACTGGGTTTCAAATTCCCTTCCCCTCCTGGTCTTCACTTCTCTAAATATGCTCTAGTTGTTCAATCTTTCTCTTTTAAAGGAACTCTATAGCATCATCCTAACCCCATCAAGGTTTATCACATTTGTTTATTTACAGGTCCACAGTGTCTTTCTAAACTTTAGAACCCTCAAGGGCAGGACCTGAGTCTTATATACGTTTACGCCCAGGGCCTAAGCACTAAATCCACAACAAAACATGACATCGCAGACGCAGGCTGAATGGCAGAAAGGACTGAGCTCTGGCCTTCCTTCTTCTGAAAACTATACTTCTGTCAATGGAGTCCACAATCACATTAGCTTTCGGGAAGATCAAATCTTAGTGTTAATACAATTCGAACATATCATCCTTTATATTTTTCTTTTGTTTTTCCCCCAAAAACTAACTGAAGGGTTTTACATGTGACTTCAGTCTCTTTAACACCACTCACCTCCCTCTTACTCTCCATCCCAACTGCTGCTGCTTTAGTTTGAGCCACAATCATCTCATTTGGATTGTTAGCAAGAGTTTCCTAAGTAATCTTCCTTCAGTCCATCTTCTACTACCCTATCTGACCACCCTACCGTGCTGTTCTTACCATGTGTGACATACAACCACCCTGATTGCCCCATTCCCACCTACTCTACCCTGGAACTCCCACCTCTTCCTTATATTCCAACCATACTACACTACTTACAATATCTCAAACTCTCCTGTTTTATTCTGCTCCACCTTTGCTTACATGGTTCCTTCTGCCTAGAATGTTCTTCTTTTGTACCCACTCTGAGCATCCTCCTATCCCAAGACAGGTAAACTTCTATTTAACTTTTGAGACTTAGCTTAAGCCTCTTCTCACCCCACCTTCCCCTAGATGCTCAATACTCCCTCCTTTGGGGATATACATGCATCTGTCATAGTTCTGACATGGTGTTACATTTAAGTATTTATGTGCCTATCATGTCCTACCAAACTATAGCTCTCAACTGCTAGGACAGGTCTTATTTAACTTTGCTCCCACTGCCTAAACATAGTACCTACACATAACGGTTGTCATTAAATAAATGTATGAATTTCCATTAAATTTCACTTTGGCACATTGCTCCTATTGTTGCATAGAATATCACCTGTCAAAATGTTTTTACTTTCTGATTCTGTCATTCAACATATTTTAACCATTATTCCTCTATTCCTTAATTATATAAAGTATAATTAAGCTAAATTAATTATAACTTATACATAGGTGCTTACCAGGCCATCTATTTGCAATTGGGAGCTATAATACTTCCTTCAGGGGCTACAGAGCCTAGACTTGTATGCATACCATGGGAACAATGACCCCCAATAACAGTCCACAGACCAGCAACTGAGTTCAGCAAGCTGGCAGGGGCAGACCCAAGCTTTCTCCAGGGAAAAAAACATCTCCACTACTAATCAGAGTTTAGGAAAATTAGATCGGAGCAGGGCAGCTTAGGTGGTAAAACTCATTTTTGATTTACGCATATTTCTTTAAAAATTCTATATTCCTATTATGATCACTTACAATATAAACTTCACAAAAAGGGGTGATTTTAAGTATGATGCACTGAATTAAAGAACTCTGAACTAGGGCCAACAGTCCTGTTTAACACTTGTTTTGTCCAATATGGTAGCCACTACCTACACATAGCTCTTGAAAACTTGAAATGTGATTACACTAAACTGAGACATATTGTAAGTAAACAATGCATACCAGAGTTCAAAGACTTAGTACAAAATCAGTATAAAATATCTCGTTAATACTTTTTGTACTGAATTAGCCGGGCATGGTGTCAGGCGCCTGTAATCCCAGCTACTCGGGAGGCCGAGGCAGGGAACTGCTTGAACCCGGGAGGCGGAGGCTGCAGTGAGCTGAGATTGCACCACTGCACTCCAGCCTGGGCGACAGAGCAAGACTCCGCCTCAAAAATAAAAATAAAAACAAAAAATAACTTTATACTGATGACATGCTGAAATAATAGTGTAGATATACTGTATTAATTTAAAAGTTATTCAAATTAATTTCACCTACATGCTACAACATGGACAAAACTTGAAAGCATCAAGTGAAGTAAAAGGAGCCAGGTCACATATTTTATTATTTCATTTATATGAAATGTCCAGAACAGGCAATCCATAGAGACAAAAAGTAGATTAGTACTCACCAGGAGCTGAGGGGAGGGGAGAATAGGAATTGACTGCTATTAAGTATATAGTTTCTTTTGGTGGTAATGAAAATGTTCTAAAATAAGATAATGATATTGGTTGTTCATTTCTGTGGATATACATTTTAAAGGGGTTAATTTTATGGTACCTGAATTATAGTTCAATAATGCTTTTATTTTAAAAATTAATTTCACCTGTTTCTTTTTTAAAAGGAGCTACTAGAAAATTTTAAATTATATACAGCTCACATTATATTTCTACTGGCTGGCACTGGCCTATACCATTTGCCCAGCTTAGTGTCTTTTGACAAATCACTACTATTTGGACCTATTTCTAAGATAATTTCCATTATTACTAATTTTAGAACTGTAAAATGTCATTAATACCCTTATGAGATGTATTACTTTTATTGTTTTATTTCACAAAACTTCATATAAAGTGTATAAAAACTAACAGAGGTTTTCATTCACAACATCTACCTCCCAACTTAACTTTTCCCAGAAGGACCTATTTTTCAACTTGAATTCTCCTACCCCATGGGTTTTCAGGGATCCTGACAGCCTTTTATTCTGGGAAGAGATAGGTTAATACCTCAGAAACACTTTAACAGGTCATGGGCAAGCTAAATATTAACTGTCCTCACCTCAATGGCCTGGGGAACCACACATCTTCGAGGTCCATGAGGAACTCCTAACTGGCCAAAGGAGTTGGATCCACATGATAGAACTTGACCATTTTCTGCAAAATACAAATCCTTAAATTGCAGATCTATGAAGTAAGATGTCTGTGACCAATGGTTAAATGGTGCAGGGTGAGAGATGCAAAGGGGATGAGGGGAAATGCTTCAGTGCATTCAGACCACATTCCCTGCTTTTATTCCTCTGGGAATGAAAACACTGGGCACCAGGTTAAGCATTCTACACCGACTGTCTATTCTATTATCTCATTAATAACAGATTATCTGTGTAGAACACTTAACTCAGTGCACAGTATTGGGATGGGAGGATAGTAATTTCTCACTTTTCATGCTTCCATGTGACAAAGTTTCCATTAGTAAAACACTCCAGCTTTTCTCCGTGCCCTTCCCCATCCTCACTGCTTTCTAGGAGACAGCGGTCATGTAACCAACTGGTGAGTTTAGGAGACGGGATAGGACATGTGTGGCTTGGCACCTCCCTGTTAGTCATTCTAGGCTGACACATAGGAAGTATTTCCCTGTGGGGAAAGCCTAGAGATTTGGGGGTAAGTTTGGACCAGAAGAATATTAGGACCACTGGCCTCATCATTAATCCCGTCCTCCAATTTAGCCTTTACCAGTGAAAAGCCAATAGTTTTTAATCTCCATTATGACTTCTCTGTGCCTTTCTCACAACTGGCTCCAAATGTGAGCAGGAAACAGCATTATCTACTAACTCCTTACAATCCAAAACATAGGCTCACAATAAACACTTCATAAATGATAGTTATTATTTAGATTCTAATAATTACCATCAAATTCAACACATATTACAGAACCCCTCCACAGAGGAGGATGGTGACACTTGAGCAGGGTTTTAAAGCTGGGATTTGAGTCCATCAGACAGACAAGAGGGGCTGGTCCAGACAGACAGAAGAGCATGTACTGCTTGGTATGACTAGAAAGAAAAGTATGAGGAGTGTGGAGAATAAGAGACAAGGCACAAAGATAGCTAGGGAACAGTTACAGAAGGCCAACTCTAAAAAGCTAGGGATCCGAGCTATGTCTGGGAGAATCCACAAGGGTTTATGACAGAAGGGTGACAGAAGATGCCCTTGCCAGAGGACTGTGGCAAAGAGGGAGCCTGGTCAGAAACCATAGATGGTCCTTTAAATCCAGAATGGCCAGCTAGACAGAGCAAAGCTGAACAGAGAGGTCAAAACTGCTTCAAGGGAACAGACATCAGCTGACAAAGTAACTACTTCTGGCTGTTCCCAAGTGCATTATTCTAATAACCCTCTGGCCATATCCTATCCTGCTACCTGGCTTCACAAAGACCAAACAGATCTGCCCAATACCAATTATTAAAAAAAAAAAAAAAAAAAATCCCACAGTGGGAAAAAGCTGCCATCACTGTTTTGACAACCACTATTGCCTCATATTTTCCTACCACACTCCCCACAAATAACCCTTCGCTGCCACTGCTGGCCACTGGCCAGCTACCCCAGGCATGCAGCTATCACGAACTTTTGGGACAGGAAGTGGCCACCAAAGGTGATCTAGTCTATTCCCTACTCTCTGACAAGTTTTCCACCCCAATCCCAGTCTCCTTTACCATTAAACTCTCCTTAGAAAAGGTAGTCCACAACTTTTCTTGACAACCAGAGGGAAAATTTGTGTGTGCTTTTTATTTATTTTTATTTATTTTGAGATGGAGTATTGCTCTGTTGCTCAGGTTGGGGTGCAATGGTGCATCTCAGCTTACTGCAAGCTCCACCTCCCAGGTTCAAGTGATTCGCCTGCCTCAGCCTCCCAAACAGCTGGGACTACAGAGTAGCTGGGACTATACGCATGGGGTACCACACCTGGCTAATTTTTGTATTTTTAGTAGAGACGGGGTTTTACCATGTTGGCCAGGGTGGTCTCGAACTCCTGACCTCAAGCGATACACCAGCCTTGGCCTCCCAAAGTGCTGTAATTACAATTGTGAGCCACCGCACCGGGCCTTGTGTGTGCCTTTTAAACACAAAGAGGCTTTCATTTAATCGGCAGTCACCACCATCATACTGTTCTCACCCAAAGCCTTTGTGGTGATACAAATTTACCTAGGAGTGAACTCACCTGTGAGTATAATGGTAAAATCCCAGCCACAGGCCACCTGTTGGATGGGACAGCCAAAGAGGGATTTGCAGAGGGTAAAATATGGGATATCCTCTGTGTGACCAAGCCCCAGTTGCCCATCTTTGTTCAGACCACAAACAAAGAGGTCTCCTCCATCTGTAAAATATAAAGGCACCAGTGATAGCGTGCACTGGGAAAAACACAACTGCAAAATGAACAAAAAGATTTCACTAATTATTTGGAGTCTCAGACCAATAACTTTTTTTCCCATCCAAGTTAATAAGTTGTGTATGTTCATGTATTCTGGAGCCAAACAACACAAGACCAAGGGCCTCAAACTAATACCTACATAGAAACTTCAAGTCTTGGAGCAGTGGTCAGTCACCAAACTGAGCATCTACTGGAACAAAAAGCCAACATTTATTTAACATTTAGAATGTGCCAGGTACTGTTTTAACAGCTTTGTGTGCAGGGCGGATTCATCCTTTAGGCATAGTGTTTAGGGCCCACAACACTTTCAGAGGCCCACAGAGTGGCTTAATTTTTAGTTATTTTGAAATGAGAAAAAGATAATACAGTAACAATGCATATATAACACTAAATCCAGAGTGTATTATATTAATATCCATCTTTATACCAACACAGTTGTAAAATATGATTTTATTTCTTTACAAAGAAAGGGGTCCATAAAGGGAAAAGCACCCAGGACCCATGACAGTCAGAATGGAGCCCTGCTAACTCACTGGCTCTCTTCACCCACCATTATTATCCTCATGTAACAGATTCAGAAACTGTGGCTATTTGCCCAAGGCCACATAGATAGTAAGTCACAGAACCAGGATCTGAACCCAGAGATTTGATTCCAGAGCTCATGTTCTTAACCAGATGCAATATGCCCCCCTTTACAACATTGTAGCACTTGTACTACTTGTTAAGTGCTATCCTAGATACAGTAAGGGAGGATTAAGGGAAATGCACAGTTTTTGCTCTCAAGGAATATCCAATCTAATTACAAACACTTCTAACTCCTATGGTGTAAAATATACATTGTAATTCTGCCACTTATTTGCCTTGTGATGTTAAGCAATCAGTGTTCCTTTCTGAGTTTCATTTGTACAATGGAGGGGGTGAGGGAAAGAGGTGGCCTAGAAGAAGATCTCTGAAGTCCTTCCAGCCCTGAAAATCTAGGATCCTCTGATGGCAATTTGGCTCTTTCACAAAAATGTTTCACAAAAATACATTATTTTCCTCTGCAAAATACAAAAGGCTGAAAAATGGCAATATCATATCCAGGGGAAAATGTCTAACTAAGAAAATGAGTGACTATCTACTTTTGAAGGAAGTTACCTGTGACAACTGCAGAGTGGCCTCCTCCTCCTGTGATCCTCCTGACACTCCTGGGTTTACAGAAGTCATTCAGTTGCTGGGGCAACAGCACATCTTCCTTATGGCCGAGGCCAAGTTGCCCATAGCTATTTGCACCCTACAGATGAATAAGCCAAAGATGAAAAAGTTTGGGAACCATGACTGTCAATGTCTATTTACCTGTCTCTATCTTTCTCACCCTGACGTATCTCTCAGAGCCTATAACAGATGAGATTTCTTAAGCTCATTCTTAAAAAAAAAAAAAAAAAAAAAAATTTAGCTCCTTCATGGCAAATACTCACAGCACTGTTTATTCAAATATATAATAACAAGCACCAGAAAACAACATGTAACACCGTCTCCTGACCCCTGATCTGTAATACCATTAGTAAGAGACTCAGGACCATAATAGTGGAGGAAATTCACATCCAGGAAAGTTCCTAGGTAGGTACCCTGGCAGGCTTAATTTACTGGGGCAAAGGACAAATGCCCTGCCTCTTGGCCTCCTGCAGCAGCTGAAGAACCCACACTTTTTTCTACCTCAGGCCCTAGAAGGCAAAGCAGCAATGCCAGCCATGGTTGGGGGGGCAGAAGTCCTATGAGGTCCTTGGCCTAGCCCAACCCTCTAGAGGTGATGGGGTAAAGTAGCCTTTCCTCTTAGAGTGGCCATGAAAAGAGAGGCCATATCCTAAATCAAGGTTCTTCTGACTGAGAACAAGACAGCCTCTTGAGGAGGAGGGCCTTGTCTTCTCTAGAGAGAGTTCTGAGCCTCGAGTCCTTGGCAGGAGTATCTCATATCTCTCCTTACTCCCTCCCCCTACACCCACGTCCCATGCCACCTCACTGCTTTCCCTAGCTGAACTTCAGCCCCTAAAAGAGAACGCTATCCAGCACATTTCAAATAAATTATAAATATGGACACAGAATCCAAACAAAGTTCCAGTAGAAGCTGCTCACAGACCCCTACAGGGGCCAGCATGAAGAAGAATGAAGGTCATTCCTTTGTTATCTGCGTCTCTGGAGCTGTGGGCAAAACTGTCTCCCCTTGTCCTTGAGTAATCATGGGGACAGCTCAGGACAGACAGAGTTTCAGACTTAGAAACCCTCTCACCCCATCTCCTTTCTTCCCTCCTTAAATCCCTTCCCCAAAATCTGAAAAGAAAAATAATAATAATTCGCTCACTGAAGGACTTTGGAGTATTTGGGAATGTAAATCTTACCCTTCCTTTGTCAAGTGGGAAACTGACCAAAGAGGAAATGACCTGTTAGGATCATTCTTACCGGCTGTTATATGCAACCCATATTTAGTTAGAGGCCCCATCCTCAGAACACCACGATTTCCATATGAGAAGAGTCCTAAGCACCCACAACTCAGCCAGTGATATTCCTCAACTTTCCCTTCTTATGCTCCAGCCCCCATGTATTGCCTTTGGGAGACAGCACAGGGGTTGCTTCTGATAAAAACTAACTACCTAGGGAAGTTAAGAAAAGAAAAAAATGAGGGAGAAACAGCATCAAAATGGGAGGGCAACATCCTGGAATTAGTTCTTGTTCCTCCTCCCCACACCCATAATGGGAAAACTGACAATGACTCTGGAATCAAAGTTGGCTAAGGATTTTGTGCCTTAAAGCAAGGCACGTCATTATTTCATTTGTACAGTGAAAGAGGTTGGCAATGATCTCTAAGGGCCTTTTCAAGTTCAGTGCTATGTGGCTCCAAGATTCACATGGTGAGATTCCAGTAAGGGGACAGATTTCCCCTTGACAGGCAATATGTCTATTATTATTATTATTATTATTATACAAAAAAGGTCCATAATCCCTAATCTGAAATGCTTACAATCAGATGTATTTCAGATTCAGAATTTTACAGCTTTTAGAAAAGTAATACAGTATACATGTCATATATGCTGATGCAAGGTCCAGGGACAGCAGCCCATAAGCAAAACAATAATCTTTCTGCATTAAAAAGTACAAATATTCATAAGAAGTGGCCAAATACTATAAATGGCCTTATGTCCAGTAAGTTTTGGATTTTCAGAGCTTTTTGTATTCAGAATTGAAGATAAGGGATTGTGGACCTGCAGAGAGAATCTTACTAAGATTTCAGAAATCTTTATAATTTATTGAAGTATCTACTCCTAGCTGATTCTTCCTGGAGATGAGAAGTAAAATATTTTAAATATATTTGTTTTTGAAGACACCTGAATGAGGAAAGGTGATGTAAAATAATTACAACAAATACATACAGACATGCTTACATACATACATACATATATAATCCATCCCCTTGTAGTCTATTTCACAGCCATCCTGGGCTGTAAGAACTCAAAGATGGAAGAGTAAGCCATAGCAGGGGCATAAGTCCCAGGAGCCCACATGGGGCAATTATTAGCTACCAATTACTGAGTGCTTCTCTCCATACTGCGCATTCACCTTTAATCCTCACAACTAAGAAGGACATTATTACTCCCATTTCACAGAGGAAGAAACTAAGGCTCAGAGAGGTTAAGTAATTTTCCATAGTTAACATCTGGATAGGCAAAAAGTCTGATGCCCTGTACCTTTTACTGTACCTTACTGTGTCTCTAAGAAAAAATAAAAAAAGAACATACAGTGAACCATCCCAGAGCTTACCTGGCAGGTGGTTAACTGTATGACCTTATCTAAAATAGCATCCCCATATCACTCATTTTCTGCTTTATTTTTCTTCATGCCACTTCTTGATGTTACATTATATATGTCTACTTGTTTACTGTACACCTCCCCTGCTAGAAACTAAACTCCAGGAGGGCAGGAACTCTGCTTTGCTCACTGCTGTTTCCCCTGCATCTGAAACTGTGCTGGCCCGAAGAAGATGTACATGCATTTATATGGTGAACGAATGTAAGACCCTATGAAAGACTGTCGCTCAACATGAAGGGGAATATAGAGTATACACACATAGTATTTCTTGGTCAGCCCTGAGATCTCCATGGCTGTCCCATTACCAGGGGTGCAAGGCTGCTGAACACCTGGGAGAAAAGTAATATGACACATGGGCACTCTGAGGTTCAAACTATGGTACCAATTTTTGTAATGCTGAGAGAGGCCCTAAATCCAGGATAAAGCAAGATGAAGCGAAATTTAACACAACCTATTACAACTGTTGTTTGCCTTTTTTCCTTACAAACACACCAGACATATCACACGTGCACATGTATGCATGCGCACTCGCACGCGCACACACACACACACATCCCTAACAAGGTAACTGTGAACTGAACTTTATTCCCCCAAAATTCACATGTTGGAGCCCTAACCTTTAGTACCTTACTGTATTTGGAGAGGGGGCCTTTAAAGGGGCAATTAAGGTTAAATGAGGTCATAAGGGTGGGGCCCTAATCCAATATAACTGGTGTCCTTAAAAGAAGAGACACCAGGGATGCTAACACACACAGAAAAGGCCATGTGAGGACACAGTGAAAAAAGCCATGTGAGGACACAGTGAGAAGGCAGACATCTGCAAGCCAGAGAGAGGCCTCAGGAGAAACCAAACCTACTCACACCTTGATCTTGGCCTTCTAGCCTCTGGAACTGTGAGAAAATAAATTTCTGTTGTTTAAGCCTCTATTGTGTGGTATTTTGTTATGGTAGCCCTAGCCGGCCAACACACCCCCACAGTTTCAGATTATGCAGCAGCAAAAACACACCACCAGTTCTCCAAACACAGCAGAAGGGTGTCAACAACCTATTAAACATATTTTACAGACATACTGTTTCAGTACAGACAAGGCCGAATATTAAAGGTTTGTTTCTGCCTGATGTTTCCTCTGTCCACACAGACGCCAGTCTCCTGCCTGGAAAAAGCCAGAGACAGCACACATTCAATCCCCCAGCTCCCGGGCCACCTCAAAGACGCCCAGCCACCCAGACTACCGCAGGCCATGCTCTCCCTCCTGCCAAACTGTAGCACCACATTGAACCAGTGCCTCCTTGTACTGATCATTACTTCTTTAAAAAATGGTCAATTAATACTGATTTTAACAGCAATGCAGGTTATACTTTTGCTCTCACCCAACACAAGAACTGGAAGTCTCTCACTCATGTGTATTTCACTCGTGTATTTCCCCAACACCAGCACATGGGTAGGCACACGGATCACTCATTCGTCAACAAGTATTTACTGGGGACCTACAATGTGCCAGACACCAAGAGAGACACTGTGAACAAGACAGGCACAGCACCCACTCTCACCACACTTTCTAGCCAGAGAGACTGGCGTTAATAATAAATTATAGACATCATTAAAATTGTGATACGCGCTATGAAGAAGCACAAGACGCAGCTCATTCCTGTGCATGCTGGTCGGCCACCTGCCACGCTCCTGTGCACGAAACCTCCTGTCTCCCAAACACACATCAAGATGACCCTGTCTCTCCCAATGCTCCCGTCAAACCAACAGCAGCTCAACTTCCCCAAGACAGGCAAGAACCGGTCACAGCAGAGTATCAGCAAATAGGTAGGGTCTGTGCCTTGTGAGCGACCAAACACGGCAGGCCTCACATCCAAAGGATGCACTCGCCAGGCTGGGACACGGCCTCCCTCCTCCAGGCATCAGGAGGGTGGGGGGCACAGGTGGCCCCACGGGGCTCTGGGACCGGGCGATCCTCTCCACCGAGCCCTTCGCGCTATCTTCCAGGTGCTATGCGGGCTGCAGGGCTCTCGCGGAACCAGACGCTCTGCCCCAGGCAGGTTCTTCCCGCAGCGCCACAGCACCTCCGGCTCCGGCCCCGCCAGCCGGCAGGCCCCTAAGTCGACCGCAAAGACCCTTCCCTCCCCGCCCGCTCCTCCCCTGCTCCCAGCCCAGGATCCTCCAACCCAGAGCCCTGCTCGGATCTCGGCCACCCAGCCCCTGAACTGCCCAAGCCGCGGCCAAGAGCTCCCACGTCTTGGCGCCCCTCAGCTGGCCCTGGCTCGGGGGCGGAGTCACGTACCCAGGCGAAAAGCACGGCCGCCGCGGGGGCGGCCTCCGAAGCGCTGGGCTCGCGCTCCATGCGAGGTCGCTCTGCTGGCGCTTCCGGGAGGGGCCGCACGAGGGCGGGGCCTGCCGGGGAGGGGTGGGCGCGGGAGCCCTGGCGCAGGGGCGGGACCTGGGTCGCGAATGGGGCGGGCGCCGGGAGGGATCTGTGGTGGGAAGGGGCCCGCGGGCCAGGAGAGGGGGTGCGGACGCGCCCCCGGGCCTTTGGGGACCAGTGGTGGGCGGGGCCGGATGACAAACCCGGAGCCGCCTTCCAGTCAGCCCGCCCCGGCGGCGCTCGCAGCGTCTCAGCCCGCAGCCTCCTGTCGCGCTGGGCCTCTCAGCCTCTCGCTCCTCCCACTCGTACTCTTTATTTTTAGTCATAATTTCATGTTTCATACAGGTGCACTGCGCGCCACAGTTCACAAAGCTCCTTCGTGTTTTTGTCTCCTTGGAGGCCTACGACAGCCCAGAGGGGCTGACAGGGCAGGGATGGCATCACCATTTGCGGGAACAAGAAATGGAGCCTGACGGGTAGGGCAGGGTCCTGCCGGGCATCTCAGGAGCAATTGTCTTGAGCCTGCTTTGATGTGCGTTCGCAAACATCTGAGGGGGCGCCTTGGGAGGCGAGTGGAGTGGCACGTCGCCAGTGTCGCCCTCTGCACCTGGCATGGAGCGGGAACCCGCGCCTCACGACGCTTAATGGGGGAGGCTGGTTAGCGTGGACTCCTGCCGGGGCAGCCTCGGCGCTCCGGGCATGGCCCTGAGCTCATTCTATTAATAATACTGGATAATCGTCACCCAACGAACATTTCCATATAAAATGACTTTTCTCAGACAGCGTCGTGTTGCTGGTGGGAGTTAAGTTCAATTTATCTGAAGGAAAATATGGCACTGGTATCAGGAATACAGAACACATGAGGTCACATTAAAGATGATCATCCTCATTCGGTAACACTTGGCCCCTCTGCTGACAAGGGCCTCCAGCACTCACCGCCCTTCACCCCTGGGCTTCTGGAAAGTGTTTTAGTGAGCTCTTACACTGTTCTTTCCTGTTCTTTTACTCCATCCACTCTTAGGAATTTCTGCCTGTAAGACCACTTGAGGGCAGCCCTGACCTTTCTCTCTCCAACGTGTGGCATCTGGAGAATGTCGATGACCATACCAAGAAAAATGCCAACTTTGGAGAGAGAAAACAGCTCTTCATTCTCTAGGGATCTGAATGTGCAGGAGCTATACCATGCTTGCTGACTCTCTTATGAGTGGGCTTTTTTGTGCTGACCATTTCTTGCTAGCATGTGTAACAAGATGTAAAAATGGGACTCTTCCCCACTCAGTTTTTATCGGGGGAACTCGCCCCCAGTATTTCAACATAGGTTCTTTCTATTTTCCACAAGTGTTGGCCGGCTGAGAAATAAAGAGAAAGAGTACAAAGAGAAGAATTTTACAGCTGGGCCACTGGGGGTGACGTCACATATCGGTAGGACCGTGATGCCCCCCGAGCTGCAAAACCAGCAAGTTTTTATTAAGGATTTCAAAAGGGGAGGAGGTGTGTGAACAGGGAGTAGGTCACAAAGATCACATGCTTCAAAGGGCAAAAAGGCGAACAAAGATCAAATGGTTCTGAGGAAACAGAATGAGGGCAAAATCAGAAACTCCCAATAAGGGTCCAACGAAGATCACAAGGCAAAGGGCAAAAGCAAAGATCACAAGGCAAGGACAAAAGCAGAATTACTGATAAGTGTCTATGTTCAGCAGTGCACGTATTGTCTTGATAAACCTCTTAAACAACAGAAAACAGGGTTCGAGAGCAGAGAACCAGTCAGACCTCAAATTTACCAGGATGGGGTTTTTCCCCACCCTAGTAAGCCTGAGGTTACTGCTGGAGACCAGGGCATATCTCAGTCCTTATTGCAACCGCATAAGACAGACATTCCCAGAGTGGCCGTTTGTAGACCTCCCCCCAGAAATACGTTCCTTCCCCAGGGTATTAATTATTAACATTCCTTGCTAGGAAAAGAATTTAGCGATATCTTCCCTACTTGCATGTCCGTTTACAGGCTCTCTGCAAGAAGAAAAATATGGCTCTATTTTGCCCGACCCCACAGGCAGTCAGACCTGATGGTTGTCTTCCCTTGTTCCCTGAAAATCGCTGTTACTCTGTTCTTTTTCAAGGTGCGCTGATTTCATATTGTTCAAACACACATGCTTTACAATCAATTTGTTCAGTTAACACAATTGTCATAGTGGTCCTGAGGTGACGTACATCCTCAGTTTACAAAGACAACAGGATTAAGAGATTAAGGTAAGACAGGTGTAAGAAATTATAAGAATATTATTTGGGAACTGATAAATGTCCATGAAATCTTCACAGTTTATGTTCCTCTGCCGCAGCTCCAGCCGGTCCCTCCGTTTGGGGTCCCTGACTTCCCGCAACAAGTTTTGGCTGAGCAACAAATGCCAGTTACTCCTATATCATAAAATAAGGTGCAAGACCACCAAAGCAGGACTGCAAAGCAACTGTCTAGAAACCAGTGTATGACTTTCAGTCTACAAAAAAGGTTGAGAGACCAGAGAAAATTCTAGTAGGATATGTGACCACAATTATCAATGTGGTGTAGGTCTCACCCATCTCATGTCTAAGGAAAGTTAGTTTAGCTGGGTCCCTGGGAGAGCGTGGTATGCATCCCTCTAGATTAGGAGCCAGACAGGCTTCTGTCCAATCTGTTCTGAGAAATACAAGGGCTTGTGGCTGGATATCCGCTCTAATAGCTGAGCGAAGACAAACTGATTCTTTGGGGAGGTCTTTCACACCCAGAGTTTTTCAAAATAAAAACTGTCCATTTCCCATACATGAACAAACTGGCTGGGGGATGGTCTTAGACCTTGTCCAAGAGAATTTCTGGAAGGGTGAAGTGACACCCACAAGAGAGTCAATCACTAGATTCCTTAAGGGTGAGGGAAATGAATTTAACAGCCCACAGAGATACATTTACCCACATCAAGAAATCCCAAGAAATAAGAAGGTAGGAAGGTCTTCCAAAACGCCCACAAGAAAATGTCAGCATGAAATACTTACCAAGTACAGAAAACACTGATGCCAACTCACAACAGTATCAGACCAAAAAGAACTTTTCTCCTCCTTACCTCTCCTCCCCTCTACATCTCCCCAACCCTGGAGGAGTCCCAGGCATCCACTAAGTAACAAGGGACAAGGAAATGAAGAAACTAAGCAACACCCACTCCTTTCTCAGTTCTAGAGGAGGGAAAAAGTTTCAACCTTGAAGTTTGTTTTATTGAAGTTTTTCCACAGGACTAGCCTTTTTAAATATTGAAAGAGAGAGAGAGTATGTGTGTGTGTGTGTGTGAGAGAGAGAGAGAGAGAGAGAGAGAGAGAAATGGAAATTAGGAGCTAAGGGCTTTTTATTACGTGTGAGCAAGCAGAAAACTCAGGCAGCAATCTGAGATTTCATCCAGCAGGGCAAGGAAGAGCTACCTACAGAGCCAGTTTTAATAGAGAGAGGTCTGGAAGAATATAGTTGTTTTCTGACTCCACTCCTTGAATGTACAAGCATCAATATTTTAACTAACCTACAGTTATATTATTATGTCATATCCCTTAATATAATTTATTGGAAGTGTTGAGATGTTGCAACTATTTCACCTATGTACTCGCCACTGCCTAGTTCTTCCCATGAGCAGCCTGGATGAATTGCAGTTCTTGAATGGGACTAGATTTAAACCATTTAATGGCTTTACTTTCAGATGTCTTGTCTCCCCAAAAGAGGAAAATATAAAGTATTTGGGAACATACAGATTGCATCTCTGTACCATAAAGATTAGGAAATTTTTCCCATTGGATTATTTTATTTGATCATCCCAATAATACTAGTATGATAAGTGCTGTTAGGATTATTATTTTATTTTGTTTTGTTTTTTTGAGGCAGGGTCTCCCTCTGTTGCCCAGTGCAGGTGGCACGATAATGGCTTACTGCAGCCTCTACCTCCTGGGCTTAAGTGATCCTCCTGCCTCAGCCTCCCAAGTAGCTAGGGCTACAGGTGTGAGCCACCTTGCCTGGCCAGGATCATTGTTTTATAGATGAGAAAACTGAGGCTCAAAGAAGTTATTTACTTCAAGGTCAGTTTTCTACTTTTGATAAAGGAAGATTAGCTAGCTGCAAACCTTTTCTGTCACAAAAAAACAACTAGAAAATTTGACAGAAAATATTTTTAATATCTATTTCAAGTCATTGGAGAGCTATCAAAGCAGCAAGAACTTGAAGGGCCAAGATCTGAAAGCTGAGAGATTATATTTGGCACTACTTTTCTCCTTGAAGCACTTGCTAATTACTAAGCAATGTCTTGGAGGCTAAGAATCTTGACTGAAATCAACAACTAAGAAGCTGAGCAGTACCTTTAGCAATCTCATAGGGTAGGGATGGGAGGAGGGAATGGTGGACATGAAGGAGGGGACAAAAGTAGGAGTCCAGAGCCCCCAAGGAGAAGCCCTGGTACACACCCATAGTTTTCTCTTGAGATCCCTAAAGGGCTACACCCTAAAAGTCAAAGTGAACTGGAAATAGACCAGCCCTCACAAAGACTGAAGCTCAACTTCTCTTTGGCTCAATCCCTAACTGGACTAAGACTTTACCAAGCCATTATATACTGCCTACTAGAAGCAAAAATTAATCCCCTCTTGTGGAAGATAAGATCATCCAGAAGCTAAGGGGGAATATCTGTTAAGAGAGTGACTGTATTAATAATTCTTTACATGTGGAAAATGAGGAGTTTGCTTTTTTTTTTGCAAGGTCCTCTTGCAACATAACTTCTCCAATAATCCAGTGTAGGAGACTTAGTGCATTTTACAGATGAGGAGTGTACACCAAAAATAAAATTCTAAGGCCCCCCAACCATCTGAATGGACTTTCTTCTAGGCCAGGGCACTCTAACATGTAACCTGAAAAGCTGATTCAGGCCATGACTGGAAGTGGGGGTGACACACATGCCTCCTTATACCTCTCCAGCATTAATATCAACACAGACCTTAAGTCTGATAAGAAAAATTGACAGTCTATTCTCTTGGAAGCCTGCCATCTGGTGGCTTCACCTGCATGATAAAACTGGTCTCCGCAAACTCATACAGCAACCCAGACATTCCTTTCTATCAATTGCCAATTAGAAAAATTTTAAATCTACCTATAATCTGGAAGCCTCCCACCCAACACTTTGAATTATCCCAGCTTTCTGGACTGAGCCAATGTACCTTATAAATATATTTGACTGAAGTCTCATGTCTCCCTAAAACGCATAAAATCCAAGCTGCACGCTGACCACCTTGGGCACATGTTCTCAGGGTCTCCTAAGGGCTGTGTCATGGGCCATGGTCATTCATATTTGGCTCAGAATAAATCTCTTCAAATACTTTAGTGTGTTTGACTCTTTTCGTCGACAGGAACATAACACTAAGACTTTACCAAGAACTCTGAAGAGTGGTTACCAGGCTCCAGAGGTGTTTGGCTTCTATCTCATATCCATAGGCTTTTTAAGAAGTATAAGATATAATGGATTTCCTAAACTAATAAAATTGCTAATATAAGTTTAAATCAATTTTTAACGTATGTTTGGGAAAAAGTAAATATTGGTTGAGAACATAAATTTTGTGTTCATTTATTATCGCACTGAATAACAAACTTGTAAATCATAAATGTATATTATATAGTAAAACAAAGATTAGACCAAAATAGACCATAGTACCTTAAACACTTCCTATGAATTAATATATGGACTCTATCATATATTCCTTTAGAGAATTCAGGATTTTTTTCTTTTTTGAATTTGGAAGCCAACTTAAAAACTAACAAAATTATGTACATTTTGGTGTGTCATTACTACTTGTATAACTCCAAATGGCAAAATATGTAGGTAAAGAAATGTAGGCATTCTGAAGGTCAGCTTTTGAGCGTCCTTAAAAAGTCATGAGAATATTAACTATGTCTTTGAACAATGATTCACTGATTAAGAATTATTAACCGGCTGAGCATGGTGGCTCATGCTTGCGATCCCAGCACTTTGGGAGGATAAGGTGGGTGGATCTTCTGAGGTCAGAAGTTCAAGACCAGCCTGGCCAACATGGAGAAACCCCATCTCTATTAAAAAAACAAAAATTAGCTGGGCATGGTGAAGCAGGCCTGCAATCCCAGGTTGCAGCGAGCTGAAGTCATGCAACTGCACTCCAGCCTGGGCAGTAGAGTGAGACTCTGTCTCAAAAACAAAAACAAAAACAAAAATATATATATATATATATGAAGCTTTTAGTTCAATTCTGTTCTCACATTTGGGTAACTATTTACATATTCCTAGGTGCTTTGAAGACATATATTTAAAATGCATGAAAATTCTAAGACTCTCAGGACTCCTGATTTACCAAATATTACAAATACCCAGAGGTGAGAAGAACTGAAATCCATCATTAAAAATTTCCATTGTTTGGCTGGGTGCAGTGGCTCACACTTGTAATCCCACCACTTTGGGAGGCCGAGGCAGGCAGATCACGAGGTCAGGAGATCGAGGCCATCCTGGCTAACACGGTGAAACCTCGTCTCTACTAAAAATACAAAAAAATTAGCCAGACGTGATGGCAGGCGCCTGTAGTTCCAGCTACTCAGGAGACTGAGGCAGGAGAATGGCGTGAACCCGGGAGGCGGAGCTTGCAGTGAGCCGAGATCGCACCACTGCACTCTCCAGCCTGGGCAACTACATCTAAAAAAAAAAAAAAAAAAAAAAAAAAATTTCCATGTTTCTAAAGTTGTGAATTATAAGGCTGTGCCTTTAACATTTATTCTCATGTGCTTTAGTCATAGAGTGATTTTAAATAAACATCTTCATTTCAAAATTCAGTAAGTATGATTCTTCACCATTATCAAAGTTGTATGAAAATAACCACATATAGTATGCATAATTTGTGTTATTTGCTATTTTTTAATTTCTTTTTTTCTACATGTTCTAAGATTTGCTATCTATTATGATTTGCTTACAATAGATTTCCTTGGAACAAAACTATAAATCAGATGATCAATATTTCAAATGATTCCAGATTAGCTAGCATCTATTTACCATCAAATATACACTTAAGAGTTGATTAGCTATTAAAATGTACAAACAATGTAAAAATTTAAAACAGCATGAATTATTCTTCAAAATTATATTTCTTATATAATATGACATGAAATACAAAGTTTTTTTATAATTTATTTTGAGGACAAAGAAGTACTAAAAGATCTAGTAGTCTGTTGAAATAAAACATGTTAAATGGTATATGATTTATTTATGTGAAAAAAACCTATTTTTAAGTAGCTGACTAAACATGAAAATGATTGAAAATATGATGTTTAATATACCATTAATGCAAATTAAATTACTGGGAGAGGAAGCTGATGGACTGTGATATTCAAGTGATTCTGAGTTCCTTTATAGACCTGTTGAATTTGAGATGCTTGACAGGGCTGCCATATTGAACAACCTCTATTCATTCTATGTGGATGGTGCCACATGAAGTTGTACAGCATTGGCCTAAATTATGAGACATCTACATAGACATCCAGGAGTTAGTTGGAATTAAGGGGCAAAAAAATTCAAGAAAGATGTCAGGGTTATAACTGCAAATAGAGGAGTCATTCAAAATAAGAACTGAAGTCATGTATCTGGGTGACATTCCCCATGAAGAGATGGCAAAAGGAGTAGAAGTGCAAAGACAGAAACTTGAAGAACATCTTCATTTAGTGACTAGAGGGAGGAAAGGGGCCAATTAAAGAGACATAGGCTTGTATTTTGGAGTTCAGCTTCACCCATTTATAACAGGACTGCTTACTCCCTGTGCTACACAGCTGACTCTGCATGAAAACCATTCCTTTCAATCATTGCATTACTTACAGTCTCAGTCCTAAACCGCTCTTCTTGACCTTCTGACATTCTATTTCCTCCCCTTTTCTGCAGCCTCTACTCTCATTGCATGCCTTTCTGTTTATGGCCTCACCTTATACCTTAGAAATAAAGTACTCAGCACTGTTTTTCTATCTTTTGCTTTGTGCTTCTCTTACCTATCTCAGTTTGAACCTTCCCTCTGATAACAATGCTTCCTGTTAATCTGGGGACAATCCCATCATAATACCTAGGACCAATGTCTGAGTACAGCCTCATGCAAGTTGCATCTCCACTAAGTTTCCCTTGGACCCATGAGTAGGATAGATAGTCTAGAATAAAACCAGTATCATGTGATGTCATTGAAAGAAAACAAAGTGTCAAAGAAGATAGTCACTTGGGAAGGAGCTCCCTAATGCCTAAAAAATAAAGTCTCAAATTCTTAGCCTAGTCTTAATGATTATGCCCCATTCAACCTTTCCAGGCTTAGTTACTCCCATTTCCCTACAAGATACTACACTTGAAACTAGACTACTTGCTCTTTACTAGGTATCCTCCATGTGCAAAGGCCTCTATACTTTTGCTCATGCTGGCAACAAAGACAGCTGGGTCTCCTGTTAAATTTTAGTGTGAATGTGATTGAGCTTGGCACAAATTCAGCAATAAGTAACAGATACTTTAGAAATAAGGGAATCTCAGGTAACAATATGAGTCAGCGCCATAATACTCCTCAAGGTATTCTAAGCGATCATAAAGGGTCATTTTACTCAAGGATGATTGGGGAAAATAGAGTTAGGCTGAGATTAGATCTATTTATTCGGTCAAACAACTTCTCTATTAAAAATGGGTGGTCAATAGCATGTATGGCTTGTTTGGTATATAAATTGTCTCATTAGAGCTGTTACCAAAAAAAAAAAAAAAACACAAAACAAATTAAACAAAAAAAAAAGTGGTAAATAGAATATCCAGGTACAAATTTTCAAAGACTAGCAATTCATTAAGGAGTGGGGTTCGATAATATTGTTTGGCCAGAAGATGCTGCCCCTCCAGGATCAGGTTTTCAAGAAAAGCAAGAGATGACCCAGAGGCCTCCGAGTTGATGCTCAAATGTTCCCGGATGACTGGCTACTGTTAGATACTTGGCTTCCTGCTGACTTTAGCAAGGGCATCACTGACAACATCGAGATCATGCTGCAGCTCATTCATGGCACTGGTTATGCTCTTGGTGTCTTTCAGGATCTGAATACTCCGTGTATATGGATTATACTTCACTCCAAATGGACGCTTAATTGTTTTGGTAAATTCTCTATTTAAGAAAACAAATACGAGACAATCAATTTCTAGGGAGTGAATGATGAAAACCAAACAACAGGATCTATTTCACATACTAGGCAAAAGACAAATTTTTGTTAGATATGCATGCAACCAATCTGACCTACTTCTCTACACTGCATTTGCAGAGGCCCCCTGGAATCCCACACAAGTGGGAAACCTAAAGTAGTTATAACTAGTTTATAACTATTTTCTAAAGTAGTCATAAATCCCTGGTATTACTAGGGAAAGATCCCATACATGGATTTATTAATCATTTATTACTGATACATCTCTTGACTAGAGTAAGGAAACCAATTATTGTAGTTTTATCAGTAGACATAAAACTGTTCCATTACAACACTTGACGACATAGTAACAGATCCCTCAGCCATGCCTTACATAACTATACCTACCCACACATGTAACCTGTGTGTTTATATAACATATAACACATACAGACACACACATACTCACGTACCCCAAAATAGACTAGGAATGGTCCTACCTCCTGCACATGTAGATTTTTTCTGCTTAGAATGTTTCCCTCTAGGCTCCTTTCAAATGACCTAAATTCTGCCCTTTTTTCAAGCATTAAAGTTCTGCCTCCTTTATCAAACCACTGTTTGAACCTCCCATTTGGCAACTCCAAGAACAATCATGCCCAGGACTCCTAGGGATAAATATGCAGCTGAGGACAACTATACATGAGTAGCAGCTGAAATCCAACTGGTAATCCACCTGGTCTACACAGAGGGGATTCCCTTTTCTAATTTGCATAAAGTTGCCATTTATGCTAGAGGAATCCCTGCTAGTATTATTATTTGGTTTCGCAAATGGCCTAACTCCCCAACTAATGGTTTCTCTGAAAGACGAGAACTATGATTTCAACCCCTATCGATCCCCATCATCACAATGTGACCTCATGACCGCTTCCACTCAATGTTGTCTCATTGATTCTGCTTCGAAAGTCTTTTCCTTTCCTACTACTTCTGTCTTAGTTCAGGCATTTGTTTTCACCTGAAGTGTTCCAAGAATCTTCTAAAAAGTTTCTCTGCCTCCAATATCCTCCTTTCTTAACCACACACTTAGCTGATTAATAAAGTGTAGCTTTGATTACGTTGTACGTATCTCCTATATTTCTCAACATCCTGACCTTTTTTCTTGCTATCTCTCAGCCTAAAACTTAATATATCTAAATATTATCTATCCTTCAAGTCCTTTCTCAAATAACATCAAGAGTACCCTGTTCGTCCACCTGAAATGAATTGCTCTTGCATAAAATGCAGAACAATGTTTCATCGGTATCTCTCCAAGGCTCTTGTCACTTTCCATGCTGTTATATAGTAATTTGCATATCATTTATTTTCCCTATTCAACTACTAAACTTTGTGATTTGAAGAACTGGAAAGAAAACAATTTCTCAATGTGTCTGATACATATCTGCAACTATGCAAAATCCTTCTACGCAACATACTCTAGATACTTGTTATGAAAGGAAGATGTGTTACAGACAGAAGGCTCCTTGTGGACTTCAAATTATCTAGCTGCTTACTTCTGTGACTTGGTACCATCATGGGGCTGATCTCTTGCTGAAGAAAATGAAGGCATGAAGAAGATATACTGTACCTCATCTTCTCCTTTGCATCTTCAAAGCTTTCAGATACAAAGTAGACATCCTGAAAAGTTGTGATTAGACATTCCTGTTTGCAGGTAATCTTGGGATCAAAGGGCTTTACTTTGGCATGTCCAGAAAGTGCATGCTAGAAGACAAAGAGTCAGTGAATCAAAGAATAATATCTATTTTCATACTGGCACACCTCTAAACATATTACTAATGCAATGGCCCCAATCTACAATTCCAAACTTGTTTTCTATAGCTCTATTCAACCCACAGTACACTCCAGCAAAAGAAATGGCTTGCTCTTCCCTGTAAATGCCCCCAGGATCCTCTCCATGGCTTTGTTCTTCCTCTCTTCTTTGTGTAAAAGTCACCCAAGGATCTTTACTTACTTATTCCTGTATTATGTCACCTACTTTCTACCCAGCACTAGTTATTCCTGTGTATGACTCATATACCCACCATCAAGTGCTCCCTGAAAGCAAGATAGTACCTTGGATGGTGTTTCACACACATTCATTACTCAACAAACATGAGTTTATTTATTCATTTAATGAATAATAAATCTCAAAGAATTCCCTAGAAATTATAGAAGTTATTGCTAGTATATCAGAAATGGTGAGGAAACAGCAAGACTTTGTAAGCAAAGACTTTAAAACACTTCTTATTTAAAATATATTATATACATACCATTTCATATATATCAGAAATACATCAAAATATTTCATGTGTGTGTGTATTACTAATGCAATGGCCCAACCTGCAATTCCAAACTTATTTTCCACAGCGCTATTCAACCCACAGTATACTCCAGCAAAAAAAGTAGCTTGCTGTTCCCCATAGATGCCCTTATAAAATTCTGATTTTTATATATGTGTGTGTGTATATATATATATATACACACACACATTTGGATTATATTATATAATATATAATTGGGAAATAGAGAAAAATACATTCAGGTAATGATTAGTGACACCCCCAGGTATTTTCCATAGTAAGCTCTTGTTCAAAACCAAAAACTATTTCAGGTTTTATCAATTGTATTAGGTGAATATGGTTATATAAAAAGATTTGCAACTCTTACTTTGAGTTCACTGATAGAAGAAAGTAAGCCAGCACCAAAGACTCTTAGCTGTCCATCTTGTTTACACAGACCAAACTCCACAGTGAAAAAGTAGCACTGCAAAAAAAATCAATATTATTCTCACACACTGAAGAATTCAATTTAAAACAAATTACAATTCTTAGTCACTGACCCAAATACCCTAGGATAAAGTCCAAAATCCCAGTCTAGTTCACAAGTCTTTCTACAATCTGGCCTCATCCTAAACCAGTACTTCTCAAGCTTCTGTTCTGATGACTTTTACATACTATTAAAAATTAGAGGACCCCAAAGTTTTTTTGTGCATGTATGTATAGATGATCACTATCTGTATTAGCCATATTAAAAATTAAAACTGAGGGAAGAATGCTTGCTAATTAATTTTAAAATTTAATAAACTCATTTTATGGTAACATAAATAATGTTTTAATAAAAATAACTATATTATACAAAACAAAAAAGTAAGAAAAGTAGCATTGTTTTACAATGTTATAAATCTTTTTAATGTCTGGCCAGAGTACAGATGGAGTCTCGTATCTGCTTCTGTATTTAACCTTTTGGGATATACTGTTTGAGTACATGAGTTATATCAGCTTCATGTAATTATCTAGTTAGAAAGGGTTGAATATTTTAATAGTCTTTTTGGATAGTTGTGGATATTCTTCTTTTACTCTGCATGAAGACTCAACAAGTGGGTAGAGATTTTTAAAGTTCAACTGCAATGCGGGATCTGAATTATGTCAATGAACTGCCTGTTATATTAAAATTCACTGTGTGCTTTGAATGGATCTTTTATCTAGGCACGATTTTGACCTCAAGGACCCCATAAAAGAGTCTCAGGGACCCCAAGGGTCCCCAAACCACAGTTTTAGAAGCACTGTCCTATTTCACACTGCCTCCCCCATGCTTGGACACTCTGCTCCAGCTTCTCGCTGTTTCCCCAGACACATCAAGCACCTCCTTGTCTTTCCTTGTGCATCTCTTATCCTGAGATGCATTTCCTTCCTTGCTCAGCACATCACTCATTTTCCATCAGCTAATCCAGATGTCCTTCTCCCAGGAAAACTTCCCCAGGTTCTCTATGCTCCCAGAGCAAGCTGAACTTTGCTACAGGCTATCTCATTTGACATAACTGTCTCCTCAAACAGTATATAAGCTCCTTAAAGGTAGAAACCAGGCCTCACTCATCTTTGTATTTCCAGCAGTGCCTTGTACCTAGTACTCAAAAACGTTTTAGCATAATTTTAAGGAAACCTATCTTTTTTATTGGAAAATAAAAGATAGATAACATATTATTGTAATCTTGTTTTTCTCTACCTTTTTTAAAGCTCATGTCTCTTTTTGATAAACCTTAAAATTTTACATCTTTCTTTAATGTTATTTGAATTAAAGATTATGAATGAAAACAAATTTTCTTTTCTTTTCTTTTCTTTTCTCTTCTTTTCTTTATCCTTTCCTCTCTTTTCCTCTTCTTTTTTTTTTTTTTTTTTTTTTTTTTTTTTTTTTTTTTTGAGACAGAGTCTCACTCTGTCCCCCTGGCTTGAGTACAGTGGCGCAATCTCGGCTCACTGCAACCTCCAAGCAAAGACAAATTTTCTAATGGTCATTCTGAATATGTACTTTTAAACTACACAGATACTCATACACCTTACCCCAGGTGAAAATGACTGATCTATACAGTTAATTCCAGATTTATACCGTTGCCAGTTTCTGAACAGCCTCCTCTGAAGCGCCAAGAGAAGCCAAGCCAATTTCTTGGGAGAATTGGGCAAAACTAGGTTCAGCCAAAAGTGGGACATGACCTAAGAGTTCATGGCAGGTATCTCTGAAATAGAGGTACAAGTTTGTCACGCTGCAGTGCTTAACATAAGTGCATAATCAACCATTCAATCAAATCGCAATCCAATATTTTATTCTAATGATTGGGTGATATTACTTTGGTAATGGATCACAAAGGACACTAATCAAACAAAGAAACAATTTTGGTTCAAAACCTTGGCCACTCACAGACACACATATAAGTGCATATCAGGTATCTATGGACATCCACATGCCACCCCCACCTCCCAACCCTGCCACATACACACCCAAATCAGATCTCTGGTAAAATATCACCTTCTCAGCAAGGCCTTCCCTGATCACCCTTTTCAAAACAGCCACACACACACACACACACACACACACACACACTCCCACCCACCTACACCCTCCTCCATCCCCCTTTCTCAGCTTTATTTTTCTCCACGGGACTCATCACCACCCGATGCAACATTTGCATACATTTACTTGTTTGTTTATTATCTATATCCCCCACTGGAATACAAGCTCTATGCAGGCAGAAATTTTTGTCTGATTTTTTTTCAGTGTTACATTCCCTATGCTCAGAATAGCAGCTAGCACCTAACAGGTTGTCAATTAATAATCATAATGGCTATCACGTAATAGAGCATGGAACATGTATTTCATGCCAGGCGCCATTCTAAATGCTTCACATGTGCTAATTTATTTAATCCTCACACACCAAAGAAAAAAAAAACCCATAAGGCAGATGCCATTATTATAAATAACCATTTGATGAATTCATGGCTGAAATAGAAGTACTTACGGCTCTGGGGTATAGAAGGGATCTGAACTGTGTCTCACATATTGAGTGCAGTGAAAAACTCGAAAGGCTAAACCTGATAAGAAATCTCTTGGTGATAAGTAACCAGCCACAGGACGGATGGAAAAACCTGTACGCTCTGCAAAGCAAAGGAGAAAACAAAGAAAATCTTTACCAGAATAGACCCCTGACTGCAGCATTTTAGTTCTGCTAGTGGCACCAAGTAACACGTTGATGGAGGACATGGAAACTAAAATTTATCATATGCATATTAAGGGCAACTAATTATTATTAAGCACTTGCTACGGCCAGGCCAGGCAATGAGTTAGACCTTTTACATATCACATCTCCTTTCACGTTTACAACATGAGTTAAGGATGTTTCTTCTTATTGTGACAACTATGAAATGGAGGCTCAGAGACTCAATAATGTGCCCAAGTCCACACATTAGTTGATAAAGGTAGAATGACAACTCAGATCTCCTCATGCCATACAACACCTTGCTGTCTCCCTAAAGGGTTTATACTATCTCCTAGATAATCTTCTTTTTGTTAAAACTCACTAACAAGATATATTCATTTAAATCAGAGCCATTTTTGAAGCTGCGCCATTTTTAGCCAGTACCATCTCTTGTAAAATAGTCCCTTTCTTTTATCTAAACGGGATAGTGCTCTTCCATTTCCCAACAGCCAAGACTGCATGCATACTGCAAAAGAGGCCTGCCACTAGGATTCAGTGGCTCGGGAGACCCCTGTAAGCCCTAATCTTGGCCTTCATTTCAAACCCTCACAACTCTGGTATTCCAGTTCCATCCAGCTGTGTTGTGTTTGGATGCTCCCATTCTGATGGGCAGACTGCACTGTCCAGTAAAAATTTCCGTAGTGATAGAAATGCTCCATATCTGTGTTGTGCAGTAAGGCAACTACTAGCCGCATGTAGCCACTGAGCATTTGAAATGTGGTTAGTGTGACTGAGGAACCAACCTCTTGATTTACATTTATGTTAGTTATTTAAATTTCAAAAAACCAAATGTGTCTAGTGTCTGCCATATTTGATAGTGCAGGTATTCCCTTCCAACTTTTGCTTGAACTTTCTGTTAGTTTTGATTTCTCTTTGATATTTGACCTTGAAGCATTTTCAGCAACACATTCTGCAGCCAGCCCAGGCTCCAGACCCTAAGAGAACAGCTTTCAGTTTTGTGTGCATAACAAAACATTTCCTCCAAATCTCATGCAAATTTGATGTTACAATTTCTGTAGTGTATATTTGTCCATCTTTATAAGTCTATCAATGTTATGTGCATTGGTTCTCTATCATCCTTAATCACTATTTTTCAAAAGTTTAGTTTTTATGGAAACCAATTACATAATTTCTTCCCTTGTAGAAACTGTATTGCTCTTTCCTGTTTATTTCTTCTAGTTTTGTGTATAGTTGTTGAATACTGTTAAGGAGTTAAATAGATATGTAGATTTTTTAAGTCTATGTAAGAAACTCAAAGACAGCAATTTCAGACCATTATGGAAATAAACTAAATTCTTTTCAGTCACAGCATAACTTCTTCGTTTTCTCCACTATGGTAATCTGCTGAGATTATCTACTGAGATAAAAGGGAAAATTTATACTTCTTAAATACTGTAAACCCTTGGAGATAGATCACTGCTCCTTTTACTTCCTATACTAGCTAGAAAAACAGTAAAGAGGCCTGGACCAAACAAATATAAAGAACTAAAAGGAACAAAATTGTCCTTACCCTTTGTTTATGTCTCTACTAGCACCATCTTTTTTCTTGCTAAAATTATAAAATCTTAATGTGGAAAAAGGTCTTTAACCTTCCCCAAGATGTTTGAATCTCCTCTACCAAATCCCTGGCAAATGGGTGTGAAGCTTTTGCACGAACACCCCCACGGATGAGGAACTAACCATCTCATAAGCCTGTTCTATTTTCAAATCACTCTTTAACAAGATATTCTCTATTCTGGGCCAAAAGCTTGAAGTTTCTATCCAACAATCCTTTACTTTAGAGTTGCACAGTGATCCCTCTGTTATAAAGATCCTTCCAACTATTTAAATAAAGCTATAACAGCCCCTAAATCTCTAGGTTAAACACCCTAAGAATTCTTCAAATTTTACTTTGTGATACAATTTCAAATCTCCTTATAATTCTGCTCACCTTCCTCTACCTTTGCTGCAGGTTATGATTATCCTTCAATGCGGTGCCCAATCCTGGATCCAATACACCAGGACAGAGTACAGGAAAATTCTGACCTCCCATATCACTACGCTTTATTCCTTTATTAAAAATGCTGTCATTGTCGGGCGCGGTGGCTCACACCCGTTATTCCAGCACTTTGGGAGGCTGAGGTAGGTGGATCACTTGAGGTCAGAAGTTCAAGACCAGCCTGGCCAACATGGCGAAACCCCATCCCTACTGAAAATACAAAAATTAGCCGGGTGTGATGGCAGGTGCCTGTAGTCCCAGCACTTTGGGAGGCCATGGCAGAAGAATCGCTTGAACCCAGGAGGCAGAGGCTACAGTGAGCCAAGATGGCATCACTGTACTCCAGCCTGGGCAACAGAAAGAGAGACTCTGTCTCAAAAAAACAAAAAAGGCTGTCATGATCAAAACAGAGGTCAGCAACCCCCTTACAAAAAATTAATTAGCTTATTACCTTTTAAAAAGTTTGAAACATCTTCCAATTGTGGGATATTATCCTCCCGATATCCACAATGTTTAGAAAGCAAAGGCAAGTTTTTGAGATACTCTCTGCAAGCATGGGTTGGGTAGAGTTTGTTGAGCTCTTGGAATACGGTTCCCCAGGTCTTAATCTCCTCTTCAGTGAATTCAACCTTCGGAATGGGGTCTCCACTAATGAGATAAAGGGAAGGAGTTGTTTTGAATTAGCATTTAATAAATAATGGCACTTACTTCACTTTCTACTTACCAAATGAACACAATTTATTCTATTCACTTATTTTATTATCTCAAAGTTGGCTACATTTTTAAAAATATACTTACTGTTTATAGTTCATAGCCAAGTCCGCAAAATACTTTCGACGTTTACGGTAGACATTGTCTTTGAAGCCCTGATAATTAAAGACATATTTTTAAATATCCACACTAAAAAAACTTGACAAATGATATTCGGGAAACATTTCATTATTACTAGAGCTATTACATTAAAGGGCTACATAATTGCTACTATGAGCAAGCATTATTTAGAGATTTATGATCATTTTTATTTTAAAGTCAATGTTACATGACAGCTTTATACTCCAGTAGCTACAAAGATAAAAGACATAATGGATACAAAGATAGTATAGTGGCCACAAAGATAAAACAGTTTAAAGAATAAGGAAACCACCATCCCAGTTAAATATATGGCTCTTTTCCAAGGGTGAGGGTTTTTTTCCTTAATCATTTGACTATATCTTCAGTTACATTTACCCATAACAGTAATTAATAATAAAAAGTAATTAATATTTGAAATAGTGACTTAACTGAATCTAGTCTTAGATTTTATCACAAAATGCGAATATATTTGCCATTTGCAGAAACAATGATGATTTAAACAGCAGACAAAATAGTAACATTAGAATTTATACTCATGAAAAAAAATTTTTTTTAGACAAAATGGCTGAGTGTGGTGGCTCATACCTGTAATTTCAACACTTTTGGAGACCTACGAGGGAGAATCACTTGAGCCCAGGAGTTTGAGACCAGCCCAGGCAACCAAGCAAGACCCTGTCTGTACAAAAAAAAATTAAATAACAATTGTAACTAGCCAGGTGTGGTGGTGCATGCCTGTTGTCCCAGCTCCTCGGGAAGCTGAGGCAGGAGGATGGCTTCAGCCCAGGAATTCTAGGCTGCAGCGAGATATGGTGGTGCCATTGCACCCCAGCCTGGGCAACAGAGGGAGGCTCTATCTTTAAAAAAAAAAAAAAAAAGACAAAATAAGAAATCAAAAATCAAAGCCCAGGAGAAAATAGCCAACAATGCAAACAATGGGAAAGAAGCGGACACCTGAAAAGAGAGAATGAGACTCATCTCTTTAACACAGATCTATGAGGGGCACAGATTTACTATGATTTGTGCTAAAATCTGGAAAAACAAATATGAATAAAGCAGCCTGGGGCTTAAAGGAGTTTACATGAACCTGTTATTGTAAAATGATACAGTAAGTGTCTCATCATATTGCACAGATATGTACAGAATGGCACGCACACTTAAAACGATTGTGTGGTTCAGGGAAGGATTCCCAGTGATTACTCTCGAGCTAAGACACAAAACAGGAGTGGAAATAGCACAGTGATTAAAACAAACAAACAAACAAACAAACCCAGCATGTTGTGGCTAAGAAAATATAAGCAACCCCATGTTGCTCAAACTTGGAGAGTAAGGCGGAGCATGTTGAAACTAGTTGGGGTCTGCAAATTAAAGGTCCATTAAGGAGCTTAGAGTTTAGCCTTGGGTAATGGGAACCCACTGGTGTTTTTTTAATAACAACTTTATTGAGGTATAATTCACATACCATAAAATAACCATTCAGTGGTTTTTAGATATCCACAGAGTTAAACAACCATCTCCACCATCTAATTTCAGAAAGATTTTGTCCTCCCCCAAAAAAAACCATGCTCATTAGCAATCACTCTCCAACTCCACCCCAACCCTCCCCAGCTCCTGGCAACCGGTAATCCACTGTCTGTTTCTATGTATTTTTCTGTTCTGGACATTTCATATAAATGGAATCATACAATATGGGACCTTTTGTGACTAACTTCTTTCATTTACCATAATGTTTTCAAGGTTCATCTATGTTGCAGCACATACCAGTGTTCCATCTCTTTTAACGGCCAATGATATTTGCTTATATAAATATACCATACTTCATCTATTTATCAGTTAATGGACATTTGGGTTGTTTCCACTTTTTTTGCTATTATGAATAATGCTGCTACAATCATTTGTGTATATGTTTTTGTATGGACATATATTTTCAATTCTTTTAAGTATGTACCTGGGAGCCATTGGTGATTTTTAAGAGAGAAGATGAATAATAGTCATATTGAGGTTTTAGATCATTCTAATGAGGATAAGGAGGAGGTGTTTGAAGATGACAAGGCTAGAGGAAGGAAGACCAGTTAAGAGATGTGGCAGTAGGGATGAATAAAGAACACATTTAAGAAATACCTAGGAGGTGAAAATCAGCAGGACTTGGTAGATCAGTAAAACTGATGTACTCACCTTTCCATAAACATGCCCCAGATTTTCTTGCTTCTGAACCTTTGCGCATACTGTTCCCTCCTGAATTGTTCTTCCTTTCCATCTCTTATCTGCTGAAATCTTTTAAGGCCCAGTTGAAATGTTGCCTTTCTCTGATCTCTTCAGCTAGAAGTGTTTGCTCTCTTATATACATTTTGAGGCAATATTTTCATGGAGCAAAATTTTCACCTAGCATGCTTTTTATATTTTATCTTGTGTGTGTTTGTTTATATATGTGTGCTTTAGCTTTTCAACTAGACTACATGCTCCCTTCTGGCAAGTACTGCAATTAATTGCAATAGTCACTCAATAAGATTATAGAATAATTGGATACATCATCTGGTGGCTATCTAAGGTAGTATACAAAGGTCACATTCACACAGCTAACACGTGAGAGAAGCTACATTAAAGCTCTGGTCTGTTCAACTTCACAATCGCACTCTCTTCTCTCCTCCCCTCCCAGAAATGCTCTAGATTTACTAATTCTCCAACTCTTGCCTGTACTGTACAATTTTCTCAGGAAACAACTTCCTAATTCATCAACTGCCTAATAAACCAATCACGCTGGGCAGTGTGGGTGGCAAGTCTTTCTCTGGCCCGCTTTTACTTATCTCCCTGTCCAATAACCCATGCCCATTTAAATAAAAACTGCAGACGCTATCTTCATTTTAGTATAACCTTTTGAATAGCTCTTAATAATAGGAATGCTGGGAATGGGACAGATATTTTGGAACAAATGAAACTCTATGTTTTTCAGGCAGTTAGTCTCAATTCCACCAATATAGAGGTCTACTAACACTTGTTGAAATCTTGATTAAAACAATATCTCATTTAGTCTAGAAAAAACACTTTCTCTAAAAACATTGCCCTTAATTTTCAGTTTGCTTTAAATTGTTTTTATAGATGTATTTATTAAAAATACTTACAGGGTGCTAGCTTATGCCTGTTATCCCAGCACTTTGGGAGACCGAGGCGGGTGGAACACCTGAGGTCGGGAGTTTGAGACCAGCCTGGCCAACATGGTGAAACCCCATCTCTACTAAAAATACAAAAATTAGCTGGGTGTGGTGGTGGGCACCTGTAATCCCAGTACTTGGGAGGCTGAGGCAGGAGAATCACTCGAACCCAAGAGGCAGAGGTTGCAGTAAGCCTAGATCGTGCCACTGCACTCCAGCCTGGGCAACAGAGCAAGACTTGGTCTTAAAACAAAAAAAGCCTAGATTGTGCCACTGCACTCCAGCCTGGGCAACAGAGCAAGACCTGGTCTTAAAAAAAAAAAAAGAAAATACTTACAGGATGGTCTGCATCTAGTTCAGATCCATACATCAGAACTCTGTTGGCACAATGGTCCAGGTCAGAAATCTTCTTTGGAAACCAAGGAACAGTTTCCATACCTGAAAATTAAAAAAAAAAAAAAAAAAAAAAAAAAAAACACTAAAAGTTGAAGAGACCATCTTAAGACAATAAAGAAGAGAAAATTAAATTCAGTTGGATGAGAGTTTTAATTTAAGGTTGTACATCAAGGCAAGATCTGTACGAGTTAAGTAAATTGCCCTATTTCTAAAAAGTAAAATTTATGCAGAATTTCTGAACTTTAATTTTTTTTTGAGTCTTCAGGTTGATGTTCTAAGTTTTGGAGAAATACTGTACTTTAGAAACAGACTAAAAGTTTTAAAAATGCTTAAGCTACATATTTAGTTATTCTACAAAAGCAGAAAAAGGATGCACAACTTTATTTACAGACCAAGGTACAAACTTAATAAAAACTTCATTTATTTTTGCCATTGGAAAAGATCTTAGAAATCATTTGTCTTTGCCACCTTGATCTTCTCGCCATTCCTCAGACACACGAGCCCTCATAAGACCATGGGGTTTTATAAATGCTACTCTTCTGTCTGGAATAGCTACTCTACTCCCATTGCCTGCCCCACCCTACCCTTCTGTTTTCCTGAGAATATCCTTCACATCCTTCAAGACCCAAATCTAATGAGATCTTCTCATTCCGCAAAGCCTTCCCTGACCCTGTAGACAGAGCTAATTATCTGCTCCCTGGGTTCCTGTGACTTTATGTCTCTCTCTAAAGGCTTTTACTATGTTTTATTATAATGTACCTGTTTATATGTCTGTCTTATATGAAAGACTGGAAACAACTGTAGGGTGGAGACTATATCTTTTGTATCCCCATTTCTTAGCAGAAATATCTGTCACAAGGCTGATGTATCAACTGAACTATTCAGTCATCTATACACCTCTGCATTTTACAGATGAGGTAATCAAATTCCAGAGAGGTAATTTACCCTAGGTAATGCACTCCTCTTGGAAGACAGAGGACCAGAACTCAGCTCTTCTTGCCCCAGTGTATTGCTCTTTCTAACATATCCAAGAGTGATATTCAAGGGATTTAACAACAAATACAACAGGAGCAGTAATCGCTCAAAATAGACATCAGCAGAGTCTTAGGCTTCTGCTCTGCAAGGTGTTAACCCTTTAGTTGTTAATGATGGGTGTGGGACTTCCTGGTGGGGGGCCGGTATCTGGAGCAACAGAGGCTTCAGGCATGGTGAAGAGCCCTCAAGGGACTTGGGGAAGTAGCTCTCTGCCAGCCAGAAGTGGAGATATATCAGTATTTTAATAATTATATAGCTGTACGAACGCATAGCAGATGAATAGCAGTCCTGATTACACCTTAAATATTGTGGACAGAATCTGAAGATATTATTTTAGATTGAGTACCATATATAAAATGTACCTATATTATCCATTTGTCTTTTGCCTCGAGTGAACTTCAAGGATTTTTTCACCAGTAGAGATCTTAACCTTTATCTTTGCTACCTGAGTATCTGAAACTTTAGAAGGCTTTATTGCTTTCTCATTTGCTTTTGGAAGGAATGCTGTACATCAGTTGTTCCTGACCTTTTTGGCACCAGGAGGTGGTTTTGTGGAAGACAACTTTTCCAAGAATGGGGAGGCGGGAGATGGTTTCATCAGGCATTGGATTCTCATAAGAAACACACAACCTAGATCCCTCGCACACGCAGTTCACAATAGGGTTCACGCTCCTAGACAGAGCTCAGGCGGTAAGGCTCGCCGGACCTGCTGCCCACTGCAGCTGTGCAGCCTGGTTCCTAACAGGCCGTGGACGAGTCCCCTGCTATACATACTGTGTGTCACTTCATAGTTATCAGCAACTGTCAACATTTGCAACAAATTTAAATATTCATTTACTATCCGCTAGATGCCAAGTCTTATGAGACTTACTAAGTGCTCAGGGATTGTGAATTAGAGGTTTTTCAAATCAAGAAACGTTGATGCTTTGGAATGAGAGATAATCAATCCCCGATTATGCCAAATTGTGTCGTCTGTCTGTCTTTCTTTTTTTCTTTCTTTCTTTCTTTCTTTTTCTTTCTTTCTTTCTGCCTGCCTTCCTGCCTTCTTTCTTTCCTTTCTTTTTTTTTTTTTTTTTTTTTTTGACAGGGTCTTGCTCTGTCACCCAAACTGGAGTGCAGTGGCATGATCTCAGCTCGGCTCTACAGTCTCAACCTCCTGGGCTCAGGTGATCCTCCCACCTCAGCCTCCAGAGTAGCTGGAACCATAGGTGCATGCCACCACACCTGGCTAATTTTTGTATTTTTCTGCACAGACTGGGTCTCTCCATGTTGCCCAGGCTGGTCTTGAACTCCTGGACTCAAGTGAGTCTGCCTTGGCTTCCCAAAGTGCAAGGATTACAGGCATAAGCCAGCACACCCAGCTGTTTCTTATACTCAAGATTTTCCTTTTCATTTCTCTTACACTAGATCAAATGTTGCTTTATAATTTTTCTTTGGTATCTTGAGCAACTATATTTTGTGTTCCCTTCACTACCAGACTATAAGCAATTTGGAGAGATTGTGTTTTATTATTTTCATGTTTTCAAGATAAATATAAGATTGAACACACATTAGGTGTTTCATCTTCTAAGTAGTATTTTCACCTTTCGAACTTACCATCTTCCTTCACAGTAAAATTATCTGGTGGATTCACAGAGAGAACATTGGTATGAGACTTTAGCAGATGAAAAATATCATTCAATTGTTCTCTGTTGATGTCACAGTCAACAAAAATCTCAAATTCTGAGTTTCTTCTTTTTGATTTTCGGGACTCGATATGTAACAGATTCACATGCTTCTCCTGTGTAAAGCACAGGGTAAAGATTTCATGTAACTGCCTCAAATGTTAATAATCTTTGAGCAGGCTACTTTCATTACCACCAAAAATCAGATTCAGACTTCTCAGAACAGCCAAAGGGGAAAAGGCTGTTTTTAGTGCTGCCAACAACAAAATAATTCCTTCTTAAAAATTATGTACCGGTCAGAAAGTTTTCAAAATTCATCCCACCCTCCAGAAACCAATAAAATAACACACACTAGAGGTCCTTCAGATTGTCAGAATTAATCAGAATTCAAATTAAAATATTATTAAGTTTCCTGGCTAAGAGGAATCTTTTGAAAATTCTCATAAATAAAAGCTAGTTTTCAAAAAGCGATACCAATGTTAGTCCTGGAGAAAGAAGAGTTTCCCTTTCAAAAATTCATTTAATAAAATTAGATGAACAGCTTGAGCACAGAGTATTTAATACCTCAAATCTCTTAAGCTACAGTCTTAGTAACAGCTGAACCAGATCTCCTCTTCTGACCTCTTCCAAGTCAGCCTAAGATGGGGGTGCTGTGTGTAGAAGTGTGGGAGGAGGGTATGTTCTCTTTCCAATTTGGGTAGCTGAGGAAGAGTGCTGGGGACATGATAATGAAACATGAGAACCAATCACCCAATAGTTTTTTCATCTAAAAAAATGAGAAGATTAGAGCAGATAATCTCCAATACTAACCAGTGCATCCTAAAATAACTTAATGAACACCCATGCAACTAGGTGAGAGCTGCGAAGAATATAAAGGAAAGACATAAAGGTATTTACATTCTAGTTGGCTGACACATGGAAGATTAAGAAAATAAAGTAAAGAGTGTTCAGATGCAGATGCTCAGCAAAGGGAAAAGCATTACGACTTAAGAGAGAGTAGAAAGTTTCATGGAGCAGGCAGAAACTTAAATGAATCTTAAAGAATAGATAGAATAGGTCAGGCATGGTGGCTCATGCCTGTAATTCCAACACTTTGGGAGGCCAAGGTGGAAAAATCACTTAAGCCCAGGAGTTCAAGAGCAGCCTGGACCATGTAGCAAGACCCCGTCTCTACAAAAAAATAATAAATTAGCCAGGTGTAGTGGCGCACACCAGAAGTCCCAGCTACTTGGGATACTGAGGTGAGAGGGTCACTTAAGCCCAGGAGGTTAACACTACAGTGAGCCGTGATTGTGCCACTGCACTCTAGCCTGGGTGACAGAGTAAGACCCTTTCTTAAAAAAAAAAAAAATCAGGGAACATGAGCTAACAAGAAAGAGGAGTGAGTGATAGAGGTTGTTAGGAAATTAGAATAGGCAGGGTTTATCTGGGAACATAGAATTTATCACAGAATCAATAGAAGTCAGTTATAAAATATACTGAGATTGATTGATCAGGTGTAGAGAAGAGTTTCATTTCATCTATTTCTTATAAATTTTTACATTAATAATGCATTTGTAAATATTTTCTAAATGATGATTTGAATAAATATAAAGCCAAACTATGTTTTTGGAGGAAAAAAAAAAAGATACAAAAAAGTCAATTATTCCTAAATTTAAATCTCAATGGAATTTGGTGAGGAAATGTAATTAAATAATTTCAAAGTTCATCTGGAAGAAAAACACAGTCTGGAAAATTCAGATAAAGTAGAAGTAGTACGTGAAACATTCCCTATCCATCATTTCAATTACAGAAACAGAGGCATAGAGAGGTTAAGCAGTTTGGCCAGAAGCACACAGGAGACAAGCGTCAGAGCCAGAATTCAAATCTAGGCTGTGCAGGTCCACCGTCCATGCGACTAAACACTATGCTGTAATCCTGTTGCACAAGAAAGGAAGAGTCACAAAAGTGGATACTAGGGCTCTTCTTCAAACAATATTTACATAATCTTAATAATAAAGACATTAAAGATTGACAGAGCCAAAAACCGGGACACAAATGCATTGGGAAGACGCGTGGAAAGGAAGTTGAAGAGGCCATCGGAAGGGGAGTTGTGTCAAGAAACCTAAATTTTTGCTTCATTGTTGAAAATCAACAGATAATTACCTATAATTTTAGAAATCAAGAAGTAGAAGCAGAATAAGCATATAATTTATAAGTGTGGAAGTAAATATTAGAAAAATAGTCTAAGGAGTTGAAAATGGTTGCTTCCACAAGGTGGGGGATAAGTAAAATGGATGGAGACACACCCGGAGAACACCATGTAGCAGTTGGAAGAATGAATGAGATGTTCACACAACAGCATGCACAGGTCTTAAGAACACAGTGCTGGATGGGAAAAAGAATCTTTATAGCACAATATGATTATATAAATTACAAATATATGCACACACAAAAACTACATATTCTAAAGTGCAGATAAAAGTAATTCAATGTATATATCAAACATATGAGAGCAGTTCTCTATCAGAAGAGAGAAATGGAGATAGAATTGAAGAATGAAATAAAACAGGAAGAGGTTGCACAAATCAACAATGATAGTGTACACGTGATTTAATGAGTGTGATTAACTCAAGCTTCTGCACATAAGGTTGCAAAAAAATTAAATGGAACTTAGGAATGAAGAGAGATGGAGCAAAAGACTGCTTTTTAAAAATATGTTTTATAGTATGGATTGAGTTGTTCTTAAGCTATGCACAATTATTTTTTGATTAAAAATTAAATTTAAAAAGTTGATGGAAGAAGACACACAGGTATTTTATTTAAAGACTCAAAGGTAATCAATAGAATAGCTAAAAGTAATAATACAATTATCAGATTTGGAAGGACTGGGAGAGGGAAGGGAGGGAGGTAGTATCAGTATCATTGTTCATAATAAAAAGTAAATGAATATAGTGTGAAGTTGATAACTCGAAGAGACATATAAGAGCAATGTTTAGGTTTCATAAACTCACCACCAAAAAAACTAAAGGCCGGAAATAGTTAAAAGAGGTTGCCTCTAAGGAGTGGGACTGAGAATATGGTATGTGTTAGGTAAGAAAACTGATGCTTTTCATTAGAAGCTCTTCTAGACTATCTATATTTCAGATTTTTAATTCTTTGAAATATTCTTTGCAAACAGCTATATAATAGTAAGTCATATGATTATTAACATAGCTAACATCTATTGATCACTTACTTTATACTGTACCATCCTAAGCACTTTAGATATATTAACTGTACTAATGCTCACAGTGACCCTATGATGTAGGTAGAGTTCTCATTTTATGGACATAAATCCTGAAGTGTGGAGAGATTAATCAATTTGCCCACGATCACCCAGGTAATAAGTGACAGAGCAAGGATTTGAATTCAGATGGTCTGTCTCTGGAGACCAGAGTTTAACCACAGTGGTGTTTCGCTAGCACAATTCAACATCCCCTATATTAGGACAAGTGGATTATTTATAATTTTTAGTTCCTATAAACAATACATCTTTGTGTGTCCCTGAGCTCTTAAACTCAGTTAGGTCCCCCAAGTTCAACGCTGTCACAATATCTGGTACTTCTGTTTCATGTCACTTTACACATAGTAATTATTCACTTAGAGCAGTTGTTTGTTTAGTGTTGCCTTCCCCACTAGATTATATACTCTGTGAGAACAGGCACTCTGTTTACTTCGTCCAGCTCCATATCCTTAGTGTCTGATGTGGTACCCGACACATAGTAAGGACTCAATAAATATTCATGTTCTGCTTGACTGATCCATATTTTTAAGACAGATTTACGAAATTAGAATTATGGGTCAAAAGTATGAACATTTTAAGGCTCATAATACGTATTACCAGATAGTTTCCCTACATGGTACACAAATTTACCCTCGTGCCAAAGGTGCAATGGAGGGTAATGCACCTCCAATGCAATGAAGCTCTGACAGTAGGGGACAGTGTCATTATAGAATCTTTGCTACATGAAAATAATATCATTAAATATACTATGACTATATCATTAAATCTCAAGTATATAATTAAAAATGTCTGATTAAATATCAATAAAATTGTGATACTTTATTAAAATTAAAATTTGCTTCTCTAAAATCTATGAAGTGAATTTTTTCTCCCCCATTTCCCAAAGTAGCTATTTGTATCTCCTCTAAATTGTTTTTGTATCCCTTGTTAGAATTCAGCACTATTTTAGAAATGTAAGTTCTTAACAAATGTTTGTACTCCACCTCTGAAGAATTTGCAATAATTTATATAGATTTATATGTATATTATATATAAACATAGAATTTATATATATAACATATATAAATATACATAGAGAGAGAGAAAAAAAAATCTCACTCTGATACCCAGGCTAGAGTGCAGTGGTGTGATCATAGCTCACTCAATGTACCCCTGGACTCCTGGACTCAAGCAATTCTCCCACCCCAGCCTCCCAGGTAGCTGGAGCTACCGGTGTCTACCACCTCATCCAGCTAAATTTGTTTTTGTTTTTTTTTTTAAGAGATGGGGTCTTGCTATGTTGCTCTGTATTTTAAAAATAGTTTTAGAGATTCATTTCTAGAAGAATTTTGTGCAAAACTATGGAAAATGCTTACCTGAAATATTTTCAGGGCTTTTATAAGTCCTCCAACTTCATTCTTTAAGGAAAAAATGAGACTTGCTCTTCCCCTTTCTAAGGAATGGTCTTTGTTCTCCTTATTGTCTTCAATCATGATGAATTTGGAGTAATTCTCTAAAACTAAAGTATGAAAACAAAGACAAAGGGCTAAAAAAGAAGGTGCACAATGCAGACAATATTTGATAACTAAGGCCTAATTTACTTCTAGAAGCTTCAGTTTCTTAACCTTTTATAAAACCTAGATATGCAGATAAGCTTTGCAAGAATCTAGTGAGACCAAAATAAGATAAAACTTCGCCTGACACCTGCCTAGAACAGAATAGGCACACAATACATGTTAGTAGTTCCCTTTTGTGTTTTTCTAAACCAATCCCTCTTTCAGGGCATGACTCAAGCCTGCTGGCTTCTTGTAGTCTTCCCAACTATTGTAGCCTGAACTAGTCAGGAAGGCCTACCTCCTCCCCGCCCTGTCCACAATCTTAGCACTTCATTATACCAGGTCTCAAATGGTTTCCCCAAATGTTTTATTTGAACATATCTCACCTTCTGACAAGGCAGCAAGCTCCTCCAGAGTGGGGAAAAGGCTTTCTATTTATTTTGTAAACTAAAGGCCTGGCCAGCTCTAGACATATGTGCACTAGATGGATAACTGCTAGCCAGGAGAATTCTAGCTCTGCTTCTCAGAAGATGAACCAGATATCTACTTTGGTATCTTCTCAACCACTTATTTACACTGCAAAACAGTGTAAGGAAATATGTGGAATGTGAAGTCAGATATATCTAATGAGTGGCCTCATGTTTATCAGTGTATGACCTCGGGCATGCTACTTAACCATTCTAATATAAAACTAAGTTACCAAACAGCTACCGGAACTCATAACATACAAAATTCCCACTTGTTTTAAAACACCATAACGTGGTATGCTATTCTGAGATTTTCCTCACGGAAGAAACTAGGATACTTCAGGTACCAAGAAGAGTTAGAGACACATAATTCAAAATTTAACCCACATTTATGAATTCATTGGGTTCAAGTTTCCAAAACTACTAAGATTTTTAAATTATGCCAAATTAGTCTCTAGAATTAAAACAATTTCTACTTCGAATGCTATAAAACTAAATGGTCAGTTAAACTGAATAATTATGTGGATTTCTCTGTGATTCAAACAATTACTAATGGTAAAATGAATAAAATTTCAACTCAAGCACATTCACATGTGTAAAGCACCACAGTCAAAGTTAGGGCAGTAAAAATTTTAAAACAAGACAATTTGCCTCCAAAGAATTCACACACTTGTTTATGGGGAAGGAGAAAATGGAAGACAGACTTCTCAATAAGTACAAAGAAGCAGAAGAGAAGGGACACTGAGATCCCAGCCATGATACCCAAGGAGTACACTCCCCCACCCCTTACCTTCCCACCTCCCCACCTCCCCACCCCTTTGATCAATATCCCATGTGCTTCTAAAGATGACTGAGTACAGCTTCTAGCCCATCCATGAGTCTCTGCTGAGAAAGGATTTATGGATGAGAAGCAAAAGATCTTATGAGATTTTCCACTTCAAAGGAAGTGACCATTTCTCAAGGTAAACTTAAGTATAAACAGAAAATACCAAATTGGTGACTCTGGGGCTAAAAATTCAGGGATGGTCTCAGGTAAGCATTCTCAAAATGCTTTCAGGGATATGAAAACCTTCAGAAATGTTTGTTACCCATTCAATTACCACTCAAAGATTGACTTTTCCTATTAAACACAGAGTATGGGTGACGTGGTCCTATAGTGTGCAAATGTAAACAATAAGAGAGATGCAAAATAATATAACAAATTGCTAGTAGTAAATCATTCTGCAAATCCATCTAGGCAAGTTATAATCTTTATGGATATCAATCTCTTTATTTGCAAACTTAGAGGGAGGATAATCAACACCACTCTCATGATTATAAGGAAGATTAAATATATATAAACTTATTGTTATGAGAATTAAATAGTTATAATTTATATAAAACTCTTGGAACAGTTGCTAACCTACACTAAGTACTCAATAAGTATTATCTCAAATAATGGGGAATATGTCCCAAATTTTCCAGTCTTCAAAAAAAGAGAAAATGTTAAAGTAATGAAATAGACATTCTAAACACCTCTGGCTAAAAATTTTTCTTGCCCTAGGAATTAGGCATTTTACAAGATGATTAACATATTTCTTATAATAGCAAGCATGTGGAAAAGTTGCTTTATGATCTAAAATGTCAGTATTGTTTTGTATCAAGGTGATTTCAGTTTCATTAATTTATTATAAAATCCCTAAAGTGTATTAAATTCCAAATCTCAAGCAAATAATTCAGCAGTTTTTTTGCAAACAAATAAAGACCCCGAAGTAAAATGTACTGAGTTAGCCTATATTTACTGAGTCCTCATGTTTCCTGATACCATCACCATGACATGCAGAAGGAAGAGGATTCTGCAAATATAAGCTATTTCCTGGCCAACCACTAGCTTCATCATGTACATCAGCTTTAAGAACTGGGAGCAAGGATCAGAGAACAGTAAAGAAAAGTTACCACTGATTTTTTCCAGTCAGTGGTAACACCAGCAGAATTCTAGATCTTCTGATAATTTGTCTTTCAACAATCTCTTGGAGCTTGGAATAAAACTCTTCTTATAAAACTATATGAGGCCAGCCGCAGTAGCTCATGCCTGTAATCCCAGCACATTGGAAAGCCAAAGCGGGTGGATCACTTGAGGTCAGGAGTTGAAGACCAGCCTGGCCAACATGGTGAAAACCTGTCTCTACTAAAAATACAAAAAGTAGCCTGGCGTGATGACACATGCCTGTAATCCCAGCAACTTGGGAGACTGAGGCACTAAAATAGTTTGAACCCAGGAGGCAGAGGTTGCAGGGAGCCAAGATCGTGCCACTGCACTCTGGCTGGGCAACAGAGTGAGACTCCATGTCAAAACAAACAAACAGACAACCAACAACAACAACAAAAAACTACTATGAAGAGTCTGGGCAACATAGTGAGATGCTGTATGAACAACAATAACAAAAAACAGTTGTTTAAGTTAGCCGGGCATAGTGGCTTTCACCTGCAGTCCCGGCTGCTAGGGAGGGCGGCTGAGGCAGGAGGCTTACTTGAGCTCAGGAGTTCTAGGCTGCAGTGATCCATCATCGTGCCACTGCAGTCCAGCCTGGGTGACAGAGTAAAACCCCGTCTCTTAAAAAAAAAAAAAAGAATGAGGATTTCCTTCAATTTTCAAAACTGGCCCCTAAGCTCTCCTGGAAGTTGCTATTGTGAGAAGGTACTAACAGTCATGGCTCCATCCCTTTAGGGTTCATAATTATTTTCTGTACCTGATTCTTGAATGGATCAAGTTTTGTGCCAACATCTCCTTAGAGGGTGTGGGGAGAGGAGGGTGAAGGATACATTAATTGAAATTTATGATATGCAAGGCATTTATATTATTTTGATTTATTTAAAGACATACATTATTATATTAAGATGTGAGTGGCTCACACCTGTAATCCCAGCACTTTAGGAGGCTGAGGTGGGCGAATCACGAGGTCAAGAGATTGAGACCATCCTGGCCAATGTGGTGAAACCCGGTCTCTACTAACAATACAAAAATTAGCTTGGTGTGGTGGCACACACCTGTAGTCCCAGCTACTCGGGTGGCTGAGGCAGGAGAATTGCTTGAACCTGGGAGGTGGAGGTTGCAGTGAGCCGAGATCGTGCCACTGCACTACAGCCTGGGTGACAGAGCAAGACTGCGTCTCAAAAAAAAAAAAAAAAAAAAAAAGTTGTGGAAACCCTCCTCCTTGTTTCAGTCACGGTAAAAATGAAGGTTCTGAAAAGGAACTTTTGCTAAGAAACTAGAAGAAAATTCTCACCTTCTTTTTTGTTCCCCCCAACCCCAAAATAATCTTATAGGACATAGATCTTTGATGGTTACTCAAACTTCGCCATAACTTTGCTTGGTTGACAGAGCTTATGAGGAATCAGTTATTTTTTCCTCCATTCAATTAACCCCATACCCCTTTCAGAACCTCAATATTTTGCCTTGTTACTTTTTCCTTTCCCCCTTCAACCCACCTGCCCCCTCCTACTCTTTCAGGGAAAAAAACCCACAATACTAACCTGGTAAGATAAAATAGGTCACACTTGTTTGAATCGGCGTCTCATCAATACATAAGCATTTTATTTTTAAAGCAACACTCTGATCAGCTAATACCAACTGGTACCCCCTTTCTCATGAAAGGCAGAGAGTCACTCCCCTACTGCGTCTTCTGGCCTGACTAAGGATGCACTGCTGTGCAGGACCCACCACTGCAAATAAGGAAAAAATACCGAGAAGACACTCAGAAGATCAACAGACTCAACCCTTGGTAAAGTAGAGGTCAAGGCGCACACAATGACCAACTCTTTTCTCCCCTTAGTTTAATCAGTAAAACAAGTGTAATTTATATTTACCTGATCTAGGATGCACAAAGCATTACTGAATTAGTCTTTTGAAAGCATGGATATTGTTTGAAGACAGAACTAAAAACTGCAAGGAGGATTCTTTCAGAGGGAGGGAAAGCTCTAAAGAGTCTTGATTTTCTTTTCTAAATAAGGGGTGGGAATGAGGATGCAAGTGGAGATGAAATACAAAAGAAAACACTACCCATGAAAAGCAGTATTCTAGGAAATAAAGGTACTAGCAGAGAAAATGGAAATAGAAAATACATCCCTACCTGGAGATAATTTAGTAATACATGCACAGATGGACCTCCCTGATAACATATGTAAACCACAGATTATAACTTTTCAGAAACATTGATATTAGAATTCCACCCCCCCCCCCCCCCCTTTATAAACTTTTCCTGGATTAGCAAGCTCAACCCTAGTCTTTTTCCTCCTAAGTCAAGCGGAGTGGGACATCAATGAGGAGTTCATTTTAAACCTCTGAAAATCAGGCGCCAAAGGAGAGGCTGAGTTTACCTGGACTCTTAACTGATTCTGAACCGCAAGGACCTAGTCCTCTTTGTCAACTGCGACCTTGCAACAAGCTCTTAGTCGTCTGTTGGGATGGTGGTGACGATGGTAAGTGCGATGCTGAGCTTTGCATCTGAGACTCCCTCTTCTTCGGGGGCCTGTTTAAGGGAGGCTTCCCTTCATGGGAGGAGAAGAAAAAAAGAGATATTGCCCTTTGATAGAGAGGAAGGGAAGGAAGAAAAATCTTTCTCTTTCTGCCAACATAGAGGAGTCACACAGCCTTGGGTTGGACTCTGAACCCCAGTTTCCTCATCTGGGGACTCAAGAAATATCTACCTGCGTTTGTTGTGAAGGTGAAATCTGATGATGGGTAGAGTCTGTTCCTGGCACGCAGGAGGCCCTCAAAAAGTGTCTTTTCTCCCCAAAGAGCGTAGGAGGAAAGAAGAGTAAGCGTCTACAGAGGTACAACTCCGACCTCCCAAATCTGACTCCGTAAGACCACCAATTTGCCTCCCGGGAGGATGACTGCCCAGCCGCGCGCCTGCCGAGTGCCGCCAAAGCCTCGACGGCGGTCCCCGGCGCCCGCGGAAAGGACCGCCTCACTCACCTGAGGCGCCGCTAGCTGCGAGCCGGCTCTGCCCGCCGCCCCGCGCTGCCGGCTTCTTATAGAAGCGGGCGTCGGAGCAGCGGGGCAGCGGCCAATGAGAAGGGAGGGCCGGCGGGTGTGGGGCGTGGGTCCTCCGGGCGGAAGGGTGGGGCGGGGGGGTTCGGCTGAGCCCCGCAGGCTGCTGGCAGTCGCGTCCGCCTGCTCCTGGGGACTCGCACGCCTCGATCTCTGCGTGTATCTGACTGGTGTTTTAATTAAGTGAATATTAGGCCATCCTTAACTACAGAAGTGTGACTAACGTTGTACAATTCAGAGTTGGACATTCTCTGCAAACCAAGATAACGTCTGTTATCGACACAATGACCTGCTACAGGACTGCAGTGCTTCCGGCCTGTTGGAGACCAAAGCGGGAATTCCCCCACCTCCCACACCTCTCTGTGCTTCTAGGCTGTTTAGTAGCCCAGTCCTGCCTCATTATTCTCTTGGTGCTTTCCCCCATTCCTTGAGGCAGAGCAACAGTTGAACTTTTTAGAAGGGAAGTGTTCAGTGCCCTTCTAATTAAAAAAAATTTTAAGCTGCAAGCAGAGAAGCATTCTATATTAGCAAAAAAATCATATTACGTGCTATTGTGAACAACAGGACACAGAAGCAAAAATTTGGAATAGGTATTTATTGGTTGAGTAGTCAGTCGATTAGCTCCTATCCCAAAGGACTGTATTCGGAACACAGTATATTATAGGACATTCTTTTCTCCAATGTTTGAAAAGTAAGATTTATTGATGTATAATTTACACACAGTAATATTCACCCTGTGAGGTGTACAATTCTGAGTTTTGACAAACATGTACAGTTGCGTAACCACCAAATGATCAAAATATAGAACATTTCCATCACCGCGAGAAAGTTCTCTTGTCTCTCACCTCACAACCAGCCCCTGGCAGCCACTGATCTGATTTCTGTCTCCATAGTTTTGCCTTCTCTGGAATGTCATAGAAATGGAATAATGAAATACGTACAGATTTTTGGCTCCTGGCACTTGACATAATGCTTTTGAGTTTCATGTTGCACGTATTAGTGATGTGTTCCTTTTCTTTCCTGTTTTCTTTTTTGCTGAGTATGGATGTACTTTAAAGCTCAGGACCTTTACAGCTTTTCTATGCATTTTTCTTTTATCTGTATAATGCTTCTATGAGGCAAATATTGTTTTTATTTTACAGATAAGGAAACTGAAGCATGGGGTGGCTCTAAGATCTTCTTCTGGCACAGGCTAGTAAGTATGATCAATAAGCAAAAGGGTCTGATTTTAAATCCAGTGTTCTTACTTCAATGCCATAAAAAATAATGGTCAGGGAGAGACCTTTCAGAACCAAGTTGAGGTCAAAGATGTCTTTCCTAAACTGAAAGCCTTTCCTTGTAGATCTGGAACACGACAAGGATGCCCAGTTTCACCACTGTTATTCAACATACTATTGGAAGTCCTAGCTAGAGCAATCAGACAAGAGAAGAAATAAAGGGTATCCAAACTGGAAAGGAAGAGGTCAAATTATCCTTGTTTGCAGATGATATGATCCTATATTTGGAAAAACCTAAAGACTCCACCAAAAAACTATTTGAACTAATTAAATAATTCACTAATGTTGCAGGATACAAAATCAACATACAAAAATCAGTAGCATTTCTGTATGCCAACGGTGAACAGTCTGAAAAAGAAATTAAAAAGTAATCCTACTTACAAATAAAATAAGTACCTAGGAATTAACCAAAGGAGTGAAAGATCTCTACAATGAGAACTGTGAAATACTCATGAAAGAAATTAAAGAGGACACCAAAAAACAGAAAGCTATTCCAAGTTCATGGATTGGAAGAATCCTTATTGTTAAAATGTCCATACTACCCAAAGTGATCTACAGATTCAATGCAATCCCTATCAAAATACCAATGATGTTCTTTACAGAAATAGAAAAAACAATCCTAAAATTTATATGGAATCACAAAAGACCCAGAACAGCCAAAGATATCCTGAGCAAAAAGAACAAAACTGGAGGAATCACATTACCTGACTTCAAATTATGCTACAGAGCTATAGTAACCAAAGCAGCATGGTACTGGCATAAAAACAGACACATAGACCAATGGAACAGAATAGAGAACCCAGAAACAAATCCACACACCTATAGTGAACTCATTATTGACAAAGTTGCCAAGAATATACAATGGGGAAAGGACATTCTTTCCAATAAATGGTGCTGGGAAAACTGGATATCCATCAGAAGAATGAAACTAGACCCCATCTCTCACCATACACAAAAATCAAATCAAAATGGATTAAAGACTCAAATCTAAAACCTCAAACTATGAAACTACTACAAGAAAACATTGGGGAAACTCTCCAGGACATCAGTCTACTCAAAAATTTCTTAAATAATACCCCACAAGCACAGGCAACCAAAGGAAAAATGGTTGCATGGGGTCACATCAAGTTAAAAAGCTTCTGTACAGCAAAAGAAACAATTGATAAAAGGAAGAGACAACCTGCAGAATGGGAGAAAATATTTGCAAACTACCCATCTGACAAGGGATTGATAACCAGAATATATAAGGAGTTCAAACAACTCTATAGTAAAAAAATTTAATAATCCAGTTAAAAATGGGCAAAAGATTTGAATAGACATTTCTCCAAGGAAGACATACAAATGGCAAACGGACATATGAAAAGGTGCACAACGTCCTTGGTCATCAGATAAATGAAAATCGAAACTACAGTAACATGTCATCTCACCCTGGTTAGGCAATAACAAATACTAGAGAGGATATGGATAAAAGGGAACCCTTGTACACTGTTGGTGGGAATGTATAATAAATTAGTACACCCACTATGGAAAACAGTTTGGAGGTACCTCAAAAAACTGAAAATAGAGCTACCATATGATCTAGCGCTCCCACTGCTGGGTAGATACCCAAAAGAAAGGAAATCAGTGTATTGAAGAGATATCTGCACTCTCATGTTTGTTTCAGCACTGTTCACAATAGTCAAGATTTCAAAACAACCTGTGTCCATCAACAGATGAATGGATAAAGAAAATGTGGTACTTATACACAATGGAGTACCATTCAGCCATAAAAAATAATGAGATTCGTCATTTGCAACAACATGGATGGAAATGGAGATCATTATATTAAGTGAAATAAGCCAGGCACAGAGACAAACATCTCATGTTCTCACTTATTTATAGGATCTAAAAGTCAGAACAACTAAACTCATGGAGACAGAGAATAGAAGGATGGTTACCAGAGGCTGGGAAGGATTGTGGGAGGTACAGGGAATGTGGGGATGTGGGAGATGGTTAATGGGGACTAAAAAACAGAAAAAAAGAAAAAGGCCTAGTATTTGATAGAACAACAGGAGGACTGTAGTCAATCATAATTTAATTACACATTTAAAAATCACTAAAAGAATATAATGGGATTGTTTGTAACACAAAGAATAACTGCTTGAGGGAATTGATACCCAATTTTCCATGATGTGTTTATTACACATTGCATGCCTCTACCAAAATATCTCATGTATCCCATAAGTACATACACCTACTATATGCCCACAAAAATTAAAAATAAAAATAAATTTAAAAATAAAAAAGATGTCTTTCCTAAAGTTGGGACCACAGGAAGGCTTAAACCACCCCTGTTGAAGAAGAGAGATGGAGCCAACTCATTTAATAAGCACATCCACAAGGAGGTCAAGAGAAGAGGTTGGATGCCCACCCTGAGGTGGAAAAGCCTTAGTAGTTGACACTTAAAAATCAAGGTGTCAACAGGGCTGGGTACCTTCTGGAGGCTCCAGGGGAGAATCTATCCCCTCACTTTTTCCAGCTTCTAGAGGTCACTGCATTCTTTGGTTCATTGTCCCTTTGTCCATCTTCAAAGCAAGCAATGTGGCATCTTGTAATCTAAGTCTTTGCCTCCTTTCAGTGACAAAGACCCTGTGCTTCCATTCTGCCTACCCAGATAATCCAGGATGATCCCGTCTCAAATCCATTCAGCACATTTGCAAAATCTCTTGTCATGTTAGATAACATATTCATGGGTTCTAGACATTAGGACATGGACAATTTGGGGATGCCATTATTTTGCCTACCACAGAGAGGCACTGAAACTGGACACTGGGCAGTATTCAGATGGGAAATGGTCTTTCTCCTTATGTGTGTCCTGTCATTTTGATCTGTGGAACCTATGGCGAAGGAGTTTTCCGACCTAGAGATGGGGCTTTTGAGAAACTGAAAGTACTGACTGCATGGATGGTAAAGGACACCTCGCTGCACTCCTCAGATCTTCAGCAGAACATATTTGAGAGGGGACACATTCCAACCTCTCAGTTTCTCACTTGGTGGAACCTTTGGATAGATCCTCTTCAATCTTCTTTTAGCAGTTCCTCTTTCTTTTCCCTCCAGGTATTCAGGGTTCCTCTGGCTGGGTGAGGATTTGGGCCCTTTTCTCTTTCCAGTCTGTACCCTCTTCCTTGTCAATTGCACCTCCTTTCCTGTACCCTTGTTATGCGAACAACTCCAAAATGTGTGTTTCAAACTCAGATCTCCCTTCTGAACTCTAGACCTTCATATCCAATAATTTATCTTGTATGCATGATACATTGGCATCTTCACATGTTCTAAAGTAAACTCAGGAAAAGAATAGGCGTTGGTGAGAACTGGAAGAAATTGGATGCTATCTTGCTGGTGGGAATGTAAAATGGCTCAGCCACTGTAGGAAACAGTGTGTTGGTTCCTCAAAAAGTTAAACACAGAATTAACATAAAACCTGGCACTACCACTCCTAGGTACGCACACAAAAGACTCAAAACAGGAACTCGAACAAATCCTTGTATGAGAATGTTCACAGCAGCACTATTCACAGCCGCCAAAACATGGAAATAATCCAAATGTCCATCAACGGATAAGTGAGGTAAACAATTTGTGCTATATACATACAATTGAATAATATTCTTCCTTATAAAAAGAATGAAACATTGATACATGCTGCAACATGGATGGACCTGGAAAACATTACACAACGTGAAAGAAGCCAGTAATAAAGGTTGCATGTCGTAGATTCCATTTATATGAAATATTCAGAATAGGTAAATCTGTAGAAACAGAATACAGTGCAGTGGTGGCCAAAGGCAGGGTGTGAGGAAGTGGGAGAATGAGGAGTGACTGCTTCGTGGGTAAAAGGGGCTTTACTTTGGAGTGACAGAAATGTTTTGGAACTAGATAGAGGTAGTGGTTGTGCAACATCACGAATATACTGAATGCCACTAAGTTGTTCACTTTAAAATGATTAATTATGTGAATTTCACCTCAATAAATAAAAGTAAATTTGATCTCCCTGCCCTCCAAGTCCTTTTTCCTTCCTGCATATGCTTTTCTCCCACTATTTTCTGTTGCTTTCAAGTAAAGATGGAAGTAGTTTTTTTTTTACTACCTTTTCAATGTGAATGTTAATTTTTTAAGGTTTTCTGCCTCTTCTTGGTTTTAGTATTTAATATTTTCCTAGAAAATTATTCACTATTTTAAAATTTTCATGTGGTTATGTTTAGTTTTCCCTAAAAATATTGTTTTCTTTATTGTGCAAGAGTCCAAGAATGTGCCTGTATGATTTCTACTTAGGGGGACTTAAGAGAATATTCTTTGTGACTTATCACATCATCTAATTTTACAGATGTTCCATTTACTTTGAAAATAATATAACATTTCCATTTTGGGGTATGTAACAGTCAGGATAGAGCAAACACACCTGCAATGACTAATTCTCCCTTTATTATGTTAACACGATAAAGGCTTATTTTACTTTCACTCTAAGTTCAACATACATTGGGGGACTCTCCAGGGCAACTCCTCTCCATGTGGTTCTCTGTCTTGTTACTCAGAGATTCAGGCAATTTCCATCTTGTGACTCTGCCATCTTCATCCATGGCTGTCACCAAGAAAGAAGAGAGTTTTGAGATGAAATGCCAGCTTTTAAATGCTTTGGCATTTAACTCATTGGCTATCACTTCATCCTTCCCTACTACAAGATGGTTATTAAACATAGTCTTCCCATTAGCTCTAGAAGATGAAAACCAAATATGGAGAGCCCAAATAGCCTTTACCACAGAGCAGAAAGGTCAATATATGTGTGCACTTAGAGTACAGGAATTAAGAGCATGAACTGTGGAGACAAATGCAGTCCTGCCATTCACTTGGCTGTGTGACTTCAAGCAAGTTATTTAATTTTTCCATGCTTGATTTCTCAAACTGTAAAGTTTCTGTCTCATTGCATTATTATGAGGATTAAATGAGTTCGTATTTATAAAGCATTCAAAATACTGCTTGCCTCACCATAAGTGCTAGATTTGATTTTTAAAAAACAAATATGTAAAATCAACATTGTAAAATGTTATTATTCATATCCTCTATGGTCTTTCTATTATTTTTCTTTTACTTACTTTCCCATTTCTGAGAGATGAGTTTAACTTTCCTACAAATTTTAAAATATGTCTAACAAAATTTGCTTAGCATATTTAGTTGCTCTATTATTTATTTTAAAGTTTATGATGGTTACATCTTATCAATTCATCATTTATGGTTATAAAATATCCCAAGTGTCCCTTTAATGTTTTTCCCCTTGATTCTGTTCTTTGTTTTGCAATTCCTGCTTTCTATTTTGTTATTACTTACTTAATTTTTATTTATCCCTGCCTTTATTGTGTGTTGTTTTAAGTTTGTCACTTGTAAAAACATAAAACTGATTTTGTCTCCAAACAGAATACTTACTTTTTAATAATGTAATCTAGCCCATTCATATCATTGGTGTTTTGAGTCTTAAAATGTATTTTGATTTCTTTCTTTTTCTTTCTCAATCTGACCTTTGCTGGCTTGATCAAATTTTCTCTGGTCCTTTTTTAAAAATCTAGTGGTTTACAAATTCTACATCTTTTGACTATTTCAGAAGTGATTATCCTTGAATGATTAACAAACATATTTAAATGTATATATTCCTATCAATACCAAGATTACTCAATATCTGCAACCTCTTTCCTTAACAAGACAAGGTATTTGGAATGCTCTTATTTCTCTTTTCCCTTGCCTCCTCCACCCTAAACCTTTCAGTATCTCATTTGTTCATTCAATAAATATTTACTGAGCCTCAAGTATGTGTTAAAAACATCTGGAATTTTATTTACAAATTGTTGGTACATTAACATTTAACAATTGCATCAAATGTTACATTAACATCATCAGTGATTATTTAATCTTTACTAACAATTTTCCTGATTTGTCAGTTCATTGTAGAGGCATTACTGTTTTTTTTTTTTTTAATTTTTAATTTTTGAGGTACATAGTAGATATATGTATTTATGGAGGACATGAGATATTTTCATAAGACATGCAATGTGTAACAATCACATAGTGGAAAATGGCATATCCATCCCCTCAAGCATTTATCCTTTGTGGTACAAACAATCCGATTATACTCTTATAGGTTTTGTTTGTTTTTTGAGAGAGTATTGCTCTGTCGCCCAGGCTGGAGTACAATGGTGCGATCTCGGCTCACTGAAACCTCCACCTCCGGGGTTCAAGCAATTCTCCTGCCTCAGCCTCCCAAGTAGCTAGGATTACAGATGCCTACCACCATGCCCAGCTAATTTTTTTGTATTTTCAGTAGAGACAGGGTTTCACAATGTTGGCCAGGCTAGTTTCGAACTCCTGACCTTAAGCGATCGACCTGCCTCTGCTTCCCAACATGGTAGGATTACAGACATGAGCCACTGTGCCTGGCCTCTTATAGTTATTTTTAGATGTACAATTAAATTATTTTTAACCATAGTCACTGCACCCAGCCTCTTCTTGTTATTTTTAGATGTACAATTAAATTATTTTTTATCATCGTCATTGCGCCCGGCCTCTTATAGTTATTTTTAGATGTACAATTAAATTATTTTTGACCATAGCCACCAGACATTACTGTTTTTAATGCTTTGCATCTATTCCCTTTTCTTCTGTTGAAAAGAATCTGGTTTTCTTTTGGGGACTCACTCCTCTCTGTCTCAGTCCATTTGCTTTGGTTGGACCTACTTCTACTCCTCCTGCCCTCTCCCCGAGTTCTAGGGCAGTTGCAGGACTCCGGACTGGCTGAAGAGAGGATCAATAACCTTTGGTCAGATTAATTGTCTCAGTAATGAGCACATGATGCAATTTGGACCAATAAGCATCAGGCCCAAGACTTCGTTTGCAATTTAGAAGACAGTTCCTCTTTCTTATATTTAACTCTGGGGAACAAAAGCCTGACGTTTGTGGAAGTCATCTAGTGAAGAAGGCTTATTGAAGGTGATACCAAGGTGGTATCTAGTGAAAGATGAAGAGAAACCAGGACCTAAGGCACTGCTCAGGTACCTGGAACCATCCTACCTGAAGTTGGACTCCTTTTTTGTTAAGCCATAGTTACTGTTTTTTTCTATCCCGTGAATATATCTTTTATTTTCTTAAAGTAAGTCCTTGAATAATCTTTTTCCAGAAAGACTTCAGGGGTATTATACTTCAAAATAGTCATATGTGCAAGTGGTTCAATTCTAGAGTCTTGCTGTCTTTGTCGTTTCATAGCTCACCTTGGGAAGGGAAGTAAAACTGATACAGCATTTTATATGACGGCAGTTCAATGTTCGTGTATTATACATGTAGAAAGGGAAGCATTTTTAGGTAAAAATGGGGGAGGGCTTTATAATCAGACAAATATGAATTCAAATTTCAACTCTTCCACTTACTGCCTGTGTGAACATCAACAAATTTTTTAACTTCTCTGAACGTTTCTTCATCCAGAAAAGATACAGCTGACATTACCTCCCTTGTGAGAATTGTGTTAATAAGATAATATATGTATGTAAATTCCCTAGATCAGGTCCTAGCACACAATAAGTACTCAGTAATTTCAATTTTCCTTCCTCTTCCCTTTCTTTACGGTGCTTCAATAAATTTCAACAAAGTATAATATTGCGGAGAGGAACATTTATTTTAATACATGTTTTAACCCCTAATCCTTATACCAATATCTTACCAGGGTTTAGAAAGTAACATGAGCATTCATGCTCTGTGCAATTATTTTTTGAAAGTTATAATCCCAAGATGTTCTACTTCTAAGATAGCAAAAGTCATATTGAATTGTTAGTGGTGAGTCATTTAAAAAGTAAATCAAATGTGGGTATGTGGTGTATGGAAAGCGTACAGAAGAACTTTCCTTTTTTGTGTGCAGTAAAATCAAAGCAAAGTGTAGCCTTGCCACTCGCACGCACACCTCGGGAAAAATCATTCTCTGAAAAATTATTCTTAGGCTGATCTGTAGAGATTTTAATACCATGCTAATATACAAACTGAGAGTTTAAAATGCATGCTAATTGTCTTGTGACTGGAGATTTAGGTAAAAAGAATAGTTTTGGATATCACAATATGATTTATGTGTATAGTTAAGAAAAGTATCCTTTCAGGGACAAAATCAGGCCCAAAGTAAAAGTTGTGCTTACTATTCTTCAGCTATATATTGTGTGCATGCAGCAAACTGAAGGTTTTTCTGATGTCAGTCTCTAAAATTCATATAGAGATTGACATTTTACAAAGTACTTGTATTTATATTGTTTACTTTGGTTGTTAAAGCAACTGAGACTCAGATGGTTCGGTGACTTATCTAAAGTTACATGGCTTGTATATGGCATAACATGAACTAGAAACCACCTGTTCTGTCTCTCAGCCCTGTGCTGTTTTACTCACCATGCTCCCTCTTCTAAGAGGAAATGTGATTTGAACTCCAGTGAATGAGTGTGTACATGCTTAGCTTAGATTTTATCACTTACTTGAAGGAGACCCCTGTAACAAGTGACAACCATTTTCCAGAAACCGCAGTTGCCGTGGGAATGCTCCCTAAGCTTAATTCTGCCTATGGCATTGTATGTATTTGTTCCTTTGTTTCTCTCCTTGGCCACAAACTCTTTCAGGGGAGGAACTGTCCCTTTCACCTCTAGGGCAGGATCCAGCACAGTGCCTGCTACAGAGAAGGCTGTTAATAAGTAATTATCCAATACATGTTTGTTGAGAAGGAATATATGAATATAAAAATGAAGCTGGGCATGGTGGCAGGCACCTGTAGTCCCAGCTACTTGGAAGGATGAGGCACGAAAATCACTTAAACCCATGAGGTGGAGGTTGCAGTGAGTGGAGATCACGCCACTGCACTCCAGCCTGGGCAACAGATTGAGACTCCGTCTCAAAAACGAAAACAAAAAAGCAAGTCTATGTGAGATGTGAGAGAAATGCAAGACGTGATAATAAAACAAAATGCTGTCTGTGATCCTTACTCATGAAGGTCAAAGCTCCATTTATGCCTCCGCGCATGTGAAACAGAGGCTGCTTTTTTAAGACCTCAGATGTTAGAAGCCATATGGCATTCTATCCATGTTCAAATTGAAACTCATTTGATGAGGCAAAGGGATGGAGGAGAGAGGTTAGGCCAGGACATAATCTCTTGAGTCCTCAAGATCCAGATCTACTAAATCTCCCCTGCAAAAAGCATAGTAATCTTCACGATGTGACATCTTCAGTGAGCTCTCATATCGGATGACACCCAAACGGCTTTACGGGAAGAGTGGCGTACAAGTCTGTTTACACACAGCATTACACAAATTTCATTCCAAGTCCCCTTCAGTTCTCAATTACACTTTTCAAAATTACAATTGGAAACGCTGGCTATCACTTGAACTTCTCTGCTTCAACACATTACCTCAGGAAATGTTGGCGTGTGGCCATTTCAAACATGCTGAGCAAAATGGCCCAACAAGTATCGATCATGACAAAGCCTTTCATTTGCTGTGCATTATAGCTTGCCAAAAGTCACACAGTAAGTGGCAGAGGGGGAACAGAACCTAAGGCCTCACTTATCCTTGGAAGCATTTCACCTCAATGTACCACAACATTTCAAAAAGTAGGTTAAGGAACCCAAAGGATATATTTCATTTTTCAGTTCCTTCAGGTTTTTAAGACTTCATTAACTTTGGGTTCTGAATCACATAGAAACCTCCTTTAGTGATAATTATGAAAGCATTCAATACCATCTGGGAAAGCCAAGACATTCTAAGACTAGGACTCATTATTTATATTAAGACAGTGTGAATGGTGCCCCCTGGAGTTGTACCATGCAGCATTCCTGCTCAAGTTAATAAAGCAAACTGTGCAAAAATGCCATTTATATGGAAACACAGAATGGTCTGAATCATTAGGAAGTGCCGGCTACTCAGATTTTTGGGGCGAGGAAGACTATCTTATAGCATGAGAATCAACTGTGCTTGGGGAAATGGGCCCCGTTACTTGGGCACACTTGATTTCCCCCAATGTCTGCTGACTTAATGTTTGCTTTGTGTTGTTCAAAGAGGCATTATCGCCCTGCTCATACAGTGCCACTAGCCTTTCCTCCAACAAGTTAAACAGCATTTGTCGAGGCTGCAGAAAGCAAAGCCAGTATCATTTGTCAAATTAATGACCTCTGAAGCTTTTATGAAAGGGTATGATGAGTCTACATCAGGGAAAATGAGCAAACATGATGATTAACCTCACTTCTTTGTTTCTCCAACTGAGCTTAAGGTACTGTGACCGAGCTTTCATGGAAATCAGGAAGATTCTGAGAATCCAAATGTGATCATCTGGGAGAGTTAAGAGAACAAAATACACCATGTGGAGAGGCAAGGAATGCCACTCCTGGAGTTCCAAATGGATAGAAGGAGAGAGCTTCCTCTCATCTTTGGGAAAATCCTATCTACATAGCATAAATGCCCCGTACCCCACCCTGGAAGAGGCTATTCAGAGGCACCTCCTCATGGGTGCCAGATGTTAGAAGACTTTACAGGCTCCAGTGCGGCAGAAGGTAATCAGAAAGGCCCAAGTCCCACCTGACAGAGAGCAGCAGCATGACCTTAAACTGCTTTTATTGGTCACTTGGAGAGGGAGGGTCCGTTTTCCTCAGTGGGCAACAAAGCTACTGATAATCAGATGCACACACGACGTGGATATAACCTGCTGAGGAAGTGTTTGATATACCAAAGGGGCCAGGACTCACAACAAACCTGGCCAGGAAAAAGAAGCCTCAGAGAACCCCAGAGCAGCCTGTACTTTGTAGATGATATGAGTAAATACAATGCAGACAGCCACTTAGCAAGGTCAGAGCCACTTCCAAACGGCGCCGGGAGCCTGGCATCAGCTCCTGCACAGCGAGCTCCGTTCTCTCCCCTTCAGGCTGTGTGCATATTCACTCCACTGAGTCACAGAGGCACATTCCCAGGTGTGCACCTGGCCAAAGGCACAGAAGAGGAAGTTGCACATGTGACCATCCTCTGCCAACCGGCCCACGTGTGCAGCAGAAATCAGTATTGTTTGCCTCTGTAATAAAATAATTGAATACATTTTGTAGTGCTTTGAATCAGCCTCGTAAGTGTCACCAGGCAACTCTTCCAGGAAGGGTAGGGGGATAGTGAGGTAGAGAACTCCAGGGACACAGAGAAGGACCATGGTGTGTTTCTTGCAAAGCCCTTGTGCTGGAAATGCTATGAAGGCAAAAACTTTACACTGACCCTGAAACCCAATCAATATAACACAAAATTCAGGCCAGGTACGATGGCTCACGCCTGTAATTCCAGCATTTTGGGAAGCCAAGGCGGGCAGATTGCTTTAGCTCAGGAGTTCAAGACCAGCCTGGGCAAACGTGGCAAAACCCCATCTCTATAGGAAATACAAAAAAAGACTGGGAGCGGTGGCTCATGCCTGTAATCCCACCACTTAGGAAGGCCGAGGCAGGCAGATCACCTGAGGTCGGGAGTTCGAGACCAGCCTGGCCAACATGGTGAAACCCCGTCTCTACTAAAAAATACAAAAAATTGACCGGGTATAGCAGCGGGCACCTATAATCCCAGCTACTTGGGAGACTGAGGCAGGAGAATCACTTGAACCTGGGAGTGGGAGGTTACAAGGAGCCGAGATCACACCATTGCACTCCAGCCTGGGCAACAAGAGTGAAGTTCTGTCTAAGAAAAAAAAAAAAAAGGAAAAGAAAATACAAAAAAAAAAAAAAAAGGCCAGGTGTTGTGGTACACGCCTGTGGTCCCGGCTACTTGGGAGGCTGAGGTGGGAGAATCACTTGAGTCTGGGGAGCAGAGGCTGCAGTGAGCTGAGATCATGCCACTGCACTTCAGCCTGGGCAATAGAGCAAGATTCTGTCTCAAAATAAAAATAAAAATAAAAATGCTCAATAAAACTACAGAACCTTGCACTTGCAGCAACCAAAGCTTTCACTCCACACTGGGGTTCCCTCTGAAAGCATTGCAGAAATCCCTGTTAAGGTCATGGGCCAAAACAAAGGGGAGACAAAACCACAAAGGGTAACATCTGTTGCTTGTAATGGTTTAGCTGTCATGTGGTAGTAGCCGTAAGACGGCTGCTAATCTGCATCTTCAGCCAAATTCCACTTCTGAAAAGCTCGTGCTCACTAAGCAGCCAGCTGACTAGACTAAGACCACCTCAAGGATACGGAAGGGCAGATTCAGATTTTATGGCACCTGAAAATCATTCAAGTTGGGGGCCTTGTTCAATAAAAATAATGTAAAATTTCACATTCAAAATTGCTAGGCACCTCCCAGAGTCATGGAAGGAGAACACGTGACCAAATGAGGGGCCATTAAACCCATGGTTCCCAAACTTTGTCATAGAGTAGAACCACTTGGGGAGCTTTAAAAAGTCCTGGTGCCCAGTTCGCACCCCATATCAATTGAATCAGAATGGGGCTAGAAACCAGGCACTGGCATTTTTAAAGACCCTGTGGTGATTCCAAACTCCATCAAAGTTTGGGAACCACTACCTTAAGGGTTAAGCCTTATTGAGGTAAGTCAGCCTCCAGCTAGTGAACATAGTTTTCATTCACTTACTTAACTAACATTTGTGGAGCAACTGCCCTATGCCATGCACTGTATCCCCCAGCATTTAGTGCTGTGCCTGACATGGAGCTGGCCATCAGCAAATGCTTGCTGAATATAAAAACGAATACATTCAACTGTGTCTCCTGTTTCACATTGGAGATGGGTTGTAGACTGGATGTGCAATTCCAGTTTACCTTTCTCTTTAGATGTGTCAGCATTTTAAAGGAATACTTCAGGCTTACCCCCGGATAGATATGCTTCATGGCTCCACCATACACATTAGGTGCTCCCTGTAGATTCTGGATATAAAATAAGTCAGTCAGCAAGCCTACTGAAACAATGAAATCTCTTTTTTATCTGCCATCCTGCTCTTTGTTTTCTTGAAAATGGATCTATGTGTGTGGAAGAATATTGAGTATCTCTAACTATAGGGATTCCAAAAGTCTCTAAGGATTCTTATTTTATCTACCTTATCTATCTTACCTATCATAGCTTCAGCAACTTCATCTCCTCCTACTCTTCCCCATATTGTAGGGTCTGGGTCTCAAAATTCAACTCATACTGTTACTCAGATGCAGAGAGAAAGGTAACAGCTTCATTTTGCCTGTGACAAATCTGCTATTTCTCTGGAGCCCCCATCTGTTAGTAGCAGGAAAATTAACAAACTGAACACCCAATTCCGTTTCAATCTACTCTGGTCCAATAACTTAAATAGATCCTTTAAGAATTGCCCAGTCCTTAGTGGGGCCTGATGGCAGGTGCCTGTAATCCCAGCTACTTGGGAGGCTGGGGTGGAAGAATTGCTCGAACCCAGGAGGTCAAGGCTATGGTGAGCCGAGATTACACCACTGCACTCTAGCCTGGGTAACAGAGTGAGACTTCATCTCAAAAAAAAAAAAGAAAAGGTCAGTCATTAATTAAGAAAGAAAAAAAAAAAAAGATTCAGTGCTTACACAGCTTCCTCTTAAGATGGAGCCCAACTTTATGAAGAGAGGTACACCTATGAGACCTCATGGCAGGTGTGGAGAGGATTATGTTCTTTCCAACTCTAGCCTCTTGGTTTCCAGCGAGCTGGTTGCTTCACTATTCTGTGAGGCTGTGTCGTGAAGCTAATGTGATTTAAGGATTTTGTTTTTCTTGGCCTGGGTAAGACTCCACAGTACTCCCTGAGTGAGTAGGCCTCCTCACAGTTCCCACTGGCCACAAACCTTTGAGCCTCTCACATATACATCACTCCTCTAGTCTCTGCTGTGGCACAATCGTTCCCTGCCATGCAGCTGTGTTGGCAGGTCCACTAACTCTCAACTCAGCATTGATATTGCATGGGAACTTCAGGAATCACAGGAAAGCTAAAAATTCAGAACCTCCCTCTACAGGTGAGATATGGCCAAGTCTTGGGTTGGAATGAGAGTGGCCTGGGTGATTTCCTTGTTAAGTCCCAAAAGAGGAGTAGGTGGAAGCATTTATCTGCTGTCCTTAACTGTCATGGAGGGTGCGCAATGGTGGAAGGGTGCTGTTGAGCCTGCATATAAACTGCAGGGAGATATTCTCTCACTAAATATATACATCTCTTATAGTTGTGTAATCCTCAAGAGACCCCCACATCTCCGACTAGCATGTAAGTTGGAAGAGTGAAAGTACATAGCTTCAGGAGAAGTGAGATGGACCTTGAACTTTCAGAAACTGATGGAATGAACAATCACTAAGTAGCCCCCTTGTCTTCCTCCTATCTTGAATTGTCACCTCCTTAGTCCCACTGACTGAGCACAGTGCTTAACACACGATAAGGTCAAATCTCAGTACACTTCGGAATGAATGAATGAACGAGAAGTGTTGATCTGCAATTCAGTTTCTCTCTTACTGGTTCAGTAGACTTCAGCAAAGCACTTGGTGATCACATACTGGAAGTTCATCATCGACTGAAGACATGACACTCTCAATAGGACCTATGTTCATTAATATACTGTTTCTCCAGGGAGGGCTGCACCATCCGCCCACTGAAACTCTCCAAGGTCCGGCAGCAACCTTACTGGAGTGCAGTTGGAGAGAACTGGTCAAGAGTGATGATAGGGGCTTTACAAAGAAAAAATTGAGCTCAAATTTTAGAGCCAGAAAAAAAAAATGGATTTTAACCAAAGATAAGTATTCCCAAACTCCACGATGTGGCAAATAAGCTCATGGAAGCTCCTCTGTATTAGACGTAGACACAGATAAAAATCACTAGACCAATCCAATTCTTCTGCTAACAATCACGTCAACTACCAAACTCCTCTTCTGCTCCTTCTACACTCGTTTCCAGAACCGATGTCCACTCCCCGGGACAACCTGCTACATGTACACTGGCTCCACTGCCCAGTGTTTCTGTTGTTGGGAATTCTTTAGGCACAGCTGTAACCCTTTTCCCGTAACTACCTCCTCCCCACCATTCAATTGCTTTCTTCTGGTTCTTTTTATCTACAATTTCAAAAGCAACATTTTGGCTCCCATTGGCAACAAATCTTTGAATCTCTTTCTCATCATTTCTCTAGATGAGAGGCTTAGAGGGAAAATAAGACAGGAAGAATTTTTTTTTTCTTTTTCAATTAACTTCAATTTCTTTCAAGTCTGAGTAAACTCTGGGCCCAGAACAACCAGGATGATATAATTATGGAAACTATTAATCTCTCCATCAAAGGAGAGCCAGCTCATGGTCACGGAGCAATTGGCACGATCCTCTAAAGGGTTTCTGCAGCATGATGCTCCTGGTTTCCCTTGGAGTCACAAACGCTCAGGGTACACCTTTTAGGAAGTAGGCAACTTCCTAAGAAAATGAAATAATCCATGAGTACTTCATGAGTTGTTCTGGGAAATTGGGCATTTTTCCTTAATTGCTCTAAAGAAATAGCCAACCCACATTAACGTATGTTCAAATAGAATGAAAGAGAAAAATCTAACATTTTCAGATCACTCAAGGCTCATCCAAAATTGTGAAATTTGCATCTTTAAAGACCAGTCAGATATCACTTGATGTGAGCAACAAAGGGGTGCATCTGGGACAAGAAGTCTCCAAATTGCGTTGAATATTGAACACCACAATCATTGAAATGGCAACAATCTCTAGAGGTGACTTAGGATACACAGAACAGTCATCTGGTTTGTTCAAACCTAAAATAAATATAAAAATAAATTAGAGAATTTAATTTAGAGATTTTGTTCCAGGGCATCAACAAACTTTTTTCTTCCAATGACAACAGAGTACAGACTTCTCTGTGATGGGGGGCAGGGGGCAGCGTTAAAGGATTTAGGAGTTTCCTCCAGAAATTCCTGCCAATTGGCTTATTCCTGGGTACAGGTAGGAAAAGTCCAACACCAGTAGCATTTTGCAGAAAGCACATTCTGCTACAAATGCCATCAGCCTTCCCAAATACAGTCCCCAAAACAGAATGAATTTGCAGAGATGCCAAATTCCTCAAACGGTTTAGGTTCAACAGGCACCACTCAAAACAAAACTACATGATCCTATGTTGAGTGACATAATAAAGCCATAGTATATGCATTTGCTTGAATTGTGGGCTGTTATTAATATATATAATCCCTACCCACCAACTGCTTTCAACGTATATTGCTTCCTGGAAGCAAGCCCATACTTCAGGAAGTCAAACTCCTCCAAGGGAACAGGAAGCCTCTTTGTTCCTTCTTCCCACTATCCTGTTGTTGGAGCCTACACGCACATTGAGCCTGAGCAGGAAGGTGTCACTTCTGTGAAAAGAACTTTAATTTCTCTTGTAATCATATAAAGCCTGAATGGTAAGTGGGAAAACCCATAAAGGTCATTATAAACAGATCCCGTGATGTCAAAAGAAAAACAGCTGGAGAGAGGGAGTTTAATAAGCAGCCTTCTTTTATTACAACAGGCTTGACGTCATTGATTATTTATTATTTCCAACACTAAAACATAAAGCCATGTGCTACACTGTGGACCACGATGAAAAGGATATGTGGACTTTTCTGAGTATTTTAATATCCTCTTATTGACAGTAGATAGAAGATCTGAACAAGGACTGGGAACAGGAAATGATTTTAGTGATTTCATTACGGTAATAGAGAAAAGCATTACCAATGGCAGTGTTTGGCAGATGGTCTGGTAAGTCCTCAACCTCTAAACAGCCTGCAGGTCAACAAGCTCAATATTGATACAAGGTCAGTATGTAATTATGAGGTGTTCTAGAAAGCAGAATAGTTTTTATAAATACGGGCTGTAGCCTTGGCAGTGGAACACAGGAAGTTGGTGTTTAAAAGTTAATTTAGGACGGGTGCAGTGGCTCACTGCGGCCTGTAATCCCAGCACTTTGGGAGGCCAAGGTGGGTGGATTACTTTAGGTCAGGAGTTCGAGACAAGCATGGCCAACATGGTGAAACCCCATCTCTACTAAAACTACAAAAATTAGCTGGGCGTGGTGGCGGGCACCTGTAGTCCCAGCTACTCGGGAGGCTGAGGCAGGAGAATCACTTGAACCTGGGAGGCGGAGGTTGCAGTCAATCGAGATCACACCACTGCACTCCAGCCTGGGTGACAGAGCGAGACTCTCTCAAAAAAAAAAAAAAAAAAAAAAAAAAAAGAAGTTAATTTAATTTAAAACCATTTCACAAGGAAAGGTATTTAGAGGCAGCCCAAAGTATACAGTAAGACCACAGCTAAAGAGTTCTCGATGTTCCATTACAAGTCAGATTTGCAATGAAATATCAAGCATGGTGCATCTTTATTTAGATTAGCTCTAGTGAAAAATAAATGTGATTGTAGAATTTTCAGAGTTTTGAGACTTTTCAGATCTCATTCAAGAAAACCTAAGATGTTATCAGCCAATTCATTTTAACCAACATCAAACATCATTTTGGTGAAGTCCCCTTAGAAACAGATTTCCTTGGAACAAAACATTAGTGTTTGGAAGCTCCACAATATGTGAGATTTGTACAGGCCTTTACAATTTCCAGTATTAATTTAATCTCATTAACACTCTTCAAGTAATCCTGCAGGGTAGGCAATTTAACATCATCTCTACTCTATAGACGAGGATGCTCAGAAAAGCTAGCTGACTTGGTCAAGGTCATACTACTGACCCTTGATCAATGGTTTTCTTTTCATTTTCACCACTAATGTGTGTTCTATTTCTGTTTGATATCATCTATTTCTGTTCAATAGTCTATGTATTGTAACATAATCAAAATCATATTTCATATCCAATGTGTTGTTTCCTTTTTTTAAAAAAACATGCTTCCCATTATGCCATACCTGCTTGGTCAAGCATGGGTGTGAAATGTAAGTTCCTCCTATATCCTTATAGCAGACCTTTCTGTAGAAGGCTATGATTTTGAGTGTCCAGTGCCAGTTCATCATACGGAGCTATTTTTCCTGAGCCCTAGGTGGGGCAGTCATGTTCAGAGGTGAGAGCAGTGGATCTGGAGTTCAGCTTCAAATGTACTATTTCCTTGTGAACTGTCACTTATAAGCTGTAAATCTCTCCCAATTTAGTCTGGTGTCTCCCTGTACAACCCCTGTCTCTTTTGTTGACATTGTTAGTCCTTTAAATGTTTGTATTCCTTGGAGCTTTGTCCTAAGTCCTCAACCTGTATCTCTAGCCCACTCTCTCACAGAGTTCCAAGTCTGTATGGAAATGGGACATCTCCATGTGGATGTCCAACAGGTATTCAAAATTGAACACATCTTTCACCCACCTTTACCTGCAACTCTTCCTGGGTTACTTCCCTATCACAATGAATGATGCCATCATCTATTCAGTCACCTAAGCCAGAATTCTGGATTTAACTTCTCACTCTCCTTTGCTTCCAATCGATGCCCAAATCCTGTTGCGTCTACTGCTAAACCTCTCTGTATCAATGACACTTTAAGGGCTTCTCACTGCCTTCAAGGTCACACTCAGCATAGTGATGTGCCACTGAGGACCAGAGAATTTCCCTTTTCCACTATATTTTACAAAAAAATCCTCTCAGCCCCATGAGACTTGTGGTTTAGATCTCAAGGGCACACAAGAAATCAATCAGTTGGCTCTTCAGAACCTTATATCATGGATGGCTTATGTCTCATCCAGAATTGGGGAACTTTCACTACCCTGTACCCTACCCTTCTGTAACCCCACAGACACTTCCACATTTTCTCTGTCACTTATTACATTCCCGGTGCCATTTTTTTTTTAAAGATGGGAATGCAAATGATCATGTCCCAAGTAGAATTTATTTATTTACTTTATTTATTTATTTATTTATTTATTTTATTGTTTTTGAGACAGAGTCTTGCTTTGTTGCCCAGGCTGGAGTGCAGTGACGTGATGTCCGCTCACTGCAAGCTCCACCCCCCAGGTTCACACCATTCTCCTGCCTCAGCCTTCTGAGTAGCTGGGACTACAGGCGCCTGCCACCACGCTCGGCTAATTTTTTTTGTATTTTTAGTAGAGACGGGGTTTCACTGTGTTCGCCAGGATGGTCTCGATCTTCTGACCTCAAGATCCACCCGCCTCAGCCTCCCAAAGTGCTGGGATTACAGGCGTGAGCCACCGTGGCCCGGCCCCAAGTAGAATTTATTATAAGTTAAATTTACTGTAGGGATTTGGGCATATCTGACAGACAACCTAAAGCAGCAATTACTGCTGGAACCCATGAGACTGTGACATGAAGCTGTAAAGTGGCTGAGCAATTAAGGCAGCTTTTCTTTCATGCTGTTTCAGTGAGAGGTTACTTCAATAATGATGTGTAACAAACTACCCCAAGATTCAATGATTCAAAACAATAAGCATTTAACTACTGATCACAGATCTGTAGGTTGGCTGCAACTCAGCTAGGTTAGGCTGAACTTCAGGCTGCAGATTAAAAAAAAAAATTTTTTTTTTTTTAAAGGATGGGGTCTTGCTCTGTCACCTATCCTGAAGTGCAATGACACGACTACAGCTCACTGCAGCCTCAAACTCCTGGGCTTCAAGCAATCCTCCTGCCTCAGCTTCCCAAGTAGCCAGAATTAACAAGTGCAAGTCACCACACCCAGCGCCGGCTGCAGACTGGGTTTAGGTTTGCTCCATGTTTCTCATCCTCCATGATCAATGACTGCCCAGGGCATGCTCTTCTCACGGTAAATGACAGGAGCACAAGCAAACGGCTGGAAGTACTGTGCTTACATCAGCTCCATTAACATTCTGTTGGCCAAAGCAAGTTACGTGGTCAAGCTCAAAGTCAAGGGACAGGGAAGTACACTCCATTCACGGAGAAGCCATGGCAAAGGGCACGATACACAGAGGTGAAGAATGGAGAACAATGATCCAGTCTGCTACAGGATGCATGACCTCTATGTAGACCAGCTTCTTCGTCTGTTCCTCTTACACATGACTCTGGAATTCCAGGCCCATTAGGGCAAGATTTTTGTATGCTTTGTCCACTATATTTCTATTACACATATTTTGTCTGTTTTGTTTACTGCTGTCTTCCTAGTACTTAGAATAGCTGGTACACAGTGGATGATAAATATGACTAGCTGCCCCCCTGCCCACCTCCCCCAAATAGTGCCCTCAGCCTTGTAAGTTACATGATCTAGAGAACAGTGTCCTTGAGCCAACCTGAGTTGTCCAGCTTGGGTTAGGAGTAATTCCCTTATTAAACCATATGCTGTAACCAGGGAAAGAATGTGGGCAGTCCAACGGCAATTTTGGAGAAAGGAACATGGATACACAGATAGCCTAGCTGTCTCTTCCACATGATATATCAAGACCTTCATGCTCCAGTCCGTGCCTCCCCACAGTATGCAAGTACAGTATAGTGGGTAAAAGAATATTCATTAGGCTAGGCAGGTCCAGATCCAAGCCCTGGGTCAGCTACTTACTACCTAAGTAACTTTCAGCAAGTTATTTTACCACTCTGAATCTTCATTTCTCCATCTATAAAATGGTGACAATTACCTTATGGGATTATTGCAAAATTAAATAATATACCTAAAGACCTTTAGAGAGTGTCTGACACATAGTAAATACTCAGTAAATGGCAGTCATCTCTAACAGGAAATGAAGTCTGGTGTCTACCACATCCTTCTGTGTCCTTAGGTACATTTTTTTTTTTTTTTTTTTTTTTTTGAGACAGAGTCTCGCTCTGTCGCCCAGGCTGGAGTGCAGTGGCACCATCTCAGCTCACTGCACCCGCCACCTCCCAGATTCAAGCGATTCTCCTGTCTCAGCCTCCCGAGTAGCTGGGATGACAGGCGCCCGCCACCTCGCCCGGCTAGTTTTTTGTATTTTTTAGTAGAGACGGGGTTTCACCATGTTAGCCAGGATGGTCTCGATCTCCTGACCTTGTGATCCGCCTGTCTCGGCCTCCCAAAGTGCTGGGATTACAGGCTTGAGCCACTGCACCCGACCCCCTTAGGTACATTTTTTATCATACTCATTTGAATTTCAACTTTAGCTGATTGTGTGGGGTCACACACTTAGCCCAAAGTAGCCAAACCACACATGACTCATAACTGCTTGATACAAAAAGACTAGTAACTAGGCAAGAATTTCTCTCTCACAAATTTAAAGAAATACCAAGAGAATAAAGTGATTAAGCTGGCAGAACACAACTCCCTAAAAAGGAGAGGTTGGTGTGGTCTTGAGGGTCCACATACAAGCTGAAGTCCTAAGAAAGAAAAAACGGAAATAAGGAAGCCAGGGGAGACAGGGACTCAGAGCAGACCCTGATGCCACCTCTTTGGGGGCAGATCCTCTCCCCTCCAGGTCTGGTTTCAGTGTGGCATGGTCCTCTCCCAGAACTGTGATCCTTGCCGGAGCCCTGAAGCATGAACAATTAGGATAAAATAAGAATGCCCTACTCCATGATGCTGCTACACTGTAGAATGTTGCAAACGTCCAGGGAAAACACAGCTGTTAAGAAAGGGCAATCACGTGGGCACAATCATCATGATAGAAGGAGTAGCCTGATATCACAAAATCCTTGGCTGTGAAATGTGAACTCATGGAGGTTTTCCGGCTTTTATATTACAGATGTTCCTTGGGTTGTGTAAAATTGGATTTAAGCAAATGTGACTTCATGCAAATTATCTACGATACATCATAAAAGCTTAGTGATGCAGAGATTTTACATTCTATATAGAAATACAAAGCAGTCAGGTTGATGAACAAATAATATGAGAGGTGAGTGGAGGCTAGCAGCACCACCACAAGGTGCCCTCCTGCTTCTAGTCTCATCTGTTTTTTTTTTTTTTTTTTTGGTTGCTGGACTGGCCCACAAGACTCAAGACTGCATTGGCCCAGGCTCTTGTAGGTTTGACTAGCCCAATGACATAAAAGGAATAAGCATCATTCATAATCAACTTAAAGCTTAAGTTGTGTATGATTTATTTGCTTTTTATAAACCTTTAACAGGGAGGCCAGATGTGGTGGCCTGCAATCCCAGCACTTTGGGAGGCTGAGGCAGGACTGTTTGCAGCCAGGAGTTCAAGACAAGCCTGAGAAACATAGTGAGAATCCATCTCTACAAAATAAATAGGCCAGGTGCGGTGAATCACACCTGTAATCCCAGCCTGTTGGGAGGCCAAAGCGGGTGGATCACCTGAGGCCAAGAGTTTCAGACCAGGCTGGCCAACATGGTAAAACCCCGTCTCTACTAAAACTATAAAAATTAGCTGGGCAGGGCACGGTGGCTCACACCTGTAATCCTAGCACTTTGGGAGGCAGAGGTGGGAGGATCACGAGGTCAGGAGTTTGAGACCAGTTTGACCAACATGGTGAAACCACGTTTCTACTAAAAATACCAAACTTAGCCGGGCGTGTTGGCATGAGCTTGTAATCCCAGCTACTCAGGAAGCTGAGGTAGAAGAATCGCTTGAACCCAGGAGGTGGAGGTTGCAGTGAGCCGAGATCGCACCTCTGCACTCCAGCCTAGGTGACAGAGTGAGACTCCGTCTCAAAAACCAAAAACCAAAACCAAAACAAAAAAACACAAAATTAACCAGGTATGGTGGTGCATGCCTGTAATCCCAGCTACTCAGGAGGCTGAGGCAGGAGAATCGCTTGAACCCAGGAGGTGGAGGTTGCAGTGAGCCGAGATGGCACCACTGCACTCCAGCCTTGGTGACAGAGCAAGACTCCATCTCAGAAAAAAAAAAAAAAGAAAGAAAGAAAAGAAAAGAAAAAGAAAACCCACAAAATTAGCCAGGTGTGGTGGTGCATGCCTATAATCCCAGCTACTCAGGAGGCTGAAGCAGGAGAATCGCTTGAACCTGGGAGGAGGAGGTTGCAGTGAGCCAAGATCACACCACTGCAGTCCAGCCTGGGCAACAGAGTGAGACTCTATCTCATAAAAAAATAAAATAAAAATAAAAATAAAAATAAAAATAAAATAAAATAAAATAAAAATGAACAAATAAACAAAAATTAGCTGGGCATGGTGGCATGCACCCATAGTCCCAGCTATTTAGGAGCATGAGATGGAAGGATGGCTTTAGCCCAGGAGTTTGAGGCTGCAGTAACCTATGAGTATGCCACTGAACTCTGGCCTGGGCAATAGAGCAAGACCCTGTCTCTGAAAAAAAAAAACAAAAAACAAAAAACAGTATAATGTAACCCCATGTAATTGTCACCCAGTTTCAGCAACTCCAATTCACAGCCAGTCTTGTTTCATCTACTCCATCAACTTACTTCTTTCCCTTTGCCCCAGACTAATTTGAAGCAAATCCAAGACATCATACTATTTCACTATAAATATATAACTTTTAATAATCGTTCTTGGATTGGATCTCAAACCAGCAACAAAAAGAAAAAAATGTTCTATTCAGGATGCTGAGGCAGGAGGATCGCTTCAGCTTAGGCAGGAGTTTGAGACCAGTCTTAGCAAGAATATAGTGAGACTCATATGTCCAAAAAAAAAAGAAGAAAAATATGGTATGGTCAAGAGGGCCATTTGCCTGTTTTCCCTTTCTTAAAACTTCTGACAGGAGCATGGAGGAAACTGAAGTTGCAAAGTGGTAAAAGAGAACACATGCTCAAGCAGAATAAATAATTCAGTCCTAAATTAATACGGACCTATTTCTTCTTTTTAAAAAAGGCTATTGATTAGGTCATAAAGAATATTAGTTAAAAAAGAGTATTAGTTGCAGAAAACAGAATACTAGAGTTATAGATCAGCTTCACAGCCAGCTCAGACATAGCATCACTATTGCCCAGTCCTGAAGAACAGATAATGGCATTCAATATTTCATACACTTAAGATTTTCTGAACCCCTAACAGAGGTTATTTTTTAATGTTTATAGTCGGTTTCTGCATGTGCTTCACCAAAAAAAAGTACATCAGGCGGAGAGGTGGCTCTTAAACTTTTTCCCACTTACATACTAAAATTATTCAGTAACTAATTCAAAGCAAGGCAATAGGAAATATTAAAGATAGAGTGGGAAAATTCTTTTGATCTGGAAAAATGAACCTACCAAGAAAACAACAGTTTAGCTATATCCCATTTGCTGTAGGGGATAAAATATCTCAAAAAAAAAAAAAAAAAAAAAAAAAAAAAAAAAAACCACAGTGGAAGGAAACCATGTCTTCTTTCTTAGTGGTTTAGGTACTTGAAATATCAAACTCAACATAACAAATGCTAACTCAAGCTCATTTTGCATTTTTCCTCTTCCCTGCCAAAGAGTATAGGGAAAAAAATAAGTTTCCATTTCATATTTGTATATAATTTCATTTGTGTATAAAATTCCATATTTATGGTTCTGGAGAAAGCACCATTTCAAAGTATCACTGCAACTGATCCAAACACTAAATCTTGTGAGTGAATACTTCAGAACATGTAGCATTAAAAATGTTTTAACACTGGTCACTTAAAAGTATAATTTATAGATAGAGGATGTTTTCAAACATACCAAAGTACTATGAAAATATGTACCAAAACTCAAAATGTTAACAATAAATAAGTAACAAAGTAAACAGCGTAGGTCCAAGGCAGAAATATGAGCAGAAAATAAATTGGACACTCCTAGCCTTCCCACTACTATCCTCTTTCTCCTTCTTCCTCTGTAATTTACCATTTTTGTGGAACACTCCTTCAGGTACATAAGGTCCTTGTGCTTCCCCTTTTAAACCATGCTCGCAGAAGGCTGGGCACGGTGGCTCACGCCTGTAATCCCAGCACTTTGCGAGGCTGAGGCAGGTGGATTACAAGGTCAGGAGATGAAGACCATCCTGGATAACATGGTGAAACCCCGTCTCTACTAAAAATACAAAAAAAATTAGCTGGGTGAGGTGGCGGGTGCCTGTACTCCCAGCTACTCGGGAGGCTGAGGCAGGAGAATGGCATGAACCCGGGAGGCGGGGCGTGCAGTGAGCGGAGATCATGCCACTGCACTCCAGCCTGGGCGACAGAGCGAGACCCCATCTCAAAAAAAATAAAAATAAAAAAAAATAAAAATAAAAATAAAACAAATGAACAAACAAAACATGCTCTCAGGAAAAAAATGTGAAATTCATATGCACTGAGGTAAACATAACTAATAACCTCAAGTATTACTTTTAATCGGTATTTGCATCTTAAGCTTAAACTTAAAAAAAAAAAAACCGAGTGGAATTTTCATGTCAGCTAGCAGGTAGGAGTGATTTCATCAGTGTCTTTCAAATCTCATGTTGAACATAGTCAATTCAGCCTACCAATAAGGTCAGCACCGAGGACATGCAAATATGCATATACAGTGTAGTATATATAAACCTACCAATGAGATTTCACCTGCTAAGATTTATATTCCAGTTCTTTTCAGCAGTGACACTTCCAACCATAAACCTACCTCCAAACTGGAAATTGTATTATCTCTTACCAATAAGATTATTCTATGTTTTATCACCAAAAACCTCTCAAGGAAAGAAAACAAAGTATGAGGCAAGACCAATGCTTTAAAACCAAAAAACTGATAAAAATTGGGAAGAGGCTATACCAAAAGTGAGGTTTAGAAAGCTGGCTTTGTTATTCATAACAGATATTTTCTTAAAATCTATTAAAAAGCACCTCCTCACCCAGCCAAACACACGTAAAGACTTGGTAGGAAAAAGCCCCTTCTCTCCCTTTTCCTTCCTGAATGTGGATAAAGGCCCAGAGATGGCACAGCCCCCTTAACCACAAGACAATAAACATGAACACAAAGGTCCACCTGGCAGACCATGTGAAGGGTGAAAGGAGCCACCTCATCACATCTGGATTTTTGCATAAGGTTCCTGAGAGAGATCAGATTCAGCTACGACAGGAGGGTTTCTGTTACTGTGGCTGAATATACTTACAGTGGATACAAAGACGTAATTCTCACTTAAAAAAATCTAATTAGGCCGGGCACAGTGGCTCATGCCTGTAATCCCAGCACTTTTGGGAGATCACAAGGTCAGCAGATAGAGACTATCCTGGCTAACATGGTGAAACTCTGTCTCTACTAAAAATACAAAAAATCAGCCGGGTGTGGTGGCGGGCACCTGTGGTCCCAGCTACTCGGGAGACTGAGGCAGGAAAATGGCGTCAACTCAGGAGGTGGAGCTTGCAGTGAGTCGAGATCACACCACTGCACTCTAGCCTGAGCAACAGAGTGAGACTCCATCTCAAAAAACAAAACAAAACAAAACAAAACAAAAACCAAATTAACAGCTAGGAAGAAAATCGACACTGATCTCTCACATATCCTAAAAAAAACCTCAATGATAAGCTTACATTTTTGTTTTCCTCAACTGAGAATGATAAATATCACATACTATAAAAAGAGGGGTGACAGGGGTGAAACTCCAGATTCCAAAGTCAAAAAAAGTGAGACGAGTCTAGGACAGAAAAATGTAACACCAGACAATTACGGTCTAATAGGGCTTTAGCTAATATTTCCAATAAGTCAATTTCAACTGTCAGTGAGAAAAATAAAGTTTATTTCTTATGCAGAAGTAATTCCAATTCAGGTTTTAAGTCTGAACCTTCAAACTTGGGAAGCTTTTTTCCAAGTCATCAGCAAGCGCCTTATCAACTTCATGTAGGATTTTAATAAAATCTTCCACCTATGAGTCAAACAAACAAAATCAAACAGAAGAGAAAAACGTGGTTTAAGGTACTGATTGCTCTACCTGTGGTTTCTAAAGGGTCCAATGGAAAAGAAATGCTGGCAGATCTCCAGATGACAGTAACAGTACTTCCTAAGCAGTCTTCTAAATCATTCTCAAGGAAATGACTATTCTTTCCCATTCCGTTCTACTCTTAAGCTAGTACTTCTCCCCCTGCCTCCTCTTTACAGTCTGTTCCCACATTCTGTCCTTCATTTTCCCGAAAAAGTTCTTATTGTGAAATCTGATTCTAATGGTTTAGGAAATGTGATGTCATTTGAAGAACCATAAAAACCTACTGCCTATTCCCAAGAATCTGATTTTGGTTTAATACAGATGCTACCTACTTCATAACAGAAAGGAGTACTATAGATTCAGAGCTGAATTTTTCCTCTTAGAATTGTTACTCCCAATAGTAGTACAAATTTTCCAGTAGTCATCCTTTTTTCCCCCAACCTTTATTGTAGACTCAGGGGGATCTAAATGTCTACATGTGCAGGTTTGGTACAAAGGTATATCACATGATGCTGAAGTTTGAGGCACAGATGAACCTGTCACCCAGGCAGTGAGCTTAGTACCCAATAGGTAGTTTTTCAGCCCTTGCCCTCCCTCTCTTTTTCCCCCTCCTCCTGTAGTCCCCAGTGTCTACTTTTCCCATTTTTATGTCCATGGTATCCAATGGTTTTAGCTCCCACTTCTAAATGAGAACATATGGTATTTGGTTTTCTGTTTCCAGCAGTCATCTATCTGACAAAGGCATTAAGTCATATAAATTGTATATACTATAATTTTTGACAATGACCTCGAAATCAAGTGCTTACTTGAAAACATTTAGTAACCCTACAAAACTTGGCCGCCTATACATTTACCCGTACTCACCACAGGGCTATAGAAAGGAAGAAGGTTTTGAAATGCAGAGGAACACTTCTGTTTGCTCAATTGGCCTTCCTTTACTCCCTGGGCCACCGTCTCCTAAAACAACAACATTTAATGTCAAAAAAGGGAAATTTTTTCAAGCTTTAACTAGTGAATAAAAACAAATTAGGATATTCAATTTCCTCCTGACTTCATAGGCATTTCAAATGTCCCAACTGAACCCACCGACATCAAGGAGGCTTATGTAACCCAAACGTGTTCTCCACTGTCGTCTTTATTTTAGTGAAGGACACCACCATCCACCCTGCTACACAGAATACAAACTTGGAACACAGTGAAGACTTTTCCCTCCCCTCTCCTGCTGACCCCTCCCGGCAAGTGCTCAATTCTATTCTACCAAATCTCTCTTACCCCATCCCTCCTCTCCATTCAAACTTCCATTGTTTAGGCTGCCATCCTTTTTCAGATTATTCTTGAAGATTACCAACCACAAGAGCCTGTTAGTTGATCTCCTGCCCTCCAGCCTCAACTCTCTACTCCTTCCTCTCTATTGCTTTTGGAGTAATCTTTCTAAACTGATCATATCACCTGGTGCTTAAAAGAAAAAAAATCTTTAGTAGCTCCTCAGTTTCTTCAAGATTAAGTCCAAATCCCCTAAACATGGCATATAAAAATTTGCATGACATAGCCCTAGTGTATCCTCAGCTCACCTTTCTTTGATGTTCCTACCACTTAAAAGTAGGTGCTCCAAAAAACAAAAGCAACAGCAAAGAATGGGAAAAAATACATGTGATAAATATGGAAAAGATGCATTATTACCCAAGAAATTCATACAAATGGATAAATTATAAAAAAGGATAAATTTTTAATTGGATAATTAAAAATTATTATCCAATTAATTATCCAATTAATAATTAAATTATCCAATAATTAAAAATTATCCAATTAAATCAAATGGATAAATTATAAATGGATAAATTTATAATCAAAATGGATAAATTATAAAAAAGTAGGAAACAAAATATATGACATCCAAATATTTCAATCTCATTAATTTAAAAATGCAAATCAAAATAAGACACAATTTATTACCTGAACTTTGACATAAAAATTATAATAGCCAATAATAAGGGTCAAGTAAAAACCAACATTTCACATGTAAATAGTATTTTGACAAAATATGGCCATTATGCCTTAGCCATCTTCACATTTATAATGTTGAATCCAGTAATTTTAATTCTGTAAAACCTGCTGAGGTAATAACCCCAAATCTGGAAAATACAAATAGGGAAAAGGGAAGCAAGACAACTAATAAAAAAAAATTACCAGAATAAGAGAAACCTTTTGTTTCATTTTGTTTTTTGAGATAGGGTCTCACTTTTTCACTCAGGTTGGAGTGCAATCCTTCCATCCCTGCCTCCCAAGTAGCTGGGATCACAGGCATGTGCCACCATACCCGGCTAATTTTTGTATTTTTTGTAGAGATGAGGTTTTGCCATGTTGCCCAAACTGGTCTCAAACTCCTGGGCTCAAGTGATCCACTTGCCTCAGCCTCCCAAGTGCTGGGATTATGGGCACCTGGCCAAGAGAAACTTCTTAAGGAATACTCTTTAAAAAATTCAGTGGGTATGAATAAATATATTATTCACAGCTATATTTGTAGCATTTTATATTCATAATACAATATATTCATAACATATTCATAATATATTTCTTTCCAAATATATGGATAGAAAAAAATATGGTCAAAGGAGGAATGTTAATAGCCACTGAACATATTCAGGGAGAATATTCCTTAAGAGAAGTTTGCAGTAAATTTTGAAAACTGATTATTTGGTAAATTAGGTTTAAACTGGCTCTCAGCAAAAAGTCTTTCATCTAGAATCAAGAAAAATGCTTATAATATAGTGTTAAGGGAAAACAGTAGTCTATAAAAATTGCATATGCTGGGTTAAAGTATAGGAAAAATGCATTTATAAAAATACATGCATGCAAACATATGCATATGTTTGTCATACATAAATATACCAAACCACATCAGCTAGCGGTTTTTAAGATTATAAACTCATGGTGATATTAAGATTTTACTTTATTTTCCCCAAAAATATATTACTTTCATATTAAAAAAACAGTAATAAAGTTGGAGAGTTAAGCAACCCACACTTTCTTTTGTTCATGACATCATCAATACTTCTTTCCTACCTTTGTTAATGCCTGAAAAATATTAGAAAGAAATTCACATAAAATATCCTTTAAGATTTTCAAGTGGAAATCATCTTGGGTTAAATCAGTCTTTTTAGTTTCTTCTGTGTTAGACTCTGTCGAGTTCTCTGGTTTTTTCTGACACTGTTCCATATTTTGTAAGACCCGAATGAGGCTGTCAATTAGAGGAAGATCTACTGTATAAACAAATCAAGAAACATTGAATTGGCCAGTTAAGTTTGGTTTTTCATTCATATGTATTGAATTAGTGCTAGACATTATTATTTTGGGTACTACAGATACAGTGGTAACATCAGCAAGATGTCAGCCTGTAAGAGGCTTACATTTTTATACTTTCAAATAAGTAAATATAACAGACTATTTTAGATTTTGGTTAGGTTCTGTGAAGGAAATAAAAGAGGAATATAGCAGTCTAGCAGGGCAAGCTCTCTGGCAAGGTGACATTGAGTTGAGAACTAAAGCAATGAAGACTCAGCAATCAAATAAGCCTAGGAGGCCAGGGGTGGTAGCTCACACTTACAATCTCAGCACTTTGAGAGGCCAAGATGGGCGGGTAGCTTGAGCCCAGGAGTTCGAGACCAGCCTGAGCAACATGGCGAAACCGTGTCTTTATAAAAAGTATACAAAAATTAGCTCACGGGATTTTTCTACCACTACCACTGTTAACATCTTGGTCCAAGTTATAACATTTCTTGCTATGAGTTAATTATCAAGAATCTCTAAAAGCCTCCTAACTCATCTCCCTTTTGTACCAATGACTCCTACATTTCTCATCAAAACAGCAGCCTATTAAAGTCAGCTCATGTGTATTCAACTTCTGCTTAAAACTCACCATGATTCCCCACCTCATTTAGAGGAAAAGGCAAAATTAGGCCCTCCATACTCTACCTCTTTGGCTCCATGTGCTACTTTGCTAAATCCACCCCAGCCACATGGGATCTCACTGCTCCCCCTCAAATATACCAGGCATACTTCTGGTTGAGGGCTTTTACACTTTCTATTCCCTCTGTCTGGAATGTTCTTCTCCCCAAGTATGCACATGACTCCTCCATTCTCTCCCTAAGGACTGTACTCAATGCCACCTTCTCAATGAGGTAACATATTTATAAATGAAGATCTTAAAAATATTCAACATTCTTTTTTATTAAAAAGTCTTAATAAAATAGAAACAGATTAATATTTCCTTAAATGGTAAGACATATATCTTATTTTTAGGGGGGCAAGGGGGTGCAGAGTCTTGTTCTGTTGCCCAGGCTGGAGTGCAAAGGCGTCATTTCGACTCACTGCAGCCTCCGCCTCCCAGGTTCAAGCAAATCTCCTGCCTCAGCCTTCCGAGTAGCTGAGATTACAGGCGCATGCCACCAAACCTGGCTAATTTTTGTATTTTTAGCAGAGACAGGGTTTCACCATGTTGGCCAGGCTGACTTTGAACTCCTGACCTCAGGTAATCTGCCCACCTCAGCCACCCAAAGTGCTGGGATTATAGGTGTGAGACACCACACCTGGTTGTAAAACATGTATCTTATACCCAATAATGCTTAACAGCGGAACTCTAGGATTATTTCTAATAAAATCAGGAAGAAGGTAAGGATGTTTTCTACCATCACTATTATTTTACACCAGAGATTCTAGGCAAGACAGAAAGATAAGAAGAATAAACCAGAGATAGACAAGTGATAAAATATATCTAATTTAAGCCAAAGCACTATCACATAAAGCCCAAAGATTATTACTGGAACGACTACTAAAAACAGTAAGAATTTGGTAAGGTTACAGGATGCAAAGTTAATATACAGAAATCAATAGCCTTCATATATTCCAACAACAATAATCAGTGGAAGAAAATATGTCATAGACAATAGTAAACCCAAAAGATAAAATATCTAGGAATGAAACTAATAAGAAATATCCAAGATCTATATGAAGAAACCATTACTGAGGGACACACAAAAGACCTGAACAAATGAAAGGGCATAACATATTCTTAGATATTCTATAAAGTTAATACCATATCAATAAAAATATCAGAAAGTTTTTGTTTTTGGAACTTAAAGTTAGTGATAAGAATAGTTAAAAACATTCTGAAAACTTAGAATGAAGAGGAATTCGCCTTATTAAGTATTAAAACATAAAACCTTAATATTTAAAAACACTATGGCTACTAATATATGAACATAGTAATGGAACTGAATAGAATATATAGGGGAATTTTAAAAATAATGATGAAATTTCAAATCAGTGTGGGTAAGCTGGATTACTGACTAAACGATGTTGAGACAACTGGGTAGCCCTCTGGAAAAAAAATTGATACCACTAGTACCAAAGTTATCAAAGGGGGAAAAAAGAATTAAAGCCACACTTCACATGTGACACCAGAATAAATTCTAAATGAATCATGAATTTAATTGTGGTCATAAAAATCACTCTGTGAAAGACTATGTGTTTACATACGAAAATATTCATTTTATATTTCTAAATGAAATGTTGGCTAAAAAGCAGAATTAAATATATGTGCATGTGTTGGATGATAAGATTACAGACATCATGTTTCCTTGATATTTTTTATAAGTTTTTAGGTAGGGTGTAGAGGCTCATGCCTGTAATCCCAGCACTCTGGAAGGCAAGGCAGGAGGGTCATTTGAGCCCAGGAGTTTGTGACAAGCCTGGGCAAGATTGTGAGACCCTGTCTCTATAAAAAATTTAAAAACTAGCCAGGTGTGGTGTCATGTGGCTGTAGTCCCAGCTACTCAGAAGGCTGAGGTGAGACAATCACCTGAGCCCAGGAATTCAAGGTTGCAGTGAGCTATGATCCTGCCATGGCACTACAGCTGGGCGACAAAATAAGACTCTGTCTTTAAAATAAGTAAATAGGCCAGGCGGGGTGGCTCACACCTGTAATCCCAGCACTCTGGGAGGCCGAGGCGGGTGGATCACCTGAGCTCAGGAGTTCCAGCCCAGCCTGGCCAACATGGTGAAACGCTGTCTCTACCGAAACAATACAAAAATTAGCTGGGCACAGTGGTGTGTGCCTGTAATCCCAGCTACTTGGGAGGCTGAGGCACGAGAATCACTTGAACCCAGGAGGCAAAGGTTACAGTGAGCCAAGATCGCACCACCGCACTCCAGCCTGAGCAGCAGAGCAAGACTCTGTTTCCAAAAAATAAAAATAAATAAAAAGTAAAATAAGTAAATAAATACAATAATAAAATAAATTTTTGAAGTTTAGCATATTTTTATAACTAGGGAAATGAAAGCATTTTTTAAAAGGGAGAAATCAATGAAATGAAAAACAGTATGAGCCTAGGAAATTGTACTTGCCTTTTTCTATCTTTAGATACTCTTGCTCAGTCTGTGAGGCATAAATGGCAGACAACACTGAAAAAACAGAGGCTAACACTGTTTTCTGTTCTTGAAGAATGATGGGTGGATCATCAGACTGGCAGAATTCATGGCAGACCAGGTCAAAAAGTAAATTCCAAATGTCTTTTCCAGTGTCAGGACAATGTACTTAATAAAGACAACAAATAAAGCAGTACTTTAAAATCAGCAAACAATTAAATGAGTAACTGTAGCGCTTCCGATAAACCATCTTACCAATTGCTTGAATTCCATCATCTACTGTAGTAAGCAGTTGTAAAATATGCATGTACACATCAAGCCATTCTGGATTTTCAGAACTAAACAGGAAAAGTAAAAGCACTGAATCAACAACGTTACTGTCCAGGGGATTCCAATCATTCATCCATTCAATAAATATTTATTACTCTGCCAGCCACTATTCAAGGTGCTAAGGATAAAACAAAGGAAAGGAACGAAGGCTCTGTGCTCGTTAGAGCTTTTATATTCTAACAGGGGAAACAGCAAAAAATAAACATTATATAAAATAATCAACACACACAGGACAAGAAGTAAAAAAATCTTTTTGGGTCTATCTCATAAAAGCAACAATGCAGAAACCTGCTAGTTGATACTTTATCATTTTGGTTTGCTTGAATAATCAGAACAAAAAATGACTGCGATTTTTATAGTATGAACGTAAGGTCCACTGCACCATGCATCAACAAAAATGATGTTCTGAAAACGTCTCAGGATTATCCTAGCCCCCTAGCTGAGAATACTAAAAGCATATAAGTCTAATTCTTATGATCAACCATTTGGATTCTCAAAAATCTAAACAGTTTGGAAACTCAAAATCTTAGTTCTTCAACCAAGCAAGTGAAAAGACAGTGAACAATTAAAACAATGGTTTGGCAAATGTTTATTTAAGTACTTACAAATTAAAGTTCAGGCACTATGTTAGGAGTTGAGAAAACAGATGCATAAGATCTTATCCCTACCTTCATAAAGTTTATACTTTAAAAGGAAAGAAGATTGCTAGCGGGGTAATTACAATAAAGTGGTATGAATGTAACACTATAGGGCTAGGAGCCACTATACAGCAAGGAGACTTAGTTTGCAGGGTCAGAGAAGGTACCTTAAGAAAAATGATGTTTACACAGAAACATGAAGAGGCAAAGAAGTGTATGAGGTGGAGGAAACATACTGTGCAAAGGCCTGGAGACAAGAGAGCTGGTTCAGTTGAAGAAGTGAAGCAAACTTCACATGACTGAAACGCAGAGTACAAGGAATAAGGATAGCACTACTGGGCCTATAAGCTGCACTTTATTTTTCTGAGAATTTTTCATTTATTTCATTCTTTTTTCCCGTATTTTATTTATTTATATTTTGGATTCAGAAGGTACATGTTGGGGGTTGTTACATGTATGGTGCTGAGGTTTGGGAATATGGATGGTCCCATCACCCAGGTGATGTACACAGTACCCAAGCTGTATTTGTGTTTGTTTTTGTTTTTTTCTGGACCTTATCCTAAGGAAGGTAACTGAAAAGACTGAAGCATGAGAGTGAGATGAGTATGTACTTTGCAAAAACAGTTTTAAAGTCTAGGCTTGGGAAAAGCAAGCATAGAGGCAGCGAATTCAAGTAAAAGAATGTGGCAGTTCTCCAGATGAGAGACAATAATGGCTTGACTGGCATGGATGGAATCCCAGAAAAAGTCAGGAATAAGGGTTGGGAGTTGACTACAATGGGAAAATACTGGGGCAGGAAAGATTCTGTAATGGCTTCTCCATTTCTTCTATATTATCCAAATAGGACAGTGATTACATCATTTACTGAGAATGAGAATACTGATGAAGCAGGTTTAGGGAAAGATGATGAATTTAATCCTCACTTGGATAAAGGACACAAAATTAATAGGTTTTGATGTGGCTTACTCAGCACTAAGAAGGCACTAAGCAAATCACTAAGCAGATCAATTTAAAAATTAATTTTCTAGTGATTAGCAATAAACAGTTTTAATGACCTGTAAGGCTTAGTAATCACTCTTGACAAGACATCAGAGTCCCAAAATAGTCACTTATTGAAGACTGGCATATAACCACAAGGAGCAAAAAAAAAAAGATGTGCAACGTTAATTAAGAAGTTGTTAAATGTTCAATGTAAAAGCACAAGAAAATGATGTTATCTCTTTGATTTAAATTACATAAAATATGATAAGACAGAAACCACAGTTAATGCTGAATAACAGCCTATAGCTAAATGATAATGTAACAGGAAGTTTGTAACCACTATCATTTTTGTAAAAAGCATACAGGTTGCATCACAAATATTAGTAGTGCATTAACGTAACAAGGAGTGACTGTGTACTTTATTCTGTTGTAAGGAATCTAAGAAGACTTTTATATCTGAGAATACTTCTATCAATTGCATTTTCCCAGAACACTTTGCACGAAAGAGCTCACCTACCGTACTTGTTTGGCAGCTTCGAGTATACAGGGCACGAGCCGAAACACTGGCTGCTCTTCAGACTCTTCCTGGGGTTGGTCCAGAGGCTGAGTAGCCCCATTTCTGACCCATTCCAACATTAGTTTCTCATCCAAATCAAAGAGCTTGTCTACAACCTCCCCCACCTTCACCAGCAAGTCAACTGCAGAGAATAAAACAGATATAGAAATAAAAACAAATTGCTAAAAGCAATAGGGTTAAGCAAAATTCCTAAAGCTATTCTAACAAAACCAAATCTTGCCAAAGCAGTACTTATTCTAAAGGATTATTTACTTATCTCACATGTTTAAATTTGCGTATTTTTCCTCATTTTTAAATGAGGAATTCATCAGTGTCCCAGGAATTTAAGAAATTTTATATCTTCAATCAAAAATCTTTCTCCAAAAAACAAACAAAAAGCTGGCATGGTGGCTTACACCTGTAATCCCAACACTTTTGGGAGGCCAAGGCTGGATGACTGCTTGAACACACGAGTTCGAAACCAGCCTGGGCAAGAAAGTGAGACTCCATTTCTACAAAAAATTTTAAAATGAGCTGAGCATGGCGGTGCACAACGATAGTCCCAGCTATTGGGGAGATTAACAGAAGGATACCTTGAACCCAGGAGTTTGAGGCTGTAGTGGGCTATGATCACACTACTGCACTCCAACCTGGGTGACAGAGCAAGATTCTGTCTCAAACTGACAAACTTTATTACCTGGCACCCAAAGCTTTTTTCAAAAAGGTGACTTCTAGAAATAGTTACATGGTTTCCTAAAAATTAAATAAAATTTAAAACATTTTTTTTTCTGGACTACATGATGACTTACCATTTGTTGAACTTGACATAATGAAGCAAACGCTATCATAAATCGCTGGATGTTCCCGGATCCTTTCAACCCAAACACTGGCCACTTCTGCCTGGGAAAGGCAAGTAAGCAACAACCTACATGGTAAACGTGGGTTGAATTTCTACTTTTCAAAAAAAAATAAAACAGTAAAGGAAATTCGAAAATAAAAAATTAGCTTTTTTTCTTAGCTACTCTTATGAGTAACCTTATAGAATTCATAAAAGGAAAAGCATACCTGCTTGTTTCCAGCAGAGTAGGTGGGTCTGAATCATACAAACAGTGCAATAATACCTGCCTACAAAAACAAAGAAGTTAACCGATATGCCTCACTTCTCGCATTTAAAATATCTGAGTTTTCATTTAAGTTTTTTAACATCTTTATTGTGAAATACAGCATGTATTCAGAAAAGCCCAAAAGATACAAATCTATAGTTAATAAATAATTATAAAGCAAACACTCGTGTTTCCAAGAAACAGAACAGAGCTGCATCTCGGTAGTCACCATGTGTCCATTCTAAATCACAATTCTCTTTCCCACCTGGAAATGATGACCATTCTGATTTTTCCAGCAATCATTTCTTTACTTTGCTCTATAGTTTTATTATTTTATATATTTTGGTGTTGCTTTATACTGCAGGTAAAATGATTAAGAGGACATGCTGAATAAATAGACATAATCTGGGAGGTTATTCGGATTCATGAAGATGGTCAAGGAGGGGAGACAACATATGAAATAAATTATATTATACTTATTCTTTTGAGTCTTCATTTATTTGCTGGAAACTATACATGTAAGATCCACCCATGTTGTTTCTTTAGCTGTTATTCTTTGACAGATTGCTGCAGAGTACTCCATTGTGTGAAAATAACACAATTTATTTTTCCAGACTACTGCTGATGGCCATTTGCGTTGATTCCAATTTGGGGCTATTTCAAGTAATCCTCCTATAATATCTGTAAGAGTTATCCTGATGCACATGTGCACAGTTTCTCTTACCATCAGCTGGTCACAGCACATGCATATGTTCCAACGTGCCCAGATAATGCCCAACTATTCTAAAGTGGTTCAACAAATTTATATCCCATCAGCAAAATAACTTGCACCATACTAATATTAAGATAAGCATTTACTTGAATTTATAACATTTGTTAACATTTCTCATTCCTGGAGTTTTGATAGAGAACATTATAGAGACCAAACATAATCCTAAGTCATTTGCTCCATGGATGACTGTAATTACTGAGGAATAAATACTCTGAACTAGGATCTCAAAGTCCCTCCACAACTAGGCGTTATCTCTTTCTGAGAAACCCAGGTACCTGCATCCTGTGATAAAACCCTCATGGCCCCAGCTCTGACAAAAACTGCCTAGAACAGTTTTCTTAACCGATTTGGGTACAAATTTCTTTGAGATTCTGATGAACAGCCACGAACCCTTTGCCTAGAAAACTAATACACCCACAAAATTTAGCATATAATTTCAGGGTGTTCTCAGAACACAGTAACCAAACTTGGGTTTCCTCCGTTAAAAAACCTTCTGCCCAGAACTTTACACATGGAGAAGAGAACTAGCTTCGAAGCAGAAATCTGAGTCTTTTCATCACAGAGGCAACTCTTTATCATCTAGTTTGTTGGCAAGTCTTATCCTCTAAGTCAGAGCTCTCAGGATGACATTATTCAACAAATCTAGTTTCTGCAGACTCCAGCTGAGTCACTGGATTCCCTGCACCTAAAATGTTTTGGATTCCAGTTGGCTGCCCCATCTCCAAGTTTTGTCCCACTGGTTCTTCCCCTATCTGGCTTACTGCCACCAGCTGACAATTCAGGTTCCTTTGCTACTGAAGAAAACAGGTTTAAATCTTGAATTATTTCAGTACCTCCTGAAGAAGCCCCTAGCTACCATCAACACACAATGAAGTTCCTAGAGAGTATTCATCAAGACAAAGAAAAGACTGTCTTTCAGATTTGCTACTTTTCCTAAGACGAATTTCCTTAAGGATATAAAAGAATATGTTTAAAAACATAATTATATAGCAAGACTTACCCAAGATTTTTATCACTGCTGATGGACACACATATCTCCTGGAAACAGGCCATATTACCTAAAATTCCCACACAGATTTCCTGCCAAATCAAATTTTACAAGTCACAATGGCTCTGAGATGAAAGACATAAACAAAAATATCAACTTGAACAAAAACTTCCACTGAGCCAACTTTTGGGGTAAGGCAGACGGGAGGCAGGATAAAGAAATACATATACTGCCTGTACCCTAACCTTGACAAGCTTACAGTATTTGAGAAGGGATGAAAGACATAAGAACAAGAAAGGGCAAAGGCAGGAGCTATGGAAGAAGAACTCCTATCAATAAAACGAGTGTTAAATGATTGATAGTATTGAGATACGCAAACAAAAAGACAGACATTCAAATAAGGGGACAGTATCAGCAAAGGCAGGAAGGGGATCATGTACGTGGCGAAGACAGTAGACAATAAAGTACTCTGGTTGTGGCACAAAGTGGGTGAACAGCATGAGGTAAATACTGCAGGTATAAAGGACTGAGATTAAGGGCTCTGAATACCGTGCTGAAGAATTAGACTTAATCTGGGAAGTTATTTGGAATCATGAAGATGCTCAAGGAGGGGAGACAACATACTGAAACAGTATCTTAGAAAGATTATTCTGGTGGCGAAATACATAATGTATTAGTGTAGCCCCTCTTTATCCATGGTATCAGTTACCCATGGTCAACCTTGGTATAAAAGTACTAAATGGAAAAGTCCAGAAATAAACAATTCATGTTTTACGCTGTATACGCTGCCTGCCCATTAGTTACTTAGTAGCCATCTTGGCTATCAGATTGACCATCATGGTATCTCACAGGGCTTGTGTTCATGTCACCTTTATTTTACTTAATAATGGCCCCAAAGCACAAGAGTAGCAATGCTGGCAATTTGCATATGTCAAGGAGTCACCATTAAGTGCTTTCTTTACATGAAAAGGTGAAAATTCTTGACTTCATAAGAAAAACATACAAAAATGTATGCTGAGGTTGCTTAGGATCTCTAACAAATCTATCCATGAAATTGTGAAGAAGGAAAAGGAAATTTGTGCATATTATAAATAGGGTTCAGTTCTATCCTGGGCTTTAGGCACTGGGGGCCTTGGAATGCATCCCCCAAGGATAAGGGGAGACTAGTGCATAGGGAAAAGAAGTTGAAAAGAATTTAAGAATCTATCTCAGTAATAGTTAATTAATATGCAATAACATTTATTACCACTCATTATGGCCAGGCATTACTCTAAGCACTTTCCGTGTATAATTTCATATAATAACTTAGGTGATAGGTAGTAATAGTATCCCCATTTTTTCAGATGAGGAAACTAAGGCACAGAGAAGTTAAGCTACTTGCCTAAGATCTTGAGATCTCCAACTAGAACATGGCAGAGCTCCAGAGCCTGAGCATTTAACCACTATTCCAAACTGCACCACAGTTATCAAGACGCAAGAGGAGGAGGGCCCTCAGGCATGGAAAAGGATGAAGCTGAGGAAGACTCTCAAGGTGAAAGCAAAATAATCCAATGTGAGGATAAGGGAGAAAGCAGCTGAACTTGACTCCCAGCTTTCAAGTTGCCTCATTTCCCCAGTCAGTGATATTGGTCCCACTGACAGGAAAACTAAAAAAGAAAGTGCATAAAAGGCTACAATGAGTTCAGATGGTACGGTGTTTCCAAGCTTGCTGGAACGTAAGAATCACTCAAGGAGCTTGTTAAAAATACAGATTTCCAAATCTCATCTCAGATCTACTGAATTATAATTCCCAGGGTACAGCCTGGAAAGCTATTGTTTACCCAGCATATACCAGGTGACTTTTATGATCAGATAAGCGTGACCATAAATCACTGAGGACATACACAATTCAGGGTTAGAGAGCACAGCTGACCCTTGAACAACACAGGTTTCAATGTGTGGGTCCAGTTAGAGGCGGATTTTTTCTAACCAAACTTGGAATGAAAACACAGTGTCCTCAAGATGCAAAACCTGCGTAATATGCAGAGCTGACTTTTCATACACACAGCTTCCACAGAGCTGACTGCAGAATTGAGTATGTGCGGATTTCAGTATGGGGGAATGTCTTGCAACCATCCCCCATGTATACCAAGGGACAACTGTACAGCATGCAGAGAATGCCTGAAGAAAGTTGGAGATGTGATATCAGTTATCAGAAGGGAAGTCAAGGCTTTGCTCCTACAGGCGAGTTGCAACTTAAAGGTGTAAATAAAACATGTAAGTTCACTAGGAAAATGAATATAATGAGAGCAAAGGATCAGGCCTACAACTTACAAAAAGTCCATATTCGGGACAGCATAAAAAAGGAAGAAAGAAAAAAGCCAATGAAAGGTGAGAGAGGAGTGACTCAAGAGGTCAGAGATGACAGTGAGATGACACAGGAGCTACAGAAATGGAGTTTCAAAAAAATGTGGGTGGTCAAATGTTGGGAAAAGATTAAGAGTGAGTAGGGGCAGGAAAAAACCACATACATTTCCCTTATAAACTAAAGAGGGAATAACTGAACTTCCAATCAAAGACCAAGTTTTTCTGTCTTGGCTGCTCACTGGAATCACCTGGGGAACTTTAAAAGCTGGCCAAAGTCTCACACTTGGAGATTCTGCTTTAACTCATCTAGGGTATGGCCTGACTCAAGATTTTCAAAAGTTCCCCAGGGCAAAGCTTCTCAGAGTCTGGCAACGCTCCAGAGCACCAGTGCCACCTGGGAACATATTAGGAATTCTGGACCTACTGGACTAGAAACTCTGGAGGGGGGCTTGGTGATTAGTGATGCGGGGACATGCTTAAGTTTGAGAGCCCATGTCCCAGGTGATTCCAACATGCAGCCAAGGCTGAGAATCACTGTGGCAGCAGACGGTGGCCAACGGATATATACAACAATATGACTAAATCCTAAAAAGTGCCATTCCTGACATAAGCTTATTTCTTTATACACTAGTAGTGAGTAAATATATTTAAGACAGAAAAACTCAGTACAAAAATAGCACAATTGTCAAATCTTACATTAATATAAGGAACCAAGGAAAAAATGGTTAATCAGGCCCTAATTCAGACAGAACATTCTACTTAAATAAGAATTTTAATTCAACATTCAACTTGTAACAACACACTACGGAATTCTCCATTTTATAATCTGAAAGAGAGGAAATACAGTATAGTGGTTATACTGGAGTCAGGCCTAGGCTGAAATCTCAGCTCCATTCTTTCCTAGTTGTGTGACCCTGAACACATATCTTCACCCAAGATCTAGTTCTTTAAAAGTATACCTCATAGTAGTAAGACCAGGTATTCAGTAAACAGCAGTTTTTCATAATTATAATTATTGAACAGATATTTACTAATCCGTGTATGCACAGCACATGGCAATTTAATTGGCAATAAAGCACAGTACACTGTACAGTATATAAAGTCCTCTCCTTTAGTCTTTATCTATTGTTCTTGGCAGTTTACTAACAGCAATGACCACTGAAAGCTTACTTACTTACTTGGGAAGGTGTGGAAGGAAAAGTACCACTGTGAATAACAGATGCAAATACTGAGAGGGGACAGAAGGCACCCAAAGGTAGGCACGGAGACAGCCTGAGACAGGGAGTAGAAAGGCCTGGCTAAACCAGAAGGGTTAGCTGGTTATCCAGATTTTATGCTGGAAAGATGAGTTAGGTTCAGAGAGTAGAAGTCTTGAGCAGCAGGCTGAGTTTAGAATAGTTTTCAAACAATGGTGGATTTTGTCAGTAAAAAAGAGCAATCCACTGAAAAACGGGAGGCCCTGGTTCTGCTCCATGCTCTGATACATACTAGCAGCATAACGGTGGTCATGTCTAACTCGTCTCCACAGCTGTTAAATGAAAGTGCTAATTTCTCTGGTCCAGCCTGAATCTATAATTCTATGATTCTAATAATTTTAAATTATTAAATTATTAATAATTTAATATTTTAAATTATTACAGGCATGTAGCTCATGCTTATAATCCCAGCACTTTGGGAGGCCAAGGTGGGAGGATCACTTGAGGCCAGGAGTTCAAGACCACCCTGAGCAATATAAGGAGACCCCTGTCTTCACAAAATAAAAATGAAAATTAGCTGGGTGTGGTGGCTTACAACTATAGTCCCAGTTACTTGGGAGGCTGAGGTGGGAGGGTCCCTTGAGCCCAGGAAGTCAAGACTGCAGTGAGCTGTGCTCATGCCACTGTACTCTAAGCCTTGGAGACATAGTGAGACCCTGTCTCAAAAATAAAATTAAAAAAATTTAAATAGCAAATTACCTAGGACCTGGCAATGTTCAATTAACATCTACAGGCTGATTTGTTGATTTACATTCAGTAAGAAAATCAAAGTGAGAAAAACAAATGACCATCCAGCACTATCTGTTCTTATTGCTTCAAAGAAGGCGGCTTTAGAAATGTACATACTTACTCTTAATCGAGGACACTTGGACTTGGCCAGTACTCCCATGAATATATCAGGAGCATTAAATTCTTGGAGAAATAAAGCCACATCCTGAAAAGAAAAATGATTATTGGCGTGGATACTGAATATTCTTCCCTAAACCCCAAAGCTTAGGCAACCATAAAATTCTATATTAAAATGAGAATTTTAGGCCAGGCGCGGTGGCTCACACCTGCAATCCTAGCACTTTGGGAGGCCAAGGCTGGCAGAGTGCCTGAGCTCAGGAGTTCACGACCAGCCTGGGCAACACGGTGAAACTCCGTCTCTACTAAAAATACAAAAAAACTAGCCGGGTGTGGCAGCGTGCACCTGCAGTCCCAGCTACTCAGGAGGCTGAGGCAGGTGAATCGCTTGAACCCGAGAGGTGGAGGTTGCAGTGAGGTGAGATTGCGCCACTGCACTCCAGCCTGGGCGACAGAGCAAGACTCTGTCTTCAAAAAACATTAAAAAATAAAATAAAATTAGAATTTTAGACACAAGGGGAAAAAAAAAAACACAGGCTTAGGAACTGTGTCAACAAACAAAAGTGATACTAGAGAGTCTTTATGATAACTGGTCCCAGACAATGGAACAATTTTGTAAACAAATCTAAACTACCTACAATACTCCGGAGGATTATCCCACTCTTTTCTGCCCCGAATCTATTTACCTTAATAATGTTTCTGCCCACTAGGAATTCTCATTAAACACATTCAAACACATTTGGTGATTACCTATCGAGTATTAAGCTAGAAGTGGGGGACAAGGGAAAAAAGCAACACGCTGGGCACAGTGGCTCACACCTGTAATCCTAACACTTTGGGAGGCTGGTTAGAAAGCTGAGGTTGGTGGATCACTTGAGCCCAGGAGTTTGAGACCAGCTTGGGCAAACATGGTGAAAACCCATATCCACAAAAAATACAAAAATTAGCCAGGTGTGGTGGCACATGCCTGCAGTCCCAGCTACTTGGGAGGCTGAGGTGGGAGGATCACTTGAGCCTGGGGAGGTCGAGGTTGCAGTGAGCCATGACTTTGCCACTGTACTCCAGCCTGGGCAATACAGTGAGAAAAAAAGAGTAAAACTTGGCTGGGAGAGGTGGTTCATGCCTGTAATCCTAATACTTTGGGAGGCCAGGGCAGGCAGATCACTTGAGCCCAGGAGTTCGAGACCAGCCTAAGCAAACATAGTGAAACACCATCTCTACAGAAAATACAAAAATTAGCTGGGCATGGTGGTGTACCATCTGTAGTCCCAGCTACTCAGGAGGCTGAGGTGGAAGGATTGCTTGAACCCGTGAGGCACAGGTTGCAGTAAGCTGAGATATCGCCATTGCACTCCAGCCTGTGCAACAGAGTGAGCTTTGTCACAAACAAAAACAAAATTCCTTCTTGTCCTCCAAGAGCTTAAAACACAGTAGGGGAAAGAAGTCAAGAACTGCTATAGGGTCCTGTCCAAAACCAGAACTTGTGTTTTCAAAATCATCAACAGAATAAAAATTCTGATGACAATGTAACTGTGGTAGCCTCATAACTTCTTCCTAGAGAGTCTGCCACAGTGCCTAAAGGGGCATAACATACAGGTGACATGTGAGTGGACATGTGGCCCCAAATGGGCCAAACCTCACCTAGGAATGTAAGATATAAAAGCTAAGTCAGTTTGTTTGGGGATTTGCAATGTAAAATATATAAATAAAATTAAGTTTCTGGCTGTCTACTGCTTCAGATTTTCACTGAATTTGAGGTGTATATTTGAGAAGCTTTAACTTAAAATATAAGCTGCATGCATTAAAGGGCCCTGGAACACCTCAAAGAGAGAGGCAATTATTCTCCACAGCAACTGAAACCAGTAACCTGCCAGACAACTGACTGGGAGAGACACACTCTACTTACTAAAAGACCATGGTCAGAGAAAATAATATTTTCAAAGATACACTCTAAACTGAAAGTCAAAACAGCAGATTCTCTTCACTGTAAGTGATCAAGCTATCTGTCCTGTGGGCAATTCTTTGTCACATGCAGAAAATTTTAAATTTAATGGTAATTCCTGGAGTAGCACAAGGGTGGCCTAACAATATCAATACCAACAGTAATAAAATTAACATTCATTGAACAAGTATTAAATGCCAGGCACAGTGAAGTGGTTTGCATGCTATCTCATTTAATTCTCAAAACAACTCTATCAACTAGTTAACATTATTAGTCCCATTACACTCATAAGCAAACTGAAGTTTAAAAAGTTCAGCAACCTGCCCAAGATTATACAGTCTCAGTAGAGCAAAGCTAGGATTTGAACCCACATGAGTCTGACTTGAGCCTATGGTCTTGCTTTTTAAAAGAGATGGGGGTCTTGCTATCCTGTCCATACTGCAGCAGTGGCTATTCACAGATTCATAGGCATTATCATAACTCACTGTAGCCTCCAACTACTGGGCTCAAGTGATCCTCCTGCCTCAGCCTTCCAAATAACTGGGAATATAGGCAAGTACCCAGCGAGACTATGTTTTTTTTTTGAGACGGAGTCTCGCTTTTCACCCAGGCTGGAGTGCAGTGGCCGGATCTCAGCTCACTGCAAGCTCCGCCTCCCGGGTTTACGCCATTCTCCTGCCTCAGCCTCCCCAGTAGCTGGGACTACAGGCGCCCGCCACCTCGCCTGGCTAGTTTTTTGTATTTTTTTTTAGTAGAGACGGTGTTTCACCATGTTAGCCAGGATGGTCTCGATCTCCTGACCTCGTGATCCACCCGTCTCGGCCTCCCAAAGTGCTGGGATTACAGGCTTGAGCCACTGCGCCCGGCGAGACTATGTTCTTAACCACCACAACATGCTACCTCTCAGGTATTCATCTATTCATTCACTACTCCCCAAATATTTTCTGAAAAACCTAATAGGCACTGTTTTAGGTTCTGGGAACACATCAGTGAACAAGCTAAATAAGGACTCAGTCCCAAAGAATTTTCTTTCTAAAGAAATGAACAAACAATAAATATATAAACAACTGAACTATACAATTTCTAAATGCTACAAAGAAAATAAGATAGTATGTGCTAGAAACCCAGATAAAGGCGGCTACTTTAGACATGACATTGAAGAAGGTATTTCAGAAGGGGTGACATTGTGCTTTGATGAGAAAGAATTTAAATCCATCAGAGGACACATGTAACAGAGTGAAGCAATTCTGTGGGAACACTGAAATAAGAGAGGTTAATTCTGACTGGAGTGTCTGGGGTGGCATCACAGAGGAGGTGACACTGAAGCTGGGCCATAAACAGTGAGAAGGATTTTGCCAGCTGGAAGCCATTCTAAACAGAGAGGCATGAATAGTACCCATGGACACGTGAAAGTGCAGGGAGTATCTATCTGGAGGTCTCTGGTCCTCACACACTGAATTCGTGGTTACAGAGCAATAAGAGACAAGGCTGAGATATAAACTCACTAGACTTTGCACCAGGGACTTCAACGGTCAGTGGAGAGCTTAGTTCTGAACGGTGCCTCAAGGGCACCTCTTGTAAGGGAGCAAAAGGAGGCCAAAGAACATGACTTCGCCCCGCACCAATAACCTCCTTCAAACAGCAGCACTGTTTTCTCAATTTTAAAACTGAGATTTTCACCCTAAGAGTTCATTTAAAACACAGGTTTTATTTCTTTTTTAAAAAATGTAACCATAATTTATCAATAATTGTAGAGCAAACAGAAAGTACATCTGAACAATACTCTCAACCAACCTGATCTGACATTGGTAATAAGATACTCGACCCAACAACAGCAGAACACACATGCTTTTTAAGTGAACATGTCTTTTAAGTGAACATGTCTTTTAAGTGATAGTAAAGACAAAGTAAAGACAAAGATAGACTGGTAAAGACAGACCATATTCTGGGCTATAAAACAAGTCTCAACACATTTAAAAGGATTCAGTGTTCAACGACCATAGCAACAGAAAGGTAACTGAAACATTCCCAAATATTTGAATCTTATGTATGAACCAAAGAAAAAGTAAAGAATATTAGAAAGTATTCTGAACTTCTGTGGGCATGGTGGCTCATGCCTGTAATCCCAGTACTTTGGGAGGCCGGGGCAGGCAGATCACTTGAGGCCAGGAGTTCAAGACCAGCCTGGCCAACATGGCAAAACTCCATCTCTACAAAAAGTACACAGCAAGACTCTGTCTCAAAAAAAATTGTAAACACAGCATATCAGAATTTGTGGAATACTGGTAAAGCATAAATATTTAGGGAAAATTTTACAGTGCTAGATGTCTATCTTTAAAAAGAAAGATTTCAAAGTATGAAGTATGTGGACAACAGATTTTTGACAAACATGCAAAAGCAATTAGTGGAGAAAGGATCATCTTTTCAACAAATGAACTAGAACAATTGAATATCCATAGGCAAAAAAATAAACTTCAACCCATCCTTGCACTATGCACTATACAAAAATCAACTCAAAATGGATCACAGACTTCTATGTAAAACCTAAAATTATAAAACTTTTAGAAGAAAATGTAAGAAAACAACATAATTAAAAAACAGGCAGAAGATTCAAACAGGTACGTCACCAAAAAAGATACACAGAGTACAAATAAACACATGAAAAGATACTCATCATTAGGAATTAAGGAAGTCCAAATTATAATCACAATGAGCTATCACTACACACTTATTAGCATGGCTAAAATTAAGAAGACTGACCATACTAAGTGTTGATGAGGATGACGAGAAACTGGACCTGGAATTATGTCTCACACACTGCTTGTGGTTATGTAAAACGGTAAAAACTGTTTAGGAAAACAATTTGAAAGTTTCTTAAAAAGTTAAGCATACACTTACCATATGATCCAGTCAGGCCACTTGATATGGTTTGGCTCTGTGTTTCCTGCTAAATCTCACCTTGATTTGCAATCCCCATCGTCCCCATGTATCAAGGGCAAGACTAGGTGGAGGTAAGTGAATCATGGGGGCGGTTTCCCCCATGCTGCTCTCATGATAATAAGTGAGTCTCATGAGATCTGATAGTTTTATAAGCATCTGGCATTTCCCCTGCTCACACTTCTCCTTCCTGCCACCATGTGAAGAAGGTGCTTGCTTCCCCTTCCCCTTCTGCCATGATTGTAAGTTTCCTGAGGCCTCCCCAGCCATGCTGAACTGAGAGTCAATTAAACTTCTTTCCTTTATAAATTACCCAGTCTCAGGTATTTCCCTATAGCAGCGTGAGAATGGACTAATACACCACTCTAGGTATTCATCCAAGGAAAAGAAAAGTATATGTCCATACACACTTGTATACAAAAGTTCACAACAGCTTTATCTGTAATAAACCTTAAACAACTCCAACATTCAACAGGTAAAAAATAAATTGTGGTATATACAGATAATGGAACACGATTCAGCAATAAAAAAAAATAAGCCATTGATATACACAACATGGATGATTCTCAAAATTACGCTGCATAAAAGAGCCAGACCAAAAAAAGAAAGTGAGCACATTTATATAAAACTCTAGAATACACACTAATCTGTAGTGACAGAAAGCAGATCAGCGGTTGCCTGGAGAGGATGGAGGAAGGGAGAGGCAAGAGGAAGAAACGACCAAGGACCATAAAGAAACTTTTAGGGGTGATGGATACGCTCTCTATCCCGATTACAGTGACAGTTTCATCTGCGTACACATTGTCAAAGTTTATTGGCTGGGTGCGGTGACGCACACCTATAATCCCAGCACTTTGGGAGGCCAAGGCGGGTAGATCATTTGAGGTCAGCAGTTCGAGACTAGCCTTGCCAACAGGGTGAAACCCTGTCTCTACCAAAAATACAAAAATTCACCGGGATTGGCGGTGCATGCCTGTACTCCCAGCTACTCCGGAGGCCATGGCAGGAGAATCACTTGAGCCCTGGAGGCGGAGGTTGCAGTGAGCTGAGATCGCACCACTGCACTCCCGCCTGGGTGATAGAGACTCCATCTCCAAAAAAAAAATTATCGGTGTCAATGATACTTCAAAACAATAGGCAGTTTTTTCGTGTGTTAATTATACCTCAGTAAAGTTTTAAATAAAATGACTGAAACAATGAATAGCCATTGACAATTTTTAAGAAAATGAGTACAATTAAGTACGTATTTCTGGAAAAAAAGGTAACAGGGGTGGCAATGTAGAGGACAGAAGGGAGGTGAAAGAGACTAAAACAAGGATTTTAATTAGGAAGCTACCGCAAAAGTCCAGGCACTAAAACAAGAGAGATCACATAGGCCATTTAATCTCTTTTGGCCTCTATTTTCTTAACTGTAAAATAAGAGTACTACCTACATCACAGAGTTATTGTGAAGATCAAATAGAATACTATACATGAAAATGCTTTTGAGCTATAGAATAAAATACAGATATTAAAACAATGATTAATATTGCAGCTATAGACATATTATTTATTGTCCTTTCCTTCTAATACTATCATGGTATATTAGTGGTCTTCTAACTCCTAACCTGCTCTCAAATATATGGCCAGAGTTCTCTTTAGGTAGGTAAGTATCAGAACTTTCCTGGCCTCCATGTATGTAGGAATACATTCATAAGAGCTATGTATTTAGTCCGAATCTATTGAGAGCTCAGATCCTCCAGCCTCAAAGACAGAAGTTTAGCACTATAGCTCATAGGATCTCATTCCCTGTATCATATATGAGTGTGATTACAGACAGGAGATAAAGCCTTTCCCCAGAGTGAAGGACTGAACCGTTTTTAAAACATCCATCCACCATCTCCTCACCCAACAGTCTTTTTAGAGTTTTGTTTCCAGCCTCATACCTCATCCATTGACATATCCCATACTCTGCAAATTTCATTCTCCATTTCTTCATCAAGCTCCGTCTGCTGCTCCTCATCATCTGAGCTAGATTTGGTGTTTTCAGGGCTAACAATCTTCAGAAACACAAAGAAAGAAAACATGAATAAAAGTTGTCTACAATACTAACCAGGCACCCAAATACAGCAGGTGATCGAATAACATTTCCTTTGTAACGCTGATGAGAAAAAAAATACTTGATTCCTGGCCAGGGCCACCGTCTGTGTGGAGTTTGCATGTTCTTCCCATGTGTGCGTGAGTCTGTTCCAGATACTTCAGTTTCCTCCCACATCCCCCAAATTTGCACATCAGCATAAGTGGTGTGTCTAAATGGTCCCGATCTGAGTGAGTGTGGGTGTGTGTACCTGTGATGGGATGGCATCCTGTCCAGGGCTGGTTTCTGCCTTGCACCTTGAGCTGCTGGTTTAGGCTCCAGCCACCCTCAGCCCTGAACCAGAGCAAGTGGGTTGGGAAATGGATGAATACAAATTATTATAAAATAAAAATCTGTAAAGAAGACAATAATCATGGAGATGTACGACAATAATTATGTGGTAGGAACGTGCTCAGTAAGCCTGCCTTATTTGTTATTGTTTTTGGACTGTACAGTAGTAAGAGGTGGTCATTTTTGCTTTGTAAACATTTATTCCTTGATTTAACATAATCAAACAATAAAAGTTGTAGTGATAATCACTACAACCACCATCACTCACTAACTCACCAAAATTAGGTAAATAGTTATCTTGTTTTTATTAACCTTTCTTAAATGTATTTATAGCTCACATTTATCTCAATATTTAATACTAGACGTGTTTTGGGTCCTCATTTAGAAGTTTGGTGATGTTCTTGTGTCCAGAAATATGCCACAGGAACTTAACTCTTGTTTATATCAATTAGCTATGTAAAATTGGTTTCATTATCAGTAATTCTGCTTAAAGTCACAATTTCCAAGAACCTACTGATGTTAAGTGAGGACTTACTTTAATAATAACCCATAATTGTTTAGAAGACACAAAGAAGCTACCAGCAAAGTATCTTCTCTTGCAAAAATCTTCTTTTAAAAACTCAGTGCCTTGGGTAGATCTATTCTTTCAACATTCACAAAGTAAATACTGTTGCTAGGCACTGGGGTAGATATACAAAGACGAGTTAGATATTAATCCCTTACTTTTAAGATTTTTTTTTTTTTTTTTTAACTTTTAGGATCTAGTGGGGAAAGACATGTAAAGGGATAGTCATATTAGAAAAGGCAAAGTGGGCAGGGCGTGGTGGCTCAAGCCTGTAATCCCAGCACTTTGGGAGGCCGAGACGGGCGGATCACGAGGTGAGGAAATCGAGACCATCCTGGCTAACACGGTGAAACCCCGTCTCTACTAAAAAAATACAAAAAACTAGCCAGGCGAGGTGGCGGGCGCCTGTAGTCCCAGCTACTGGGGAGGCTGAGGCAGGAGAATGGCGTAAACCCGGGAGGCGGAGCTTGCAGTGAGCTGAGATCCGGCCACTGCACTCCAGCCTGGGCGACAGAGCGAGACTCTGTCTCAAAAAAAAAAAAAAAAAGAAAAAAAAAAAGGCAAAGTGATTCAAATGAATTGTGGACAAAAAGTTGTGGTAGCAAAAATGATGGACCAATGACCTATTCCTGGGAGAAGATGGGGAACTTTCTCTTAGGTGTTGATATTTAAGCTAAATTTTAAAGGAAGAATAGTAGTTTGTCATGTGAAGAAGGAAAGAAGTGAGTATTCAGAGGAAACTACAAGAGTTCAGAGTTGAGAGAGGGCCTAGCATGTTTGGGGATGGTGAACAGTTCGCTGTTGATGGAACACAGTGTATCACACGAGAAGATGAGGCTGGAAAATGTACAAACAGCCCTGGATCCCAAGCTTCAAGAAATATGCATTTTTCTCCTATGCAAAGGGAACTAAGCAGTGTCATGAATAGCGCTGTCTTTAAAGATTATTCTGGCACCTGTGTAGAAAATTAACTGGAGAGGATAGAGAAGAGAAGCAGAGGAACCAATGAGGGAAACATGGGGAGAAGAAAACTCACATTTACTGACAGCCTCCTATAAGTCAAACACCATGCTAAGCACTCTATGGCCATTATAATCTCACTTAACCTACACAATAACCCTATATATAATAATATAAATATTATAATCCCATTTTATAGAAATTAAGAGAGAAATAGAGGTTCTGAGCCGTTAGGTGACCTGCAGCTAGTGGGTAATGAAGCTGTGTTTTTTGTTTTTTTGAGACAGGGTCTCCCTCTGTCCCCCAGCCTGGAGTGCAGTAGCTGGATCACAGCTCACTGCAGCCTCCAACTCCAGGCTCAAACGATCCTCCAGCCTCAGCCTCCTGAGTAGCTGGGACTACAGGTGTGCACCATCACGACCGGCTTTTTTTAAGTTTGTAGAAACCAGTTCTATGTTGCCCAGGCTGGTCTCGAACTCCTGGCTCAAGCGATCCTTCCGCCTCGGCCTCCCAAAGTGTTGGGATTACAGACGTGACCCATCGCGCCTAGTCAGAAGCCACGTTTTTTATATAAAAGTTGTATAACCCTAAAATCACCATTTATTCTATTACAACTATAGTCCATGAAATATATAAACTAAGGACCTGGGCTTCAGAAATGACAGTGGGGATGGGGAGCAAAACCCGAGCAATGCAGTTACACGATCGTGTATTTTTGGAGAACTTGAGAAACTAAAATAGAACCGCAAGTATTCCAGCATCCCTAACATTATACTTCCCTTTGTGTCGAGAGACCCGGAGGGGCCCCAGATAGTTCTGGGGTCCGCAGCGGCCGGCGAAACGCAACGAGCGAGGTCCCACAGCGCACGCCTGGGGAGGGGTCTTCGTGGGGATGGCGGCTCCCGGGGCAGGAGGAGCCGCCAGAGGCGGAGCCCGGGTGCCTGGGGGATGTGGGGAGAGCCCACGCGTGGCGCGAGTTTCCACACCTGGATGAGTCCGCTGAGGACGCCGAAGAGCCAGTGTTTGCTGTAAACCGTGCTCCCTATGCAGTCTCCACCTGCCACCTCCTCCTCCTCCTGGTCGCAACCCGGGGGCGGCGGCGAGGGATTGCGATCCATGACTTTGCCGCGTCCCGCGCTCGAAGGCCGTGCCGGAAGCTGCGGAGGAGACGACCGGCACCCCAGTGCCAGAGCGCCCGGCGCACCCGGCGGGACTCCCCCTACAGCGCCCCCTGCTGTTCGGAGCTTGGCCAGCCAGCCAAGATGGCTTGACCTCACCCACCCCATTCTACCCAGGACCCAGGCACGAACATACTCATAATTATTCGTCACCCTCACTGAATCAGGTGTTCCATTTCTCCAGGAGCTCTTAGCCTGATTGAAAAAAGAAGGGTGGCGGCAGGGAGAAAGCCTCAGGAACAGATGTGAATCTCAAAGCTAGCGAACTTATTCTATTCGCCCTCTGTTCCTACAATCCTCTGATCTCTGGTCACCGTTGCCATTCCTAAAAATATCCGTGGGCGAAGCTGGATGACTTGTAAGGGATTCCAGGGATCCAAACTGATTCGTAAAGCTAAAGAGGCACCATTTGTCCCCATTGGAACGGCAGGTTTTGCAGTAGTTGCTGCATATGGATTATACAAATTGAAGAGCAGGGGAAATACTAAAATATCACATCACCTGATCCACATGCTTGTGGCAGTTCAGCTTTGTTGTAGGAGCAATGACTGTTGGTATGGGCTGTTCCATGTATCCGGATTTCTGTGCAAAACCTAAACCTTAGAAGAAGAGATGTTGTCGTTGTCTTGTTGGAGGAGCTTGACTCATTAATGAGTCATCTCATTATTGAAGTTACATGTTTATATTGAAAATAAATTATTTGAGTAGATTCAGATGATACTATGATATTTTGAGTTTTCACTTCCTTTCGTGTAGGCTTGATTTGCCTTGTGACCAAATCATTAGTGACTCTAGTTCACTAACTAGATCATTCAGGGGAGTCAAGTAAACACACAAGAAACACGTCACCTAAATGAACTTGATGGTGTTAAAATGTTCAAATTGTTAAACTGTTAAGATAAAACTAATACTAAAGAAGATAGCAGGCCAATCCCGAAGTACTCCCAGTTTGCTGCAGAATCTTGCATGCTTTAAATGTTAAGAGTCCAATTTACTCCAGTTAATTTAACTTTTTTCTGTCTGTCTTGTGGACTGGCTGACTCTTTTAGAACTCTTTCAAAAAAGTGCATGAAATATAACTTGTAAAGCCTCCCACAACTGGCAGTATTGTGTGCATGTGTTTAAACCAAATCTAGAAATCTTAAAACAGACCTGCATAGTATTAGTATTTATTAAATAACCATAATTGTAAACATGAGAAAATCTTCATTATGAATTTCAGTTTTGCACTTTTATAATTGTAGAATTATATTTTTGCTGCTGTTATATTAGAATAATTTTTCAGTGTCATCTTGAAACAGAAATATGTATTTTAAGCACCTATGCAAAGGTAAATGAAAAACACTTTTTAAATGATTGCATTGTTTATTTTCTCCATAAGAATCATAAACATTAAACCAAACAAATTACCTATGATGGAATTGATTTACAACTATCCACTTTGATTTAATGGAATTAAATTTATAGATGATATAACCTACTTCCAGATGAAATTTCAAAAATATCAATATAATGTCCAAACAGGAATGGAGACATGCAATTATTTAAAATAAAATAATGTCCACCTGAATATTTTAAATACTCAGTCATAACTATATTAGAAAACATAATGAAGGTGTCCAATGTTTGCCTAGAATTACTGTGATACTTATGTCAAAGTCAAATAAAACATAGAGGTGAATCTCTAAACTTAAAGCATTTTATGTAGGAAGTAAGAATTGCAATTCACGGCATACACACAGATGAGACAGGTGGTTGTCTTCGATATATAGGGAGAACAAAGAGAAGGTTGGGGGTTTTATAAAAAGGAGAAGTGTTACACATTATTTTGAAAGAAATTTTATTGGTTTTAGTAAGGTTTGGGGGAGCTTGCAAGCTAGGATTGGTGAGAGATGGCAGCAGGTAAAATTAGTCTTAGAGGCACAGTAGGTTGTTTCAGCAGCTGTTAGATAAAACTGGTCTCCGTTTACAAGAGGCAGTTTCAGCAGCCAGGCTTGCAGACAGTTACCTTTTTGGAGACAGAGGGTCACCCTATGTTGCTCAGGCTGGTCTCCAACTCCTGATCTCAAGTGATCCTCCCACCTCAGCCTCCCAAAGCGTTAAGATTACAGGCATGAGCCACCACACCCAGCTCATTTCTTTTATTATATACACACATATAGGTTATGTTTGCCAACCATCATATTGATGTAAGTCCTCAGTTCAATACTTGCTGGTTTATGCTATATAATTTATGCTAAATTTTGACATATACTTGTGGTATATTATTCGTTTTATTCTTAAAAAAGTAAAAATGAGTTTTTAAAAAAAGAGGCCTGGACTGGGCGTGATGACTCATGCCTATAATCCTAGCACTTTGGGAGGCTGAGGTGGGCTGATCACTTGAGGTCAGGAGTTCAAGACCAGCCTGGAAAACATGGAGAAACCTGGTCTGTACAAAAAATATGAAAATTTGCCAGGTGTGGTTGCACACACCTGTATTCCCAGCTGGGAAGATGACTTGAGCCTCGGAGGTGGATGTTGCAGTGAGCTGAAATCGCACCGCTGCACTCCAGCCTGGGCGACAGAGTGAGATCCTGTCTCAAAAAAAAAGAAGAGGCTAGTCTAAAATTCATTTATAAGTTGTTGACATTGCTGAGATAACCTCCCAATGTCTTCTCAACTTTTATTTGCGTCTGATACTCACAGCTAGGCGTCGTGAGTTTTTTTTTTTTCTTTTCTCTTTGGATCTCAGGTGCAGAGAATTGGATTAATAATAATCCTTAGTTATTACAGAGTCTCGTATGTCCTCAGTGTGCTAATGAAACAGAATTACATTTTATAACCAGAAATCAGTTTTTTTTCTTTTTGTGTGTGTGTGTGTCCCCAGTGTCTCTCACTTTGATCCTGAACACAAGTCAATTCATACCTTCCCTAGTTACTCAAAGGTTATTGAAAGTACTATACAGGCCAGGTACGGTCTCTCATGCCTGTAATCCCAGCATTTGGGGAGGCTGAGGTGGGAGGATCACTTGAGCCCAGGAGTTGAAGACCAACCTGGGCAACATAGTAAGACCCTGTCTCTACAACTATATATAGTTTTTAATTAGCCAGGTGTGGTGGGCAGCACCTGTAGTCACAGCTCCTCGGGAGGCTGAGGTGGGAGGGTAGTTTGGGCCCAAGAAGTTGAGACTGCAGTGAGTGGTGATCATGCCACTGCACTCCAGCCTGGGCAACAGAGCAAGACTCTGTCTCAAACAACAAAACAAAACAAGAAAACAGTGTTACATAGGTAGTAATTTAAAGTCATGGGTTTGGTGGCCTTTAGTTTATCTCAAAATGGTAACTAGAAAGCCCAGGTCCAAGTCATGATTTGAAGCTTCCAATTCATTTAAAATGAAAATTTCTCTCCCCTTTCCTAGTTCAACCCACTATAGAGGGGTACTTCAGTCTGGAGGGGGGTGATGACTTTGTTTCTCTCCCCCCTTTCTCCTCGCACAGATAGACAGCTGCTCTTTCTGACCTCTCCCCGATTAGCAGGGAAGGATTGGAAGTGAGAGGAGAGGGAAAGGAAAATGCTTACTTGACTGGTGTTTTCATAAGATAGTTTCATGTTCTTTGGACCCAGCAGGTGTTCAAAGCTGATTCTGTGTGTGTGTGTGTTGTGGATTCTTCACATATACCACCTGTATCGCTGGAGACGCCTCTCCACAGCTCCCTTGAGTAGTGAGGCAACCTCCTCCATCTTGCTTGTTTTTTCTCAGCTCCTTATTGCTCCCCACACATACAGATTTGATATGAGATTCATAGATTAGTAACTAGGGTAGTTCATGGAATACATTCATAGGAGGAGTGATTACATGACCTCATTTGCAAGTGTGTTTTATAAGTTCTAAACTCCAATGCAATTGCTAGTTAGAGCAAATGGTTAAGAATGTTGACTCTAGCATCAAACTAGCAATGCAACTTGTGTATGTTATTTAAATTGTCTGTGCCTCAAGTTTCCTGAGCTCTAAAATAAGGATAATTAAAGTATGAGGATCCAGTGGATAACACAAGAAAGCACTTAGACCAGTGCCTGGCCCCTGGTCACTGCATCATGAATAGTAACTGTCATTCTACCACTTTTATCATGAGCACACTTTCTTTCACTGCCATTGACTAGTTTAGAGGAGCTTGAAAATCAACCAGCAGGAGGACTGCCATATTAACCACTGACTCTGACAAGGATGAACCTGGATTCTCAAGAAGGCATGAACAAAGTGCTACAGAGGCATTCATTATTACCCCAGGGTAAGGATTTAGGAGCTGACAGATCTGATTCACTGAGAAGATGACATTTTACCCTGGCACGAACCAAGGAGTAGGCAAAGAGAAGAGAAATAGCTTTGAAAGGTATTTCTTAGTACCATGGACAGGGACTGGTTGACACTGGGTTTGGCAAATGAAGTGGGGAAAGATTCCTGGGATTATGCCTCCGTGGCAGGGAAAGAGAACACTGAGGAATCCAGATTCCTGGGGGGAAGAAAAGAAGAAGGGACACAGCTGACTGGGCAGAAAGGAGGCCTGGACATAGAGGGGCCTAGAAACAGTCCACTGTAACCAGAGATACTTGTGCCAGCAAGACCCAGGAGAGAGGGTCCAACTTGGGAAATAAACTATGTGGAGTGTCTGAGAACACCCTTCTCCAAGAATCCAGAATTTTCTGGGATTATGAAAGGGATAGCCTCAGGCTACGTAGTGAACCTGGAGATGGTCACTGCTGGGGCCAATTCATTGTAACTCCAGGTACTTTTGCTTTTTTTGCATTTTTATTTGATTTCTTTCTTTCCTTCTTTCTAACTTTCTTCTTCCTTTCTTCATTTTTTCCTTTCTTCTTTTCTTTCTTTTTAGAGACAAGGTCTTGCTCTGTTACCTGGGCTGGAGTGCAGCGGTGTGATCATAGCTCACTGCAACCTTGAGTTCCTGGGCTCAAGCTATCCTCTGGCTTCAGCTTCCCAAGCAACTGGGATGATAGGTGCACATAACCACACCTGGCTGTTTTTTGTTTGTTTGTTTGTTTTTTGTTTCCTAGAGATGGGGGTCTTCCTATGCTGCCCAGGCTGGTCTCAAACTCCTGGCTTCAAGCAATCCTCCCACCTCAACCTCCCAAAGTGTTAGGATTACAGGCATGAGTCACCATGTCCGGCCCTTATTTACCTTTTTGAAGGCGTACTATTTGTCTACGAAACCATCTGGGCCTGCTGTTTACTTTGTAAGAAAATTCAATCTCTTAAAATAATTACAGGCTAATCTAGATTTTCATTTGTTCTTTAGTCAGTATTTGTAAATTGTATTTTTCTATGATTTGTTGATTTTTAATTTAGTTTTAGACTTCATTGCTGAAGTTGTTCATAGGATTCTCTTACTATCTTTCTATTTTATGAACCATATAATTATAGGCTTATAGTTGGTCCATATTATGGTCCATACAATGTGGCCCATGTTTAGATATAGTTTTCTCCCCAATTCCCACTACTGTGCATTAGTGCCTTATGTTTTAAAACATGAAACAGTGATGTTTATTGGTCATCCCTGTGGTACTAAACAGGCCCATGATCCCAGGAAAACTGTTATATTCTGCTTCCAGATTCCAGTAACAAACTGGATTTCACAAGCATTTATTAAGCATTTTTATGTGTTCTGTATCAAGTACTAGGGATATAGAATTCAGTAACTGTAGGTCAACAAACGTCCCTGCCCTCAGGGCTCACAGCCAGGTCTCCTGAGAGCAGAGTGAAGAGGAAGCTCAGTATTTCTCAGGCAGGCCAGCAGGTCAGAAGTGATTGGGGTCTTTGCCACTCTGGCCCCATTTGTTGGTAGCATGGCCAGCCAGCGAGTCCTCCTTACGGTCTCCTGTCAGTCTCTGGACATTCTCTCTGGCATTGCTACAGTCCAGGCAAGCAAAGAGATTAATCACCAGGCCAGTGAGCAACAGCCCACCTTCCCATTCTCCGCTTTCCAAGGGAGGACTCTGGGAGAAGCCCAGAAAGGCCAAGGAAGTGGTGGTGAAAACACTGACCCTGCCTGGGCACCGCCCCACTCAGCCAGGCTGGGCTCCCCTAGGCTGGATGAACAGCACCCAGATACGGAGAGTGAGGAATCACTCACTCCTATCATCCACTCAGACCCTTGCACTAAGCACAGAGGCAAACAGAGTGCAAGAGGAGGAGGGTCTGCAGCCTCTAACTTCTCTACAAGGAGCTTGCCTCTCTCCTGACTGTCCAAGGCAGGCAAGCTCTGCTCACTCATCCCCGGCAACATCAGGAATGTGCATTACTTGATCACTTCTGCAGCCCAGACACCCCCAGGCCCCCTTTGTACAGCGTCGTAGTTCCCCCAAGCATGGAAGTATTTGTCTGAATTTTTGTAATTGGCTTCTTTCATGTCAGAGTAGGCTCTCCACATGTCCGGAGACCCTGGAAAGGAAAGAAAATGATCAAAACAATTATGTCTGGGAAAATAGAGGAATGAACAATTTTCTTCTCACTAATTTCTTCCCGAAGATTTCAGCCTTTAACAAAGCCCTCCGAAATTATACTGGCTTGGAATAAATATTCTTCTACTTTTCACTTCCCTGGGTTAATGTAATGAGAATTGTACTTGGTGTAAGTTTCATTCTGTATGATTCCATTCAAAGTTCTGTTATTACTTTGTTTTTAACCATGTGTGATGCACCTAAAGAAGAGATTAAATGGGCCTTAAGGGATGTTTCATTGTACAATGAACTTCTTCCTGGAAGGACCCAGGGAATCCTTAGACCAAGGTGTGAGAACACAGGGAATTGTAAGGGAGGCTGCAGACATACAGCACTCCTAATCTAGTCAATGGGAGAAATTCATGCCTGTAGTTAGAGTGAGGACAACTTGGTCCTGAGTACATCTGAATGTTCAGGCTATATTTAGAAACTGACATCTGTCAGAATTCAGTCAACAAGTGATAAAGGTGAGTTATTTAAGAAAGCTTTATACAACTGGGTAATCAAATTCAGAAAAAGGACAACTGACCCACTAGTTCAGAACCTCGGTGTCCTCCCCAGTGAAATGGAGGAGTATTGCCTGCCTCAGAGTGATTATGCAGAAGAACAGAGAAAATGCATGTATGATGCCTAGAACATTGTAGGTGGTCAATATATTATCATTTCACTTCTCTGGTCCTTAGGAAAGGTGGCTTAAGAATAAAGAAGGGCTAAACTAAGATCAGGAGCAGGGAGTTATGGACCGAAGGGATCTGATCAAGCTAGAATTAAGTGACGAATATTTTTTTAAAAATTAACTGATTACGGAAAAGGGGGAACTCAAATGTAGAGTTACAATCATGACTTATATAATTTCCCTATGAGATAATTCATCTTCATTTTATGCATTTATTATTCCTAGTGTTAAATTGATTGCTGTTATTCAGAGTTTATAACATTTTACTCGACTCATTCTTCTGAGTTACTAACTTAAATGGCTCCTTGATGTTCAGGTTGGCTTAATAAGTACTTCAAAAATTCCTGGCACATTTTATCACTTTGGGCAGCAAAACAAGAGGTAGTGGTTCTCAGCCCTTACTGTGTATAAAAATCTACTGAGGTGCTTGGTAAAGGCAAGATTTCTAGGCTCTATCCCAAGAGACTATGGCTGCTGGGGGCGGCGGGGGTAGGGTATGGATCCAGGAATCTTCATTTCATTTCACAAAGCATCTCAGACGCCAGGTGAGTCTCAGGCAAGTGGTCCCAGAACAACCCTTTGAAAAATATTAACCTAAGGAATGAAAGATATTTGTAGTTGAGTGTGTGAACATGTAAATAGGATTAAAAGCAAATCCTTAAAACCATTTTTCAGACGCTCAGAAAAATAATAATATCTGAAATTTAAAATACTGCATTCTGAAAACAAAATTTTGCCACTTTATTGTGGCTAGTGGGATATATTTCTCTCTCTCTCTCTGTCTCGATGGAGTTTTGCTCTGTCTCCTAGGCTGGAGTGCAGTGGTGTGATCTCGGCTCACTGCAACCCCCACCTCGCGAGTTCAAACAATTCTTCTCCCTCAGCCTCCCGAGTAGCTGGGATTATAGACACATGCCACCACACCTGGCTAATTTTTGTATTTTTAGTAGAGACAGGGTTTCACCATGTTTGCCAGCCTGGTCTCGAACTCTTGACCTCAGGTGATCCGCCCACCTCAGCCTCCCAAAGTGCTGGGATTACAGGTGTGAGCCACTGCGCCCAGCCTTGGGTTATATTTCTCTTGCTAGCAGTTTTCTGGCCACGTATAAGCCCCAACAGAACCACCATCAAGGTAATTCACTGTATCTTTTACTGGGATAAGTGGAGCTAGACTTACCTTCCAAAGGCATCACATCCTATTTGCCATTTCTTAGATAAAGGATGAGCTATGTGTTTACAAATGCAGAACTCTTGTTTTGAAAGCAGCAGAGCACCATGATTAAGAGCAAGGTCTGCAGAGCAAGACTGCCTGGGTTAAATTCTGCTCTGCTTTGGAACTTCGCTTGGTATCTTGGGTTGCGCGCGCGCGCGTGTGTGTGTGTGTGTGTGTGTTTGTGTGAGCTTCTCTGTTAAGGGTTTACTTGCATCATAGGACTAAATGATGGAAACCAATTCATTAGTACAATTAAAACAGTGCCTAGTACGTATTAAAATCTCAGCTAAGCTTGTTTGTTTTTATGGGGACTGTTGGCTCCATTCTGCTTCCCCGTGGACTCTCCTCACACGATTCACACGATCGCCTCACACGATCAAAGCAGGTTTGATCTACCTGCTTCCTGGCTTCCCAGGAGACATAGACATGAGCTGTCCCAGATTCCCCACTAGGGGGCAGTAGAGCCCCACCGATATTATGAGAACATGCACCCCCTGAACTCCGCATCTCTCTCACGCTCCTGCTGAAAAGAGGCAGCTCACACCTTATGCGGCCCCAGGCTGGGGGATCCTCACAGAAGAGTGTCAAAGCTGGCCATAAAAGCATGAGGAACCACGCTTATGGAAAACCATGCTCCTTCTCTATCCATCTGTGGCATCACTAGCACCTTCGCCCAGTGGGGGTGTGGCCTCTGCTCAGCTGAATTCTGGGGGCAGCCAGAAGCAGCTTCCTGCTCCCTATCCTGTGGACCTTACCTTGGCCAGCTTCCTTGAGGAATGTTAACCATCGTTGGCTGCTGATACCCAGTACCAGGGAGCAGAAAATGATGCCAATGGAGAGCTTCATCCTGCTGCAGGGCCAAGGAAACACAACCAAGGATAATACACATTCTGTTTCAAGTTTTTATTTTTTGTAATGTTGTCCCATTCTTTCATTCCAAGAAAAAAAACCCACTCGGTTTTACACACACACACACAGACACACAGACACACACACACACAGACACACACACACACAGGTGTATGTGTATAGATAAAAGATAGAAGGTCAGAGGGTCTAGGGCTCCCTTTCCATTTGTCTCACTGGAATCCCAGTGTCTGACAGAAAAGGAGCAGTGACCCAGGATAAAGCAAATCAGGCACAAGTTACACCATGTTTGAGAATCATTATTTTAGATTTAGAGCCTGCCAAAATGAGGAATTATGCCTCTTTCTGGGTTCTGACCATATTTTAGGCACAGTAAGATGAAAGTTATAGGGCAGATAGCTGTCAGAGGGCTTCACTGTCCCTTTGGTTCTTATCTAAGGCAATGCTAAGCAACATTTGGATATTCCCTACACAACTTCCATTCCATGGAAAAGGTGAGGTTCCCTGTGGTCAGTGTAGTATCTGAGCTGGCGTGGCTCACTTTGTCCCAGGAGTAGACAGTAGAAGAGGGGGAAGAGTAGGGGAGTTGTCAACCATCCACAGCCACTGGTCACCTTGTACTTGGCGGAGCTGCTTCATAAAGCAAGGCATGTGATGTCCAGACCTCCTTTTTCCTACTCTTCTTCAGGCAGAAATTGCAGGCCAATGATCATACCCTGTCACAATTATTTTACTCCCTTTGGGACCATTCAATGCTGGAAATCTACTTTCTCATTTCATTCAAATCATTCTCTTCTTTCATAGAAATTGATATGGTTTGGATCTGTGTCCTCACCCAAATGTCATGTTCAGTTGTAATTCCCAACGTTGGGAGTGGAGCCTAGAGGGAGGTGATTGAATCATGGAGGCTGTTTCTCATGAAAGGTTTGACAGCATCCCCCTTGGTACTGTCGTCGTGATAGTGAGTAAGTTCTCTTGAGATCTGGTTATTTAAAAGTGTGCAGTACCTCCCCCCTTACTCTCTTTTGCTCTTGCTCCTGCCAAGTGAGATGCCTCACTCCCCCTCTACCTTCTGCCATATTGAAAGTTTCCTGAGGCTTCCCCAGAAGCAGAAGCCAGTGTGCTTCCTGTATAGCCTAAAGAACCATGAACCAATATAACCTCTTTTCTTTATAAAGTACCCAGTTTGAGTCATTTCTTTATGGCAGTATGAGAACAGACTAATACAGAATTATTAGAAAGCAAGTGGGGTGGGGACAGTGGCTCATGCTTGTAATACCAGCACTTTGGGAGGCTGAGGCAGAAGGATCACTCGAGGCCAGGAACTCAAAACCAGCTTGGGAAACACAGCAAGACCTCATCTGCACTATATATGTGTATGTATATATTTTTAATTAGCTGGGTGTGGTAGCATGCACCTGTGGTCCCAGCTGCTCAGGAGGCTGAGGCAGGAGGACTGCTTGAGCCTGGGAGCTGGAGGCTATGGTGAGCCATGATCGCGCCACTGCACTCTAGCCTGGGCGACAGAGTGACACACTGACTCGTAGGAAAAAGAGCAAGAAAACAAGTATGATTTCTAGATACCAAGAGGAACTCCTCACAGGGACTTTGACAAGCCTTGCCTGTTCTCTTCCTTTGTTACTTAATGTATTCTGCCTTCCGGGAAGGTACACACGGTTTCTTATGGTGCCAAGCTGAGAATAATAGACAATAGCTGCAGTCAGTGCTTTTCACTTGTTTCTCCTGAAAAAGAAAGATTTCCTGTCATCATGATATCAGAGTCCCCAGGCCTTAAAGGGATTTTCCAACAGTCTCCTATAAGTGACTACGTGTCCTGGTTTGCATGCGATCAGTGTCGATTATCCAAGCTTAATAGTGGCCCATCTTTTCATTGTCTACGATGGCCTGGGTTGAACAGTAAATTAGATGGTAGCACTACTCTAATAACCTTGTGCGACCAGGCTGATTGAGAGGCCCAAGAGACCTCCATTCTTTTATGTTACAATTAATTTAAGTGGAAGAGGAGAATACCAAGGCTTAATTCTATTAAGAATTAGAAAAACAAAAATCAGAAAAGTCCAAAAGTCCACAGGTACCATGACTACGAATGACATCTCAGACCGAAGCCCCAGTCTCAGAAGACCAGGAGGAAGGATTTTATATTCCCTAAATACAAAATGAAGAAAATAATGATACAAAATCACTACCCTAAAAAAAATTCAAGTTTAACGAATCCTAGTTATCTGAATAGTAGATATAGGAAGGATGCCGAAAAATACAACTAGAGTTGTTGTGAGGATTAAATGATTAATGCTGACAGGGGCTTGGATTAATTCTGGGCGCGTGTAAAGAATGTAATAAATTTTAGAGCTTCCACCTTAAGCAAGGAAACGCATAATAATTTATATTTTCCAGGAAACAGAAATATTAATTACAATATTATTACCAAGGCAACCTATTATTAAGACATTAGTAAGTAAGATTACCAGTTAGAACTACAGTTATAAGGACCAAGGTTTATTTTCACACAGTGTCAGAGACGTTTGAACCAGAGCGACTCTATTTGGCATGAGCGCTAGGAAAATGAGGCTGAGATTGTTAGGCTCTATTCTCACGAAGTTAGGCCTTCCTAACCTATAGATGTTTGCTGTTACAGGAACAAATTCATAATGTTTACTAAACAGACCCAGACTTGGGAATGTACAGATATCCCAATATCTGGAGAACAAAGACATTCCTAATTTTGCTTTAAAGATAATAATATTGCCCGGGTGTGGTGGCTCATGCCTGTAATCCCAGCACTTTCGAAGGCCGAGGTGGGTGGATCACGAGGTCAGGAGTTTGAGGGCAGCCTGGGCAAAATGGTGGAACCCCATCTCTACTAAAAATACAAAAACCAAAATTAGCTGCGCGTGGTGGTATGCACCTGTAGTCTGAGCTACTCGGGAGGCTGAGGCAGGAGAATTGCTTGAACCCGGGAGGTGGAGGTTGCAGTGAGCCATGATTGAGCCACTGCACACCAGCCTGGGCAACAGAGTGAGACTCCATCTCAAAAAAAAACAAAAGATAATGATATTGATTCTTACAAAATATAGTAATGAAGAAAACAGGATTGGGCCCGGTGGCTCACACCTGTAATCCCAGCACTTTGGGAGGCCAAAGTGGTGGATCATCTGAAGTCAGGAGTTCAAAACCAACCTGCCCAACATAGTGAAACCCTGTCTTTACTAAAAATACAAAAATTAGCTGTGCGTGGTAGTGGGCACCTGTAACCCGAGCTGCTTGGGAGGCTGAGGCAGGAGAATCACTTGAACTTTGTGGGCAGTGGTTGCAGTGAGCCAAGATTGTGCCACTTCACTACGGCCTAGGCAACAAAGCGAGACTTCATCAAAAAAAAAAAAAAAAAAAAAAAAAAAAAAAGAAAAAAGAAAAAAAGAAAAGAAAGAAAGAAAAGAAAAAGAAAAAGAAAAGAAATCTGTTATCACAAACCCTTGTAGCAGAAGACATCTCCCCATATATACAAGCAATTGTACCTAGGGTGGACACGTTCCCCTCCTGACTTTCAGGAACATTCTACTCTGTCTATGGAGTAGTTGTACTTTTGCCTCTTTACTTTCTTAATAAATGTGCTTTTACTTTGCACTGTGGACTCACCCTGAATTCTTTCTTGTGCGAGATCCAAGAATCCTCTTTTGGGGGTCTGGATCTTGAGCCCTGTCCTGTAACAATAGGACATACAATCATCTTTGAAGTCTGGGTGAAAGACTTGAAGGAAAAATCTTTCAAGATTTTTTTTTGTTAGAAATAATTGTTGCAAGGATATGTTTATGATGCAAAAAACAAAACAAAACAAAACTGCATTGCTTGCATGCAAAAGAAATCTGCATTGCTTGCAGCTGCAAGAGATAACAATCCTTCAAACCTTGCTGAGACTTTTTAAAAAATTATTATACTTTAAGTTCTAGGGTACATGTGCACAATGTGGAGATTTTTTACATATGTATACATGTGCCATGCTGGTTTGCTGCACCCATTAACTTGTCATTTACATTAGGTATTTCTCCTAATGCCATCCCTCCCACAACAGGCCCCAGGGTGGGACATTCCCCTTCCTGTATCCAAGTGTTCTCATTGTTCAATTCCCACCTATGAGTGAGAACATGCAATGTTTGGTTTTCTGTCCTTGTGATAGTTTGCTCAGAATGATGGTTTCCAGCTGCATCCAAGTCCCTTGCAAAGGACATGGACTTATCCTTTTTTATGGCTGCATAGTATTCCATGGTGTATATGTGCCACATTTTCTTAATCCAGTATATCATTGATGGACATTTGAGTTGGTTCCAAGTCTTTGCTATTGTGAATAGTGCCACGATAAACATACATGTGCATGTGTCTTTTTAGTAGCACGATTTATAATCCTTTGGCTATATGCCCAGTAATGGGATGTTGGATCAAATGGTATTTCTAGTTCTAGATCCTTGAGGAATCACCACACTGTCTTCTACAATGGTTGAACTAGTTTGCAGTCCTACCAACAGTGTAAAAGCTTTCCTGTTTCTCCACATCCTCTCCAGCATCTGTTGTTTCCTGACTTTTTAATGATTGCCATTCTAACTGGTGTGAGATGGTATCTCATTGCGGTTTTGATTTGCATTTCTCTGATGAACAGTGATGATGAGCATTTTTTCATGTGTCTATTGGCTACATAAATGTCTTCTTTTGAGAAGTGTCTGTTCATATCCTTTGCCCACTTTTTGATGGGATTGTTTGTTTTTTTTTTCTTGTAAATTTGTTTAAGTTCTTTCTAGATTCTGGATATTAGCCCTTTGTCAGAGAGTAGACTGCAAAGATTTTCTCCCATTCTGTAGGTTGCCTGTTCACTCTGATGGTCGTTTCTTCTGCTGTGCAGAGGCTCTTTAGTTTAATTAGATCCCATTTATCTATTTTGGCTTTTGTTGCCATTGCTTTTGGTGTTTTAGTCATGAAGTCCTTGCCCATGCCTATGTCCTGAATGGTATTGCCTAGGTTTTCTTCTAGGGTTTTTATGGTTTTAGGTCTAACATTTAAGTCTTTAATCCATCTTGAATTAATTTTTGTATAAGGTGTAAGGAAAGGATTCAGTTTCAGCTTTCTACATGTGGTTAGCCAGTTTCCCCAGCAACATTTATTAAATAGAGAATCCTTTCCCCATTTCTTCTGTCAGGTTTGTCAAAGATCAGATGGTTGTAGATGTGTTGTGTTATTTCTAAGGGCTCTGTTCTGTTCATTTGGTCTATATCTTTGTTTTGGTACCAGTACCATGCTGGTTTGGTTACTGTAGCCTTGTAATATAGTTTGAAGTCAGGTAGAGTGATGCCTCCAGCTTTGTTCTTTTGGCTTAGGATTGTCTTGGCAATGGGGGCTCTTTTTTGGTTCCATATGAACTTTAAAGTAGTTTTTTCCAATTCTGTGAAGAAAGTCATTGGTAGCTTGATGGGGATGGCATTGAATCTATAAATTACCTTGGACGGTATGGCCATTTTTATGATGTTGATTCTTCCTAACCATGAGCATGGAATGTTCTCCCATTTGTTTGTGTCCTCTTTTATTTCATTGAGCAGTGGTTTGTAGTTCTCCTTGAAGAGGTCCTTCACATGCCTGTAAGTTGGATTCCTAGGTATTTTATTCTCTTTGTAGCAATTGTGAATGGGAGTTCACTCATGACTTGGCTCTCTGTTTATCTGTTATTGTTGTATAGGAATGCTTGTGATTTTTGCACATTGATTTTGTATCCTGAGACTTTGCTGAAGTTGCTTATCAGCTTAAGGAGATTTTGGGCTGAGATGATGGGGTTTTCTAAATATACAATCATGTCATCTGCAAACAGGGACAATTTGACTTCCTCTTTTCCTAACTCTTTATTTCTTTCTCTTGCCTGATTGCCCTAACCAGAACTTCCAACACTACATTGAATAGGAGTGGTGAGAGAGGGCATTCCTGTCTTGTGCCGGTTTTCAAAGGGAATGCTTCCAGATTTTGCCCGTTCAGTATGATATTGGCTGTGGGTTTGTCGTAAATAGCTCTTATTATTTTGAGATGCATTCCATCAATACCTAGTTGATTGAGAGCTTTTAGCATGAAGGGCTGTTGAATTTTGTCAAAGGCCTTTTCTGCATCTGTTGAGATAATCATGTGGTTTTTGTCATTGGTTCTGTTTATGTGATGGATTATGTTTATTGATTTGCGTATGTTGAATCAGCCTTGCATCCCAGGGATGAAGCCGACTTGATCGTGGTGGATAAGCTTTTTGATGTGCTGCTGGATTTTGTTTGCCAGTATTTTATTGAGGATTTTTGCATCGATGTTCATCAGGGATACTGGACTAAAATTCTCTTTTTTGTGTGTCTCTGCCAGGCTTTGGTATCAGGATGATGCTGGCCTCATAAAGTGAATTAGGGAGGATTCCCTATTTTTCTACTGATTGGAATTATGGTACCAGCTCCTCTTTGTACCTCTGGTAGAATTTGGCTGTGAATCCATCTGGTCTTGGACTTTTTTTGGTTGGTAGGCTATTAATTATTGCCTCAATTTCAGAGCCTGTTATTGGCCTATTCAGAGATTCAACTTCTTCCTGGTTTAGTCTTGAGAGGGTGTATGTATGTATGTATGTATGTATGTATGTATGTATTTATTTATTTATCTGAGATGAAATCTCACTCTGTCACCCAGGCTGGAGTCCAGTGGTGCTATCTCGGCTCACTGCAACCTCTGCCTCCCAGGTTCAAGTGATTCTCCTACCGCCGAGACTTCTTTCAGAAGCAGTTAGGTGACTTGTATTTTTTTTAAGCTAAGCCCTGGAATTCCACTGGGTAGCACTTAGAAAAAGATATCAGTTTGAGAAGCTCAAAGCTTACCACAAGGAAAAGAAAAAAAACCAGAGTACAATTATTAACAGATGGAATACTGAGTATATAATCTTTTGCATCTAAATTCCTCGTTTTGTTATAAACAACACTTTAGCAGAATTTCTCTCTGCATGAGCTCCTTTTTCTCTTACCCTTAAGATTTCTCTTTTCAGTATGAACTATTCATTTGATAACCAGATGAGAATGTTTTTGTACATCTTTTAAACCTGCAATTCATGTACTAAAACTATTGGCTCCGCACCACGGTGGCTTATGCCTGTAATCCCAGCACTTTGGGAGGTTGAGGTGGGAAGACTGCTTGAGCCCAAGAGTTCGAGACCATCCTGAGCAACATGGAGAATCCCTGCCTCTACCAAAAATACAAAAATTAGCCAGGTGTGGTGGTGCATGCCGGTACTCCCAGCTACTTGGGAGGCTGAGGTGAGAGGATCACTTGAGCCCAGGAGGTGAAGTCTGCAGTGAGCCGTGATCATGCCACTACATTCCAGCCTGAGTGACAGAGTAAGACCCTGTCTCAAATAAAAAATAAAAATAAAATTTTATTAAACCAGACACGGTGGCATGCACCTCCAGCTACTCTGGAGGTTGAGGTGGGAGATGGCTTGATCTCTGGAGTTCAAGACTGGCCTGAACAACATAGCAAGATCCCACTTCAAAATGAATAAATGAACAGAATAAAATGATATGGCAAGGCATGGTGGCTCATGTCTGTAATCCCAGCACTTTGAGAGGCCAAGGTGGGTGAATCACCTGAGGTCAGGAGTTTGAGACCAGCCTGGCCAACATGGTGAAACCCCATCTCTACCAAAAATACAAAAATTACTTGGACATAGCGGCGCGCACCTGTAATCCCAGCTACTTGGGAGGCTGAGGCAGGAGAATTGCCTGAACCCGGGAGGCGGAAGTTGCAGTGAGTTGAGATCATGCCACTGCACTCCAGACTGGGCAACAGAGAGAGACTCCATCTCGAAAATAAACAGAAAAATAAATAAAATGATATGGGGTTTAAAAATTATTATATCCAACATCATTAAAATGCCTTTTTAAAAATTTAAGTCAGGAAAACCTTAGCTAAAAGAGTATGTTAGGGCTGGGCACAGTGGCTCATACCTATAATCCTAGCACTTTGGGAGGCTGAGGCAGGCCAATCACATGAGGTCAGGAGTTCAAGACCAGCCTGGCAACAAGGTGGAACAACATCTCTACTAAAAACACAAAAATTAGCCAGGCGTGGTGGTGCACATCTGTAATCCCAGCTGCTCAGGTGGCAGAGGCACGAGAATCGCTTGAACCTGGGAGGCAGAGATTGCAATGAGCCAAGATCTCACCACTGCACTCCAGCACTGGAGACGGAGCAAGACCCTGTCTCAAAAAAAAAAAAAAAAAAAAAGAAAAGAAAAGAAAAGGAAAAAGAAAAAAAAAGTGTGTTAGTATTGTAGATAAAATCATCCCCCCAACTTCATACCAATTCCAAAGATGTTCATGTCCTAATTTTTGGAACCTGAGAATATATTATCTTGCATTGTAGAAAAAAATTTCAATACCATGGACCATTTCTTTCTCTACCTTTTGAGACTATACATCATCCAACTACTGTCAATTTGATGGCCAAGTCATTGGAAGAAGTATACATGTTTCTTCTTGTCAAATCAAGACAGAGAATGGGGCATGACTTCAGTAAAGACATTGGTGTCAAACACACACGCCAACTAAAAAAATCAACAAATTATTTAGAAATTATGAGAATAATTGAGGAATAATTTGTGCTACAACCATACCTTTTGATAAGCAGTTTTATATTTATGTGTTCATATGGTGGATCGGTAGTCTAACTTGTAAATTTAATATGTTAACCTTTAATATATTAATTTGTATTACTTTACTAGTTAAAATTTTTGAACTCTCATCCCCCTGTGAGCTCTCCAAGCAATCCGAGAAATAGAAATGACTAATACTGCCGAAGCTCCTTATGCTCCTCTCTCTGGCTGCATGCTCCTGCCTGCTTTTTCTCCAGGGTAACCCCCATCCTAAACTTTGTTCTTATTCCTTTGCTTTGTTAAAATTGTTTTTGTTACATGTGTTTTTTCGTAAACCATATTTTTACAAAACAATCAATGGGCTCATGGTCTGATGCATATAGAAGCCAACAGCATGGCACTGGCTTTTGAGAAAAGAAAAGCTTCACTGCAAGTTGACTGGCAAGGAGATAGGAGGAAATACTCAAATCTGTCTTCTTGAGCTGGCGGCTGGGTCAGGTTTTATAAGCATAGGGTAATGAGACATGATCTGATTGGATCTTCCAATGAGGTGATACTGATAGGCATGATCTGACTGGATCTTGCCATGGGTGATACCAGGGCTCGATCTGATTGGATCCTCAATTCTGACATGCATTGTCTGCTTCTTAATTCAGCTCCCATTCCTCATTCTGAGGACTTAGGTTTCATCCATGGCTGTACCCTTAGTTCTTCTGGGTATACTTATCTGGGGGTCCATAGCAACTGAAAAACAACTCACAACTTTGTTAGATAAAAGTTGAACCAGGCTGGTCTGCTGTGGTTACAGTACTATTTAGGTTTTTGCCTGTTTTTGAACTTCCTGTAAACAGAATTATATTATACGGATTCTCTGGTGACTGACTTATTTTGATGAACAATATGTTTTTTAGACATAAGCATGTTGATGTCTGTTATAGTAGTTCTTCATTTTCAATGCTACATAGTATTCCAAAATATGACTAGACCACAACTTGTTCCAATATTTGGGTTGATTCTGTTTTTGCTACTAAAAACAATGGTGTTTTAAACAATCCTACACATGTGTCCTGGTACAAGAGTTTCTATTGGTACAGACCCAGGAATGGAATAGAATATGATTGTGTTGAACTAAAGTTGGTAATGCCAGATTGTTTTTCCAGAGTGATTGTACTAATTTATATACCCACCAGCAATGAATAAGTGGCATCCTCACTCCGTATTCTAGGCCATACTTGTTTTTTATGTCCAATTGGTTAGTGGCAAGTAGTAGTGAAACTACCTTTCCAGAATTATAACAGTGAGAAAATTATGATAGTGAACGAGATCTGATCTAATCAAGCCCCATCTTGCCTTTAACCTCCAAACTGTCCTTAATCATTACTAGGCTTAGGCCAAACTAACTTTGGGAGACATTTACTTTATAGTTTAATCAATACTAGCACTTCCTCCAAACTAAATTGCCTTTATAAAGCTAATAGAAAACCACCTTGTTAGGAGGATGAGAGGAGCCTGAATTCTGCTAAGGCATAGACATACATGATTACCAGCCATTATTCCAGAAGCCACAAGATTTGCAAATTCCCCGATTACTCCTGAAGATAACACCACTATTCTACAACCTAAGATTGGCTTTTGAGATGTCTTTTCAGGTTTTTGCATTTCAGGTGATGATGACTCTACCAGGACTGGCCAACCAGTCCTGTGATCCCACCCAGAAGAAGAACACTTTCCCATATCTCCATTCCCTTGCCCACCAAACTATTCTTGAAAAGCCCTAGCCTCCCAATTTTTAGGGAGATTGATTTGTGTAATAACAATGTCTCCCATGTGGTGTGGCCGGCCTCATGTCAATTAAACTAACTTACTTTCTTTCTTTCTTTCTTTCTTTCTTTCTTTCTTTCTTTCTTTCTTTCTTTCTTTTTTGAAACAGAGTCACTCTCTGTCACCCAGGCTGGAGTGCAGTGGTGAGATCATGGCTCACTGCAGCCTTGACCTTCCAGGCTCAAGCAATTCTCTCCCACCTTGGCCAACTGAGTAGCTGGAACCACAGGCATGCACCACCACGTGCAGCTAATTTTTGTATTTTTTGTAGAAACGAGGTTTTGCCATGTTGGCCAGGCTGGTCTCGAACTCCTGGCCTCAAGTAATCTGCCTGCCTTGGCCTCCCAAAGTGCTGGGATTACAGGCATGACCCACCATACCCAGCCTTCAACTCTTTGTTTATTACAATGCCCCGGTCTCCATGAATTGGTTTGTGCGATGAGCAGGGAGAACCCATCTGTCAGTTGCAGTATCACATTTAGTTTACATTTGTATTTTCTTGATTATTACTTAGATTGATCATTTCTATACATTTATGAGCCATTTGTGCTTCCTCTTCTGTGATATTTCTACTTGTTCCTTTTGCCCTTTTTTCAAAAACTGATGTTTAGGAGTTTTGTTTGTTTTTGAGACAGGGTCTCACTCTGTCATCCAAGCTGGAGTGCAGTGGTAAACATGGCTCGCTGCAGCCTCAAACTGCTAGGCTCAAGTGATCCTCCTGCCTCAGTCTCTTATGTAGCTGGGGCCACAAGTGCCTGCCACTGTGCCTGGCTAATTTTTTTTATTTTTATTTTTTTGAGTCTTACTTTGTTGCCCAGGCTGGTCTCAAACTCCTAGGCTCAAGCAATCCTCCCATCTCATCCTCTCAAAGTGCTGGCATTACAAGTGTGAGCCACCGTGTCCAGCCAGTTCTTCATATATTTTATTATGTGTGTTGCAAATACCCCAATTTGTGGCTTTTATTTTTCACTCTATTGTCAATCATTTTGTTAATGGAAGTTGTGGGGATAGGAGTGACTATATTTTAGATGGTAAGCCACCATGTGACTCCTGACTAGCCTCGAGTCCAGGGATGCCTCCAAGATGTCTAGTTAATATGTTATTCTTTATGTAGAAACACCTATTCACTGTAAGTTTTGCCTTTCCCCCCAAACAACCCTGATGTTGTTGCACACAGTGGCTGTGAAGCCTGTAAGCACCTACACATTTGTTCCAGAGCACATTTATGCCTTCCCCCAGATGTAAGCTCTGTGTCTGGGGAATTGCAATGAGGAAATATACCTGTTTTGTGGCAGTCCAAGACTATGTGGCAGCCCATACATTCCCCACATAAAGTGTCTTTTACCAACAAACTGGATTTTTCTGCCTCATTCATTGATGTCTTGGCTCCTTCTGTGTTTGGGAGCCACTTTGCAAATACGGCCGTTTCACAGGTCAGAAATAAATATGTTTGATTTTATATTTAACAAACTCATAATTCAATAAAATTATAATTTATAGCCAAACACTAATTCTTTTTAGTGCTTTTTTTCTCTTTTTTAAAAATCAATTTTTAGAATAATTGGTTGTAATCCTGTAAGCAGATAGGGAAGGTCTCCAGGGACTATCATGTTGTTAGTGGACCAGTTCAGGTTCTTGACTTCACCACACAAGAGAATTTGGGAGCAAGTCCAAAGTAAGAGTAGGCAAAGAAGTTTATTAGAAAGCAAAATATACTCTAAGAGGCAGAGTGGGCTGCTCAAAGCCAGAGACAGCAGCTAGTGCCTCAAGAGGAACTTGTTTCATGGGACTTGTATATACATACTCATAAAATACTGGTGAGGGGTAGGCACAGTGGCTCACGCCTCTAATCCCAGCACTTTGGGAAGCTGAAGTGGGTGGATTACCTGAGGTCAGGAGTTCAAGACCATCCTGGCCAACATGGTGAAACCCTGTCTCTACTAAAAATACAAAAATTAGCCAGATATGGTGGCATAAGCCTGTAGTCTCAGTTACTCAGGAGGCTGAGGCAAGAGAATCACTTGAAGCCAGGAGGCAGAGGTTATAATATATAGGCAACTTTTAATATATAGGCAGTACAATAAAATATAAATAGAAACAACAAAAAGTTAAAAAGTGGAGGGATGAAGTTGAGGTTTTTTTTTAGTTTTCTTTTTGCTTCTTTGTTTATGTAAATCGTGTTAAGTTGTTATCAGGTTATAATCATTGGTTCTAAGAGAGTATTTGCAAGCCTCTTGGTAACCTCAAACCAAAAAACATACAATAAATGCATAAAAATAAAAAACAAGGAGCTAAATCGTATCATCAGAAAAATCATCTTCACTAAAGGAAGATGGGAATAAAAGAAAGAAGGAAGAGAAGACCACAAAAACCACCAGAAAATGAATAACAAAATTGTAGGTGTAAGTTCTTACTTATCAATAACATTGACTATTACTGAATGGACTAAGCTCTCCAATCAAAAGATATAGAGTGGCTGAATAGATGAAAAAACAAGACCCATTGATCTGTTGGCTATAAGAAACACACTTCACCCATAGAGACACATATAAACTGAAAATAAAGGGATGGAAAAATATATTCCATAGAGCAGGAGTAGCTATTCTTATATTAGACAAATAGATTTCAAGACAAAAAGTGTAAGAAGAGACAAAGAAGGTCACTATATAGTGATAAAGGGATCAGTTCAGCAAGGGGATATATCAATTTTAAATATATATGAACCCAAAACTGAAGCACCCAGATATATAAGCAAATAACAGAGCTAAAGAGAAAGATAGGTACCAATATGACAATAGCTGGAGACTTCAACAGCCCATTTTCAGCACTGGACAGATCTTCCAGACGGAAAATCACCAAAGAAACATCAGACTTAATCTACACTATAGATCAAATGGATCTAATGGATATTTACAGAACATTTTATCTAAGAGCTGCAGAATACATACTCTTTTCCTCAGCAAATGGACTATTCTCAAGGATAGAGCATATGTTAGGTCACAAAGCAAGTCTTAAAACATTCAAAAAAATTGAAATAATATCAAACATCTTCTCTGATCACAATGAAATAAAACTAGGAAGTAATAACAAGAGGAATTTTGGAAACTGTACAAATACATGGAAGTTAAACAACATGCTTCTGAATGATTCATAAGTCAATGAAGTATTTAAGAAGGAAATTGAAAAATTTATTGAAGCAAATGATAATGGAGACACAACATACAAAAACTTATGTGATACAGCAAAAGCAGTGCTCAGAGGGAAACTTAGAGCCATAAGTGTTTCCATTTTAAAAAGAGGAGGCCAGGCATGATGGCTCACGCCTGTAATCCCAGCACTTTGGGAGGCTGAGACAGGCGGATCACAAGGTCAGGAGATCGAGACCATCCTGGCTAACATGGTGAAACCCCATCTCTACTAAAAATGCAAAAAATTAGGCAGGCATGGTGGTGTGCGCCTGTAGTCCCAGTTACTCGGGAGGCTGAGGCAGGAGAATGGCGTGAACTCAGGAGGTGGAGCTTACAGTGAGCCGAGATGGCGCCATTGCACTCCAGCTTGGGCGATAGAGTGAGACTCCATCTCAGAAAAAAAAAAAAAGAGGAAAAGTTTCAAATAAACAAACAATGCAACTTAAAGAACTGGAAAAGCAAAATCAAACCCAACCCAAAACTAGTAGAATTAAAAAAATAAAGATCAGAGAGAAATAAATTAAATTGAAATAAAAAAATACAAAAGATCAATGAAACTAAAAATCGGTTTTTTGAAAAATTAAACAAAATTGAAAAAAACTTTAGCCAAACTAAGAAAAAAGAGAGAGGACCCTAATAAATAAAATCAGAAATGAAAAGGAGACATTAAACTGATATTGCAGAAATTCAAAGGATTATCAGTGGATACTATGAGAACTGTATGCCAATAAATTGCAAAATCTAGAAGAAATTGACGAATTCCTAGAACATACAACCTACCAAGATTGAGCTGAGAAGAAATCCAAAACCTGAAGAGACCAATAACAAGGAACGAGATCGAAGCTGTAAGGAAAAGTCTCTCAGTTAAAAAAAAAAAAAAAAAAAAAAAGGCCCAGGACCCAATGACTTCACTGCTGAATTCCACCAAACATTTAAAGAACCGATGCTATTCAAATATTCAAAGAAATAGAGGAAGAAGGAATACTTCCAAATTCATTCTGTAAGGCCAGTATTAGCCTGATACTAAAACCAGATGAAGACACATACAAAAATGCTACAGGCCAATATCTCTGATTAATGTTGATGTAAAAATCCTCAACAAAATACTAGCAAACCAAATTCAATAATACATTAGTAAGATTATTCATCATGACCAAGTGGGATTTATCCCTGCAATGAAAGAAAGGTTCAACATACACAAATCAATCAACATTAATACATCATACCAACAGAATGAAGGACAAAAACCATATGACCATTTCAACTAATGCTGAAAAAGAATTTGATAAAATTCAACATCCCTTCAAGACAAAAACACTCAAAAAACTAGATATAGAAGGAACATAACTCAATATAATAAAAGCCATATAAGATAGACAAACAATTGGTATCATACTGAATGGGAGAAACCTGAAAATGTTCCCTCTAAGAATGGAATACATCAAGGATGCCCACCGTCACCACTGTTATTCAGTGTAGTACTGGGAGTCCTAGCTAGAGCAATAAAACAAGAGAAAGATATAAGGGGCATTCGAATTGGAAAGGAAAAAGTCAAATTATCCTTGTTTGCTGATGATATGATTTTATATTTGGAAAACACTAAAGATTCCACAAGGAAACTATTAGAACTGATAAACAAATCCAGCAAAGTTATGGAATACAAAAACAGCATGCAAAAATCAGTAGCATTTCTAGAAAAAGAAACAAAAAGGTAATCCTATTTACAATAGCCCATAAAATTAAATACCTACAAATTAATCGAACCAAAGAAGTGGGCCGGGTGCGGTGGCTCAAGCCTGTAATCCCAGCACTTTGGGAGGCCGAGACGGGTGGATCACGAGGTCAGGAGATCGAAACCATCCTTGCTAACCCGGTGAAACCCCGTCTCTACTAAAAAATACAAAAAAACTAGCCAGGCGAGGTGGCGGGCGCCTGTAGTCCCAGCTACTCAGGAGGCTGAGGCAGGAGAATGGTGTGAACCCAGTAGGCGGAGCTTGCAGTGAGCTGAGATCCGGCCACTGCACTCCAGCCTGGGCGACAGAGCAAGACTCTGTCTCAAAAAAAAAAAAAAAAAAAAAAAAAGAAGTGAAAGTTCTCTATAATGAAAACTATAAAACACTGATGAAGGAAATTATTGAAGATAGAAAAATTTAGAAAGATATTTCCTATTCATGGATTGGAAGAATTGGTATTGTTAAAATGTTCATACCACCCAGAGCAATTTACATATTCAATGCAACCCCTATCAAAATGCCAATGACATTCTTCACAGAAATAGAAAAAACAATCCTATAATTTACATGGAACCACAGGAGACCGAGAATAGCCAAAGCTATCCTGAGCAAAAAGAACAAAAGTGAAGGAATCACATTACCTGACTTAAAATTATACTATAGAGCTATAGTAACCAAAACAGCATGGTACTAGCATTAAGAACAGACACATAGGCCGGGCATCAGTGGCTCATGCCCGTAATCCCAGCACTTTGGGAGGCTGAGGTAGGCGGATCATGAGGTCAAGAGATTGAGACCATCTGGCCAACACTGTGAAACCCCATCTCTATTAAAAATACAAAAATTAGCCAGGCGTGGTGGCATGCACTACAGTCCCAGCTACCCAGGAGGCTAATGTAGGAGAATTGCTTGAACCCAGGAGGCGGAGGTTGCAGTCAGCTGAGATCACACCACTGCACTCCAGGCTGGGCGACGGTGAGAGGGTCTGTCTCAAAACAAACAAACAAACAAACAAACAAGCAACAACAACAAACAAAAAAACCAACCAAACACATATACCAATGGAGCAGAGCAGAGACCCCATAAACAAATGCACAAACCTACAGTGAACTCATTTTTGACAAAGGTGCCAAGAACATACACTGAGGAAAAGATGGTCTCTTCAATAAATGGTGCTGGGAAAACTGGATATCCTTATGCAAAAGAATGAAACTAGACCTCTTGCCGTATTCAAAAATCAAATCAAAAAAGAGTTAAAGATTTAAATCTAAGACCTCAAACTATGAAACTACTACAAGAAAACATTGAGGAAAATATCCAAGACATTAGTCTGGGCAAAGATTTCTTGAACAATACCCAACAAGAACAGGCAACCGAAACAAAAATAGACAAATGGGATCACATCAAGTTCAAAAGCTTCTGTATAGCAAAGAATGCAATCAACAAAATGAAGAGACAACCCACAGAGTGGGAGAATATATTTGTAAACTACCCATCTGACAAGGAATTAATAGCCAGAATATATCAGAAGCTCAAACAACTCTACAGGAAAGAAATCCAATAATCTGATTTTTAAAATTGGGAAAAGATTTGAATAGACATTTCTCAAAAGAAGATATACAAATGGAAAACAGACATATGAAAAGGTGCTCAACTTCATTGATCATCAGAGAAATGCAAATCAAAACTACAATAAGATATCACCCCCCCCCCCCCTTAAAGTGGCTTATATCAGAAAGACAGGCAATAACAAACGCTGGTGAGGGTGTGAAGAAAAGGGAACTCTTGTATGCTGTTGGTAAGAATATAAATTAGTATGACCACTATGCAGAACAGTTTGGAGGTTCCTCAAAAAACTAAAAATAGAGCTAGTATATGATCCAGCAATCCCACTGCTGGGTATATACTCAAAAGAAAGGAAATCAGTATATCAAAGAGATAGCTGCACTCATATGTTTGTTGTGGCACTATTTACTATAGTTAAGATTTGGAAGCAACCTAAGTGTCCATCAACAGATGAATGGATAAAGAAAATGTGGTATGTATACACAATGGAGTATATTCAGTAATAAAAAAGGATGAGATCCAATCATTTGTAACAATGTGGATGGAACTGGAGATGATTATGTGAAGTGAAATAAGCCAGGCACAGAAAGACAAATGTTGCGTGTTCTCACTCATTTGTGGGATCTAAAAATCAAAAAAGTTGGACTCATGGACATAGGAGAGTAGAAGGATGGTTACCACAGGCTGGGAAGGGTTGCGAGGGTGTGTGCGAGGGAAGTAGGGATGGTTAATAGGTACAAAAAATAGTGAGAAAAAATGAATAAGGCCTATTATTGATAGCACAATAGTGTGACTATAGTCAGTAATAACTTCATTGTATATTTTTAAATAACTTAAAGAATGGAATTGGATTGTTTGTAACACAAAGGATAAATGCTTGAGGGGATGGACACACCATTCTCCATGATGTACTTATTTCACATTGCATGCCTGTATCAAATCATCTCATGTACCCCATAAATATACACATCTACTATATACCCACACAAATATAGAAAAATAAAAAATTATAAATAAAATAAAATGAGATATGACAGTACTATGTTTCCATAATGTATTAGGGTTAGTTTTACAACTTTTTCACTGATTAGATTTTCTATACGTGACTGTGACTACTACAATATTGTGCTTATTCAGGCTTTACACTATGTTTTAATCATCCTCATTATCCTTCTTTTTCAGAAGATGTAGTTGGGGTTCATTTTTCTTATTTCTTCCTACTCCCTGTTTTGTATATAGAAATAATGTTCGTTGCTTATACAGTAACATGGCAGGCAATCACCTGCTTGAACTGTATTCTTTTTTTGTTGTTGTTGTTAATTTTTTGAGACGGAGTCTTTGCTCTGTCACCCAGGCTGAAGTGCAGTGGCGCGATCTCGGCTCACTGCAAGCTCCGCCTCCCCGGTACACGCCATTCTCCTGCCTCAGCCTCCGGGGTAGCTGGGACTACAGGCGCCCGCCACCTCGCCCGGCTAGATTTTGTATTTTTAGTAGAGACGGGGTTTCACCGTGTTAGCCAGGATGGTCTTGATCTCCTGACTTTGTGATCCGTCCGTCTTGGCCTCCCAAAGTGCTGGGATTGCAGGCGTGAGCCACTGCGACCGGCCTTAACTGTATTCTTGTCTGTGGTGTTTCAGATAGTTCTCATCTGCGGTGGCCAGGAATCCCATCACACCACCTGCCATTCTCTAGGACACCTGCTCCCCTTAGTCTTCAGGCCACTCTGCAACCACTTTGACAATATTGGCAATGACTCCTCATTGCTTGGCCAAAGGTCAGTTTTGCAACCACATAGCTGCTACTGAAACTGTTTACTCACCAGTCACTCCATGGCTTGGAATTCTGGAAAATCATAATCTTCTTGTTCTCCTCTTTCTTCCACAGTTTCTCCTTTTCATGTGTTGCCCACAATTTTAATATGCAACCTTTATCACAAAGTAATTTCCCATATACACTCCTGTATAAGACCTCTGCTCCATTGGTCAGTTTCTCTATGGATGGTTTGCTGGATCCAACTTCTCCTCCAGAGCTTAAATGGATGGAGACTCTTCAGACCTTTTTTCTTTTCATTTGCTTTCTGGGGACTCACCTTCAACCCTTTAATGATATGCTCCAGAAGGTCATGGTCTAGTTTTATTCACACTGAAACTCAAATGTCTGAAATTAAGCCTGGGGCATGATACATCTGTATTAGTTTTCAAGGACTACCATGACAAAGTACAACAGACCAGGTGGCTTAAACAACACAAGGTCATTTTCTCATAACTTTGGAGGCTAAAAGCCTGAGATCGAGGCATAGACAGGGTTGAATGGTGTCTTCTCATGCCTGTGTCTTCACATGGTCTTCCCTCTGTGTGTCTAAGTCCTAACCTTCTCCTATTATAAAACCACCAGTCCTGTTGGATTAAGGCCCAGGCTAAGAGCCTCTTTTAAACTTAATTACCTTTTCAAAGTCCCTGTCTCCAAATCCTGTACAGTAAGACTATGACTTACTGGGGATTGGGACAACAACATATTGATTATTGTAGGGGGAAAAAAATTCAGCCCATACAAAGTCCTCATTAAATATTTGCTGAAAGATTCAATTGAAGGATTTTTCTCAATTGTTGATAAACAGTCTAATTCAAAAGGTATTTTTTAAAAAGATAAGCAGCATAATTTGGTTGTAGCATGAGGCACATGAAGGAAGCATAGGATAAAACATAACATTTTGAGTATCTATCCGAAACAAAAATTTTAGAATAACAAATTTCAGAAAGTGGCAGAAAAAATAATATATTATATATGTTGAACTTTTTATACTTTAAAAGATAAATCAATTGATCCACTGGTTCGTACTGATGAAGTAAAATTAAACATGCATTTACTATTCAGAGTTGATAATAACAAAAGAAGTAAGAATGAAAAGTGCAGAAAGTGGTAGCCTCTGGACAATGGGATTCTATATTTTCCACCTTGTATACAATTCTCTATGATTTGGAAAGTATACTCATAAATATATTACCGCTATGATAAAGAAAACACCCCAAAAAATGGTGTCAGGCCATTGTCAGCTTTGAATGAACCTATGATCTACTTTTTCCTTTTCTTTTCTTTTCTTTTTTTTTTTGAGATGGAATCTCGTGCTGTCACCCAGACTGGGGTGCAATAGTGTGATCTCAGCTCACTGCAACCTCTGCCTCCCAGGTTCAAGCAATTCTCCTGCCTCAGCCTCCTGAGTAGCTGGGATTACAGGCACGTGCCACCACACCGACTAATTTTTGTATTTTCAGTAGAGACAGAGTTTCACCATGTTGATCAGGCTGGTCTTGAACTCCTGACCTCGTGATCTGCCCACCTAGGCCTCCCAAAGTGCTGGGATTACAGGCGTGAGCCACCGTGCCCGGCCTACTTTTTTCTTTAGTTACAAAGCCTCACAACAAAAGCTCACATTGCTTAATGTTGATACCAGTGCCCATGACTGATTTTAAATGTTCAGGACAGCAATTACATTCAGGAGATGGGATGTGATGGGAGAGGCCGATATGTATTGGACATGGGACACAGGCCAAGAATCATCTCGGTTAGGGTTTGTGTCTCAAACACCTCTGGCCTCTGATTTGTCCATAGTTCTTATACAGGAAATTGCAAAGCTATCTAGCACCTTCATAAACCGGATTGACCACCAGCTTTCATTCCTGCTCCTGTAGGCATCTCCTGAATTAAGCAACACAGAAGGGTCCTCAGAAGTCACTGAATCCCAGAATGGCTCTCCCCCTTTAGCACAAAGGAGGTCTTTACCACTTCCACTGGATAAAAGAAAAAGGAAAGATAAGGGTAAGTACCAAGAACTGTCTTCTTTCATAGTCAGTTATCATTTTTGCTATAAGGTCACGTCCCTGTGTTTCCACCTTGGGGTCCTACATGTAGGAGGTCATGAGCTTGTCTCAGGAAAAGGCAAGAGACATGAAGCTTCCCTCTGGAAATACTGTGCTGGCAGACCAGAGTGTGGCAACTCCAAATGGGTTTGGGCAGAACTTCCTTCTGATTTATCTCCCAATATTACACCCATTATTCCAACCATTCAATCTGCCCTCGTGGAGAGAATGCTGCCTCTTACATTCATTTAAGGAGCCAGGGGACATGCAGGCATTGCTTCTCAGAGTTGAACTGCTGTAGGAGCAGGTTTTGTTTTACTTGCTTTTCAAAGTTATTTTTCTTTGCCTATCTGGAAAGGCCCAAGGAGGAAACAGATAGTCCAAACTGAAATAATTGAGGAGTGTTTCATGAGGGAAGTATTTACAAAGATGTGCTGGGTTAAGGGATAGAGACAATGCATGGGGCAGCACCCTAAGTAGCAATGGTGGAGCACTACGTCTTCCCCTAGCCTGAAAGGGACAGGGAAGGAGCAGTTACCAATGACAGCATAACCATAACTGTAGCTATAGGGATGAAAGAAGCTGACTAGGCAGGTGGAAAAGCCCTGCATGGCCAACACACGCCAAATAGGCTGTTTGGATCTGTGTCTCCACCCAAATTCCCAATGTGGGAGGTAGGGCCTGGTGGGAGGTGATTAGATAATGGGGACAGTTTCTCATGAATGGTTTAACAACATTCCCCTTTGGTATTGTTGTCATGATGGTGAGTGAGTTCTCATGAAATCTAGTTGTTTAAAAGTGTGTAACACCTCCTCCCTCTCTCTCTTGCTCCTGCTCTCACCATGTAAGATGCCTCGCTCCCCCTTTGCCTCTGACACGATTGGAAGCTTCCTAAGGCCTCCCCAGAAGCAGAAGCCACTATGCTTCCTGTACAGCCTGTAGAGCCATGAGCCAATTGAACCTGTTTTCTTCATAAATTAACCACTCTCAGGTATTTCTCTATAGCAATGTGAGAACAAACTAATACACAGTGAAGAGCCAGGAGGTAGGAATCCCAAATCACTTCCCTACTGCCTTCCAGTCTCCCACCGGTATCTCAATTCAGGAAGAAACCAGAATAAACAGAACCCCACTGATGAGGTATATAGAAACCACTCTCTTAGGATGTCAAACAGGATAGAGAAGAATGGAAAGCAAATCCTCATGGCAAATGAGACGATCCCTCTCACCTTCTTACAGCCTCCTAATTCCTGGTGCTTTCTCTATCTAAACATCATTGATTCTTATCTCATTTCAGCTTTACCAGACTGTTATATGTTTCATGCATCTTTCCTTACTGTCACTTTTATGCAGAAACATTTGCATTTATCAAAAGTGCATAAAAAATAAAATGTAATTTTAAAAAGAGAAAACACGCCTTTTGTTTAGAATCTATGTTTGGCTGCTCTAATAGAGACACAAACTAGAAATATCTTAAAGAAGGAAGTACTGTTGTGCCTCTGTGTCACTAGGTTCTGAACCTGCAGGCTCAACAAACCACATGTCGAAAATATCCCAAAAATAGAGATATGGTGGATTTGTGTATGTACTGAACAGGTACAAACTTTTTTTCTCATCATTATTTTCTTAAAAATACAGTATAACAAGAATTCACATAATGTTTACATTTTATTAGACATTATAAATAAACTAGAAATGACTTAATGCATAAGGGAGAAAGTACACACGAAATATATAAATACTACATTATTTTATATGAGGAAATTGAGAATCTGCAGATTTTGGTGTGTGCAGGGGTTCTGGTAACAATCCCCTGTGAATACCCAGGGATGACTATATTTAAGAGCTGAGCTGGTCCTCATTTCAAAGTCACATCAGTGGTCAATTTCAGGTTTTGGGCACTCATCAATAATTCTTCTCTCAACACAGATAGAGCTGTCCATTCTGATGAATGAAATTTTCTTCATCTAATTATACGTGTGTGTTTTAATGCCTTATATTGTGCTTTCATTTTTATTTTCCACTTCATCTAAATCTACCATTACCATTAGGCTCCTCATGCATGCATCCCTCCATCGAATGAATATTTATGAAGAGCACAGTGTGCTGCTCATGGAAATAGGCACTGGGGGTATAAAATGTAAAATGTGGTCCTGTCTGCAATGACTGACACACTGAGTTATTTCTCACCCACCAGGCCCAGCCATTTTCACACTTATAGCGAAGGTCATATTTTCCTCTGATTCGTAATGCATGTTCTTCTTTCCTGTCCCTGGATGAGCAGTACTGGTCATGTGGGTGTCACAACCACCTCCTTGTGTATCTGAATTCCTCCACCTGAGAGAAAATGTCAGGCCCAGGATACAGTAATGATCGGGTCCACAGCCCTGGCCGGATGAGTTGGGGTGCTTTGACCATAATGTTATTCCCATGTCAGCCCAGAACTTGTGTGGCAGTAGAGAGAGGTCAGGCTTCAGAGTCAGCAAGAACTGGATTTCAAACTGGATTTGAGGACCCCCACCTTTTGATAGGTGACTTATTCTCTGCGAGTCTCTGATCTCTTCTCTTTAAATGAGGACAGTAAAAATACCACATGGCAGGGTGGTGGGGAGAATCAGAGATCACCCAGCTGGTGATCACATCTGGTTTGTGTTCCCGGGGACACCAGACTAGGGTTTCTGAGCATGGATCCAACCATCCCAGCCTTGGACACAGAACTGACACCAATCAATGGAACCGAGGAGACTCCTTGCTATAAGTAGACCCTGAGCCTCACAGTGCTGATGTGCATCATTTCCCTTGTGGGGCTGACAGGAAACATGGTTGTACTCTGGCTCCTGGGCTTCCGCATGTGCAGGAATGCCTTCTCCACCTACATCCTCAACCTGGCCGCCACCAACTTCCTCCTCCTCAGCGGCCACGTTATAGGTTCCCAGTTACACCTCATCAATATCCTCGATCCCATCTCCAAAATCGTCAATCCTGTGATGACCTTTTCCTACTCTGCAGGCCTAAGTATGCTGAGCGTCATCAGCACCGAGCGCTGCCTGTGCGTCCTGTGGACCATCTGGTACCGCTGCCGCCTACCCACACACCTGTCAGAAGTTGTGTGTGTCCTGCTCTGGGCCCTGTCCCTGCTGCGGAGCATCCTGGAGTGGATGTTCTGTGACTTCCTGCTTAGTGGTGCTGATTCTGTTTGGTGTCAAAATCAGATTTCATCATAGTCATGTTGCTGATGTTTTTATCTGTGGTTCTCTGTGGGTCCAGCCTGGTCCTGCTGGTCAGGATCCTTTACGGGTCCCAGAAGATGCCACTGACCAGGCTGTACGTGACCATCCTGCTCACAGTGCTGGTCTTCCTCCTCTGTGGGCTGCCCTTCATCATTCAGTGGGCCCTGTTTTCCAGGATCCACCTGGATTTTGATGTCTTATTTTGTCATGTTCATCTAGTTTCCATTTTTCTGCTCTCTCTTAACAGTAACGCCAACTCCATCATTTACTTCTGAACATGGATCACCTCACAGGACCCTTTGCAGACACTCCCTAGTACCGGCCAGGAGCCTAATAACTCCCCTAGCTGGCTAGACTCAAAAGAGAAATAACAGTCACTACAGTCTGGCTCTCAGGAAGCCCCATACCTAGGGGAAGGGAGAGAGCACCACATCAAGGGAGTACTCCCATGGGACAAAAGAATCTGAACAGCAGCCCTTGAGCCACAGGTCTTCCCTCTGACAGTCCATCCAAATGAAAAGGAACTAGAAAAACAATTCTGATAATATGACAAAACAAGGTTCTTTAACACCCCCAAAAGATCATAGTAGCTCATCAGCAATGGATCCAAACCAAGAAAAGATCTCTGAATTGCCAAAAAAAAAAAAAAAAAAAAAAAAGTGAATTCAGAAGGTGGATTATTAAACTACTTAAGGAGGCACCAGAGACAGGTGAATACCAACTCAAAGAAATTTTTTAAATATTACAGGATATGGACAAAAAAATCCTCAGAGAAATAGACAGCATGAATTTAGAAAATTACAACTTCTGAAAATGAAGGACACAGAGAAATGCAAAATACACTGGAAAAAATCTCAATAATAGAATCAAACAAGTAGAAGAAAGAAATTCACAGCTGGGAAACAAGGCTTTCAAATTAACCCAGTATGACAAAGGCAACTAAAAAAGAATTTAAAAAAATAAACAAAGCCTCCAAGAAATTTGGGATTATGTTAAACGACCAAATTTAAGAATAATTGGAGTTCCAGATATGTTAAATGACCAAATATAAGAAAAATCGGTGTTCCTGAGAAAGAAGAAAAATCTCAAAGTTTGGAAAATGTATTTGAGGGAATGATCAAGGAAAAGTTCACCGGGCTTGCTAGAGATCTAGATACCCAAATATGAGAAACTCAAGGAACACCCGCGAAATTCATCAAAAAAGATCATCACCTAGGCATATACTCATCAGGTTATCAAAAGTCATGATGAAGGAAAGAACCTTAAGAGCTGTGAGGCAAAAGCATCAGGTAACCTATAAAGGAAAAGGTATCAGATTAACAACAGATTTCTCAGCAGAAACCCTACAAACTAGAAGGGATTGAGGCCCTATCTTTAACTTCCTTAAACAAAACAATTACCAGGTAGGAATATTGTGTCTGATGAAACTAGGCTTCATAAACGAAGGAAAAATAGAGTCTTTTTCAGACAAACAAATGCTGAGAGATTTTGCCACTACCAAGCCAGCACTATAAGAACTGCTGACAGGAGCTCTAAATCTTGAAATAAAACCTTGAAATGCACCAAAATAGAACCTTCTTAGACATTAAATCTCATAAGACCTATAAAACAATAACAGAATACAAAAATAAGGTATTTAGGCAACAACTAGCATGATGAATAGAATAGCACCTCACATCTCAATACTAACACTGAATATAAATGGCCTAAATGCTCCACTTAAAACATACAGGATGGCAGAATGGATAAGAATTCATCAACCAACTATCTGCTGTCTTCAGAAAACTTACCTAACACATAAGACTTAGAGAAACCTATAGTAAAGGAGCGGAAAAGGATAGTCCATTCAAATGGACACTGGAAGTGAGCAGGATGAGCTATTTTTGCATCAGACAAAATGGGCTTTAATGCAACAACAGAGAGAAAAAACAAAGAGAGATATTATATAACAATAAAAGGTCTAGTCTAACAGGAAAATATCACAATCCTAAATATATATGCACCTAACACTGGAGCTCACAAGTTTATAAAACAGTTACCAGTAGACTTAAGAAATGAGATAGGTGGCAACACAATAATAGTATGCAACCTCAATAGTACTCCACTGACAGCACTAGACAGGCCATCAATTCAGAAAGTCAACAAAGAAACCATGGATTTAAACTATACCCTAGAACAAATGGACTTAACAATATTCACAGGAGGTTCTACCCAACATTTGCAGAATATACATTCTATTCATCAGCACATGGAACATTCTCCAAGATAGACTATACTATAGGCCACAAAACAAGTCTCAATAAATTTAAGAAAATTGAAATTATATCAAGTAGTCTCTCAGAGCACAGTGGAATAAAATTGGAAATCAAATCCAAAAGGAACCTTCAAAACCATGCAAATACATGGAAATTAAAGAACCTGCTCCTGAATTATTATTGGGTCAACAATGAAATCAAGATGGAAATTTAAAAATTCTATAAACTGAACGATAATAGTGACACAACCTATCAAAACCTCTGGAATACGGCATAAGTGGTGCTAAGAGGAAAGTTCATAGCATTAAATGCATACATCAAAATGTCTGAAAGGGCACAAATAGACAATCTAAGGTCACATCTCAAGGAACTAGAGAAGCAAGAACAAACTAAACCCAAACCCAGCGAAAGAAAATTAAAAAATAAAAATAAAAATAAAAACCTTCAGAGCAGAACTAAATGAAACTGAAACAAACAAACAAAACAAAAGAAAAATGAAACAAAAGGCTGGTTCTTTGAAAACATAAACAAAATTGATACATCATTAGCGAGGTTAACCAAGAAAAGAACAGAGAAGATTCAAATAAGCTCAATGAGAAATGAAACAAGAAATATTACAACCACTACTACAGAAATACAAAAGATCTTTCAAGGCTACTGCGATCAACTTTACATGCACAAACCAGAAAACCTGGAGGTTATGCATAAATTCCTGGAAATATGCAAACCTCCTAGATTAAACCAGGAAGAAACAGAAAATCTGAACAGCCAATAAAAAGCAGTGAGATTGAAATAAAAAAAATTTTTTAATTGCCAACAAAAAGTACAGGATCAGATGTATTCACAGCTGAATTCTATCAGATATTCAAAGAAGAATTGGTGTCAATCCTACTGAAGCTATTCCAAAATATAGAGAAAGAGGGAATCCTGCCTGAAGCATTATATGAAGCCAATGTCACCTTAATACCAAAACTAGGGAAGGACATATAAAAAAGAAAACTACAGACCAGTACCCTTGATGAATATACCTGCAGAAATCCCCAACAAAATACTAGCTAACCCAATCCAACAGCATATCAAGAAGATAATCCACCATTGTCAAGTGTGTACCAGGGATGCAAGATAGGTTAGCATACACCAGTCAATAAATGTGATACATCACATAAACAGAATTAAAAACAAAAATCACATGATCATCTCAATAGATGCTGAAAAAGCACTGGACAAAATCTAGCATTTCTTTATGATTTAAAACCTTCAGCAAAATCGACATAGAAGGTACATACCTTAATGTAATAAAAGCCATCTATGACAAACCCACAGCAAACATTATACTGAATGGGGAAAAGTTGAAAACATTGTCCTGTTGAAAACATTGTCCCTGAGAACTGGAACAAGACAAGGATGTCACTTTCACCACTTCTATTCAACATAATAGTGGAAGTTTTAGCCAGAGTAATCAGACAAGAGAAAGAAATCAAGGGCACCCAAATCAATAAAGAGGAAGTCAAACTGTCCCTGTTCACTGATGATATGATTGTATACCTAGAAAACCCTAAAGACTCATCCAGAAAGCTCCTAGAATTGATACCTAAATTCAGTGAAGTTTCAGGATACAAATTCAATGTACACAAATCAGTAGCACTGCTATACACCAACAGTGACCAAGCTGAGAATCAAATCAATAACTCAAACACTTTTACAATAGCTGTAAAAAAAATACTTAAGAATATTCTTACCCAAGGAGGTGAAAGACCTCTACAAGGAAAATTGCAAAACACTGCTGACATCATAGATGACACAAACGAATGGAAACACATCCCATGCTCATGGATCTACAGTAGAATCAATATTGTGAAAATGACCATACTGTCAAAAGCAATCTACAAGTTCAATGCAATTCCCACCAAAATATCATCATCATTCTTCACACAACTAGAAAAAGAATTCTAAAATTCATATGGAACAACAATAAAAAAAACAAAAACGAAAACAAAAAACAACAACAACAAGAACAACAACAACAAAAACTGCATAGCCAAAGAAAGAGTTAGCAAAAAGAACAAATCTGGAGGCATCACATTAGCCATCTTCAAACTATACTGCAAGGCTATAATCACCAAAACAGCATGGCACTGGCATAAAACTAGGCACAATTAGACCAATGGAAAAGAAGAGAGAATCCATAAATAAAGCCAAATACTTACAGCCAACTGATTTTTGACAAAAGCAAACAAAAACATAAAGTGGGGAAAGGACACCCTGGTTAACAAATGGTGCTGAGATAATTGGCAAGCCACATGTAGAAGAATGAAACTGGATCCTCATCTCTCATTTTATACAAAAATTGACACAAGATGGATCAAAGACTTAAATATAAGACCTAAAACCATAAAAATTCTGGAAGATAACATCAGAAAAATGCTTCTAGACATTTGCTTAGGCAAAGATTTCATGGCCAAGAACCCAAAAGTAAATGCAACAAAAACAAAAATAAATAGATGGGACTTAATTAAACTAAAAAGCTTTTGCCCAGCAAAAGCGATCATCAGCAGAGCAAACAGACAACCCACAGAGTGAGAGAAAATCTTCACAAACTATGCATCTGACAAAGGGCATTAGCCAGAATCTACAAGGAACTCAAACAAATCAGCAAGAAGAAAGCAAACAATCCCATGAAAAAGTGGGCTAAGGACATGAATAGACAGTTCTCAAAAGAAGATATACAAATTGTCAACAAAGAGGAAATAATGCTTAACATCACTAATGATCAGGGAAATGTAAATCAAAACCGTAATGTGATACCACCTTACTCCTGCAAGAATGGTCATAACTTAAAAATCTAAAAATAATAGATGTTGGCGGGTATGTGGTGATAATGGAACACTTTTACACTGCTGGTGGGAATGTAAACTAGCACAACCACTACGGAAACCAGTGTGGAAATTTAGTAAAGAACTAAAAGTAGATCGACCATGTGATCCAGTAATCCCATTAAATATGTATAAATATATTTATTTATATACCATGGAATACTACTCAGCCATAAAAAGGAATAAAATAATGGTATTCACAGCAATCTAGATGGAATTGGAGACCCTTATTCTAAGTGGGGTAACTCAGGAATGGAAAACCAAACATCATATGTTCTCACTTACAAGTGGGGGCTAAGCTGTGAGGACAAAAAGGCATAGAATAATATAATGAACTTTGGGGACTTGTCAGGGAAGGATGGAAGGGGGTAAGGGATAAAGACTACCCATTAGGTATAGTGTACACTGCTCAGGTGATGGGTGCACCAAAATCTCAGAAATTACCACTAAAGAACTTACCCATGTAAGCAAACACCACCTGTTACCCCAAAACCCATTGAAATAAAACTAATAATTATAAATGATTTAATTTCACTAAACTTAAAAAGTTCACTGTTCAGAGTTGATAATAATAAAAGAAGTAAGAATGAAAAGTGTAGCAAGTGGTAGCCTCTGGACAATGGGACTCTAGATTTTCACCTTGCATACACTTTTCTAGCATTTGGAAAGGAAGTATACACATGAATATATCACCACTATAATAAAGAAAACATCAAAAAATGGTGTCAGGCCATTGTCAGCCTTGAATGATCCTATGATCTGCTTTTTCATTTGGATAAAAAGCCTCATAATGGTAGTTCACATTGCTTAATGTGATACCTAGACCCATAATTGATTTTTTAAAATCAAGACAGCAATTACTTACAGGAAGTTGAACAAGATGGAATGTGATGGGAGAAGCTGATATGTATTGGATATGGGACAGAGGCCAAGAATCATCTCAATTAGGATTTGTGCCTCAAATACCTCTGGCCTCTGATTTGTCCATAGTCCTTATACAGGAATTAACAAGACTGTCCAGCATCTTTATAAGCCTGTATTGCTAACCAGCTTTCATTTCAGCTCCTGTAGGCATCTCCTGAATTAAGCAACACAGAAAAGTCCTCTGAAGTTACTGAATCCCAGAAAGGCTCTCTACCTTTAGCACAAGGGAGGTCTTCACCTCTGGACAAAGAAGGAACCATAAGGGTAAGTACCAAGAACTGCCTTCTTCCATAGTCAGTTATGGTTTTTGCTATAAGATCATGTCCCTGTGCTTCCACCTTGGTGCTACATGGAGGGAGTCATGAGCTTGTTTCAGGATAAGACAGGAGACATGAAGCTTCCTTTTGGAAACTGAGTGCTGCCAACCCAAACTGTGTGAGTTCCAAATGGGGTCCCCATTCTGATTTATCCCCATATCACCTCCTTCATTCCAATCACTCAATCTGCTCTCCTGGAGAGAATGCTGCTTCTTACATTCTTTTAACAAGCAAGGGGACATGCAGGCACTTCTTTCCAGAGTTGAACTGTTGTAGAGCCAGTTTTGTTGTTTTACTTACCTTTCAAATTTATTCTTCTTTGCTTATCTGGAAAGATCTAAGGAAGATATAGATGGTCCAACAATTAAGGAGTGTTTCATGAGGAAAGTATTTACAAAGATGCACAGGGTTAAGGGAAAGAGACCAGGCATGGGTCAGCACCCTAAGCAGCAATACATAGGGGAGCACTACTTCCTCGCCTAGGCTGAAAGGGACAGGGAAGGAGCAGTTACCATTGTTGCCATAGCCATAGCTGTAGCCATAAGGGTGGGAGAGCAGGAGCAGGCAGGTAGAGAAGCCCTGCATGGCTAACACACAGCTACACAGGCTGATATAGTTTGGATCTCTGTTCCCACCAAAATCCGATGTTGACTGTAATTCCCAATGTTGGAGGGAGGGCCTGGTGGGAGATATTTATTAGATCATGGAGATGGTTTTGCATGTATGTTTTAACACTATCCGCTTTTCGTATTGTTGTTGTGATACTGATGAATTCTCATGAAATCTAGATGCTTAAAAGCGTGTAGCAACTCCTCCCTCTCTCTCTTGTTCCTATTCTCACTATGTGAGATGCCTCGCTCCCCCTTTGCCTTTCACCATGATTGGAAGCTTCCTGAGGCCTCCCCTGAAGCAGAAGCTGCTATGCTTCTTGTACAGTCTGTAGAGCTATGAGCCAGTTAAACCTATTTTCTTCATAAATTTCCCAGTCTCAGGTATTTCTTTTTAGCAATGCAATAAGAAACTAATACACAGTCAGAGAGCCAGGAGATGGAAATCCCAAGGTGCTCTCCTGCTGTCTTCCAGTCTCCTGTAGGTGTCTCCCAGTGTCTCAATTCCACCAGAAACCAGAAATAATAAGAATCCACTGATGTGGTACATAGAAGCCACTCTCTTGGGATGTCAAACAGGATAAAGAAGAATGGAAAGCAAATCCTCATGGCAAATGAGACTATCCCTGTCACCTTGTGTCCTCCTAATTCCTGGGGCTTTCTTTATCTGATTGATTCCTGTCTCATTTCAGCTCTATTAGACTACTTTAATGTTTGGCATGTCTTTCTCTACTGTCACTTTTATGCAGAAATGTTTGCATTTGTCAAAAATGCATAGAAAATAAAATGTAATTTTAAAAAGAGAACATATTTATTTTGTTCAGAATATAAGTTTGGCTGTTCTAATAAAGACACGAAGTAGAAATATATTAAACAAGAAAGTATAGTTGAGCCTCTGGGTCACTAGGTTCTGAATCTACAGATTCAATAAACCACAGGAGGAAACTTTTCCAAAAATAAAGGTGTGGCGGAATTGTGTATATACTGAACAGGTACAAACTTGTTTTTCCTTGTCATTATTTCTGAAAAACTACAATATAACAAGAATTTACATAGCATTTGCATTTTGTCAGTTATTCTAAATAATTTTAAATGATTTAATGTATCTGGGAGAGTACATTAAAGAGTGCATAGAGTATATACAAATACCACATATAAGGAAATTGAGCATCTGCAGATTTTTGTTTGTGCTGGGCTTCTGGAAACAATCCCCCATGAATACACAAAAATGACACTCTTTGAGATCTGAGCTAGAAGCTCCAATGCATCATACACCAGAATTCCAAAAATTGCTGCTCCCCCATTCCTAGAGAGTTGCCCTCATCCTTGTGATCCTACCTGGTTCCCAGCAACATCAGCATTCCAGTCTTATGGAAAAGGATGTGGCTTTGCTCCTTCTATTAATCCCATGAGCTGGGACTTGGTTCTATCACTTTTGTGATTCTTCCACTTAACAGCACCTGGTCATGCAATGTCATCCAGTACCAAGGAAAACTGGGATGTGGGTCCTTGTGCTGTTTGTGCATTCTCAGAATTGTTACATGACCACAGAGGAAAATGAATGTTGGGGCAACCTAGCAGTCTCTTCAGTCCCTGACTGTCTCTAATTCTGTGCTCATATCAGTATTTTTCAGGAACTCCTCAGAAATAATAAATGATGGGGCAGAGAAGAGAACTGGTCTCATGCAGGGCTCCAGGGACCAGGGGCTGGTATTGGACCTGCTCTTCGTGTTGTGAACTCAGGAAAACCCTTTAATTCTCTAGGCCTTGGCTTCATCTTATGTTATATGAGGATAATATCATAGATGGTCTTTAAGGAACACATGCTAAATGTTGGTGACACCACAGTGAAAAAGACAGGCATGACTTACTCCTTACCAAGCTTTGGGTTTCATGAGGAAGACAAACATATCATACCATAACTATAGATGGACAAACAGCTTAGTGCCCTCAGTGTGGATAACAGAGGTTCTCCTTTTCCTCCCATTTCCTTTTTGGGCCAATCAGAGCTGTGGCAGCTTGTCTCTCTAAGAGAGCTCATGATGGATGTACTCACTCCTGATGCTCATCTGTACTCCCAAAGGAGGCTGCGTCTTCTTTCCACCTGGAGAGCTCCTGCCCATGTGCATTCTCAGGATTCCAGAACAAATGTGGCCTCTGATAGGCAAAGGAAAAAAAACCAAAAAACTGAATTTGTTCCTAAATGGTGTTCACTGACCTCTATTTTGTTCCCTATTTCATTTGTTTCTCATTCTCTACCTGGAGTTTGTTTAGGTTAGCTTTTTTTTTTTCAGCCCACAATTTTGACTGCTAACTTGGATTTAACTTGAGAATCACTCCTCTACTTTACCCCATCTAACATGTATAATTGACACATAGTGATGCTGGGTCCAAAGGGCTGGTAAAAAACTGGATCGTAGCCGGGCACAGTAGCTCAGGCTTGTAATCCCAGCACTTTGGGAGGCCAACATGGGCAGATCACGAGGTCAGGAGATCGAGACCATCCTGGCTAACACAGTGAAACCCCATCTCCACTAAAAATACAAAAAATTAGCTGGGCGTGGTGGCGGCTGCCTCTAGTCCCAGCTACTCGGGAGGCTGAGGCAGGAGAATGACTGAACCCAGGAGGCGGAACTTGCAGTGAGCTGAGATCGCGCTACTGTGCTCCAGCCTGGACTACAGAGCCAGACTCCGTCTTAAAAAAAAAAAAAAAAACTGGATCGTGAGTCAGCCCTGCTGGGCTCACATTCATACTACATAATATATAACTCCCAGGACAAATAATTCCCTCTCTTTGTACTCTAATTGCATTATCTGCAGTAGAGGAATAATGCTAATTTTTACCTCTTAGGCTCTTCAGATGATTAAAAGAAGCAATACCTAATAAACTGTCAATCAGCTGCTGTTATTCTCCCAGATTAGACCTAATCCTCATTCTCCAGTTGAAATTTGCATCAATATGTCTCTTTACAACCCAAGCCCTACACTTCTCCTATTTCCACTCATGGACTTCTCTCATATAAATGTTTGCATCAACAAAGAAAAGCTACCAAAGATCTCCTGAAAGAGAGAATGAAATAGGTTTACATTGTGCATACCCAGTAGAACACTTAGTAGTGCCTCATAGATATTCCCACACTTCAATTACCTGCTTCAGAGGCACTCAGACCTCACCCTCACTTACTCTTTCCTCTGCTCTGTTGCTGAGCAGTTCAGCTCAGACACACACCCTACCCAAACATTGTGTACAAAAATTCTTCTAGGTGTTCAGTAAAGCCACATCAGTGGTCAATTTCAGGTTCTGGGCACTCATCAATAATTCTTCTCAATACAGATGGAGCTGTCCAAAAACAGAATTCTGATAAATGAAATTTTCTTCATCTAATTATACATGTGTGTTTTAATGCCTTACATTGTGCTTCCACTTTTATTTTCCATTTCATCCAAATCTACCATTACCATTAGCTGCTCAGCACAGTGTGCTGGTCATGGAATAGGCACTGGGAGTAAAAAATGTAAAATGTGGTCCTGTCTGCAATGACTGACACACTGAGTTATTTCTCACCCACCAGGCCCAGCCATTTTCACACTTATCATAGCGAAGGCCACATTTTCCTCTGATTCATAATGCATGGTCTTCTTTCCTGTCCCTGGATGAGCAGTACTGGTCATGTGGGTGTCACAACCACCTCCTTGTGTATCTGAATTCCTCCACCTGAGAGAAAATGTCAGGCCCAGGATACAGTAATGATCGGGTCCACAGCCCTGGCCGGATGAGTTGGGGGTGTTTTGATCCTAATGTTATTCCCATGTCAGCACAGAACTTGTGTGGCAGTAGAGAGAGGTCAGGCTTCAGAGTCAGCAAGAACTGGATTTCGAACTGGATTTGAGGACCCCCACCTTTTGATAGGTGACTTATTCTCTGCGAGTCTCTGATCTCTCCTCTTTTTTTTTTTTTCTTCTTTTTTTTTGAGACGGAGTCTTGCTCAGTCGCCCAGGCTGGAGTGCAGTGGCACGATCTCGGCTCACTGCAGGCTCTGCCTCCCGGGTTCACACCATTCTCCTGCCTCAGCCTCCCAAGCAGCTGGGACTACAGGCGCCCGCCACTACGCCTGGCTTTTTTTTTTTTTTTTTTTTTTTTTTTTTTGTATTTTTAGTAGAGACGGGGTTTCACCCTGTTAGCCAGGATGGTCTTGATCTCCTGACCTCGTGATCCGCCCATCTCGGCCTCCCAAAGTGCTGGGATTACAGGCGTGAGCCACCGCGCCCCGGCCGATCTCTCCTCTTTAAATGAGGACAGTAAAAATACCACATGGCAGGGTGGTGGGGAGAATCAGAGATCACACAGCTGGTGATCACATCTGCTCTGTGTTCCCAGGGGCACCAGACTGGGGTTTCTGAGCATGGATCCAACCATCCCAGCCCTGGGTACATCACAGACACCAATCAATGGACGCGAGGAGACTCCTTGCTACAAGCAGACCCTGAGCCTCACGGTGCTGACGTGCATCATTTCCCTCGTGGGGCTGACAGGAAACGCGGTTGTGCTGTGGCTCCTGGGCTTCCGCATGCGCAGGAACGCTGTCTCCACCTACATCCTCAACCTGGCTGCGGCCGACTTCCTCTTCCTCAGCGGCCACATTGTACGTTCGCCGTTACGCCTCATCAATATCCGCCATCCCATCTCCAAAATTGTCAATCCTGTGATGACCTTTCCCTACTTTATAGGCCTGAGCATGCTGAGCGCCATCAGCACCGAGCGCTGCCTGTGCGTCCTGTGGCCCGTGTGGTACCGCTGCCGCCGCCCCAGACACCTGTCAGCGGTCGTGTGTGTCCTGCTCTGGGTCCTGTCCCTGCTGCGGAGCATCCTGGAGTGGATGTTCTGTGACTTCCTGTTTAGTGGTGCTGATTCTGTTTGGTGTGAAACATCAGATTTCATTACCATTGCGTGGCTGTTTTTTTTATGTGTGGTTCTCTGTGGGTCCAGCCTGGTCCTGCTGGTCAGGATTCTCTGTGGATCCCGGAAGATGCCGTTGACCAGGCTGTACGTGACCATCCTGCTCACAGTGCTGGTCTTCCTCCTCTGTGGCCTGCCCTTTGGCATTCAGTGGGCCCTGTTTTCCAGGATCCACCTGGATTGGAAAGTCTTATTTTGTCATGTTCATCTAATTTCTGTTTTCCTGTCCTCTCTAAACAGTAGTGCCAACCCCATCATTTACTTCTTCGTGGGCTCCTTTAGGCAGCGTCAAAATAGGCAGAACCTGAAGCTGGTTCTCCAGAGGGCTCTGCAGGACACGCCTGAGGTGGATGAAGGTGGAGGGCGGCTTCCTGAGGAAACCCTGGAGCTGTCGGTAAGCAGATTGGAGCAGTGAGGAAGAGCCTCTGCCCTCCATGAGACTTTGAGAGCAAGGCTGCCCTGCCACTCTTGACAATTATATGCATTTTTCTTAGCCTTCTGCCTCAGGAATGTCTCAGTGGTTCCTCACGGTCTTCGAATAGATGTTTATCTAACCTGACAGTGGCAGTTTTCACCCATGGAAAGCATTAGTCTGACGGTACAATGTTTAGATTCTCCTTGATGTTACCAACACATTTTCCCTGTTATCTTACACCAAATGTTTCTTACTGAATACTTTTCCTGAAATTTTCATTGTAATAAAAGGAGTTCCTGTCCACAATCCTAAAACTCTTCTTTATGCTTCTTTTCTACCTGATAGTATCAAAAAGGAGGATTCCTTATTAATCTCTCAGATTATGTTCCCCTGAAAATCATGTTCCCTTCGATGACTGGAGGCATTACTGCAGTTAGAAGCTTGATTCTGAATAAGTGAGTTCTGCTACCTCTAAATTCCATTGAATTCTCAGATATGAAGCAAAATAATGTCCTTAGAGACAGACTTTCTCTTTATAAAAACACTCCCATAAATTGGTTTTATGAAAAGTCCTCTCCTGTCATTTGTCCACAGCATGGTGACATGTTGGCCTTGGCTTCTAGTAAAAACAACTGTGGCCCCTTCCCCTTGAGAACTGGCAAGTTCTTATTTAGCTCTTCCTGGACTAGTGGACCAGTGAGGAGCCTATAAATATGTCCGACCAGTTTCATTTTGGCCACTGGAAACCTCAATATTGATTTTAAAGTGGAAATTATCTTGAAAACCATTTATTATTCACTTACAGATTCTTTCAGTTGTAGGAGAATTCTTCATACTTCCAGGTTTTGTATAAATTGTTCTGACAGTAATTTTCAGTTAGTTTTATGGCTGTTTACGTGAGAAGCAACACTGAAAACATCTGACCTTTCCATGCTAATCTCAATTATGGGATCTGGATAATAACTTACAGTTGGTGCAGAATTCTGATACGTGCTGTGACATAGACGCACCTGGAAACATTGTGCTAAGGAAAATTAGCCAGATGCCAAACAATATTGTAAGTTCAAATTCTATGAGGTATCCAAACTAGGAAATTCTTGAACACAGAAAATAAATTAGGAGGATCCTGGTGCTGGAAGATGGAGAGAATGTGTAGCCATTATTAAATGAGCACAGGATTTCTGCGTGAAATAATGAAAAGTGCTTAAAAGGGACAGTGGTAACGGTTATGACTTATTGTGAATGTACTTACCTACACAGAATTGGACAATTAAAACGGTTAAAGTTATAAAATGTATGTTATGTAAACTTGACCACAATTTAAAACATTTAATTATAAAAACGGGATCAGTACAAAATTCAGGACTATACTCCACCAGTGTTTAACCCTTGCACAGATAACTCAAGCAGACAGAAGAGACCACCAAGAGAAGATGTGACATCACTGTGGGCTATGTGCTGCTCACAGACAGTGAGGCTGCCCCTCAGATTGACCCTCACTGAGGGGAGCTGACACATGCAATTTGAGTATGCAGGAGGCAGTACAAAGCAGTTATGAAAGTAATAAAGAGGTCTATACTTTTCATTTTTCAAACCGTATTTATTGGTGGCTCTTATCACACTGTTCACAATGTTGAACTCAGGTCCCCTGAGTCCAGATCCATTGCTCTTCCAGGCCCAGCATTTTGCTGATACTGAATCCTATCTGTCCACCCTCGATTTCCAAATGCTGTAGTAGGACGTAGCTGTAGGTGAGGGTTTCCTACAGGCAAGAGGAAGCAGGAAAGCAGTGTTTGCAGCCAGTGCTCTGGGCCAGGAGCTTTGCTGTGATGTCTTTAGTTCAGACTGAGGGCTACTGAGAGAGTCCACTCTGGAAGTCTGTGATATCAATTGCACCGTTTTGGCTAAAGATGTCTGTCGTGAGGAATTCTGTAGAGAATTTTCACCTGGCAATTGACTCAAATAATGTTGGTTCTCACCTGGGATTCTGCTTATTTTGATGTTAGTGACGTTCTTTTTCTTTTGATAGAAGAAAACTTCAACTCCATGAAGGCTTAGATTCTGTCCCTAAAGCCCATTCTGAACTCATTTGGCCTCACATATTGCTCCACTACAGCACTTAAAACAGTGTACTTCAAATATTTGTCCTCACATCTTTCTCTTCAACCGCAGCCTGGGGTCTTTAAGAGCAGAGAACATGTCCTTGAATTTCTGGTGCAACAGACTAGGTGTGGAATTTACAAGAGTGTTGGCAACTATTTTTCTCAAGCAGCTTCCACCTGAAAATCTCATGGTCATCCAGAATCTTGCAAAGGCTGGCTCAGTCACCAGGTCTCACTGGAACTCCTACAGGCACCTCCCACTCAACAGAATGTCCTCTGCTGTTGGTCGTTCTGAGAACAGTTGTTCCCTTTCATTGCAGGTCTGCTCACTGCCTCTGGGAAGAAGAATGGAGGGGATGTGGGAGTCTGCTCATGAGCTGCCTTCTTTCCAAGGCCAGTGATATTTCCTCTCGGTTACATGTCAAGGAAGAGCATGCAGGACATCCAGGAGTGTTCTCCAGAAACTAAGAAATGATATGAAACTCTCACATGGTACTTTTTGGGAGCTACTGTTCATGAATATTTTTTTTGAGACGGAGTTTTGTGCATGCATTTATTTGTTTATTTGTTTGTTTATTTATTTATTTATATTGCCCAGGCTGGAGTGCAATGGCACGATCTTGGCTCACTGCAACTTCTACCTCCTGCATTCAAGCGATTCTCCTGCCTCAGCCTCCCAAGTAGCTGGGATTACAGGTGCCTGCCACCACGTCCAACTACTTTTTTGTATTTTCAGTAGAGACGTGGGTTTCACCATGTTGACCAAGATGGTCTCAATCTCTTGACCTCATGATCTGCCTGCCTTGGCCTCCCAAAGTGCTGGGATTACAGGCGTGAGCCACCGCGCCCCACCCATGATTACTTTTTAGGCATGAATTCAACAAACATTCAAACCTAATTCATCAAGCACTGTGCTAATTCTAAATAAAAGCAAATAGGTCTTTCAAATAAGTTTCTCACTAATACATTCTATCTCTATATCCAATCCTTTCCACTTCATGAAGAGAATATATTGATTAATGCTGAGCAAATGCTGAGCCTTTGTGGTCATTCACTGATGCTCTAGTACACCTGGGCTCAAGGGCACTGAGTCATCAGCCTCACGAGAACCAATTGGATCTGTTTCTTGTCCTGGTTTTTCCAATTAGGCTTGTCAAAATAATTACCTCATTTATCAGAATACAGCACAAATCAATGAAATACAAGTATGAAAGAAGAATGGAGGTTTCCATACAAACTAATGTGAATGCTTAAAGGGACAATAAAAGCAGGTTCCAAAATTATTGTTAGTTTAATAGGTGTGAGTCTGCCAACTCTATCAGATTAAACAAAAATGAACAATATGGAACAATATTCTCAGAGAGAATGCTATGCATCTGATGCTAAGATCTAAAAACTTAAACTAATCCACACTGCAAATCATAGACAATGAATGATATATGTGCTTTCAGCAAGATAGAGTAGAATTCTATTTGCAAACCCTGCACAAAGGAATGTTCTGTAGTCTAGTTCTATTATAGTGAGTGAATTCTAGGTAAAAATGAAATATTCATGTTACAAATGTATCCTTTTTTATTAATACTGATTAACAGACATTTTCAATTAATCTCTCCACTTGCATTTCTGAATATATCATTAAGTGGGCTTTTCATAACAGTATCTCTCACTTATTCTACTGTTTATTGTATAAATACATACTGAGAATCTCCTATTCTCTAGCTTGCATGCCAGACACTTGGGAGTCAAAGTAAACATACTCACATTCACAGAACTCACAGCCTGTGAAGGAAGGACACTAGTGCAGGAAAGACAGCCTCCCAATGTGACACATGCTATCCAAGTATTGTGTTTGTGGCTCAAGGGTGCTCAGAGGAGAGGGTATCTAAACATTCCAAGTTATCTTGCTGCCATCCTGAAGAGGAATGCCACACCCAAGCACCCAGCTGAAGCAGGACAATACAATTCCGGTAAATTAGAGAATGTTCACCAGGTGACTGTTCATGCAAGACAACAATCTTAGCAACGGTTTTATAGTTGATGACACCAAAGATTAATAGGCTGAATCTTACAACAGCCCTCAGTTGATAGTCCAACATCACACCAGTGCACAATTCCTGAAAAGATTTTTAAGAGACCCTGCAGGTGCTTAGGTCACAGGCATTGCAGAACTATCTACCACCATTACCGTGTGTTCCAGCAGAAGAAGCCATTACCTCCAGGCAAACCCAAATCAAAGCATCTAGAAATCTTAGGATACGGAAGGATGCAGAATATGCAAGTGCCAAAATGGGAAGAACATGGACATGGTTTCAGGGATTTGGGATTCTCAAGCTGACTGCATGGCCGACATGGGTCACATGCTCATTCCAGGGAAACCAAGCAGATAGTGAAGTTATGGGATTGCCCCAGTCTGAAACTGCCATTTGTGCATTTGTGCTCAGGTATCTCTTTTCAGAATATGTGGGTAAAGTGTGACTTTGCCATAACCATGGACTGAATATAAGTACTGCTATGATCCAGGCCACCTGAGAAATTCATGTCTCTACACAGTGACTATAAGCACAGTAAGCGTGTGTTCTTCTCACCTATGTGGCAGCGACCTAGAATCCGAAGAGACTGCTGTGGTGCTTGTTCTGTATGACGGTGTGGTATCCATTGGGCACCTTTATTGTCAATGTACCAATGCTGACCATAGATATAGATGGCATTTGTTTGCTGTTATCTAAGAACAACAGCAGAGTATAGAAGAAGAAGTCTCAATGCTCATGCACATCGTGTTGGTTCAATTGTTCTGAAACCTTGCAGGATGCAAACGCAAGGAAGGAGAGCAGAGACAGAGCAGATCTCATTCCTAAGTGTGTATGTAGAAGTCAGTGGATCATGGAAGGCTTTGTGTAATAGGTAGAATTTTAACCGATGACTACAATTTACCCAGAATTCGTATTAATAATTATACCCTCTGTAAATTTTGCCAGTCACACAAATTTTGGTATTGCACAAGGAGAGGTAAATAGGATCTGGACATTTGGAAATAGAAGAAGAGATAATTTATACTGACACTGCTAATAAAAGCATAGAGTTTTTTAGGGAATGGTGAATAATTCATACATGAGTTTTATTCCTTGTGTTCCCCCCCTCACATGTATTTGGTCATGGTGGCAAGATCCCTCTTAAATAGAATCACAAGGCTGGAGTGCTCTGAATAATGAGCATTATCTTTTGTGGCCTGGAAGTGATAGGGGTTGGTGTTAATTTTGTGATATTCATAGGAATGAACTCCATAATAATGTAAAGTTCAGAGCAGGCCAGGCAGGTCAGGCCAACAGAACAAGCTACAAAGTCAATGCCCTGCTGTCCATACCCTCCTTTAGCCCTTCAGAGTCAGAAGGCCTATTTCCAGCCCTCCGAGGTCAGAAGGCATACATAAAAGATAAGAAAAAGCGTGGGGGTTAGGGGAGAAGACAGAAACAGTGGAATGCAGCCCCTTCTCTGGAGCAGCATTTTTAGCTGCACAACACCCACACTTAACCCTAAACTTTTGCATAGCCTTGATATGGATGCTAGCTAAGAGTTGGTAACTAGTTCTCCAAAAAAATCCCTATTCAAATTCTGTGTGTCACCTTGCACCTTTTTTGTAATGTAGTATCTACAGTGTCTTGATATTTGGCTCAGTACTCCTGGTTCAACATCCTGATACACATGTGAAAGAATAATACATACCAACCTGAGAAGTTCTAAAGAAGTTGATGAGAATTGTCATTCCCTGTCCAGGTACTCAGGCTTCCTTACCTTCTTATCAATTCATATACAGTTACTAATGAGTAGAAATGCAGGATTCAGCCTTTAATTGTGTCTGTAAAAGTTTATCTATTCATTGCAAGAGAGATTGGAAGCAAATATGATAAAAATTTAATATGTACTCAATTTTGTGGTAGGTGTGGGACTGATTATTATGACATCTTCCAGCCTATGTCCCTGGCTTGCAAACTTCCTTCCAGTATACCCCCATGTTCTCATTCTTGGTGTATTAGTCTGTTCTCACACTGCTAATAAAGGCATACCCAAGACTGGATAATTTATAAAGGAAAGAGGTTTAATTGACTCACAGTTCTGCATAGGTGGGTAAGCCTCACAATCGTGGCGGAAGGCGAATGGGGAGCAAAGTCACATCTTATATGGTGACAGGCAAGAGAGCATATGGAGGGGAACTCCCCTTTACAAAACCATCAGATCTTGTGAGACTTACTCACTACCATGAGAACAGCATGGGAAAGGCTCACCCCATGATTCAGTTATCTCCCACCAGGTTCCTCCCATGACACGTGGGAATTATGGGAACTACAATTCAAAATGAGATTTGGGTGGGGACACAGCCCAACCATATCACTTGGTGACTTCAGTATCTATGGAGGTAGTCCGTACAAGAAAAAGGCCTTTCAGTTGTTTTTTAAGTTTTCATTCTCAATTAATTGTAGACTATGAAGAAGTTACAAAAACAGTACAGAGAGTTTCTCTATGCCTACCACCCAAACTACAGCAATAGTAACATGTAACATAAATGTCTTATCGAAACCAGAAAATTGACATTGGTATCATCTAATTACTACACTTCAGATCTTATCAGATTTCACCAAATATCTACAGTAAAGTCTTACCAGATTTTACCCGTGTTTGCATGCACTCATTTGTGAAGTGAGCTATGCCTCTGTGTTTCATTCCATAGCATTTTGTCCCATGTTTAGATTCATGTAACCAAAACCACATAAACCACATTGAAGACCTAGAAGTGTTTATTCACCACAAAACAACTGCCTTGGGCTCCTCCTACTGTCATATCCACACTATGTTTCTTCCCAAATTCCTTTAATCACTGATCTATTTTCTATCTCTATAATTTTGTCATTTCAAACGTGCTACATAAATGGAGTCATACAGTGTCCAATCTTTTGACTTTGGCTTTTTTCATTCAGCACAATGTTTTCAAGATCCACCCAAGTTGTTGCAGGTATCAGTAGCTTTTTGCTGAATTTTTGTTTTTTTTATACTACCGAGGTACAGATGGAATGTGCTTTGTTTCACTATTCATAAGTGGAAGGACACTGTCATTTTTTTCTAATGTTGCATTTAAAAATAAAGCAACTAGGAACCTATGTGTACAGATTTTTAAGTGAACTTAATTTTCCTCTCCATATGATAAAATCTAGAGCTAGATTTCTGGGTTGTATGAAAATAGGATTTCCCAGCATAGCTCTATCATTTTACCTTCTCACTGGCAATTCCTCCAAATCTCAGCCAATATTTGAGATTTTTTATTTATTGCCCAAAATATTAGTGATGTTCAGCATCTTTCATGCATTTATTTGCCATGCATACATCCCCTTGCTGAAGCATCTGTTCATCTTTTGCCCTGGTTAAATCCAGCTCTCCACTAACTCCAGGCCTGCTCCCATAGAACTGAATGTGACTGGAATACAGTAAAGAACCATGCCCCATTGTTTTACTTTATATTTATGTCTTTCAACCTGAAATGTCCATTTATTTCTCCTGAACAATCATCTAGCATTTCCATAATTGCCTCTCACTCTGCAAGCAAAGCTCTTCACACCATCTCTCTCTTGAAACCACTTCCTCATTCTTTTTATCATTCTGAAGTGATGCACTGCTGAGAATTATCCACCTCCCCACACAAGCTACCTGCCCATCTGCCTCTGAGCCCATTGCTCTGCCTTTTCTCTCATCCCAGGAAATGGGCTCTGTGTGCTCCTGTTTGAAACCATCCTTTCCATTTGAATGAGTTTCCCTGCTCCCTCGCCCTGGATCATTTTATAAAATCATTGGATCTCCCTCCCGCATCTTCCATATTTTCTTCTCTAATGGATCCTTCCATTATAGTTGAAACCCACTATCCTATTCCTGGCTTAAATCACCACCCATGTCCACATTTCCCTTCATCTACAGCCTGATTTCTTTTCTTTACTTTAGAAAAAAATCTCTTCCAAAGAGTTTTCTGTACTCATTATCCTCATTTCCTTTCCCATTCATATCTTCTCAAATCTCTATCTCTCTCTTTTAACTAGATCATTAAATTTATTTTCCTTGTTTGAAAATTTATTTTGTCAAAGTAATAAAGTCACAGGTTTCAAAAAAATTTTAATGCACGCAGTGAAAATTGACATTCCCATTCCAGGTCCTCAGGCATACCTGCATATATATATTTGTTTCAACTGTAATGGAAGGATCCAACAGAGAAGGAAACGTTGCAGGTGCAGGAGGGAGATTCAATAATTATATAAAAGAATTCAGGGGGAGGGGGCAGGGAAACTGCATTCAAGTGGAAAACAACTATATATATGTAGTTGTTTTAGTATGACAAAGAATATATATGTATTCTTTTATATATGCATTCTTATATATATTCTTTTATGTGTATTTATTCCTTGTCATACAAAATATAAATTGGTCTGTATTTTTTAATGTTTATTTTTATTTTAAGTTCAAGGGTACATGTGCAGGATGTATAGGTTTGTTACACATGTAAACATGTGCCATATTAGTTTGTAGCACCTATCAGCCCATCACCTAGGTATAAAGCCCAGCATGCATTAGCTATTTTTCCCAATGCTCTCCCTCCCCTGCCAACAGCCCAACAGGCCCCAGTGTGTTTTGTTCCACTCCCTGTGTCCATGTGCTCTCATTGTTCAGCTCCTACTTAAAGTCGGAACATGTGGTGTTTGGTTTTCTGTTCCTGCATTAGTTTGCTGAGGATAATGGCTTCCAGCTGTATTCACGTCTCTGAAAATGACATGACCTCATGCTGCAATGAACATATGTGTGTATGTATCTTTGTAATAGAATGACTTATATTTCTTTGGGTATTTATATTTATTTGGGTATATACCCAGTAATGGGAATGTTGGGTCAAATCTTATTTCTGGTTCTAGATCTTTGAGGAATTACCAGACTGTCTTCCACAATGGTTGAACTAATTTACATTCCCATCAACAGTGTAAAAGCATTTCTTTATTTTTAAAAAAAGAGAAGAAAACACTAAAATAAGTGGTGTCAGTCCATTATGAGACTTAGATAACTCTATGCTATACATTATTATTTTGGTTAAAGACTCACATCACAAGCTTACATTGCTTGACACTGATACCTAAGCTTACAGTTGGCAATTAAGTGCTCCAGAACAACAATTACTAACAAAGAGGTGGACCAGATGAAATGGGATGGGAGAGGCTGATATGTGAGTAAAAATACGACAGAGGCCAAGAAACACCTCAACTAGGGATTATGCCTCAGCTGGCTGTGGTCTCCAATTTGCACCCATTCCCTGTAAAGGAAAACACAGGGCTGTTCGGCATCTTGATAAGCCTGGCTTGGTCACCAACTTTCCCTCCAGCTCCTGAAGGCATCTCTGGAATTACAGGACACAGAAGGGTCCTCTGGAGTCACTAAATCCCAGAAAGGCTCTTCTACTTTAGCACAGGATGGCTATCTACTTCTGGATAGAAGAAGGGGCAAAGGTAAGGGTATATATCAAGAATTGTCTTCTTTCCAAAGTCAGTTATGGGTTTTTGCTATAAATTAACATTCTTGTATTTTCATCTTGGGGTGTGTATTAGTCTGTTCTCATACTACTAACAAAGTCATACCTGAGACTGGGTAATATATAAAGAAAAAGTTTAATGAACTCATAGTTTCACAGGCCTCACAATCATGAAGGAGGAGCAAAGGCACATCTTACATGGCAGCAGGCAAGAGAGCATGTGCAGGAGAACGGCCCTTTATAAAACCATCAGATCTTGTGAGAGTTATTCACTATCATGAGAACAGCACAGGGAAGACCCAACCCATGATTCAATACCTCCCACTGGGTCCCTCCCCTGACATGTGGGGGCTATGGGAGCTACAATTCAAGATGAGATTTGGGTGGGGACACAGCCAAACTATATCAGGATGCTACATGCAGGGAGTCATTAGCTTGCTTGAGGAAAAGTCAGGAGACATGAAGCTTCCTTCTGGAAACTGAGTGCTGGTAAACCTGATTGTAGGAGTTCCTAATGGGGTCAAACAGACTTTTCTCCCTACTGATCTGTTTCTCTATGGCTTCTCTTCTATTTCAACCATTCAAATCTTCTGTCATGGAGACAATGCTGCCTCTTACATTCATTATGGAGCAAAGAGACATGCAGGTGTTGCTTCCCAGAGCTAAACTGCTATTAACCCAAGTTTCATTGCTTTGCTTGCTTTCAAAGTTATTCTGAAATAATAATAATAGTTATCCAGGAAGAAGCAAATGGTCCAACATTAAATAATTGAGGAGTATTTTATGCCAGGATTACTTACAAAAAATTCTGGCTTAAAGGAAAGTGACAATGCATGGTGATGCAACCTAAGGCAAGCAATAAACACTATTTCCTCCCCTGGGCTTAAAGGGACAGGAAAACAGCAGTTACTATTGAAAGCATAGCTGTAGCTGCAACTGTAAAGGTGGGAGAGGATGAGGCAGGTGGAGAACCCTGCATCACCATCACACAGCATCACAGGCAGAGAGCCAGAAATCCCAAAATCGCTGTCCTCCTGCCCTCCAGTCTCCTGACAGTGTCTCCTAGTTGCTCAGTTGAACCAGAAACCAGAAGGAAAAGAATCTCACTTATGAGGTACACAGAAGCCACCATCTTGGAATGCCAAATAGGGTAGAGAAAGAAGGACAAAAAATCCTTAGGGCAAATGAGACTATCCCTCCCACCTTCTTATATCCTCCTACTTTCTGGGGTTTTTCTCAATGTAAATGTCATTCAATCGTATATTATCACAGCTCCATCTATGTTTTTTGTTTTTTTTCTATTTCCACCTTCTCTCTCTAGTGTCAATTTTATGGACAAACACCCACATTAATTAAAAATGACTGATTGGGGCCGGGCGCGGTGGCTCAAGCCTGTAATCCCAGCACTTTGGGAGGCCGAGATGGGCGGATCACGAGATCAGGAGATCGAGACCATCCTGGCTAAAACGTTGAAACCCCGTCTCTACTAAAAAAAATAAAAAAAACTAGCCAGGCGACGTGGCGGGCGCCTGTAGTCCCAGCTACTAAGGGAGGCTGAGGCAAGAGAATGGCGTAAGCCCAGGAGGCGGAGCTTGCAGTGAGCTGAGATCCGGCCACTGCACTCCAGCCTGGGTGACAGAGCCAGACTCCGTCTCAAAAAAAAAAAAAAAAAAAAAAACAGCCTGATTGGAAGGTAATTTTTAAGAGAAAACGTATTTCTTTTAGTTTGCATATAAGTTTAGTTGTCCTAATACAGATATCTTTATTAAATCAAAATATCTTCAACAAGAAAGCACAGTGGGTTCTCCATATACATTGTTTCCACATCCGGGGATTCACCCAATAGCAAATCAAAAATGGTCAGAAAAGGAAAATTAAAAAACGATAGTGGCATCTGTACTGAATAGGTACAGACATTTTTATCCCTTCTTTATTCCCTAAAAAAACCCAACTATTTATATAGCATTTACATGGTCTTAGGTATCATTAGTAAAGTAGAAATCATTTAAAGTATATTGGAGAATGTGGGTAGGTTATATATAAATGCTATGCCATTTTCTATAAGGAAACTGAACATCTGAAGATTGTGGTGTATGTAGGGGTCCCAGAATGAATCGCCTGTAATGCCCAGAAATGAGTGTATCTTAGACATAAGTTGGAGGCTTCAAGGCATCATACATTAAAACTCCAAAAACTGCTGCTTCCTAGTCCATAGAGTGGAGTCCTCATTCATTGTGGTCTTACTGGTCCCCATCCACATCGGCATTCTAGCCTGATGGAAAAAGAAAGAGGGAAAGGGGAGCCTGTACTCCATCCATTGATCCCATGAGCCGGGACCTGCTTACATCACATCTACTCACCTTCCACTGATCAGAACCTGATCATACAATGTCATCCAGCATCAAGGAAAACTGGGACATGTGTCCTTGTGCTGCTTTTAAACGCTCAGAATTGTTATATCACTGAAGAGGAGAACGGAGATTGGGGCAACCTTGCAGTCGCTGAAGCCCCTGATTATCTCTCAGACTTGTTGCTCACATCAAGGTTTTTCAGGAGCTCCTCAGAAATAACCAATGATGGGGCAGAGAATAGTACATAAGTACAGGGATGTTGATATAGGGTCTGCTCTTTGTGATATTGGAAAAACAAGTCTGACTCTTGTAGCCTTAACTCCTTCTTACATTAAATGAGAATACATGCTGTATTAGTACTTTCCCACACTGCTATAAAGATACTACCTGAGACTGAGTAATTTACAAAGAAGAGAGATTTAACTGACTTACAGTTCCACAAGATTTGGGAGGCCTCAGGAAAATTATAATCATGAAAGAAGGTGAAAGGGAAGCAAGGCATGTCTTACATGGCAGCAGGAGAGAGAGAGAGAGAGAGAGAGAGAGAGAGAGAGAGAGAATGGGGAAGTGCCAGACACTTAAACAACCAGATCTCGTGAGAACTCACTCACTATCATGGGAACAGCAAGGAGGAAATCTGGCCCCATGATCCAATCATGTCCAACCAGCTCCCTCCCTCCACACATGAGGATTACAACTCAAGATGAGATTTGGTTGGAGACACAGAGCCAAACCATATCACATGCTAAATGTTAGTGATACTACAGTGAACAAAAACAGACATAGCTTAGTCCCTATGGAGCTTCAGGTTTAATGAGGAAGACAAATGTTTCAAATATTAAATAGGTATATCAAATATATACTCTAAATATAGATGCACATACTGTTAAGTTCCCTGGGTGGGGATCACAGTTTTCCTTCCATTTCCTTTTCTGGCCAACCAAGGCTGTGGCAGCTTGTTTCTCTAATATAGCTCAGGATGGATGCACTCACTTTTGATGTCTCTCTGTACACCTGAGGAAGGACGCATTTTCTTTCCACTTGGATGCTTTCTACCCCTCTGGCTCCCCAGGATTCCAGAGGAAAGCTCACCTTCTTGAGGAAGGAAAGGGTGCCTAAATTCCTTATTGTGCTCCTAATTGATTTCCCTTCACTCTCATTTGCTAGATATTAGTTCGCTTCTCATTGTCTCCAGAGTTTGCTTAGGTTACTTTTTTTCAGTCCACAGTTTTGACTACCATCTTGGATTTATGTTGGGAATTACAGTATCCTCTGCTTTCCCACACAGTGATGTGTAACCAATACACAGTGGTGCTGCGTCCAAAGGGCTGGCAAAAAAGATAAACTCTGAGGCAGCCCTGCTAGGTTCTATTCCACATCGTGTGAGACTAAGAAATAATTACACATCCTTTATGTCTTCCTTTGTCATCCCCTGTAAAATGGGAATATTACTAATTCTTACCTCCTAGGCTCTTGAAAAGATTAAGAGGGACAATACCTAATAAGTACTCAATTGGCTACTGTTATTCGCCCAGATGGAAGCTAGTCCTCTTTCTTCAGTTAAAATCTGCATGAGCATCTGTCTTTACATTTGAAGCCCTGAAATTTTTCTGGTTCCCCTCAGGGACTCCTCTGAAACAAAAGTGTGCATTAGCAAAGAAATTCTACTGAAGATCTGGGAGAGAGAATGAAGTAGGTTTATGTTGTGCACACCCAGCACACCACTTAGAAGTTCTCTAGGTCTATTTCCACATTTCAATTGCCTCCTTCAGTGACACTCAGGCCTCATGCTCACTTACTTTTTCCTCCTGTATATTCTGAGCAATTCAGCTCAGACTCGCACCCTACCCCAACACTATATACCAAAATGCCTTGAGGTGCTCAGCAAAGCCAACACTGAGTCCTCATTTCAAAGGCACATCTGTGATCAGATATTTAGGCTTATGTAGGTAATTCTTTTTAACACAGAACTGTCCACAAATAGAATTCTGATGAATGAAATTTTCTTCATCTTATGCATATGTGTGTTCTGATACCTTTAATTGTGCTTTTATTTTTTACTTTCTATTTCACTCAAATTTCCCACTACCATTAGGCTCCTCATGCATGCATTCACTCATTGAATAAATGTTTGTGGAGAACACAGTGTGCCTTACATGGAGCTAGGCACTGGGAATATAAAAAGTGGTGCTCCTTCCTGGGGCTTAGCCCAAGTGGGTTCTTGGCTTTGTACAGAAAAGAATTCAAGGGCAAGCCAGTGGTGTTAGATAGCAAGTTTTATTAAAGCAGCAGAGGTACTGGTCCTTGCCAAGCAGGGCTACCCCATAAACAGTGTGTCCAGAGTAGCAGCTCAGGGGCAGTTCTGCAGTCATATTTTTGCCCACTTTTAGTGATATGCAAATTAAGGGGCAGTTTATGCAGAAATTTCTAGGATAAGGGTGGTAACTTCCAGGTAATGAGGTAGTTGCCATGGAAAAAAGTGATAATTTCTAGGTGTTACCATGGCCATGGTAAACTGACATGGCACACTGGTGGGCATTCTTATGGAAACTGCTTCCACCCAGCCCTGTTTTAGTTAGTCCTCAATCTGGTCCAGTGTCAGAGTCCTCACCTCCAGAGTCGAGTCACACCTCCTACCTCAATGGCACACTGGTGGGCATATCCTATGGAAAGCTGCTTTCACCCTGGCCTTGTTTTAGCTAGTCTTCAGTTTGGTCTGATGTCTAAGTCCCTGGCTCTAGAATCAAGTCCCACCTCTTACCTCACTGTCTTCAGTGACTGACATGCTGAGCCCTTTCTAGCCTATCAGGCCAGCCATCCTTACATCTGTCTCAGCAAAATGCTACATCCTTTCATGTCCCTTAATCATGATCTTCTTCCTCCATGGATAGACCACTCTTAGTCATGGGGGTGTCACAGTCACCTCTTTGTCTTTCTGAATTCCTGCACCTGAGAAAATTTCTGGCCCAGTCCAGAGTAAAGCTCGGGCCCATAGCCCTAGCCGGTTAAATGGAGGTGTTTTGATCAAGGAATACTTCCATGTGATTAGAGAATCTTGTTGCAGTTTGGAGGACAAAATTCACATCAATGAATGGAAACAAAAAGAACCTTTCTTGAACTTGTGACTTGGAGATCCTGATCCCAAACGTACTGATGTGCATCATTGCCCTGGTCAGGCTGGCAGGACACGTGGTTGTGCTCTGGCTACTGGGCTTCCATGTGCCAAAGAACACCTTCTCTATCTACATGCTCAACCTGGCCAGACGGACTGCCTCTTCCTCAGTGGCCACAGTATACGTTCACCAATGTAATTCATCAGCACTTTCTCTTCCATCTCCATCTACTTTCCTAGCTTCTTCAATGCTGTGATGATCCTTTACTACCTTGCAGGACTGAGCATGCTAAGCACCATCAGCACCAAACACTGCATGTCCACCCCGTGGTCCATCTGGTACTGCTGCCGTCACCCCACACACCTGTCAGCAGTCCTGTGTGCTGTGCTCTGGGCCCTGTCCCTGCTGCTCGCCTTCCTGGAGGTTACTACTGTGCTTTTCTGTTTAAGATTGGGGACTACAGTTGGTTTCAGACATTTGATTTTGTCACAGGCACGTGGCTGATTTTTAGATTTGTGGTTCTCTGTGGGTCCAGCCTGGTCCTGCTGGTCAGGATCCTCTGTGGCTCTGGCGGATGCCGCTGACCAGGCTGTACGTGACCATCCTGCTCACAGTGCTGGTCTTCCTCCTCTGCGGCCTGCCCCCTGGCATTCAGTGATTCCTGTTCTTCTGGATTCACAAAAACCTTCATGTCTTCCTTTGTCATGTTCTTCCAGTTTTAGTTGTCCAGTCCTCTCTTAAGACAGTGCCAACCCCATGATTTACTTCTTCTTGGGCTCCTTTAGGCAGCGTCAAAATAGGCAGACCCTCAAGCTGGTTCTCCAGAGGGCTCTGCAGGACATGCCTAGGATGGATCACAGGGAAGGATACTTTGCTCAGGGAAAGGTAGAGCTGTCGGGAAGTGGATAGAGGCAGCAATTTTCATCTGATGCGATGAATCTCTGTCCAAAACCGTACAACTCTTCTTTATTGTTTCCTCCCTGACAATATTGAAAAAGATTCTTTATTTATCTCTCAGTCTATGTTCCCCTGAAAATCATGTTCTATTCTGAGATTGGGGCTGGGGACATTGCTGCAGGTGGAAAGCTCGGTTCTGAATAAGTGAGCTCTGCTATCTTTCAATTTCATTGAATTCTCAGGTGTTAGGGAGAATAATGTCCTTGGAGACAGACTTTCTGCCTGCATAAAAATGGTCTAGGAAATTGGTTTATAGAATAAGGAAATTCAAAAAACCAATTTTGTACAATTGTACAACGTCTTTGTGTTTTAAGCTAAGTGTTATTACAAAAGAGAAAAGAATTAAAAATTAGAAAGTTCATAAAGTAAAATAGTTACAGTAAACTAAGGTTACTTTATTATTGAGGAAAGAAAATTTTTTATAAATTTAATGTGACCTAAATGTACAGTGTTTATCAAGTCTAGAGTAGTGGACAGTAATATCCTACGCCTTCACATTCACCCACCACTCACTGACTTACCCAGAGTAACTCACTCACTGTCCTGCAAGCTCCATTCATGATAAGTGCCCTATATAGGCATATCATTTTTTAATCTTTAGTACCACACTTTTAGTGTACCTGTTCTATGTTTAGATGTATTTAGAACACAACTACTTACATCATGCTATAACTGCCTACGTTATTCAGTACAGTTATTGCTGTGTAGGTTTGTAACTTAGGGGCAATAGACCATAAAATATAGCCTATGTGTGTAACAGGCTACATACCATCTGGGTTTGTGTAAGTTCATTCTATGATGTTCACACAACAATGAGATAGCCTAAGGATGCATTTCTCCGAATGTATCCCTATTGTTAAGTGATGCATGCTATACCTGATTTATCAAAATACAATGTAAATCAATGAAATATGCGTATGAAAGTAAAAGTGTAGATTCAGTGAAAACTAATGTGCATGCTAAACAGAGCAAAAAAGACTGGATTCAAAATTATTGTTATTGAATTTTAGCTGTGAGCCTGACAACTGTTCTGCACTGAAAAAATTTAACAATGTTGAGAAACATTCTCCGACAGAATGCCTTTCGTATGATGCTATGTTCTCCATTTTAATAAAGTCAAACTGCAAGTGATAGACAGTGCTTGATAGATGTGCTTTCTGCAAGACAGGTAGAGTAGAATTCTATTTGCTGAACACTACTCAAAGGAAAGTCCTTCATCTCCTTCATTTTTGGCAAATGAATTCTACTTAGAAATAAAATATTTGTATTATAAATATATCATTTTTTTAAATTGTCATTTAACAGACCTTTGCATTTAAACTGTCCACTTGTAGTCCTAAATTTGTCACTAAGTTGGCTCTTCATAGCAATGTCATTTGCTCATTCTTCTGTTTATTCTATAAATACATATGAGCATCTTCCATCTTCTAGCCTCCATGCCAGACACTGGAGCGTCAGAGAAAACATACCCACCTTCACAGAGCTCACAGTCTGTAAAAGGATGGAGCCTAATGCAAGGAAGACTGCTGCACACTGTGAAACATGCTATCATAGAGCTGCATCTGTGGGTCTAGTGTGCTCAGAGGAGGGGGCGTCTAAAAACTCTCAGTTGTCTTACTCCCATCCTAAAGAGGAATGTCACATCCAACCTCCCTCGTATGCATGACAATATGGTTCCAAAAATTAAGGGAGAGTTCACTAGGTGGTTACACATGAGGATGAAATACATCTTCAGCAAAAGGTTTACAATTGATGGAAGGGCAAGACTCATTCTGCTGAACCTTGTAACGTTGCTCAGTCTACAGTCTGATGTCTCACCACTTCACAATTTGTGGAAACAATTTCAAGGAGAGTCCCTACAGGTGTGTAGGCCATAGGCATTACAGAACTACCTACTCCCACCACCCTGTATTCCAGCAGACGAAGCCCTTGTCTCTGGCCAAGCCCAATTCAGCATCAGGAAATCCTAAGATATGTAGGGATGCAGAATGGACAATGCTAGATTGGAAAGAACACTGGACCTGGAGTCAGGGAACCTGGATTCTTATGTTGACTCCATGACCAACTTGGGTCATATGCCCTATCCAGGCCACTGAAGCAGCTAGTGAGTTTATGAGATTTCTCCAGTCTGAATCTTATGCCACTTATGTCCAGGTAAAAGAAAACATTGGTGGGAGCTTACCTTACCATAGACTTGAAGGTAACTATCATTGAGAGTCAGGCAAGTGCAGAAGATCATACATCTACATCATGACTATAATGACATTGAGCATATATTCTTCTCACATATGTGGAAGGTACCTAGAACTCAGACGATGGTGTGGTATGTATTGGGCACCAACGTTGTCAGTGCACCAATGGTGACTATAAAAATAGATGGAATTTAGCTCCTGTTTTCCAGAAGCTACAGTAGAGTGTGGAAGAAAAGATCCTATTACACATGCTTATCATATTGGCATAAATGGCTCAAAATCCAATAGGATTAAACACTGAGATGGGAGCAGAGGGTAAAATCCTCATTAATAAGTGTGTCTAGGACGGTGAATAGATCAAGGAAGGTTTCTTGAAACACCTGGAATTTGAAGTGATGACTCTACAATTCACCCAGCTTATATCCTCTGTCTCTTTAGCCAGTCACATGCATTTTTGAATTAGGCAACAAAAGATAAATATGATCTGGACAGATGGAAATGGTAGAAAAGTTAATTTCTAGTGGCATTGCTAATAAAAGTATAGTGTTGTTTTGGATATGGCGATCAGAACATAAATGAGTTTCATTTCTTGTGCCACCACAAGCATTTGTACGTGGTTAGGAGAACACTCTTAGAAGGCTCAAGAATGGAGTGCTCTGAACAATGAGCATTGCCTGTCATGGCCTTGAAGTGATAGAGGTTGGCATTCATTTTGTGAAATTAGTTGGAGTGTACACTAAAATATAGTCAAGTCTGGAGAGAACCAGCCAGGTCAGCCCAGCAGGACAAGCCAACAAGCAAAGTCTTGCTCTCCTGACCCTCCTCCCTAGAATATGTCCAACCCTTCAGTGTCAGAAAACACCGATAAAAGCAATGGGGAAGCGAAACAAGGAGAAATATACAGGGTGAGGAGGAAGAGAGAAGCTGCGGAGTGCACTCTTTTCCCTCTGGCAGTCTTTTTGCCTGCAAAAGGACAACACTGGGAATAGAGAGATGGTTCATCTTACATTAAATTCAGCGTTTTATTGCTCACATAAAAATTCAACTTCGAACTTTTATAGCCTTGGTATGAATGATAGATTGTGAGTTGATAACCAATGATCAGAAACCATATTTAAATTCTGTTCATCACTTTTGCACCTCTTTCATAATAAGGTATCTATAGTGTCTTCTTCTTATTTATTTATTTCTAATTTGTTTTGAGACTGAGTCTCACTCTATTGCCCAGGTTGGTATACAGTGGCACAATATCTGCTCACTGCAACCTCTACCTCCCGGGTTCAAGTGATTCTCCTGCCTCAGCCTCCCAAGTACCTAGGATTACAGGCACATGCCACCATGCCCGGCTAATCTTTAAATTTTAAGTGGAGACGGGGTTGCACCATGTTGGCCAGGCTGGTCCTGAACTCCTAGCCTCAAGTGATCCACCCACTTCAGCCTCCCAAATTGCTGGGATTACAGGAGTGAGACACAGCACCTGGCTGTGTCTTCAGGTTTAGATTAATACTCCTGTTTTAACATCCTGTCACATGTGTGACAGAATAATGCATATTGGCTTCAGAAGTTCTGAAGACATCAGTGAGAGGAAAGATACAGGTTTGAACTTTTTATTGTACCTGTACAATTTAGTTCATCAGTTTTTAAAGAGAAGTTGGAAGCAAATATGACAAAATGTTAATCTATACCTCATTTTAGTGGTGGATGAGCGAATGCTTATTACATTATGTTGTATCCTGTGTACATGGTTTACAAACTTCTTTCCAGTATAAACTCTGTCCTCATTCATGGTGACTTCAATACCTATGGAGGTAGTCCATACAATAAACAACTTTCCATTGTTTCTTAACTTTTCATTCTGAAATAATTAAAAACTAGTAAGAACTTAACAAAAATAGTACAGACAGTTCCTGTGTACCCATCACCAAACTTACACCAAAAGTGGCATCTTATATCAATATAGTATATTATCAAAACCAGGAAATTGACATCGGTACAGTACAATCATCTACACTTCAGACCTTACTTGGATTTCAACAGCTCTGCATGCACTCATTTCTGGGGGAGTGGGGTGTATTTATTTGTGTTTAATTCTGCCATATTCTTCACATGTGGACATTCATATAACCATCACCACAGTGAAGATATAGAACTGTTTCTTCACAACCCTAGAACTTCCATGGGCTACCATATATAGTCACACCCACTCCCATCCCACTTCTTAAATCCTTGACAACTGCAGATCTGTTCTCCATCTCTATAATTTTGTCAGTTTGAAGATGTTTTAAAATGGACTATTACAGTATCTAACCTTCTGAGTTAGTTTTTTCATTTAGCATAATGCCTTCAAAATCCATGCAAGTTTTGTAGATATAGATACACTCCATGGTTGTATAGTTTATTGTTGATTTTTTAAATTGCTGAGTGTTCCATTGTATGCATGTACTATGTTTTGTTTCACTATGCACAAGTAAAAGAACATTTTGCTTGTTTCAAGGTTAGCTAGCATAAATAGAGCAGCTATAAACATATGTATATGTACTTTTTTCTAAAATCATGAACCATTTCCATATGGCACTTTAATAGTCCTATCTTTAATCCAGCTTGAGGTCATTTTGCATTCTATTTTCTTTATTTTTAAAATTATTCAACTTACACGAAATTACAATATCTACTGTCACTCATAATGACATCAGTTCCCATGTACTTTCCCTTCCCTTGTATGAACATGCATGATTCTCTCTGTGCTCCTACATCAGCCCAATCCTCTTTGAGTGTACTAGATTGGAATCTAGCTCCTAGATAACCAGATTCCAGTGCACTCATTTCTGGGGGAGTGGGGCATATTTCTTTGTGGAATTCCATAGAGCATTGAAGTTATCTAGGAGCACAGACAGAATCATGCATGACACCTATTTAAGGAAATTAACGTATACAGATTTTTAAGTGAACATTGTTTTCCATAGTCTAGGATCCATTCCATGGTTGGATTTCTGAGTTGTATGTTAAGTGTATGTTTAACTGTTTTGAAAATACGAAAGAGGTTTTCAGAGTCACTGCAGAGCTTTACTTTCCCATGAGCAATGTGTGACATATCTAATGTCTCCAAGTCTTTGCCAACACTTGAAACTACTAGTACTTTTTATTTCAGTCATTCTAAGAGGCATGTAGTTGTAGCTCATTGTGGTTTTAATTTGTATTTCCCTAATGGCTAGTGATGTTGAATGTCCTTTTGTGTGTTTATTCACCATCCATATATCTTCTTTGAGAAGTGTCTGCTCAAGTCTTTTGTCGTAGTTGAATCCAACTCTTGTGACCTTTAGCCTGAACTATTTTCTCTCCTGAACGATCATGTGACATTTCAATCATTGCCTCTCATACTCCAAGGATAACTCTTCAGACCATCTCCTCTCTCCTGAAATCACCTCCTCGCTTTTATCACCCTCAGGTGATGTTCTACTGAGATTACCCCAATTTTCCACACCAGATCTACCTGTCAGCCTCTGAGCTCATTTCTCTGCCTTCCCTTCCGTGTCAGGGAATGGACTCTGCACACTCCTGTCCATAACCATCCTTTCCCCTTGTGTGCTGGTTCCCCTCTCTGCACTGAAACACTGTGTATAATGACCAGCTCTCCCTCCTGCTTCTTTCTGTTGGGTCATTCCAGTGCAGTACCAACAGGCTATCCTACCTCCTGGCTTAAAACACCACCCAAATCCACATTCCCCTCCATCCATGACCTGGTTTCTCTTTTTTCCTTCAGAGAAAATCTCTTCAGAAGAGTTTTCTGTGTTCATTATCTTCATTTTCTCACCACCAATTCACTCTCTCTGTCTCTGTCTCTCATATGTTTTAAAATCTTTATCTCCTTCTCTTAGCTACATAATTGAATTTATTTTTGTGTTTCAAATTTTATTTTGAAAATAGTAATACACTCACAGTTTTCAAAAACAAATCATTTGCATGTATATACTGAAAACTGACATCCCATTCCAGGTCCTTGGAATTCCATGCATTCTCCTCAATGACAAATATGTTGAAGAACTTTTCTAAATATTTGAAATAGTTTCTAATAAAAATAACATTTTTAAATGATAACAAGTTTAATTTGGCTGCGCCATAAGGCACAAGAAGATAAGTCACAGGAGTTAAGACCAGAAATTTTGATATTTACACCAAATAAAAATAAACAAATAAATTTCATAAAGTGGAGGAAGAAAGATATTCTATGTGTGCTACTTACATTTTATAAGGGAAGTAAGTTGATCCACTTGATAATACTAATACATTAAAAACATAAATATAAGTTTGCTATTCATAGCTAATAATAATTATAAAACAAGAATGGCAAGCGTAGCAAGTGGTGGCTTTTGGAGAAAGAGACTCAGAGGACTTTCACTTTTTATGCATTTCTCTGTCATTGGGGTGAAAGTAGACATATGAATACATTAACTACTGTGATTTAAAAAATGTGTGAAAAAAATCAGTTGTTCTCAGGCCATGGTGAGCCTTGGATGACCTTCTGATATACCTTATTCTTCACTTATAAAGTCCCACAATACATTCTCACATTGCTTAACACTGAACCTAGGCTCACAGCAGGCATTAAAAGGTCCACAACAACAATAGTTTACAGGGATGTGGGCCACATGAGATGGGATGGGAGAGGCTGATACGTGAGTGGAAATGGGGGAGAGGCCAAGGAACATCTCACTGAAAAAATGTTTCTCAAATGGCTCTGGTCTCAGACTTTCTTGCAGTCCCTGTACAGGAAATCACAGCCCATTAAGATGTCCAGCATCTTAACGAGCCTGGATGGGTCACCAGCTTTCACTCCAGCTCCTGTAAGGATCTCCCCAACTAGAGGACATAGAAGGGTCCTCTGGCATCATCCAATCAGAGAAAGGCTCCCTGCCTTCAGCACGGGACTGCTCTCCACCTCTGGACGGAACGAGGAAAGTAAGGAAATATACCAAGACCTTGTCTTCTTTCCATAGTCAGCCATGGTGTTTGCTCAAAGTTCACATCCCAGTCTTTCCATGAGAGGGTGCTACATGCACGGGGTCATGGGGCTAACAGGAAAGGCAAGAGAAATGAAGCTTCTTTCTGGGAACTGGGTGGTGGCAGCCCAGACTGCGGGAGTTCCAAATGGAGTCAAGTAGATCTTTCTACTGATCCATTTACCCATATTTTCCCTTTATCCAACCATTCAAATCTGCCGTCATAAACAGAATGCTGCCTCTTGCATTCACGTAAGGAGCAGGATGAGTTGGAGGCATTTCTTCCCAGAGCTGAACTGCTGTACATCATGTTTTATTGTTTTTTGCTTTTCAAAATTATTCTCCTTTGCATTTCTGGAAAGGTCCCACGAAGAAACAACCACTCCTATTTGAAATAACTGAGGAATGTTTAATGGGGGGACTATTTTCGAAGATGGATTAGGTTTAAGGGAATGGACAGTGCGTGAAGAAGCACCTTAAGCAGCAACAGTGCAGCACTGTTTTCTCCCCTAGGCTTAAAGGGACAAGAGAAGTAACAGCTACCATTGAGAACATAGTCATAGCTGCAGCTATAGGGATGGGAGAGGATGACCAGGCAGATAGCGAAGCCCTGCATGGCCAACACACAGCCAGACTGGCAGAAGAGTCAGGAGGTGGAAATCTCAAATCACTCTCCTCCTGTCTTCCAGTCTCTTGATGACTCCCAGTGGCCAAATTCAACCAGAAACCAGAAGGAAAATATCCCACTGATGAGGCACATGAAAGCCACCCTCCTGACATGCCAAACAGCGTAGAGAAGGGTGAAGAAAATCCTTATGGCAATTGGAGATGAGCATCACATCGTCTTATATCCTGATACTTCCTGGCTTTTTCTCTATCTAAATATCATTGGATCACATCTTATATGATCTTCCCCAGAGTGTTTTTTTCTGTTTGTACTTTCTTTGTGTCGCTTTAATGAAGCAGTTCTGCATATTTATTTAAAATGCTTTGAAAATTGATGTAATTTAAAAGGAAAAACATTTCTTATCCCTTAAGTATAAATGTGGTGACTTTGAGACCCACAATAACAAGACATAAACAAGATAGTTTACGAGACCTAGAATGGAGGCTCCAAAGCATCAGATACCAGGACTCCTTAAAGTGTTGCTCCCCAGTCCCTATAGAGGTGCCCATATTTTGGTGGTTCTACATAGCACAAAGAAACATCAGTGCTCAGCCTGGGGGAGGCAAAGAGAAAAATGGGAGGCCAGTATCCTATTACATCCATGGCCAGGAATTGGTTACATCACTTTGTCTAACCTCTCATTGGCCAGCACCTAGTTGCATGATGTCATCCAGCGTCAAGGAAACTGGGAAGTGGGTGTTTTGTTGCTTTAAAACTCTCAGAATTGTTACATGACAGGAGAAGAGTATGGACTTTGGAGGAAACTAGCAGTCTCCATAGCCCATGATCGTTCATATGAATACTTTTCTGGATCTCTCAGACCTCACTCTCATCCTCTTCCTCCTCGATATTGCTCTGTTGCCATCCTATAGGTTCCCTGGTGGGATGCATCAACTCCTTCCATTCCAATTCCACTTCCATCCCCAGCTTCTTAACCCCTGTGAGGATCTTTCCCTACATCTCAGGCCTGACATGCTGAGCAGCATCAGCACCAAGAGCTGCCTGTGCATTCTGTGTCCCATCTTGCACCATGCTGTCACCCAAGACACCCATCAGTGATCATGTGTGTCCTACTCTGGGCCCCATCCCTGTTGCTGAGCATCTTGGTTGAAATTCCTGTGGCTCCCTGTTTGGGGACATTGACCATGACTGGTGTCAGATATTTGATGTCATCACTACAGCATAGCTGATTTTATTTTTATTTGTGATTCTCTCTGGGTCCAGCCTGGTTCTGCTGGTCAGGATCCTCTGTAGCACCCAGCAGATGCCATTTACCAGGCTGTATGTGACCATCCTGCTCACAGCAATGGTCTCCCTCCTCCATGGCCTGCTCTTCTGCAACCACTGGTTTCTGGTGTATGGGGCTCAGAATTACAGCACGATCTTAGATTATCTTAAAAGGACTGGAATTATCCTGTCCAGTATTAACTTGCCCAGAAGTCACATCAATTTCTTCTTTGCTGGCTCCTTTAGGCAGCGCCAGTGGCAGTGGCAGTAGCAGCAGACCTCCAAGCTGGTTCTCCAGAAGGCGTTAGAGGACATAACTGAGGTGGGGAAAGGGGAGAAGACTTCTTCAGGAGGTTCTTCCTCTCGAATATTTCAGGAAGCCCTTCATGTAGTGATTCCATATCAATCAGCGTTCAGTTAGAGCAGCAGCACCTCTAGACGATCATGTGTATAATCCTGACAGATCAGACCTGACACAACTAAGTTCTGGTTAAATTGTCTCTGTAAGGCTGTTGTCTGATTGTCTCATGCTGGAACCTGAAGTCTGCAGGGCAAGCTTGAACCCAGGAGCATGAGCTAAACCGCTGAGAACTGACTAGAACCCATGCCAGTGTCTCTCAGTACCTGCAATGTTGATGATAAAGAAGATTCTGCAGGAGAAGTTGGCTCCCGTCATCATAGAGCTAAACACACACCTGGTCCAGGAGTCAGAGGAGCTGAGGGTGTCCAAGGGAAGGTGGAGAAGCTGCAGGCCCGGCTGTTGGCTCATGCCAATGAGTGACCCACAGGGAAGCAAAGACACGCATGAGCATCCTAGTGCCCCTGCACCAAAATTCCAGGCATAACATTGATATGGCTGCTGCTTCGCTTCCATACACAAAATCTTGTGCAAAATCTCCTGGTGCCCATCCTATCTAGAAACGCAAAGGAAAGGGAAATCTGGGAAACAGAGTTCAGCCTAGACAAGTTGAAGTTGACACTTTCAAACCATCTCAGTCTACCTCTTGTCAACTAGGTGCTCATTCACGCCTCTTTAAACCACAGTTAATTCCAAATAAAGACAAGAGCAGAGTCAAACCTCTCCCTAACATAACTATCCAACATATACCTCAAAACATGCCAAACTTTCACCCAACACAGTACACATCTTTTCATATGCTTATTCGCCATTTATGTATCTTTTTCAACTTGTCTGTTCAATACTGCTGTCCGTATTGATTGAGTTGTCCCTGACATTGATTTGTTGGACTTCTTTATATACTAAATAAAAATCCTTCTCATATTTGTGCATTTAAAATATTTTTTCCCGGGGGGCGGAGCAAGATGGCCGAATAGGAACAGCTCAAGTCTCCAACTCCCAGCGCGAGCGACACAGAAGACCGGTGATTTCTGCATTTTCAACTGAGGTACTGGGTTCATCTCACTGGGGAGTGCCAGACGATCGGTGCTGGTCAGCTGCTGCAGCCCGACCAGCGAGAGCTGAAGCAGGGCGAGGCATTGAATCACCTGGGAAGCACAAGGGGGAAGGGAATCCCTTTTCCTAGCCAGGGGAACTGAGACACACAACACCTGGAAAATCGGGTAACTCCCACCCCAATACTGCGCTTTAAGCAAACAGGCACACCAGGAGATCATATCCCACACCTGGCCGGGAGGGTCCCACACCCACGGAGCCTCCCTCATTGCTAGCACAGCAGTCTGTGATCTACCGGCAAGGCAGCAGCGAGGCTGGGGGAGGGGCGCCCGCCATTGCTGAGGCTTAAGTAGGTAAACAAAGCTGCTGGGAAGCTCGAACTGGGTGGAGCTCACAGCAGCTCAAGGAAACCTGCCTGTCTCTGTAGACTCCACCTCTGGGGACAGGGCACAGTAAACAATAACAAACGCAGCAGAAAGCTCTGCAGACGCAAACGACTCTGTCTGACAGCTTTGAAGAGAGCAGTGGATTTCCCAACATGGAGGTTGAGATCTGAGAAGGGACAGACTCCCTGCTCAAAGTGGGTCCCTGACCCCTGAGTAGCCTAACTGGGAGACATCCCCCACTAGGGGCAGTCTGACACCCCACACCTCACACGGTGGAGTACACCCCTGAGAGGAAGCTTCCAAAGCAAGAATCAGACAGGTACACTCGCTGTTCAGAAATATTCTATCTTCTGCAGCCTCTGCTGCTGATACCCAGGCAAACAGGGTCTGGAATGGACCTCAAGCAATCTCCAACAGACCTACAGCTGAGGGTCCTGACTGTTAGAAGGAAAGCTATCAAACAGGAAGGACACCTACACCAAAACCCCATCAGTACATCACCATCATCAAAGACCAGAGGCAGATAAAACCACAAAGATGGGGAAAAAGCAGGGCAGAAAAGCTGGAAATTCAAAAAATAAGAGCGCATCTCCCCCGGCAAAGGAGCGCAGCTCATCGCCAGCAACGGATCAAAGCTGGACGGAGAATGACTTCGACGAGATGAGAGAAAAAGGCTTCAGTCCATCAAATTTCTCAGAGCTAAAGGAGGAATTACGTACCCAGCGCAAAGAAACTAAAAATCTTGAAAAAAAAGTGGAAGAATTGATGGCTAGAGTAATTAATGCAGAGAAGCTCACAAACGAAATGAAAGAGACGAAAACCATGGCACGAGAAATACGTGACAAATGCACAAGCTTCAGTAACCGTCTCGATCAACTGGAAGAAAGAATGTCAGCGATGGAGGATCAAATGAATGAAATGAAGCGAGAAGAGAAACCAAAAGAAAAAAGAAGAAACAGAAATGAACAAAGCCTGCAAGAAGTATGGGATTATGTAAAAAGACCAAATCTACGTCTGATTGGGGTGCCTGAAAGTGACGGGGAAAATGGAACCAAGTTGGAAAACACTCTTCAGGATATCATCCAGGAGAACTTCCCCAACCTAGTAGGGCAAGCCAACATTCAAATCCAGGAAATACAGAGAACGCCACAAAGATACTCCTCGAGAAGAGCAACTCCAAGACACATAATTGCCAGATTCACCAAAGTTGAAATGAAGGAAAAAATCTTAAGGGCAGCCAGAGAGAAAGGTCGGGTTACCCACAAAGGGAAGCCCATCAGACTAACAGCAGATCTCTCAGCAGAAACTCTTCAAGCCAGAAGAGAGTGGGGGCCAATATTCAACATTCTTAAAGAAAAGAATTTTAAACCCAGAATTTTATATCCAGCCAAACTAAGTTTCATAAGTGAAGGAGAAATAAAATCCTTTACAGATAAGCAAATGCTTAGAGATTTTGTCACCACTAGGCCTGCCTTACAAGAGACCCTGAAGGAAGCACTAAACATGGAAAGGAACAACCAGTACCAGCCATTGCAAAAACATGCCAAAATGTAAAGACCATCAAGGCTAGGAAGAAACTGCATCAACTAACGAGCAAAATAACCAGTTAATATCATAATGGCAGGATCAAGTTCACACATAACAATCTTAACCTTAAATGTAAATGGACTAAATGCTCCAATTAAAAGACACAGACTGGCAAACTGGATAAAGAGTCAAGACCCATCAGTCTGCTGTATTCAGGAGACCCATCTCACACGCAGAGACATACATAGGCTCAAAATAAAGGGATGGAGGAAGATTTACCAAGCAAATGGAGAACACAAAAAAGCGGGGGTTGCAATACTAGTCTCTGATAAAACAGACTTTAAACCATCAAAGATCAAAAGAGACAAAGAAGGCCATTACATAATGGTAAAGGGATCAATTCAACAGGAAGAGCTAACTATCCTAAATATATATGCACCCAATACAGGAGCACCCAGATTCATAAAGCAAGTCCTTAGAGACTTACAAAGAGATGTAGACTCCCATACAATAATAATGGGAGACTTCAACACTCCACTGTCAACATTAGACAGATCAACGAGACAGAAAGTTAACAAGGATATCCAGGAATTGAACTCATCTCTGCAGCAAGCAGACCTAATAGACATCTATAGAACTCTCCACCCCAAATCAACAGAATATACATTCTTCTCAGCACCACATCGCACTTACTCCAAAATTGACCACGTAATTGGAAGTAAAGCACTCCTCAGCAAATGTACAAGAACAGAAATTATAACAAACTGTCTCTCAGACCACAGTGCAATCAAACTAGAACTCAGGACTAAGAAACTCAATCAAAACCACTCAACTACATGGAAACTGAACAACCTGCTCCTGAATGACTACTGGGTACATAACGAAATGAAGGCAGAAATAAAGATGTTCTTTGAAACCAATGAGAACAAAGATACAACATACCAGAATCTCTGGGACACATTTAAAGCAGTGTGTAGAGGGAAATTTATAGCACTAAATGCCCACAAGAGAAAGCAGGAAAGATCTAAAATTGACACTCTAACATCGCAATTAAAAGAACTAGAGAAGCAAGAGCAAACACATTCGAAAGCTAGCAGAAGGCAAGAAATAATTAAGATCAGAGAAGAACTGAAGGAGATAGAAACACAAAAAACCCTCCAAAAAATCAATGAATCCAGGAGTTGGTTTTTTGAAAAGATCAACAAAATTGACAGACCGCTAGCAAGACTAATAAAGAAGAAAAGAGAGAAGAATAAAATTGACGCAATAAAAAATGATAAAGGGGATATCACCACTGACCCCATAGAAATACAAACTACCATCAGAGAATACTATAAACACCTCTATGCAAATAAACTGGAAAATCTAGAAGAAATGGATAATTTCCTGGACACTTACACTCTTCCAAGACTAAACCAGGAAGAAGTTGAATCCCTGAATAGACGAATAGCAGGCTCTGAAATTGAGGCAATAATTAATAGCCTACCAACCAAAAAAAGTCCAGGACCAGATGGATTCACAGCTGAATTCTACCAGAGGTACAAGGAGGAGCTGGTACCATTCCTTCTGAAACTATTCCAATCAATAGAAAAAGAGGGAATCCTCCCTAACTCATTTTATGAGGCCAACATCATCCTGATACCAAAGCCTGGCAGAGACACAACAAAAAAAGAGAATTTTAGACCAATATCCCTGATGAACATCGATGCAAAAATCCTCAATAAAATACTGGCAAACCGGATTCAACAACACATCAAAAAGCTTATCCACCATGATCAAGTGGGCTTCATCCCTGGGATGCAAGGCTGGTTCAACATTCGCAAATCAATTAACATAATCCAGCATATAAACAGAACCAAGGACAAGAACCACATCATTATCTCAATAGATGCAGAAAAGGCTTTTGACAAAATTCAACAGCCCTTCATGCTAAACACGCTCAGTAAATTCGGTATTGATGGAACGTACCTCAAAATAATAAGAGCTATTTATGACAAACCCACAGCCAATATCATACTGAATGGGCAAAAACTGGAAAAATTCCCTTTGAAAACTGGCACAAGACAGGGATGCCCTCCCTCACCACTCCTATTCAACATAGTGTCGGAAGTTCTGGCTAGGGCAATCAGGCAAGAGAAAGAAATCAAGGGGATTCAGTTAGGAAAAGAAGAAATCAAATTGTCCCTGTTTGCAGATGACATGATTGTATATTTAGAAAACCCCATCGTCTCAGCCCAAAATCTCCTTAAGCTGATAAGCAACTTCAGCAAAGTCTCAGGATACAAAATTAATGTGCAAAAATCACAAGCATTCTTATACACCAGTAACAGACAAACAGAGAGCCAAATCATGAGTGAACTCCCATTCACAATTGCTTCAAAGAGAATAAAATACCTAGGAATCCAACTTACAAGGGATGTAAGGGACCTCTTCAAGGAGAACTACAAACCACTGCTCAGTGAAATAAAAGAGGACACAAACAAATGGAAGAACATACCATGCTCATGGATAGGAAGAATCAATATCGTGAAAATGGCCATACTGCCCAAGGTTATTTATAGATTCAATGCCATCCCCATCAAGCTACCAATGAGTTTCTTCACAGAATTGGAAAAAACTGCTTTAAAGTTCATATGGAACCAAAAAAGAGCCCGCATCTCCAAGACAATCCTAAGTCAAAAGAACAAAGCTGGAGGCATCACGCTACCTGACTTCAAACTATACTACAAGGCTACAGTAACCAAAACAGCATGGTACTGGTACCAAAACAGAGATATAGACCAATGGAACAGAACAGAGTCCTCAGAAATAATACCACACATCTACAGCCATCTGATCTTTGACAAACCTGAGAGAAACAAGAAATGGGGAAAGGATTCCCTATTTAATAAATGGTGCTGGGAAAATTGGCTAGCCATAAGTAGAAAGCTGAAACTGGATCCTTTCCTTACTCCTTATACGAAAATTAATTCAAGATGGATTAGAGACTTAAATGTTAGACCTAATACCATAAAAATCCTAGAGGAAAACCTAGGTAGTACCATTCAGGACATAGGCATGGGCAAAGACTTCATGTCTAAAACACCAAAAGCAACGGCAGCAAAAGCCAAAATTGACAAATGGGATCTCATTAAACTAAAGAGCTTCTGCACAGCAAAAGAAACTACCATCAGAGTGAACAGGCAACCTACAGAATGGGAGAAAATTTTTGCAATCTACTCATCTGACAAAGGGCTAATATCCAGAACCTACAAAGAACTCAAACAAATTTACAAGAAAAAAACAAACAACCCCATCAAAAAGTGGGCAAAGGATATGAACAGACATTTCTCAAAAGAAGACATTCATGCAGCCAACAGACACATGAAAAAATGCTCATCATCACTGGCCATCAGAGAAATGCAAATCAAAACCACAATGAGATACCATCTCACACCAGTTAGAATGGCGATCATTCAAAAGTCAGGAAACAACAGGTGCTGGAGAGGATGTGGAGAAATAGGAACACTTTTACACTGTTGGTGGGATTGTAAACTAGTTCAACCATTATGGGAAACAGTATGGCGATTCCTCAAGGATCTAGAACTAGATGTACCATATGACCCAGCCATCCCATTACTGGGTATATATCCAAAGGATTATAAATCATGCTGCTATAAAGACACATGCACATGTATGTTTATTGCGGCACTATTCACAATAGCAAAGACTTGGAATCAACCCAAATGTCCATCAGTGACAGACTGGATTAAGAAAATGTGGCGCATATACACCATGGAATACTATGCAGCCATAAAAAAGGATGAGTTTGTGTCCTTTGTAGGGACATGGATGCAGCTGGAAACCATCATTCTTAGCAAACTATCACAGGAACAGAAAACCAAACACCGCATGTTCTCACTCATAGGTGGGAACTGAACAATGAGATCACTTGGACTCGGGAAGGGGAACATCACACACCGGGGCCTATCGTGGGGAGGGGGGAGGGGGGAGGGATTGCATTGGGAGTTATACCTGATGTAAATGACGAGTTGATGGGTGCTGACGAGTTGATGGGTGCAGCACACCAACATGGCACAAGTATACATATGTAACAAACCTGCACGTTATGCACATGTACCCTAGAACTCAAAGTATAATTAAAAAAAAAAAAAAAACTTGCAAATGAAAACTCTTACAACTACTGAATCTTCTTCTGTCTGTATGTGAATTTATATGTGTTTCTGTGACGGTTATATGTGAAACAGCTCTGATTAATTGGATTAAAAATCAGCAATTACTTGACAAAGGGAAAAATGGCAGATAAGAGGCAGGACTAAGACTCAGCTCCCACTCAAGTAGACAGAATGTGTGTGGAGACTCACATCATGAACTCTGCTCCAAGAACCACCACAAAGGAAAAAAAAAAAAAAGAATTCACAGACCCTTTGAAAGAAGCAGTTTGCCACTGGAAACTCTGTGAGATATCCAAAAAACTGTGTGAGAGGGGGAAAGTTCACCTCTGAATGCACATCTTCACTAGGGAATTTGAAAATCCAGATCATGGGAGAAGGATTTAACCTTACCTAGAGCTGAAAGGTAAGATTTAGAATTCAGAAAGTAGACCAAAATATAAAAGTAGAAGCAGCAGTGAAAAGAGCCTTGTAAGCACATCCGGTCCCCAGGGAAGCCATTTCTGACCTTATCTCACAGGGGTCCTTGGGGAGAACTACCAGTGGTATTGGGGAAGGACCATAGGGAGAAGGAAACTTCTAGTTACTTTGTAATAAATTCAACTGAGTGTGAATTTTTCTGTGCAGGATCCAGGGGTGGGAAGCAAACGGGAAGTGCAGATATGAACACAGAAGCCACAGCAGGTGGAGAGGGGTGAAGCCTGAAAGCCCTGCTTTCTCAGTGGGGAGGCTGTAGCCTGGGACAATATCTCAGCTCTGCTCACCAGCTGCTTGGATAAAAAGTCAGTGCTATTGGTAAGGCACAGTGAATGTCAGACTGGCCTTGATGGCTGCACAGAAACTGGGTGAGGCCTGTCACTGCCAGCTTTCCTGCACATCCTGGAAACCTGTATGATATAGCATAGAAAACAATAATCCCCTTTGGAATATAACTCCATTGACCTGAGAACACCCTCTATTCTTCACAGTGGCTGCAGCAAGCCCTATCCAAGGAGAGCCTGAACTCAGACGCACCTAACCCTGCCCCAACCTGACGGTCTTTCTCTACCTACCCTGGTAGCCAAAGAAAAAAGACACAAACTCGTGGGAGCTCTATGGCCCCACTGATCACATGAGAAACCTGAATATTTATCCAAACAACCTTAGGGCAGTTTCGTATCCCCACTATCCTGTCACACCTGATGCTCTCTTAAAAGTGATGCCTCCTGGCTGGTAGTCAACCAACTGAAGCCATTACAGCAACTCATAAAAGAAAAACCCTGCTCCAAGAGAGGAGAAAACAACAGCTAATTCCACCACCTGCAACATCCTGGATACCAGAGGTTCTGAGTCTGCCCACATGAGAACTTCACTGCTAGCACATCCAGCATTCCAGAAAACCAGCACACTAAACAAAACTACGACAAGGACTCCCACAGAGTTCGCTTCACTCCCCTGCCACCTCCACCAGAGCAGGTGCTAGTATCCACGACTGAGAGACCTGAAGGCAGATCACATCACAGGACTCTTTATAGACACTCCCCAGTACTAGCCCAGAGCCTGGTAGCTAAACCCAGAAGAACAATAATAATCACTGCAGTCTGCCTCTCAGGAAGCCCCATCCCTAGGGGAAAGGATAGAGCACCACCACATCAAGGGAGCACTCCATGGGACAAAAGAATCTGAACAGCAGACCTTGAGCCCCAGATCTTTCCAAATGAGGAGGAACCAGAAAAACATTTCTGGCAATATGACAAAACAAGGTTCTACAGCTCTCCCAAAAGATCACACTAGCTCACCAGCAGTGAATCCAAACCAAGAGAAAATCTCTGAAATACCAGCAACAGAATTCAGAAAGTCAATTATTAAGCTACTCAACAAGGCACCAAAGAAAGGTAAAAACAAAATTAAAGAAATTTCTAAAATAATATTGGATATGGACCAAAAAAAATCCAAAGAAATAAACATGATAAATAAAAAACAATATAAGCTTCTGGAAATAAAGGACACATCTAGAGAAATGTAAAACACACTGGAAAGTTTCAACAATAAAATTGAACAACAAGAAAAAAGTACTTCAGAGTTTGAAGATGAGGCTTTTGAATTAACCCAATCCAATAAAGACAAAGAAAAAGAATTTTTTAAAAAATGAACAAAGCCTCCAAGAAGTTTGGGATTATTTTAAATGACCAAACCTAAAAACAATTGGTGTTCCCAAGAAAGAAGAGAAATCTAAAAGTTTAGAAAATTTATCTGAGGGAATAATCAAGGAAAACTTCCCTGGCCTGGCTAGAGATCTAGACACTCAAATACAAGAAGTCAAAGAACACCCGTGAAATTCATCACAAAAAGATCATCACCTAGGCACATGGTCATCAGGTTATCAAAAGTCAAGATGAAGGAAAGAACCTTAAGAGTTTTGAGGTAAAAGATTCAGGTAACCAATAAATGAAAACATGTCAAATTAACAGCAGATTTCTCAGCAGAAACCTTACAAGCTAGAAAGGATTGGAGCCCTATTTTTAGCCTCCTTAAACAAAACAATTACCAGGCAGGAATATCGTATCCAATGAAACTAAGCTTCATAAATGAAGAAAAGATATAGTCTTTCAGATAAATAAATGCTGACAGATTGTGCCACTACCAAACCAGCACTACAAGAACTGCTGAAAAGAGCTCTAAATCTTCAAATAAAACATTGTAATGCACCAAAATAGAACCTTCATAGAGATTAAATCTCACAGGACCTATAAAATGATAACACGATGAAAAAATAAGGTATGCAGGCAACAACTAGCATGATGAATAGAATAGCGCCTCACATCTCAATACTAACACTGAATGTAAATGACTTAAATGCTCCATTTAAAAGGTACAGAATGGCAGAATGGATAAGAATTCATCAACCAACTATCTGCTGTCTTCAAGAAACTTACCTAATACATAAAACTCACAGAAACCTACAGTAAAGCAGTGGAATAAGATAGTCCACTCAAAGGGACACTATAAGTGAGCAGGAGGAGCTATTCTTACATCAGGCAAAACAGACTTTAAAGCAACAACAGTTAGAAAAGACAAAGAGAGATATTACATAATGATAAAAGGTCTATTCCAACAGGAAAATATCACAATCCAAAATACATATGCACCTAACACTGGAACTCCCAAGTTTATAAAACAGTTACCACTAGACTTAAGAAATGAGTTAGATGGCAACACAATGATAGTGCGGAACCTCAGTAGTGCTCCACTGACAGCACTAGACAGGTCATCAAGACAGAAAGTCAACAAAAAAACAATGGATTTAAACTATACCCTAGGCCTGGCATGGTGGCTCACGCCTGTAATCCCAGCATTTTGGGAGGCTGGGGTGGGTGGATTGCATGAGTTCGGGAGTTTGCAACCAGCCTGGGCAACATGGTGAAACCCTGTCTCTACTAAAATACAAAAAATTAGCCAGGCGTGGTGGCATGCACTTGTAGTCCCAGCTACTTGGGAGGCTCATGCAGGAGAACTGCTTGAACCCAGTAGGTGGAGGTTGCAGTGAGCCAAGATGGTGCCACTGCACTCTAGCCTGGGCAATAGAGTGAGACTCTGTCTCAAAAAAAAATAACAATAATGAACAAATAAAATAAAATAAAATAAAATAAAATAAAAAACTATACCCTAGAACTAATGGATTAACGATATTCACAGAAGGTTCTACCCAACATTTGCAGAATATACATTCTATTCATCAGCACATGGAACGTTCTCCAAGACAGACCATATGATAGGCCACAAAACAAGTCTCAATAAATTTAAGAAAATTGAAATTATATCAAGTATCCTTTCAGACCACAGTGAAATAAAATCAGATATCAACTCCAAAAGAAACCTTCAAAACTATGCAAAAACCTGGAAGCTAAATAATCTGCTCCTGAATGATCACTGGGTCAACAATGAAATCAAGATGGAAATTTAAAAATTCTATGAACTAAATGATAATAGTGGCACAACCTATCAAAACCTCTGGACTACAGCAAAAGTGGTGCTAAGAGTAAAGTTCATAGCATTAAATGCATACATCAAAATGTCTGAAACAGCACAAATAGACAATCTAAGGTTACACAACTCAAGGAACTAGAGAAGCAAGAACAAACTAAACCCAAACCAAGCAGAAGAAAAGAAATAAAAACAATCAGAGCAGAAGTAAATGAAACAAACTAACAAACAAACAACAAAAGAAAAATGAAACAAAAAGCTGGTTCTTTGAAAACATAAACAAAATTAATATACCATTAGCGAGATTAACCAAGGAAAGAACGGAGAAGATTCAAATAAACTCAATTAGAAATGAAACAGGAGATATTACAACCAATACCACAGAAATACAAAAGATCCTTCAAGGTTACCGTGATCACCTTTACATGTGCAAACTGGAAAACCTAGAGGATATGCCTAAATACCCGGAAATATACAAACCTCCTAGATTAAACTAGGAGGAATAGAAACTCTGAACAGACCCAAAAGAAGCAGTGAGATTGAAATAAAAATTAAAAGGACATTGCCTTCAAAAAAGTTCAGGAGCAGACGTATTCATAGCTGAATTTTATCAGATATTCAAAGAATTGGTACTACTGAAACTATTCCAAAATACAGAGAAAGAGGGAATCCTACCTAAAGCATTGTATGAAGCCAGGGACACCTTAATACTAAAACCAGGAAAGGACGTAACAAAAAAGGAACTGCAGACCAGTATCTTTGATGAATATAGATTCAAAGATCCCCAACGAAATACTAGCTAACCCAATCCAACAGCATATCAAGAAGATAATCCACCATTGTCAAGTGCGTTACATACCAGGGATGCAGGGATAGGTTAACATACACAAGGCAATAAATGTGATACATCACATAAACAGCATTAAAAACAAAAATCACATGATCATCTCAATAGAAGCTGTAAAAGCATTTGACAAAATTTAGCACCCTTTGTTATTAAAACCTCCAGCAAAATTGTCATAGAAAGGACATACCTTAATGTAATTAAAACCATCTATGACAATCCCACAGCCAACATTATACTAAATGGGGAAAAGTTGAAAACATTCTCCCTGAGAACTGGAACAAGACAAGGATGCCCGCTTTCACCACTTCTATTCAGCATAGTACTGGAAGCTTTAGGTAGAGCAATCAAACAAGAGAAAGGAATCAAGATCATCCAAATCAATAAACAGGAACTCAAACTGTCCCTGTTCACTGATGATATGATCGTATACCTAGAAAACCCTAAAGACTCATCCAGAAAACTCCTAGAATTGATACATAAATTCAGTAAAGTTTCAAGATGCAAATTCAATGTACACAAATCAGTAGCACTGCTACATACCAACAGTGACCAAGCTGAGAATCAAATCAAGAACTCAAACACTTTTACAATAGCTGTAAAAAAAAAATACTAAGGAATATACCTACCCAATGAGGTGAAAGACTTCTACAAGGAAAACTACTAAACACTGCTGAAATCATAGGTGACACAAACAAATGGAAACACATCCCATGCTCATGGGAGGGTAGAATCAATATTGTGAAAATTACCATACTTCCAAAGGCAATCTAAAAATTCAATGCAATTCCCACCAAAATATCATCATCATTCTTCTCAGAACTAGAAAAAAACAATTCTAAAATTAATATGGAAACAAATTTTAAAAATCTGCATAGCCAAAGCAAAACTTAGCAAAAAGAACAAATCTGGAGGCATCACACTACCCATCTTCAAACTGTACTACAAAGCTATAGTCACCAAAACAGCATGGCACCGGCATAAAACTAGGCATATAGACAAATGGAAAAGAAGAAAGAATTCAGAAATAAAGCCAAATACTTACAGCCAACTGATTTTTGACAAAGCTAACAAAAACATAAAGAGGGGAAAAGACACCCTTTTAACAAATGGTGCTGAGATAATTGGCAAATCACATGTAGAAGAATGAAACTGGACCCTCACCTCTCACCTTCTACAAAAATCAACTCCAGATGGATCAAAGACTTAAATCTAAGACCTAAAACAATAAAAATTCCGGAAGATAAAATCAGAAAAATACTTCTAGACATTCACGTAGGCAAAGACTTCATGGCTAAGAACCCAAAAGTAAATGCAACAAAAGCAAAACTGAATAGATGGGACTTAATTAAACTAAAAAGCTTTAACACAGCAAAAGCAATTGTCAGCAGAGCAAACAGACAACCCACCGAGTGAGAGAAAATCTTCACAAACTAAGCATCTGACAAAGGACTAATATCCACAATCTACAAGGAACTCAAATCAGCAAGAAGAAAGGAAATAATCCCGTCAAAAAGTGGGCTGAAAGCACGAATAGACAACTGAAAAAAAGAGATGCAAATGGCCAACAAACATAGGAAAAAATGCTTAACATCATTAATGATCAGGGAAATGCATATCAAAAACCATATTGCGATACCACCTTACTCCTGCAAGAATGGCCATAATTTAAAAATCTAAAAATAATAGATGTTGGTGGGGATGTGGTGAAAAAGGAACACTTTTGGACTGCTGGTAGGAATGTAAACTAGCACAAGCACTATGGAAAACAGTGTGGAAATTTCTTAAAGAAGTAAAAGTGGATCTACCATTTCATCCAGCAATCCCGTTAAATATATATATATATATAATATATATATAATATATATTTAATATATATTTATATAATATATACTATATATTTAATATATATATATTTATATACCATGGAATAGTACTCAGCCATAAAAAGGAATAAAATAATGGCATTCACAGCAAACTAGATGGAATCGGACGCATTATTCTAACTGAGGTCACTCAGAAATGGAAAACAAAACATCATATGTTCTCACTTACAAGTGGGAGCTAAGCTGTGAGGATGTAAAGGCATAGAATAATATAATGAACTATGGGGACTTAGGGGGAAGGATGAAAGAGGGATGAGGGATAAAAGACTACACATTGGGTATAGTGTACACTGCTCAGGTGATAGGTGCACCAAAATCTAAGAAATTGCCACTAAAGAACGTATCCATGTAAGCAAACACCACCTGTTCCCCCAAAAACCCATTGAAATAAAAATAATAACAATAAATGATTTATCTTCACAGAACTTTAAAAATGTTCAATGTTCAGAGTTGATAATAATAAAAGAAGTTAGAATAAAATGTGCAGCAAGTGGTAGCCTCTGGACAATGGCATTCTAGATATTCACTTTGCATACACTTCTCTAGCATTTGGAAAGAAAGTATACACATGAATATATCAATACTATGATAAAGAAAACACCAAAACATGGTGTCAGGCCATTATCAGCCTTGATGATCCCAAGATCTACTTTTTTCTTTAGTTATAAAGCTTCATAATGAAAGTTCACATTGCTTAATGTGATACCTAGGCCCATAATTGATTTTCAAAATCAGGACAGCAATTACTTACAGGAAGTTGAACAAGATGGGATGTGATGGGAGGGGCTGATATGTATTGGATATGGGACAGAGGCCAAGAATCATTTCAGTTAGGATTTGTGCCTCAAATACCTCTGGCCTCTGATTTGTCCATAGTCCTTATACAGGAATTAACAAGACTGTCCAGCATCTTCATAAGCCTGTATTGCTAACCAGCTTTCATTTCAGCTCCTGTAGGCATCTCCTGAATTAAGCAACACAGAAAAGTCCTCCAAAGCCACTGAATCCCAGAAAGGCTCTCCACCTTTAGCACAAGAGGAGTCTTCACTACAGGACAAAAGAAGGAACCATAAGGGTAAGTACCAAGAACTGTCTTCTTCCATAGTCAGTTATGGTTTTTGCTATAAGATCATGTCCCTGTGCTTCCACCTTGGTGCTACATGCAGGGAGTCATGAGCTTGTTTCAGGAAAAGACAAGAGACATGAAGCTTCCTTTTAGAAACTAGGTGCTGCCAGCCCAAATTGTGTGAATTCCAAATGGGGTCCCCCTTCTGATTTATCTCCCCATATCACCTCCTTCATTCCAATCACTCAATCTGCTCTCCTGGAGAGAATGCTGCCTCTTACATTCATTTAAGGAGCAAGGGGACATGAAGACATTTCTTCCCAGAGTTGAACTGCTGTAGAGCCGGTTTTATTGTTTCACTTCCTTTTTAAATTTATTCTTCTTTACCTATCTGGAAAGGACCAAGGGAGTTATAGATAGTCCAAACTGAAATAATTAAGGAGTGTTTCATGAGGAAAGTATTTACAAAGATGCACAGGGTTAAGGGAAAGAGACGAGGCATGGGTCAGCACCTTAAGCAGCAATACATAGGGGAGCACTACTTCCTGCCGTAGGCTGAAAGGGACAGGGAAGGAGCAATTACCATTGTCGCCATAGCCATAGCTGTAACCATAGGGATGGAAGAACATGAGCTGGCAGGTGGAGAAGCCCTGCATGGCCAACACACAACCACACAGGCTGATATGGTTTGGATCTGTGTCCCCACCCAAATCTCATGCTGGTTATAATTCCCGATGTTAGAGGGAGGGCCTGGTGGGAGATGATTATTAGATCATGGGGATGGTTTCGCATGAATGTTTTAACACCATCCCCCTTTGGTATTGTTGTTGTGACACTGATGAGTTCTCATGAAATCTAATTGTTTAAAAGCGTGTGGCACCTCCTCCCTCTCTCTTTTGCTCCTGCTCTCACCATGTGAGATGCCTTGCTCCCCCTTTGCCTTTCACCAGGATTGGAAGCTTCCTGAAGCCTCCCCTAAAGCAGAAGCTGCTATGCTTCCTGTACAGCCTGTAGAGCCATGAGCCAATTAAACCTGTTTTCTTCATAAATTTCTCAGTCTCAGGTATTTCTTTTTAGCAATGCAAGAAAGAACTAATACACAGACAGAGAGCCAGGAGGTGGAAATCCCAAGTCACTCTCCTGCTGTCTTCCAGTCTCCTGTCAGTATGTCCCAGTGTCTCAATTTCATCAGAAACCAGAAATAAAAAGAATCCCACTGATGTGGTACCTAGAAACCACTCTCTTGGGATGTCAAACAGGATAAAGAATGGAAAGCAAATCCTCATGGCAAATGAGACTATCCCTCTCACCTCCTTATATCCTCCTACTTCCTGAGGCTTTCTCTGCCTGAAGGTGATTGATTCCTGTCTCATTTCAGCTCCATCAGACTACTTTAACGTTTGGCATGTCTTTCTCTACTGTCACTTTTATGCAGAAATGTTTGCATTTTTCAAAAATGCATAGAAAATAAAATGTAATTTTAAAAAGAGAACATATTTATTTGTTTAGAATATAAGCTTGGCTGCTCTAAACAAGATATATCTTAAACAAGAAAGTATAATTGTGCCTCTGGGTCACTAGGTTCTGAATCTGCAGATTCAACAAACCACAGGTGGAAACTATTCCAAAAATAAGGGTATGGTTGAGTTGTGTATGTACTGAACAGGTAGAAACTTGTTTTTCCTTGTCGTTATTTCTGGAAAAACTACAATATGACAAGATTTACACAGCATTTGCATTTTGTTGTTATTCTAAATAACTAAAAACGATTTAACGTATCTGGAAGAAAGTGCATAGGCTATATACAAATATCACATATAAGGAAATTGAGCATCTGCAGATTTTGGTGTGTGCTGAAGTTCTGGAAAAAGTCCCATGTTGAATACCCAGAAATGACTGTCTTTGAAATTTGAACTAGAAGCTCTAGGCATCACACATCAGAATTCCAAAAATTGCTGCTCCCCAGTCCCTAGAGAGTTGCCCTCGTCCTTGTGATCCTGCATGGCTTCCAGCTACATCAGCATTCCAGCCTTATGGAAAAAGACAAGTGGAAGGAGAGGCTTTGCTCCTTCTATTGATCCCGCGAGTGAGGAATTGCTTACATCACTTTGGGATTCTTCCACTTAACAGCACCTGGTCATATAATGTCATTCAGCATCAAGGAAAATGGATATGGGTCCTTGTGCTGCTTTTACACTCTCAGAATTGTTATGTGACCAAAGAGGAAAATGAATGTTGGGGCAACCTAGCAGTCTCTTCACTCCTGATTGTCTCTGACTCTGTGCTGACATCAAGATTTTTCAGGAACTCCTCAGAAATAATGAATGATGGGGCAGAGAACAGAACTGGAGTCTCATGCAGGGCTCCAGGGACCAGAGACTGGTATTGGACCTGCTCTTACTGTTGTGAACTCAGGAAAACCCTTTAATTCTCTAGGCCTTGGCTTCATCTTATGTTATATGAGGATAATATCATAGATGGTCTTTAAGGAACACATGCTAAATGTTGGTGATACTACAGGGAAAATGACAGGTATGACTTAGTCCTTATGGAGCTTCGGGTTTCATGAGGAGGACAAACATATCATACCATAAATATAGATGGAGAAACTCTTTAGTGCCCTGAGTGTGGGTAACAGAGGTTCTCCTTTTCCTCCCATTTCCTTTCTCGGCCAGTCAGGGCTGTGCCAGCTTGTCCCTCTAAGGGAACTCATGATGGAGGCATTCACTCCTGATGTTTCTCTGTACTCCCAGCAAAGGGTGCATCTTCTGTCCACCAGGAGGCCTCCTGCCCCTGTGCAACCTTAGGATTCCAGAGCAAACGTGGCCTCTGATAGGCAAAAAGGAACTCCTGAATTTATTCCTAAATGGTGTTCACTCGCCGCTGTTTTGTTCCCTCTTTGATTTGCCTCTCATTCCCTATCTGGAGTTTGCTTAGGTCAGTTTTTTTTCAATCCATAATTTTGACTGCCAACTTGGATTTAACTTGAGAATCGCTCCTCTGCTTTAGTCTTTCTAACATGTATAATTGACACAGGGCAGTGTTAGGTATAAACGGCTGCTCCAAGACTGGATCGTGAGTCAGCCCTGCTGGACTCAAATTCATACTATATAAAATATAACCCCTGGGACAAATAATTCCCTTTCTTTATGCTCCAATTGCATTATCTGCCATATGGGAATAATACCAATTCTTACCTCCTAGGTTCTTCAGGTGATTAAAAGAGACAATACCTTATAAACTCTCAATCAACTGCTGTTATTCTCCCAGATTAGAACTAATCCTCATTCTCCAGTTGAAATCTGCATGAATATCTCTCTTTACACTCCAAGCCCTACACATCGTCTATTTCCCCTCATGGACGCCTCTCATACAAATGTTTGCATCAACAAAGAAATGCTACCAGAGATCTCCTGAAAGAGAGAATGAAATAGGTTTACATTGTGTACACTCAGCAGAACATTTAGTAGTCCCCCATAGATATTTCCACACTTCAATTACCTCCGTCAGTTACACTCAGACCTCATCTGCACTTACTCTTTCCTCTGTTCTATTGCTGAGTAATTCAGATGAGATCTACACCCTACCCAAACACTGTGTACAAAAATGCTTCTAGGTGTTCAGCAAAGCCACACTGAGTTTTCATTTCAAAGGCACATCAGTTGTCAATTTCAGGTTTTGGGCACACATCAATAATTCTTCTCAACACAGATAGAGCTGTCCACAAATAGAATTCTGATGAATGAAATTTTCTTCATCCAGTTATACATGTGTGTTCTAATACCTTACATTGTGCTTTCATCTTTATTTTCCATTTCATCCAAATCTACCAGTACCATTAGGCTCCTCATGCATGCATTCCTTCATTGAAAGAATGTTTATGAAGAGCACAGTGTGCTGGTCATGGAAATAGGCACTGTGAGTATAAAATGTAAAATGTGGTCCTGTCCGCAATGACTAATACACTGAGTTATTTCTCACCCACCAGGCCCAGCCATTTTCACACTTATCCTAGCGAAGGTCACATTTTCCTCTCATTCATAAAGCATGGTCTTCTTTCCTGTCCATGGATGACCAGTCCTAGTCACAAGTGTGTCACAGCCACCTCTTTGTGTATCTGACTTTCTCCATCTGAGATAAAATATCAGGCCCATGATACAGTAATGATCGGGTCCACAACCCCGGCTGGATGAGTTGGGGGTGTTTTGATCCTAATGTTATTCCCGTGTCAGCACAGAACTTGTGTGGTAGTAGAGAGGTCAGGTTTCAGAGTCAAGAAGAACTGGATTTCAAACTGGATGAGGACCCCCACCTTTTGATAGGTGACTTATTCTCTGTGAGCCTCTGTTTCTCTCCTCTTTAAAATGAGAACAGTAAATCCCACATGGCAGGGTGGTGGGGAGAATCAGAGATCACACAGCTGGTGATCACATCTGCTCTGTGTTCCCAGGGGCACCAGACTGGGGTTTCTGAGCATGGATCCAACCATCCCAGCCCTGGGAACATCACAGACACCAATCAATGGACGCGAGGAGACTCCTTGCTACAAGCTGATCCTGAGCCTCACAGTGCTGACGTGCATCATTTCCCTCGTGGGGCTGACAGGAAACGCGGTTGTGCTCTGGCTCCTGGGCTTCCGCATGCGCAGGAACGCTGTCTCCACCTACATCCTCAACCTGGCGGCTGCCGACTTCCTCTTCCTCTGCGGCCACGTTTTACGTTTTCTGTTAAGCCTCATCAATATCCCCCATACCACCCGCAGAATCCTCATTTGTGTGATGACCGTCCCCTACCTTACAGGCCTGAGCTTTCTGAGCGCCATCAGCACGGAGCGCTGCCTGTCCGTCCTGTGGCCCATCTGGTACCGCTGCCGCCGCCCCACACACCTGTCAGCGGTCGTGTGTGTCCTGCTCTGGGCCCTGTCCCTGCTGCGGAGCATCCTGGAGTGGAGGTTCTGTGACTTCCCGTTTAGTGGTGCTGATTCTTGTTGGTGTGAAACATCAAATTTCATCATAATCGCATGGCTGACTTTTTTGTGTGTGGTTCTCTGTGTTTCCAGCCTGGTCCTGCTGGTCAGGATCCTCTGTGGATCCCAGAAGATGCCGCTGACTAGGCTGTACGTGACCATCCTGCTCACAGTGCTGGTCTTCCTCCTCTGCGGCCTGCCCTTCGGCATTCTGGGGTCCCTAAATTACATGATCCACAAGGATCTGGAAGTCTTATATTGTCACGTTTATCGGGTTTGCATGTTCCTGTCCTCTCTAAACAGCAGTGCCAACCCCATCATTTACTTCTTCGTGGGCTCCTTTAGGCAGCGTCAAAATAGGCAGAACCTGAAGGTGGTTCTCCAGAGGGCTCTGCAGGACACGCCTGAGGTGGATGAAGGTGGAGGGCGGCTTCCTGAGGAAACCTTGGAGCTGTCGGGAAGCCAATGCAGGCAGTGAAAGAGCTCCTGCCCTGTCAGTCAGACGGGACTTTGAGAGCAACACTGCCCTGCCAACCTTGACAATTATATGCGTTTTTCTTAGCATTGTGCCTCAGAAATGTCTCAATGGTAACTCAAGGTCTTCAAATAGATGTTTATCTAACCTGACAGTTCTAGTGTTCACCCACAGAAAGCATTAGTCTGACAGTAGAATGTTTAGATTCTCCTTGATATTACCAACACATTTTCCCTGTTATCTTACACTGAATCCTTCCTACTGAACACTTTTTCTGCACTTTTCATTGTAATAAAAGGAGTTCCTGTCCAAAACCCTAAAACACTGTTTATACTTGTTTTCTACCTGATAGTACCAAAAAGGAAGATTCCTTATTAATCTCTCAGATTATGTTTCCCTGAAAATCATGTTCCCTTCTATGACTAGAAGTATTACTGCAGTTGGAAACTCGATTCTGAATAAGTGAGTTCTACTACCTGTAAATTCCATTGAATTCTCAGATATAAAGCAAAATAATGTCCTTAGAGAGAGATTCTCCCTTCATAAAAACAGTCTTAGAAATTGGTTTTATGAATAGCCCTCTCCTGTCATTTGTCCACACATGGTCACACCTTGGCCTTGGTTTCTAGTAAAGACAACCATGGCCCTTTCCCCTTGAGAACTGGTAAGTGCTTATTTAGCTCTTCCTGGACTAATGGACCAGTGAGGAGCCTATAAATATACCCTACTAGTTCCACTTTGGCCATTGGAAACCTCAGTATTGGTTTCAAAGTGGAATTATCTTGAAAACCATTTATTATTCGTTTACAAAGTCTTTAAGTGTAGAATTCTTCATTCTTCCAGGTTTTGTACAAATGGTTCTGGGTGTAACTTTCAGTTAGTTTTATGGCTGTTAACATAAGAAGCAAAACTGAAAACATCTGACTCTTCCATGCTAATGTCAATTATAGTATCTGGATAATAACTTACAGTTGGTACAAAATTCTGATACATGGTACAAAATTCTAAGTTGTGACTTAGATGAACACGGAAACATTGTGCTAAGGAAAATATGCCAGATACCAAAGAATAATATTGTAAGATCAAATTCTACAAGATATCCAAACTAGGAAATTCTTGAACACAGAAAATAAATTAGGAGGATCCTGGTGCTGGATGACGGAGAGACTGTGTAGCCATTATTTAATGAGCACAGACTTTCTGTGCAGAATGATGAAGTTCTTAAAAGAGACAGTGGTAACGGTTACTACTTATTGTGAATGTACTTAATGATATTGAATTGTACAATTAAAATGGTTAAAGTTGTAAAATGTACGTTATGAACATTTTACCACAATTAAAAACATGTAATTATAAACACAGGATCAGTACAAAATTCAGGACTATGCTCCACTAGTGGTTATCCCTTCAACAGATAACTCAAGCAGACAGAAGAGACCACCAAGAGAAGATGTGACATCACTGTGGGCTATGTGCTGCTCACAGACAGTGAGGCTGCCCCTCAGATTGACCCTCACTGAGGGGAGCTGACACATGCATTTTGAGTATGCAGGAGACAGTACAAAGCAGTTATGAAAGCAATAAAGAGGTCTATAGTTCTCCATTTGTCCAACCAAAATTACTGGTAACTCGTATCACATTGTTCACAATGTCGAACTCAGGTCCCCTGAGTCCAGATCCATTGCTCTTCCAGGACCAGCACTCTGCTGATGCTGAATCCTATCTGTCCACCCTCAATTTCCAAATGCCATAGTAGGACATAGCTGTAGGTGAGGCTTTCCTACGTGTCGGAGGAAGTGGGAAGGCAGTGTTTGCTGCCAATGCTCCAGGCAAGGAGCTTTAATGTGATGTCTTTAGTTCAGGCTGAGGGTTATTGAGAGAGCCCATTCTGGGAGTCTATGATATCAATTGTACAGTTCTGGATAAAGATGTTTATCATGAGGAATTCTGTAGAGAATTTTCACCTGGCAATTGAATTAAATAATGTTGGTTCTCACCTGGGCCACTGCTTATTTTGACGTTAGTGACTCTTTTTCTTTTGATGGAAGAAAATTTCAACTTTATGAAAACTTAGATTCTGTCCCTGAAGCCCATTCTGAACTCACTTGGCCTCACACATTGCTCCACTACAGCACTTAAAACAGTATATTTCAATTGTTTGTCCCCACATCTTTCTCTTCAACCGCACTCTGAGGTCTTTAAGAGCAGAGAACATGTCTTTGAATTTCTGGTGCAACAGACTTAGTGTGGAATTTAGAAGTCTTGGTAATTATTTTTCTCAAGCATCTCCCACCTGAAAATCACAGGTTTGTCCAGCATCTTGCAAAGGCTGGCTCAGTCACCAGGTCTCACTGGAACTCCTACAGGTACCTCCCACACAACAGAGTGTCCTCTGCAGTTGGTTTTTCTGAGAACAGCTGTTCCCTTTTATTGCAGGTCTGCTCACTGCCTCTGGGAAGAAGAATGGAGGGGATGTGGGAGTCTGCTAGTGAAATGCTTTCTTTCCCAGGCCAATGATGTCATTTCCTCTCAGTTCCATGTCGAGGAAAAGCGTGCAGGACATCCAGGCATGTTCCCCAGAAAGGGAGAAATGATATAAAAGTCTCTAATGGCACTTTTTGGGAGCTGCCATTCATGACTATTTTTTAGGCATGAATTCAACAAACATTCGAACCTAATTCATCAAGCACTGTGCTAATTCTGCATAAAAGCAAACACCTTTCAAATAAGTCTCTCACTAATACATTCCATCTCTATAACCAATCCTTTCCACTTCCTGAAGAAAATATATGGATTGATGCTGAGCAAATGCTGAGCCTTTGTGGTCATTCACTGATGCTCTAGTACACCTGGGCTCAAGGGCACTGAGTCATCAGCCTCACAAGAACCAATTGGATCTGTTTCCTGTCCTGCTTTTGACAATTAGGCTTGTCAATATAATTACCTAATTTATCAAAATACATCACAAATCAATGAAATACGAGTATGAAAGAATTGCGGTTTCCATACAAACTAATGTGAATGCTTAAAGGGACAATAAAAGCAGGTTCCAAAATTATTGTTAGTTTAATAGGTGTGAGTCTGCCAATTCTATCGGATTAAACAAAAACTAACAATATGGAACAATATCCTCAGAGAGAATGCTATGCATCTGATGCTAAGATCTACACTTAAATTAATCCACACTGCAAATCATAGACAATGATTGATAGATATGCTTTCAGCAAGGTAGAGTAGAATTCTATTTGCAAACCCTACACAAAGGAATGTTCTGTAGTCTGGTTCTATTATTGTGAATGAATTCTAGGTAAAAATGAAATATTCATGTTACAAATGTTTCCTTTTTTATGAATACTGATTAACAGACATTTTAAATTAACCTATCCACTTGCATTTCTGAATATATCATTAAGTGGGCTTTTCATAACAGTATCTCTCACTTATTCCACTGTTTAATGTATAAATACATACTGAGCATCTTCTATTCTCTAGTTTGCATGCCAGACACTTAGGAGTCAAAGTAAACACACCTACATTCATAGAGTGCACAGCCTGTGAAGGAAGGACACTAGTGCAGGAAAGACTGCCTCCCAAAGTGACACATACTATCCAAGAGTTGTATTTGTGGCTCAAGTGTTCTCAGAGGAGAGGGTATCTAAAAATTCCCAATTATCTTGCTGCCATCTTGAAGAGGAATGCCACACCCAAGCACCCAGCTGAAGCAGGACAATACGATTCCAATAAATTAGAGAATGTTCACCGGGTGACTACTCATGCAAGACAACAATCTCAGCAATGGTTTTATAATTGATGACACCAAAGATTAATAGGCTGAATCTTACAACAGCCCTCAGTCTATAGTACAACACCACACCAATGCACAATTCCTAAAAAGATTTTTAAGAGACCCTGCAGGTGCTTAGGTCACAGGTATTGCAGAACTATCTACCACCATTACTGTGTGTTCCAGCAGTAGAAGCCCTTGCCTCCAGGCAAACCAAATCAGCATCTAGAAATCCCAGGATATGTAAAGAAGGAGAATGTGCAAGTGCTAGAAAGGGAAGAACACCTGACCTGGTTTCAGGGATTTGGGATTCTCAAGCTGACTGCATGGCCAACATGGGTCACATGCTCATTCCAGGCAAACCAAGCAGATAGTGAGGTTATGGGATTGCCCCAGTCTGAAACTGTGCCATTTGTGCATTTGTGCTCAGGTATCTCTTTTCAGAATATGTGGGTAAATTGTGGCTTTACCATAACTCTGGACTGAAGATAACTGCTGTTGTGATACTGGCAGCCTGAGAAATTCATGTCTCTACACAGTGACTATAATCACAGTAATCATATGTTCTTCTCACCTATGTGGCAGCGACCTAGAATCTGAAGAGACTGCTGTGATGTTTATTCTGTACGACGGTGTGGTATCCATTGGGCACGATTATTGTCAATGTACCAATGCTGACTATAGATATAGATGGCACTTGCTTGCTGTTACCTAACAACAGCAGAGTATAGAAGAAGAAGTCTCAATGCTCATGCCCATCATATTTGTCCAATTGTTCTGAAACCTTGCAGGATGAAAACACAAGGAAGGAGAGCAGAGACAGAGCAGATCTCATTTCTAAGTGTATACGTAGAAGTGAGTGGATCATGGAAGGCTTTGTGCAATAGGTAGAATTTTAACTGATGACTACAATTTACCCAGCATTGTCATTATAATTATACCCTCTGTAAATTTTGCCAATCATCTCAATCTTACTGGGGAAGGAGAAATAAATAGGATCTGGACAGATAGAAATGGGAGAAGAGATAATTTACAGTGGCACTGTTAATAAAAGCATAGAGTTATTTAGGGAATGGTGAATAATTCATTCATGAGTTTTATTCCTTCTGTCACCCCATGTATTTGGTCATGGTGGTAAGATCCCTCTTAAATAGAAGGAAAGATACAGTCTTTTTCAGACAAACAAATACTGAGAGAATTTGCCACTACCAAGCCAGCACTACAATAACTGCTAAAAGGAGCTCTAAATCAGGAAATAAAACCTCAAAATACAACCTTCTTAAAGCCTAAGTCTTCCAGGGCCTATAAAACAATAACTCAATGAAAAAAAAACCCATGTATTAACACAATAACTAGCATGATGAATAGAATAGTATCACACATCTCAATATTAATATTGAATGCAAATGGTCTAAATGTTCCACATAAAAGATACAGAATGTCAGAATGGATAAGAATTCACCAACAAAGTATCTGCTGTCTTCAAGAGATTCACCTAACACATAAGGACTCACATAAACTTAAGGTAAAGTGTTGGTAAAAGATATACCATGCAAATATATACCAAAAGCGAGCAGGAGTACCTATACTTGTATCAGACAAAACAAACTACTTTAAAGCAACAGCAACTAAAAAAAAAGGGGGGGAAATTATATAATGATAGAAGGATGAGTCCAACAGGAAAATATCACAATCCTAAATATGTATATACCTAACACTGTCACCCCTAAATTTATAAAACAATTACTAATAGACCTAAGAAATGAGATAGACGGCAACATAATAATACTAGTGGACTTCAATACTCCACTGACAGCACTAGAAAAGTCATCAAGACAGAAAGTCAACAAAGACACTATGGATTTAAACGATACCCTACAACAAATGGACTTAACAGATATTTACAGAACATTCCATCCAACAACTACAGAATATACATTCTATTCAACAGCACATAGAACTTTCTCCAAGATAGACCATGTTATAGGCCATGAAACAAGTCTCAATAAATTTAAGAAAATGGAAATTATATCAAGTATCCTTTCAGACCACAGTGGAATAAAACTGGAAATTAACTCCAAAAGGAATCCTCAAAACCATTAAAATATATGGAAATTAAATAATCTACCCCGAATGATATTTGGGTCAACAATGAAATCAAGAAAGAAATTTAAAAATTCTTTGAACTGAGTGATAATAGTGACATAACCTATCAAAATCTCTGGGATAAAGCCAAGTGGTGCTAAGAGCAAAGTCCATAGCATTAAATGCCTACATCAAAAAGTCTGAAAGAGCACAAATAGACAACCTAAGGTCACACCTCAAGGAACTAGAGAAACAAGAACAAACCAAAGCCAAACCCTGCAGAAGAACAAAAAAGAAACATTGGAGCAGAACTAAATGAAATTGAAACAAACAAACAAACAAAAAGATAAATGTAACAAAAAGCTGGTTCTTTGAAAATGTAAACAAAATTGATAGACCACTAGTGAGATTAACCAAGAAAAGAAGAGAGAAGATCCAAATAAGCTCAATTAGAAAGGAAACAAGAGATATTACAACTGATACCACAGAAATTCAAAAGATCATTCAAGGCCACTATGAACACCTTTACACACAAATTAGAAAACCTAGAGGAGATGGACAAATTCCTGGAGATTAAAATAGGGAGAAATAGAATCTCTGAACAGACTAGTAACAGGCAGCAAGATTGAAATGGTAATTTGAAAATTACCAACAAAAAAAGTCTAGGACCAGAGAGATTTACAGCTGAATTCTATCAGACATTCAAAGAATTGCTGCCAATCCTTTTGACACTATTCCAAAAGATAGAGAAAGATGGAATCCTCCCTAAATTATTCTATGAAGCCAGTATCACCCAAATACCAAAATCAGGAAAGAACATAACAAAAAAAGAACACTAAAGACCAATATTCTTGATGAATGCAGATGCAAAAATCCTCAACAAAATACTAGCTAACCAAATCCAACAGCATATCGAAAAGATAATCCAGCATGATCAAATGGGTTCATACCAGGGATACAGAAATAGGTTAACATACACAAGTAAATAAATGTGATAAACCATATAAACAGAATTAAAAACAAAAATCACATGATCATCTCAATAGACACAGAAAAGTATTTGACAAAATCTAGCATCCCTTTATGTGAAAAAACCTCAGCAAACTCGGCATAAAAACTATCTATGACAAACCACACAGCCGACATCATACTCAATGGGGAAAAGTTGAAAGCATTCCACCTGAGAACTGAAACAAGATAAGGATGCCCATTTACACCACTTCTATTCAACATAGTACTTGAAGTCTCAGCAAGAGCAATTAGACAGAGAAAGAAATAAAGGGGCCGGGCGCGGTGGCTCAAGCCTGTCATCCCAGCACTTTGGGAGGTCGAGACGGGCGGATCACGAGGTCAGAAGATCGAGACCATCCTGGCTAACACGGTGAAACCCCGTCTCTACTAAAACTACAAAAAAACTAGCCGGGCGAGGTGGCGGGCGCCTGTAGTCCCAGCTACTTGGGAGGCTGAGGCAGGAGAATGGCGTAAACCCGGGAGGCGGAGCTTGCAGTGAGCTGAGATCCGGCCACTGCACTCCAGCCTGGGCGACAGAGCGAGACTCCGTCTCAAAAAAAAAAAAAAAAAAAAAAAAAAAAAAAAAAAAAAAAAAAAAAAGAAATAAAGGGCATTCAAATCAGTAAAGAGGAAGACAAACTGCCATGGTTCACCAATGACATGATTGTATACCTAGAAAACCCTGAAGACTCAACCAAAAAGCTTCTAGAGCTGATAAATGAATTCAGTAAAGTTTCAGGATACAAAGTCAATGTACACAAATCAGTAGCACTGCTATACACCAAAAGTGACCAAGCTGAGAATCAAATCAAGAACTCAACCCCTTTTACAATAGCTGCAAAAAATAACAAAATACTTAGAAACATATCTAACCAAGGAGGTGAAAAACCTCTGCAAAGAGAACTACAAAACACTGCTGAAAATAATTAAAGATGACACAAACAAATGGAACCACATCCCATGCTCATGGATGGGTAGAATCAATATTGTGAAAATGACCACACTTCCAAGAGCAATCTACAAATTCAACGTAATGCCCATCAAGATACCATCATCATTCTTCACAGAACTAGAAAAAATGATCCTGAAATTCATATGGAACCGAAAAAGAACCTGCATAACCAAAGCAAGACTAAGCAAAAAGAACAAATCTAGAGGCGTCACATTACCCAACTTCAAACTATAAGGCTATAGTCACCAAAACCCATGGTACTGGTATAAAAATAGGCATATAGACCAATGGAACAGAATAGAGAACCCAGAAATAAACCTAAATACTTACAGCCAACTGATCTTCAACAAAGCAAACAAAAACATGAAGTGGGGAAAGGACATCCTTTTCAACAAATGGTGCTGGAATAATTAGCAAGCCACATGTAGAAGACTGAAACTGGATCCTCATTTCTCACCTCATACAAAAACAACTCAAGATGGATCAAAGACTTAAATCTAAGACCTGAAACCATAAAAATTCTAGAAGATAACATAGGAGAAACCCTTCTAAACACTGGCTTAGGCAAAGACCTCATGACCAAGAACCCAAAAGTAAGTGTAAAAAGAAAACAAAGATAAATCAATGGGACTTAATCAAACTAAAAATTTCTGCACAGGAAAAAAATAATAATAATCAGCAGAGTAAACAGATAACTCATGGAGTGGAAGAAAGTCTTCACAAACTGTGCATCTGACAAAGGATTAATATCCAGAATCTACAAGGAAATCTAACAAATCATCAAGCATGAAACAAATTATCCCATTGAAAAGTAGGCTAAGGACATGAATAGACAATTCTTAAAAGAAGATATACCAATAGCCAATAAACATATGAAAAAATGCTCAACATTACTAATTATCAGGGAAACGCAAATCAAAACCACAAAACAATACCACCTTACTCCTGCAAGAATGGCCATAATTAAAAAATCAAAAAATAATAGATGTTGGCATGGATGTGGTGAAAAGGGAACACTTTTACACTGCTGGTGGGGATGTAAACGAGTAAAACCACTATGGAAAACAGTGTGGAGATTCCTTAAAGAACTAAAAGTAGATCTACCATTTGTTCCAGCAATTCCACTACTGGATATCTACCCAGAGGAAAGGAAATCATTTATGAAAAAGACACTCACACATGCACATTTATAGCAGCACAATTTGCGACTGTAAAAATGTGGAACCAGCCCAAATGCCCATGAATCAATGGGTGGATAAAGAAAATGTCATATATATGTGTATACACACATACGTACCATGGAATACTACTCAGCCATAAAAAGGAACAAAATAATGGCATTCACAGCAATCTGGATGGAGTTGAAGACCATTACTCTAAGTGAAGTAACTCAGGAATGGAAAACCAAATCTTGAATGTTCTTACTTACAAGCAGGAGCTAAGCTATCAGGATACAAAGGCATAAGAATGATACAATGGACTTTGGGGACTCAAGGAAAAAGAGTGGGAGGTGGGTGAGTGATAAAAGACTACACATCGGGTACAATGTACACTGTTCTGGTGATGGGTACATCAAAATCTCAGAAATCACCACTAAACTACTTATCCATGTAACCAAACACCACTTGCTCTCCAAAAAGTTATTGAAGTAAAAAAATAAAAGGTATAATCTCAGCTATTTTCAAATGTATACTACATTATTATTTACTGTATTTACCACACTATGTAATATATCTCAAAGAAAAAATTATTCATCCCATTTAATTAAGGCTTTACACTCTTTGACCGTCGATCACTTCTCCATGGGTGTTGAAATTTGTCAAATCCTTTTGCTGTGTTTATTGAGATATTCACATAATTTTTCCCCTTTATTCTGTTAATGTGGTAAATTTCATTGATTGATTTACAAGTGTTAAACAAACATTGCACTACTGAGATAAACCCCACTAGCCATTCTGTATTATCCTTTTGATATATTTCAGGATTCTACCTGCTACTACTGTGTTAAGAATTTTTGCATCTGATTCATAAGAAATTTTGGTCTGTAGTTTTCTTTTGTAATATCTTTTCCAGATTTCGCTAACAAAGACATACATAGTCTCATAAAATAAGTTGGAGAATATTCTTTCCTCCTGAAATTTATGATAAAATATTTGTATAAATTTGATATGATTGTTCCCTTTAAATATCAATAGAATTTATCCAAGCCTTCTGGATCTAAATTTTTGCATGTGTATGTGTGGAAAGTTTTAATTAAAAATGTAATATCTTGACTAGGTGCAGCGGCTCATGCCTGTAATCCCAGAAGTTTGGGAGGCCAAGGACGGTGGATCACCTGAGGTCAGGAGTTCAAGACCAGCCTGGCCAACATGATGAAACCCCATCTCCACTAAAAATACAAAAATTAGCCAGGTTTGATGGTGTGCGCCTGTAATCCCTGCTGCTCAGGAGGCTGAGGCAAGATAATCACTTGAACCCGGGAGGCAGAGGTTGCAGCACTCCAGCCTGGGCGACAGTGAGATTTCATTAAAAAACAACAACAACAGCAACAACAAATTTATATAGCTACACAGATATAGAAAGATATATAAAATGTTTTTCACAGACATACAGCTATTCACATTTTCTATTTCTTCTCATGTCAGTTTTGGTGAATTATGTCTTTCGAGGAAAGTGTCCCTTTCATCTAAGTTTTGAATTTATTGACATAAATTTGTTCATGATAGTTCTTTATTATCCCTTTAACATCTTTAGAGACTATAGCAATATTCCCACTCTCATTCTTGATAATGATGTTATTCTCTCTCTGTTTATTGTTCAGTATTGCTAAAAATTTGTGAATATCATTAATCTTTTCATGGTACTATCATAACTTTGATTTTATCTCTATTGTTTGTTTTCTGTTGCACTGATTTCTGCTTTTTATTGTTTCTTTCTATTTATTTTGGGCTTAATTTGTTCATGTTTTTTATAGTTCTGAAGCTTGAAGGTTAGATCTTGATTTTTTTAATTCTTAAATGTTTGATAGAATTCACCAGTGTGGCCATGTGTGCCTGGAGCTTTCTTTGTAGAAGAGTTTTTAATTATAAATTCAATTTCTTTAGTAGGTACAGGATTATTTGCAATTACTGTATCTTCTTGATCAATTTTGGGAAGGTGTGTTTTTAAAAGAATACTTCTATTTCTTCTAAATTGTCAAATTTTGACAAAATATCATTCAAAAGAGCTTTTTATTTCTGTATTTTTAATATTATGATAGTCTCTCTTTGATTCCCAGGTCGAGTTTCGTGTTTTCTCTATTTATATTTTTCTTCATTGGTATTGATAGGAATTTATCAATTTTATTATCTTTTCAAAAATATAAATTTCATCTTTATTGTTATGTTTCTATTGTACCTTTGCTTTTTATTTAGTTTTTTCCCAACCTTTATTATTTCCTTCCTTTTACAGTAGTTCTGTCTTATCTTTAAGGGATAAATTCCAAGACCCCCCACTGGTTGCATGAAATGTGTTTCAATTGACAGCAACCGAAACACATTTCTGTTCATGTCTTCAACCCACAAATTTAATGCTTTTTCTATCTTAATTAAGCAATTGTCATGTATTGTGGCCATAGCTTTTGCAGTTTGAGGTGCAACAGCAAAACTAGCATGAATTTCTTTTGCCTCTTTTATGATTAGTTTTTACTCCAGACCTTAGCAGCCTCCACATTCTATATTTTTTTCCTTCCTTACTAAGTTGCAAACTTCACCTTTACCTAGAGAGAGCACTCTACCACTTCTCTTTGGCATATCTGAATTGCCAGCATCCCTACTCGTAATGCTTTGGAGCCATTAATAAGTAAAATAAGGTTTACTTGAACACAAGCACTGTGATACCACAACAACTGATCTAATAACTGAGAGGGCTACCAAGTAACAAATGGGTGGGTAGGGTACACGGCATGGATATGCTAGGCAAAGGGGTGAATCACGTCCCAGGAAGGAGAGAGCAGGACCACAAGAGATTTCATCACACTATTCAAAATGGTACATAATTTAAAGCATATGAATTATTTATTTCCGGAATTACTGAATGGAGAAAATTTGCTTACCTTTTAAAAACAACTCTTCATTTCATTGATCTTTTCTTTTGCTTTTCTAGTCTTCTTTTCACTTATTTCTGCTCTGATCTTTATTATTTCCTTCCTTCCTTCTACTAATTTTGCAAAATACACATCTGATAAAGGATTAGCATCCAAAATATTTAAGAGACTCTAACAACTCAATAGCAATAAAACAAATGAACCAGTGAAAAAATGGGCAAAAGAACTGAATACATATTTCTGAAAAGAAGACATAAAAATGACCAATAGATGTAAGAAAAAATGTGCAATGTAACTAATCATCAGGAAAATGCAAATCACAACCACAATTACATATCATTTATCCAGTTAGAATGGCTACTATCAAAAATACAAAAGATTACAAGTATCGTAGAGGATGTGGAGAAAAGAGAACCCTCATACACTGTTGGTGGGAATGTATTTTAGTATAGCTATTAGGGAAAACAGTATGGAAGTTCCTAAAAATATTAAAAATAGAACTATCTATATCCAGAAATCCCACTCCTGGGTTGATGTCCAAGGGAAATGAAACCAGTATATTGAAAAGATATCTGTATCCCCATGTTTCTTGCAGCACTATTCACAATGGCCAAGATACAGAATTAACCTAAGTGTCCATCAATAGATAAACTGATGAAGAAAATGTGGTACATATGCACAATGGAATACTATTTAGCCTTTAAAAAGAATGAAATTCTGTCATTTCCAGCAACTTGGATAAGCCAGAGGACATTCTGTTAAGTGAAATATGCAAGGCACAGGAAGAAAAACAGTACATGATCTCACTCATATGTAGAATCTAAACGAGGTGATCTCACAGAAGTCGAGAATAAAATGGTGGTTGCCATAGGTTTGGTTGGTTAGGTGAAAGGGGAGATGAGTAGACATTGGTCAAAGGATATGTAATTACATTTAGATAGAAGGAACAATTTTTCTTTTTTTTTTTTGAGATGGAGTCTTGTTCTGTTACTCAGGCTGGAGTGCAGTGGTGTGATCTCGGCTCATTGCAAACTCTGCCTCCTGGGTTCAAGTACTTCTCCTGCTTCAGCCTCCCAAGTAGCTGGGATTACAGGCACCCACCACCACAACCAGCTAATTTTTGTATTTTTAGTGGAGATGGGATTTCATCACGTTGGCTAGGCTAGTCTCAAACTTCTGACCTCAGATGATCCACCCGCCTCGGCCTCCCAAAGTTCTAGAATTACAAGCGTGAGCCACCACGCCCGGCCTGGAGGAACAATTTTAAGAGATCTATTATACAGCATAGTGACTGTAGCTGATGATAATATATTGTGTTCTGAAAAATGCAAAGAGTGGGTAAGTGTTCTCACCACAAAAATACTATAAGAGTTAATATATTTGTTATTTAGCTAAATTTATACCACAACGTCTAGGTACTTCAGCATCATATTGTACAGGATAGATCCATACAATTTGAACTGTCCAAAAACTTTTTAAATTTAATTGCTGGGGAGTATTTCCTTGTATGGATACGGTAAGCTTTCTGTCATTATTCATGGTGAAAATACATTTGCTTTGTTTCCATTTTAGCTATTAAATAAAGCTGCTATTAACATTAGTGTACAAACTTTTAAGTGAACATCCTTATCCACTCTCTTGGATACATTCCGAAGATAAATTTCTGGGTGATATGGTAAGTGCATATTTACTTTTTAAGAAAATTAAAACAGTTTTCTAGAGTACTGTACCATTTTACTTCTCCACTGGCAATGTATAGAAGATCCACTTTCTCCAAATCCTTGCCAGTATTTGAAACGAGTATTTTTTTACTTTAGCCTTCTAAGAGCCGTATATTGCTGTATCATCATGGTTTCTTCTGAGACCTCTCTCCTTGTCTTGTAGATGGGGTCTTTTTCTCCCTGTGTCTTCACGGGGTCTTCCCTCTGTATGTCTGTGTCCTAATCTCTTCTTCTCATAGGGACATCAGTCATGTTGGATTAAGGCTCACTCTATTGAACTCATTTTAACTTAACTAGCTCTCTGAAGACCTCCTTCCCCAATATACTCGTATTTTGGGTTACTGGGGCTAAGTATTTCAACATATGAATATTAGAGGAACACAATTCAGCCCGTAACAAGCTCTTTTTAAAATATTTGCTCAGCAGTGAAGACTATTTCTGCATATTTTAAATAGGTTCTAATTCAAATGACATTTTTTTTTAATGCCAAGTAGCTTAATTTGGTTACAGCATGAGGCACAAAAAGGGCAATGATAGAAGATAAGGCTTTATTTTTTTAATATTCATACCAAATGAAAATAAATAACAAATTTCATGAAGTAGAGGGAGGAAGAATAAGGATATGTTGTATGTACTGAACTCTTTACATTTTATAAGGGATGTCCATTGAGCCACTCCTTAACACTGATAAATTAAAAATAGAAATACGTTTACTATTCAGAACTCATAAGTTTAAAAAGTAAGAATAAAAAGCATAGCAAGGGGAAACCTCTGGAGAATAGATTTAGGGAGTCTTTCACTTTGTATATACTACACTGTCATTTGGAATTAAAACACACACATAGATGCATTATCACTGTGATCATGAAAACATACCAAAAAAAGTAGAATCAGGCCATTGTAAGTATGGAATGACCCCATGATCCACTTTATTCTTTAGTTATAAAGCTCCACAATGCAAGCTCTCATTGCTTGATGGTACTACCTAGGCTTGCAAATGGCAATTAAGGGTCCAGAACAGCAATTACTTACAGGGAGGTGAACCAGAAAGGATGGGATGAGAGAGGCTAATGTGTTAGTGGAAATGGGGTACAGGCTAAGAAACATCTCAGTGAGAAATTCTGCCTCAAATGCCTCTGGTCTCTAATATTTCTGTAGTTCTTGTGCAGGAAATCACAAGATGTCCAGCAACTTGATAAACCTGGCTTAGTCATCAACTTTCACTTCTGCTCCTGTAGACATATCCCTAATTAGAGAACATAGAAAAATCCTCAGGTAGAAAAGAAGTCATATTAAAAAGACACTTGTAAACACATAGTGTTTTGTTTTGTTTTGTGATGGAGTCTCACTCTATTGCCCAGGCTGGAGTGCAGGAGCGTGATCTCGGCTCACTGCAACCTCCACCTCCCAGGTTCCAGCAATTCTCCTGTCTCAAGCCTCTTGAGTAGCTGGAACTATAGGGGCACACCACCATGACCGGCTAATTTTTGTATTCTTAGTAGAGACAAGGTTTCACCATATTGGTCAGGCTGGTCTTGAACTCCTGACCTCAGGTGATCCACCTGCCTCGGGTTCCCAAAGTGCTGGGATTATAGGCATGAGCCACCATGCGCAGCCGTAAACACATATTTATAGCAGCACAATTTGCAGTTGCAAAAATATGGAACCAGCCTAAATGCTCATCAACCAATGAGTGGATAAAGAAAAAGAAACAACATAACGGCGTTTGCAGCAACCTGGTTGGAGTTGGAGACCATTATCCTAAGTGAAGTAACTCAGGAATGAAAAACCAAACATTATATGTTCTCACTTATAAGTGGGAGCTAAGCTATGAGGGCACAAAGGCATGAGAATGATATAATGGACTTTGGGGACTCAGGGGGAATGGTGGGAGGGAAGTGAGGGATAAAAAACTACACGTTGGATACAGTGTACACTGCTTGGGTGATGGGTGCACCAGAATCTCAGAAATCACCACCAAAGAACTTATTCATGTAACCAAATACCACCTGTTCCCCCAAAACTATTTCAATAATAATAATTTCATTAAAGAAAAAGGAAAAACAAGAAAAGTCCTCAGCCATCATCCCAATCCAGGAAAGGCTGTCCCCATTCAGCACCAGACAACTCTCCACCTCTGGACAAAAGAATGGAGGAAAGGTAAGGATATATACCAAAAACTGTCTGGTTTCCAGTTATAACTTTTGCTCCAGTTTTATATCCTTGTGCTTATACCTTGGAGTGCCACATGCAGTGGGTAATGGTGCCTCCCTCAGGAAAAGGAAGGAGACATGAGGTCTCATTCTGGAGACTGAGTACTGGCAGCCCAAACTGTGGCACTTCCAAACAGAGTCAAGCGGACTTTCTCTCTTCAGATCCATCTCCTTGTATCACTCCCTTTATTCCAACCATTCAAATCTGCTTTCATGGAAAGAAGCTGCCTCTTACATTCATTTAAGGAGTAGGATAACATAGAGGCATTGCTTCCTAGAGCTGAACTGCTGCACACCCAGGTTTTATTGCATTATTTGCTTTTCAAAGTTGTTCTCCTTTGTATATTTGGAAAGGTCCAGGAAGAAACAAATAGTCCTAATTGAAATAATTGCGGAGTGTTTCAAAAGGAAACTATTTGCTAAGATGGGCAGAGTTAAGGGAAAGAGACAATGCCTGGGGCAGCACCCTAAGCAGCAATGGTGGAGCACTGCTTCCTCTCCTAGGTTTAAAGGGACAGGGAAGGAGGAATTATCACTGAAATCAGAACTTTACCTGTAGCTAGCTGTAGGGGCGGGAGAGGATGACCAGGCAGGTGGAGGAGCCCTGCATCACCAACACACAGCCACATAGGCAGAGAGCCAGGAAGTGAAAATCCGAAATCACTTTCCTCCTGCTGGGATCCCCAACTGGCTCAATTCAACCAGAAACCAGAAGGAAAAGAATCCCACTAATGAGGTAAACATCCCTCTTGGGATGTCAAACAGAATGGAAAAGGGTGGGAAAAAAATCTCCAGGGCCAATGAGACTATCCCTCAAACCTCCTTTTATTCCTGGGGTTTTCTCTATCTAAATGCTATTAAACCATTTTTTTTTTCATCACATCTCCATCAGTTACTTTTTTTCCTGTTTGCACTTTCTTTCTCTAGTGTCACTTTATGAAATAATCTTCCACATTCATTAAAAATTCCCTGAAAATGGAATGTAACTGAAAAAGAAAAAACTTTTTCCTTATTAGTCAGAGTATAAGTTTGGCTGCTCTAAAAATGTCCCATAGTAGCAATGACTTCTGTGACAAAGTTTACTAGACCTGGGCTGGAGGTTCCAGGCATCAGACACCAGGACCCCTTCCATGTTGCTGCTCCCTAATCCCTAGAGAGGTGCCCTCATCCTCGTGATTCTGCAGGCTTCCAGTGACATCAACATTCCAGCCTGAGGTGAAGAAGAGGAGGACAGAGGGAGACCACACTTATTTCATCAATCCAAGAGTCAGTTACATCATATCTGCTCACCTACCATTGTCTAGTGTCTAATTACAAGATGTCATGAGCATCAGGGCAGGGGTTGGGGTAAATTGGATCCTTTTCGTGATTTATAACTCTCAGAAATACTATGTGACAGGGCAGGCGCAGTGGTTCACACCTGTAATCCCAGCACTTTGGGAAGTCAAGGTGGGTGGATCACCTGGGGTCAGGAGTTCCAAACTGGCCTGGCCAGCATGGTGAAACCCCCGTCTCTACTAAAAACACAAAAATTAGCCGGACATGGTGGCAGGTGCCTGTAATCCCAGCTACTAGGGAGGCTGAGGCAGGAGAGTCACTTGAACCCGGGAGGCGGAAGTTGCAGTGACCCGACATCACACCACTGCGCCCCAGCCTGGGCGGCCGAGTGAGACTCCATCTCAAAAAAAAAAAAAAGAAATACTATGTGACAGAGGAGAGGAATGGTTAGCAGGGGACACTAGCAGTCTCTACAGACCCTAATAATCTCTCAGATTCTGTGTTCACATGACAATTTTTTGGGTGTTCCCCAAAAAATAATGATTGATAGGGCAGAAAACAGTGGAAAAGCCTCAGATAGGGCTCCAGGAGACAGAGGCTGGTATTGGCCATGCTCTTCATGATGTAAACAGGAAAATCCAATGTACTCTTCAAGCCTCTTCCTGTATCAACTGAGAGTATTACAAAAAGTGGTCCTTAAGGAGCACATGCTAAATGTTGAGGACACAATAGTGAACAAATACAGGTACGACTTAGTTATGAAGGTTCAGCTTTGATAAGGAAGACAAATGTATCACACCCTAATAATACATTTACAAACTGTTCAGTACCTTGAGTGGGAGCAACAGAAGTCTTGGTTTTCCTTCCTTTTATTTTCCTGGCCAACCAAGGCTGTGGGAGTTTGTCTCTCTAGGAGAGCTCATAGTGGATGCATTCATGCCTGATGCTTCTCTCCACCCTTGGAAGAAGATGCATCCTCTTTCCACTTAGAGGCCTCCTGATTCATTGAGGCCTCTGGATGACCTAGTGATGGCTACATTTATAAGGTAGAAAAGGGCTCCTGGATTCTTCTATCTGTTCCTAATTGGCTTTCACTCATCTCTCTTTTGTTTCCTATTTGATTTGCTTCTCATTCTCTCTCTAACTGAAGTTTGTCATGGTTAGCTTTTTTTCCAACCCCCAATCTTAACAATTAACTTGGATGTAACTTGGGAGTTACTCCCCTGCTTTCCCCCTCAAACATGTGTATCGAACGCTTGGTGGTGTTGGGGACAAAGGGCTGGACAAAAGGTTGAATCCTGAGGCAGCTCTGTTGGGTTCAAATCCACATTGTGTGAGACCAAGGAATAATTATGCACCGATTTTCTGCCCCTTTGCCATCCTCTGTAAAATGAGAATATTAATAATTCTTCCCTCCTAAGGGTTAAAGGAGATAGTAGCTGTTAAACTCTCAGTCAGCTGCTGTTGTTTACCCTGATGAGAGCTAGTCCTCTTTCTCCAGTTGAAATCTGCATGAGCATCTCTCTACATTCCAAGTCCAGCACTTTTTCTACATCCCAGCATAGACTCTTCTCACACAGAAGATTTAGCCAGCAAAAGAAACTCTTTTAAAGTTCTCCTGGGAGAGAGTGAAGTAGATTTATGTTGTGCGCACCCAGCACCCCACTTGGTAGTCCTCCATCTCTATTTGCATACTTCCATTTCCTCCTTCAGTGGCACTCAGCCCTCACACTCACTTACTTCTTCATCCACTATATTGCTGAGCAATTCAGCTCCAATCCACTCCCTACCCCAACATTGTGTACCAAAATGCTTCCAGGTGTTCAGCAAAGCCACATTGAGTTCTCATATCAAAGGCACATTAGTGATCAACTTCAGTTATTTGGACACACATTAGTAATTACTGTTAACACACACAACTGTCCAGAAAAAGAATTCTGAATAAATGAAATTTTCTTCCTCTCATTATACATGTGTGTTCTAATGCTTTTAATTGTGCTTTCATTTTTATTTCCCATTTAACCCGCAAATCTGCTGCTACGATAAGGCTCCTCATTCATGCATTCATTCACTGAATAAATATTTGTGGAGAACACAGTGTGCTGCCTGTCCATCCTGTGGCCTTTCTGGTACTGCTGCCACTGCCCAAGAAACCTGTCAACAGTCATGTGTGCCCTGCTCTGGGCCCTGTCCCTGTTGCTGAGCACCCTGAAAGGGAAGTTCTGTGGTTTCTTAGTTTGTGATGGTGACTATGGTTGGTGTTGGACATTTGATTTCATCACTGCAGCATGGCTGATTTTTATTTTTTTTTTATTTTTTTTTATTTTTTTTGGTTCTCTGTGAGTTCAGCCTGTGATTCCCTGTGCATCCTGCTGACCAGGCTGTGTGACCATCCTGCTCACAGTGCTGATCTTCCTTCTCTGCAGGCTGCCCTTCGGCATTAAGTGGTTTCTATTATTCTAGATCCTCATGGATTTTGATGTCTTCCTTTGTCATTTTCATCTAGTTTCAGATGTCCTGTCTTCTCTTAACAACAGTGCCAACCCCATCATTTACTTCTTCATGGGCTCCTTTAGGCAGTGTCAAAATTGGCAGAACCTGAAGCTGGATCTCCAGAGGGCTCTGCAGGACATGCCTGAGGTGGATTAAGGTGGAGGGCAGCTTCCTCAGGAAACCCTGGAGCTGTCGGGAAGCAGATTGGAGCAGTGAGGAAGAACCTCTGCCCTGTCAGTCAGATGGGACTTTGAAAGCAACACTGCTCTGCCAACATTGACAGTTACCTGCTCTTCTCTCAGCCTCATGCCTCTGAAGTGTCTTAGTGATTCCTCAATGACTTTGGGTAGATTAATTTCAGCCTTGTTTTTCCTGTTTTATTCTTAGAAAAAGCAGTCTAAACTAAGAACATCTCCATCTTTCTCAACTGTACCAATAAATTCTTTTTTTTTTCTGGAAATGGGAAAGGAGGGAATTCATAGTAGCATTGTTAATAACAGCATAGAAATAATTTAGGGAATGGATATCAGTATGTAAATGAGTTTCTTTCCTTGTGCCACCCCAAGTATTTTGTTATTGATATTGTTTGGCTATGTTCCCACCCAAATCTCATCTTGAATTCTCATGTGTTATGGGAGAGACCCAGTGAGAGGTAATTGAATCATGGGGGCAAGTTTTTCCCATGCTGTTCTTATGATAGTAAGTCTCACGAGATCTGACAGCTTTAAAAAGAGGAGTTCCCCTGTACAAGTTCTCTCTCTTTGCCTGCTGCCATCCATGTAAGACGTGACTTGCTCCTCCCTGCCTTCTGCCAAGATTGTGAGGCTTCTCCAGTCACGTGGAACTGTAAGTCCAATTAAGCCTCTTTCTTTTGTAAATTGCCCAATCTTAGGTATGTCTTTATGAGCAGCATGAAAATGGACTGGTCATAGTCGCAAGATCCCTCTTAAGAGGGCTCTAAAGGCCGCACAGTGACTCATGCCTGTAGTCTCAGCACTTTGGGAGACCGAGGCAAGAGGATCTCTTGAGTCCAGGAGTTTGAGGCTGGGAGTTCAAGACTAGTTGGGCAACATAGCAAGACCACATCTCCACAAAAAATTAAAAATTAGTCAGGCACGGTGGCACATGCCTGTAGTCATAGCTACTTGGGAGGCTGGGGTAGGAGGATGGCTTCAATGCAGAAGGTCAAGGCTGCAGTGAGCCAGGATTGCATAACTACACTCCAGCTTAGGCAACAGAGCAAGACTTTGTCTCTAAAAAACTTTAATTTAACTTTAAAAAAAGAAGGCTTATAAGGCTGGAGTGCTTTAAATAATGACTAGTGTCTGTAGTGGCCTTGAAGTGACAGGGGTTGACAATCCTTTTGTGAAATTAGTTGGAATGAACTGTTCAATATGGCCAAGTCTTGTGCAGGCCAGCCAGGTCAGCCCAGCAGGAGATGCCAAAAAGGAAATGTCTTAACCTCCCAACATTCCTCCCCAGAATATGTCAAATCCTTCAGGGTCAGAAAACATTGGTAAAAACAACAGGGAGATAGAACAAAGAGAAGTGTGGGAGTGGGGGGAAAGAGAGAAGCAGTGGAAAGCACCCCCTTCTCTGGTGCAGCATTTTTACCTGCAAAAGACCCAAATTGGAATTAGGGAAGATAGTTCATCTTTAAATTCACTTCAACATTTTGTTCCTCATGTAAAAATCCAACTCTAAACTTTTTAATAGGCTTGATATGGATGATGGATTGAGAGTTGGTAATTGGTTATCCAAAAACTTCACATTTAAATTCTGCATTTCACCTTGCACCTCTTTTGAAATGTGGTATCTATAGTGTCCTCTTTCTTTCTTTCTTTCTTTCTTTCTTTCTTTCTTTCTTTCTTTCTTTCTTTCTTTCTTTCTTTCTAAGTAGAGATGTGGTTTTACCATGTCGGCCAGGCTGCTGGTCTTGAACTCCCGACCTCAAGTGATCTGCCCTCCTCGGCCTCCCAAAGTGCTAGGATTACAGGTGTGAGTCACCACGCCCAGCCTAGTGTCTTGGTATTTCAATTAAAACTCCTGTTTCAACATCCTGTTACACATATGAGAGAATAATGCATATCAATTTCAGAAGCTCTGAAGAGATCGGTGAGAGGAGAGATGCAGGTTTGAGCCTCTAGGTATATCGGTAAAATTGTATTTATGTATTTTAAAGACCAATTGTAAGAAAATGTGACAAAATTTTAATATATGCTTCATTTTAGAGATGTGTGTATGATGCTTATTCTATGATCTTATGGCCTGTATGTCTCGGTTTACTAACTTCTCATTAACATAACCCATATCCTCATTCTTGATGACTTCAGTTATTCACATAGGTAGTCAACCCAACCAACTGATCTTTCCATTGTTTTTTAACTTTTCATTCTAAATTAATTACACATTAACCAGAAGTTTCAAAACTAGTACAGAGACTTCCTGTGTACCCTACACCCAGCCTACACCAATGATGATAGATTGCATAAATATAGTATATTATCAGGCAATTGACAATGGTGCAATAAAATTATCTATACCATAGCTAACCATTCAGATATCACTAGTTTTTTATACACTCAATTTTTTTTTGGTTGCGGATTTCACTTTGCGAACCATTCTATGACATTTTCATTTTATCACATGTATAGATTGACATAACTACCACCACATTCAAGATATGGGACTGTTACTTCACCACAAAAGAACTCTCTGAGGTTACACATTATAGTCACACCCACACCCATCCCCCTTCCCAAATCCCTGGCAACCACTTACTTGCTCTTCATCTCTATAATTTTGTCATTTCAAATATGTTATAAAACGGAATCAGATAGCATATAACCTTTTTGAGTTTGACTCTCTTCACTCAGCATAATGTCCTCAAGGTCCATCCAAGTTGTTACAGTAAGTAATTTGTTGTTGATTTTCTTAAATTGTTACGTAAAATTCTATTCTCTAGATGTATTATAGTTTCTTTCACTATTCACAATTGGAAAGGTATTTGGATTGTTTCCAGTTTGGCTATTACAAATAAAGCTGTTTGTATTAATCTGTTTTCACACTGCTGATAAAGACATACCTGAGACTGGGCAATTTACAAAAGGAAGAGATGTAATTGGACTCACAGTTCCACATGGCTGGGGAGGCCTCATGATCATGGCGGAAGGCAAGGAGGAGCAAGTCACATCTTATGTGAATGGCCACAGGCAAAGAGAGAACTTGTGCAGGCAAACTCCCATTTTTCAAAAGCCATCAGATCTCATAAGACTTATTCACTATCACAAGAACAGCATGGGAAAGACCTGCCCCCATAATTCAATCACCTCCCACCAGTTTCCTCCCATGATATGCAGGAATTGTGGGAGTTACAATTCAAGATAAGATTTGAGTGGGGACACAGCCAACCCGTATCATTCCACCCCTGGCCCCTCCCAAATCTCATGTCCTCACATTTCAAAACCAATCATGCCTTCCCAATAGTGCCCCCAAAGGCTTAACTCATTTCAGCATTAATTCAGAAGTCCACAGTCCAACGTCTCATCTGAGAGAAGGCAAGTCCCTTTCACCTATGAGCCTATAAAATCAAAAGCAAGTTAGTTACTTACTAGACACAATGGGGGTACAGGCACTGGATAAATACAGCCATTTCAAATGGAAGGACTTGGCCAAAAAAAAGGGGCTACAGGCCCCATGCAAGTCTGAAATCCAGCAGAGCAGTCAAATCTCAAAGCTCCAAAATGATCTCCTTTGACTCCATGTCTCATATCTGGGTCATGCTGATGTAAGAGGTGGGTTCCCATGTGGTCTTGGGCAGCTCTGCCCCTGTGGCCTTGCAGGGTACAGTCTCCCTCCAAGCTGCTTTCATGGGCTGGTGTTGAGTGTCTGCAGCTTTTCCAGACACATGGTGCAAACTGTCAGTGAATCTACTATTCTGGGACCTGGAGGACGGTGTCCCTCTTCTCACAGCTCCACTAGGCAGTGTCCCAATGGGGACTCTGTGTTGGGGATCTGAACCTACGTTTCCCTTCTACACTGCTCCAGCAGAGGTTCTCCATGAGAGCCCCGCCCCTACAGCAAAATTCTGTCTGGACATCCAGGCGTTACCATACATCCCCTGAAATCTAAGCAGAGGTTCCAAAACCCCAATTCTTGATTTCTGTGCACTAGCAGGCTCAACACCATGTGGAAGCTGCCAAGGCTTGAGGCTTGCACCCTCTGAAGCCATGGCTCAAGCTCTACATTGGCCCCTTTCAGCCACAGCTGGAGTAGCTGGTACACAAGGCACCATGTCCCTAAGCTGCACACAGCACATGGACCCTGGGCCCAGCCCATGAAACTATTTTCCCCTAGGTCTCTGGGCCTATGATGGGAAGGGCTGCTGTGGAGACCTCTGACATGCCCTTGAGACACTTTCTCCATTGTCTTGGGGATTAACATTCGGCTCTCGGTTACTTATGCAAATTTCTGCAGCTAGCTTGAATTTCTCCTCAGAAAATGGGTTTTTCTTTTCCATCACATTGTCAGGCCGCAAATTTTACAAATTTTTATGCTGTGCTTCCCTTATAAAACTGAATGCTTTTAACAGTACCCAAGTCACCTCTTCAATGCTTTGCTGCTTAGAAATTTGTTCTGCCAGATACCCCTAAATCATCTCTGTCAAGTTCTAAGTTCTACACATCTCTAGCGCAGGGGCACAATGCCACCAGTCTCTTTGCTAAAACATAACAACAGTCACCTTTGCTCCAGTTCCCAACAAGTTCCTCATCTTGATCTGTGACCACCTCAGCCTGGATCTTATTGTCCATATTGCTACCAGGCTTTTGGTCAAAGCCATTCAATAAGTCTGTAGGAAATTCCAAACTTCCCCACATTTTCCAGTCTTCTTCTGAGCCCTCCAAACCATTCCAACCTCTGCCTGTAACCCAGTTCCAAAGTCACTTCCACATTTTCAGGTATCTTTTCAGCAACGCCTCACTTTACTGGTACCAATTTACTGTATTAGTCCATTTTCATGCTGCTGATAAAGACATGCCCAAAGCTGGGCAATTTACAAAAGGAAGAGATGTAATTGGACTCACAGTTCCCCATGGCTGGGGAGGCCTCATGATCATGACGGAAGGCAAGGAGGAGCAAGTCACATCTTACGTGGATGGCAGCAGGCAAACTCCCATTTTTTAAAACCATCGGATCTCATGAGGTTTATTCACTATCACAAGAACAGCATGGGAAAGACCCACCCCCATAATTTAATCACCTTCCACTAGGTTCCTCCCATGGTATGTGGGAATTGTGGGAGTTACAATTCAGGATGAGATTTGGGTGAGGGCACAGCCAAATCATATCATTGCTATAAACATTTGTGTGCAAATTTTTTCAGTGAACATAATTTCATTCTCTAGGATAAATGCCCAGTATGGATTGCTAGGTAGTATGGTGTATATAGTTACCTTTTTAGGTAAATATGAAAGAATTTCCAAAGTAGTTATACTATTTTACTTTCTTACTGGCAACGTATGAAAAATCGAGTTTCTCCAAACTTCTGCCAACATTCGAAACTATGAACTGTTTTTAGCCATTCTAAGAGGTGTATAGTGATATCTCATAGTGGCTTCTTCAGAGGACTCTTTCCTTGGCTTATTTATGGGGCCTTCTTCTCCCCTCTTCACATGATCTTCTCTCTATGTGTCTTTGTCCTAACCTCCTCTTCTTATAAGGACATTAGTCATATTCAACCAAGGCTCACCCTAACAGGCTCATTTTAACTTCATTCACTCTGTAAAGACCTTTTCTCTAAATATGGTCGTCTTCAAATATACTGGGATGAGAACTTCAATACATGAATATTGCAGAGACACAATTCAGCCCTTTACATGATCCTTAATAAATATTTTCTGAATGAATCTATTAAAAAAATTTTCTAAATATTTTAAATAATTTTTAATTCAAATGGCATTTTTTTAAATGACAAGTAGGTTGATTTAAGTGTCGCATGTGGCCCAAGAAGTTAACTCATAAGAGATACCACTGTGAGTCTATACCAAATGAAAATAAATAAATAACAATTTTCATGAAGTAGAAAGAGGAAGAAGAAGGATCCTTACATGTGATGAACTCTTCACCTTTTAGAAGGGAAGTCAATTGATCTACTTGTTAATATTGATAAATTAAAAATGAACCTATAGAGGAGGGGCTTTGAGATGGCTGACTAGAGGCACTGGACACTAGCCTACTCCACAAAGAAGAATCAAAATAGCTACAGGATTATCACACTCCAAACAGAGAATGCTGGAATACAGCAAAAAAGTGACAGAAAACACTTGAGGCATGAAAAGATGGGTAGACGAGTAGGAAAGCCCAATTGGGATCAGCTGGAAGCTCCGAGCAGCTCCCCAGTGTGAGGAAAGGGTAAGAAAGAGATCTCTAGCAGTTTCACATTCCCGTCATGAACTCCTGCAATCTTAGCCACCGGAGATCCCAACTGCCGTGGGCCCTGAAACTGGTATAGAGAGCCCCCTGGAGTCTGTACTACAACATTGCTCCAGAAAGGGAGCTCATGCGATGTCACACACATTTCCTGGAGAGCCGGACAGCTGCAGCATGACACCATTCTGAGAGCCCAGACCCCATAAGACTGCATCCTGCGCTGGGGTCCAACAGCTCCTGCATCACCACATTCCAAAGAGCCCCACCGACATCACCCCATGTTCACCTGGAGTGCCACAATTGAACGCAACAGACTTGCAGGGTTTCCAGCACTCTAGTCCACATGCCCTTCTGCACCCTGGGGAAAGGGTAGTGCAGCACTCAAAGGAAACTGCCCCCAGGATAAAACGAGTCAAATCACATTTTCCTTAGAGCCTGAATCCCACCTGCCTCATGCCACTGCCACTGACAGCATCTCTGCTCCCACCAGCAGCTGGACTACCACGCACTTGCATGCACTCTGAGAATAAGCTCCCCCTGCCAGCCACTGACACTAGGAGGATGAAGTGTGCACTCCTCATATCCTGAGAGCCACCTGTCTGGGGTGACTGCCACTGTCAACAACTCTACCTCTCCCGAGCAGCAGGGCCGCCATGCACTTGCCCATGCCCTGAGAAGACAGGCTCTTCCCACCCACTGCCACCACTGCCAACCAAGCACACCACCTAGAGCCTGAGGATAGCTTCACCTCTCCCACTGCAACCTGCACTTGTGTGTGCTACTGGAGGGCCTATGGACAGACCTGCTCAGCCTGGCACTGCGACCCAAGGCCCAAGCCCCCTGCTTGGGCCTCCCTAAGCAAGTGCTGTCATCACTGGCACCCAGGAAAGCTGACTGGAAGCCCAAGAATCAGCCTGCCAAGACCCTCTAATACTAGTGTCTGTATAGATGCCACCCAGGGGCCCAAGAACAGGCATGCTTGGCCTGCTGCCACCACTGGGGCCTGTAGACTGGCCCACCTGGCATCCTATCCCAGAAAAGCCTCATCACATCCTCTATTAACAAATGCAGCCTAAGTCACTGAAGGAATCACAGACAATATTGACAGTATTTATAGGCAGAGAAATCATATGGGGACTACACTACTGCATGTACCCATAATCAAACCTAAAGTACTTTACTCAACCAATACAATAGATAAATCTATAGGAAAAAGTCTTGCCCTACAAATGCCAATCCAAAAAATTTTAAAAACTACTCTTACACCAGATGCACAGATATTAATGAAACGACAAAAGAAACATGAACAAGCAAGGATATATGACACCTCCAAAGGAATACAATAATTATCCAGCAGAAGATTCCAATGAAAAAGAAACTTATGAAATGCCTGGAAAATAATTCAAAACAATTGTTTAAAAGGAGCTCAGTGAGATACACAAGAACCCAGATAAATAATACAAAGGAATTAGAAAAATAATTCAGGATATGAATGAGAAATTTACAAAAGAGATAGATATCATTAAAAGGGAAACAAACAGAAATCCTGAAAATAATTAATTCAATGAATGAAATTTTAAAATCATCAAGAGCCTCAACAATAGACTATATCAAGCAGAAGAAAGAATTTTAGAACGTGAAGACAAGTGTTTCAAAATAACCCAGTCAGACTTTTTTGAAATGAACAAAGTGGAAAAAAAAAAAAAAGGAAAAGAAAGGAAAGGGAAGGGAAGGGAAGGGAAGAGAAGGGAAGGGAAGGAAGAAAGAGAGAGAGAGAAAGCCTATGTAACATAGGCTTTTTGGACACCATAAGCAACCAAACATTTGAATTTAGTGTGACCCAAAAAGTGAAGAGAAAGTCAAAGACATATAATACCTATTTAGCAAAATAATTACTGAAAAATTTCCAAGTCTAGCAAGAGATTTAGATATCCAGATACAGGAAGCTAGGAGATCACCAAATAGATACAACCCAAAAAAGTTTCCTGGCTACATTATAATCAACTATCAAAAGTCAAAGACAAGGAGATAACTCTAAAAACCACAAAAGAAAAATGTGTAGTCACATATAAGGACACCCACAAGGCTAACAATGGAATTCTCAACAGAAACCCTACAAGCCAGTAGAGAATGAGTTGATACATTCAAAGCGCTGAAATGAAACACAAAACAAAAATCTGTCAGCCAAGAATACTATTCCCAGAAAAGCCATCCTTCATAAATGAAAGAGAAAAAAAGTCTTTTCCAAACAAGCAAAAGTTGAGGGAATTCACAACTAGTCCAACTCTGCAGGAAATGTTTGAGAGAGTCCAATATTAGCAAGCAAAGCATAGAATTTATTGCAATAAATTTCCCTCTTAGCATTGCTTTATCCCACAGGTTTTGGTATGCTGTGTCTTGATTTTTTTGTTTGTTTCAAGAAATTTTATGATTTCATTCTTAATTAGATGAAGACCAGATTTCATGATGGCCTGACATAATGAAAACACACAAAAGTACAAAACTTACTGGTAAAGCATCTAAACAGAACCAAAGACAAAAACTACATGATTATCTCAACAGATGCAGAAAAGGCCTTTGACAAAATTCAACAGCCCTTCGTACTAAAAACTCTCAATAAATTCGGTATTGATGGTATGTATCTCAAAATAATAAGAGCTATTTATGACAAACCCACAGCCAATATCATACCAAATGGGCAAAAACTGGAAGCCTTCCCTTTGAAAACTGGCACAAGACAGGGATACCCTCTCTCACCACTCCCATTCAACATAGTGTTAGAAGTTCTGGCCAGGGCAATCAGGCAGGAGAAAGAAATAAAGGGTATTCAATTAGGAAAAGAGGAAGTCAAATTGTCCCTGTTTGCAGATGGCATGGTTGTATATGTAGAAAATCCCATCATCTCAGCCCAAAATCCCCTTAAGCTGATAAGCAACTTCAGCAAAGTCTCAGGATACAAAATAAATGTGCAAAAATCACTAGCATTCCTATACACCAATAACAGACAAACAGAGAGCCAAATCATGAGTGAACTCCCATTCACCATTGCTTCAAAGAGAATAAAATACCTAGGAATCCAACACACAAGGGATGTGAAGGACTTCTTCAGGAGAACTGCAAACCACTGCTCAATGAAATAAAAGAGGACACAAACAAATGGAAGAACATTTCATGCTCGTGGATAGGAAGAATCAATATCGTGAAAATGGCCATACTGCCCAAGGTAATTTATAGATTCAATGCCATCCCCATCAAGCTACCAATGACTTTCTTCACAGAATTGGAAAAAACTACTTTAAAGTTCACATGGAGCCGAAAAAGAGCCTGCATTGCCAAGATAACCCTAAGCCAACAGAACAAAGCTGGAGGCATCACCCTACCTGACTTCAAACTATACTACAAGGCTACGATAACCAAAACAGCATGGTACTGGTACCAAAACAGAGATATAGACCAATGGAATAGAACAGAGCCCTCAGAAATAACACAACACATCTACAACCATCTGATCTTTGACAAACCTGACAAAAACAAGAAATGGGGAAAGGATTCCCTATTTAATAAATGGTGCTGGGAAAACTGGCTAGCCATAAGTAGAAAGCTGACACTGGATCCTTTCCTTACACCTTATATGAAAATTAATTCAAGATGGATTAAAAACTTAAATGTTAGACCCAAAACCATAAAAACCCTAGAAGAAAACCTATGCAATAACATTCAGGACATAAGCATGGGCAAGGACTTCATGTCTAAAACACCAAAAGCAATGGCAACAAAAGCCAAAATTGACAAATGGGATCTAATTAAACTAAAGAGCTTCTGCACGGCAAAAGAAACTACCATCAGAGTGAACAGGCAACCTACAGAATGGGAGAAAATTTTTGCAATCTATCTATCTGACAAAGGGCTAATATCCAGAATCTACAAAGAACTTAAACAAATTTACAAGAAAAAAACAAACAACACCATCAAAAAGCGGGCAAAGGATATGAACAGACACTTCTTAAAAGAAGACATTTATGCAGCCAACAGACACATGAAAACATGCTTATCATCACTGGCCATCAGAGAAATGCAAATCAAAACCACAATGAGATACCATCTCACACCAGTTAAAATGGTGATCATTAAAAAGTCAGGAAACAACAGGTGCTAGAGAGGGTGTGGAGAAACAGGAACACTTTTACACTGTTGGTGGGATTGTAAACTAGTTCAACCATTGTGGAAGACAGTGTGGTGATTCTTCAAGGATCTAGAACTAGAAATACCATATGACCCAGCCATCCCATTACTGGATATATACCCAAAGGATTATAAATCATGCTGCTATAAAGACACATGCACATGTATGTTTATTGCAGCACTATTCACAATAGCAGAGACTTGGAACCAACCCAAATGTCCATCAGTGACAGACTGGATTAAGAAAATGTGCACATATACACCATGGAATACTATGCAGCCATAAAAAAGGATGACTTCGTGTCCTTTGTAGGGACATGGATGAAGTTGGAAACCATCATTCTCAGCAAACTATCGCAAGAACAGAAAACCAAACACTGCATGTTCTCACTCATAGGTGGGAATTGAACAATGAGATCACTTGGACACAGGAAGAAGAACATCATACACTGGGGCCTGTCGTGGGGCGGGAGGAGTGGGGAGGGATAGCATCAGGAGACATACCTAATGTAAATGATGAGTTAATGGGTGCAGCACACCAACATGGCACATGTATACATATGTAACAAACCTGCACATTGTGCACGTGTACCCTAGAACTTTAAGTATTTAAAAAAAAAAAAAACTTACTGGTGAAGCAAACATACAAATGAGGAAGAGAATGGATCAAACAGTACTACTACAGAAAAACACCAAACCACAGTAATGAACAATAAGAGAGAAAGGAACAAATGATGTACAAAACAACCAGAAAACAATTAACAAAATGACAGGAATAAGTCCTCACGTCAATAATAACCTTGAATGTAAACATTAAATTTTCCACTTAGAAGATACAGACTGGCTAAATGGAATTTTTAATGACCAAATCGACTGGGCGTGGTGGCTCACGCCTGTAATCCCAGCACTTTGGGAGGCCAAGGTGGGCGGATCACGAGGTCAGGAGATCGAGACCATCCTGGCTAACACAGTGAAACCCTGTCTCTACTGAAAATACAAAAAATTAGCTAGCCGTGGTGGTAGGCGCCTGTAGTCCCAGTTACTCAGGAGGCTGAGGCAGGAGAATGGCGTGAACCCGGGAAGCGGAACTTGCAGTGAGCCGAGATCGCGCCACTGCACTCCAGCCTGGGGATCAGAGTGAGACTGTCTCCAAAAAAAAAAAAAAAAATGACCAAACCATATGCCACCTACAAGGAACTCACTTTACCTGTAAAGACACAGACTGAAAATAAAGGGGTGGGAAAAAGTATTCCACATAAATGGAAACCAAAGCAAGCAGCAATAGCTGTACTATTAGATAAAACAGACTTTAAGTCAAAAACAGTAAAATGAGACAAAGAAGGTCATTATATAAGGATAAAAGGATCAACTCAGCAAGAAAATAAAATAATTCTAAATATGCATGCATGCACCCAACACTGGAGTATATGGATATATAAAGCAAATATTATTACCTCCAATGGGAAAGATAGACTACAATACAAGAAAAGTTCAACACCCCACTCTCAATATTAGACAGATCATCTAGATGGAAAATAAATTAAGAAACAGTGGATTTAAACTGCACTTTAGACCAAATGTACCTAATAGAAATTTATAGGACATTTCATATGACAGCTACAGAATATACATTCTTCTCATCAGTACATGGAACATTCCCTGGGATAGACCATATGGCAGGCCACAAAACAAGTCTCAACAAATTTTTTTTAAAGTCTAAATTATATCAAGTATCTTCTCAGATAACAATGCAATAAAACTAGAAATCAATAATTCTTGTTATTTGAAAATTAGACAAACGTGGAAATTAACAACATGATCCTCAACAACCTTTGAGTCAATGAAGTAATTAAGAAGGAAATTTTTAATAATCTTGAAACAAATGAAAATGAAGACACAACATACCAAAACCTATGGGATATAGGAAAAGTAATGCTAAGAGGAAAGTTCAAAGCAATAAACGTCTACATCAAAAAAAATTGAGAGATTTCAAACAAACACTCTAATGATACACCTCAAGTAACTAAAAAAGTGAGAACAAACAAAGCCCAAAATTAGTAGAAAGAAAAAAGAAAGATAAGAGCAGAAGTAAACAAAACAGAAACAAAAAATGTATACAAAGGATCAATGAAACAAAAAGTGATTTTTTGGAAAGATAAACTCAGGCCGGGCAAGGTGGCTCACACTGTAATCTCAGCACTTTGGGAGGCTGAGGTGGGTGAATCACAACCTCAGGAGTTCAAGACCAGCCTGGGCAACATAGTGAAACTCTGTCCTGCAAAAAAAATACACAAGTTAGCTGGGCACTGTGGTGCATGCCTGTAGTCCCAGCTACTTCGGAGGCTGAGGTGGGAGGATCTCTTGAGCCCAGGAGGTGGAGGTTGTAGTGAGCCAAGATCACACCACTGACTCCAGCCTGGGTGACAGAAATAAAACTTTGTCTTAAAAAGAAAAAAAGACAAAATCAATAAACTACTAGCTATACCAACCAAAGAGAGAGGACCCCAATAAACAAAATCGGAAATGAAAAGGAGATATGACAACTGACAATATCTGAATAAAAAAGATCATCAGACTATTATGAACAACTGCACACTGACAAACTGGAAAGCCTAGAGGAAATGGATAATTTCCTAAACACATACAACCTACCAAGGTTGAATCAGGAAGAAACAAAAAACCTGAACAGGCCAATAATGAGTAACAAGATTAAATGAGTGATAAAATGTCTCTCAACAAAGAAAAGCCCAAGGCTGAATGGTTTCACTGATGAATTCTACCAAACCTATAGAGAAGAACTAACACCAATTCTCCTAAAATTATTTCAAAAAATGAAAAAGGGGAGGCAAGGCAAAACGGCAGAATAGAAGGCTCCACCCATCATTCCCCCACAAGGACACCAATTTAACAACTATCTACACACACACACACACACCCACACAAAACCTTCTTAAGAACCCTAAATCAGGTGAGCCCTCATAGTGCCTGGTATTAACCTGGTATTGCTGAAAGTCTCTGAAGAGGTAGAAAAAACAGTCTTGAATTGCTGACACCCCCTCTCCCCGACACCCCAGCAGTATCTGCATGGTCTGGGGAGCATCTCTGGGTGCTGGGGGAGGGAGAACACAGCAATTATGAGCCACTGAATTCAGTACCTTCCTGTTAGAGGAGAAAGGAAAACCAGACCAAACTCAGATGATGCCCGCCCACAGAGTGAGCTTTTAAACCAGGACCAGCCAGAGGGGAATCACAGGCCCAATGGTTGGAACTTGAGTTCCTGCAAATCTCACCACCTACACTGCTCTGTTTCTTTAAGTAAATATGAAAGGCAGTCAAGGCCATAGGACTATGTGATGGTTAACACTGAGTGTCAACTTGATTGGATTGAAGGATGCAAAGTATTGATCCTGAGTGTGTCTGTGAGGGTGTTGCAAAGGAGATTAACATTTGAGTCAGTGGACTGGGATAAGCACACCCCCCTCAATCTGGGTGGGCACCACCTAATCAGCTGCCAGCATGGCCAGAATAAAATCAGGCAGAGGAACACGGAAGGACTAGACTGACTCTCCCGGGCTGGATGCTTCCTGCCCTCAAACATCAGACTCCATGTTCTTCAGCTTTGAGACTCTTGGACCTTCCACCACAGACTGAAGGCTGCACCGTTGGCTTCCCTACTTTTGACGTTTTGGGACTCAGACTGGCTTCTTTACCCCTCATCATGCGATGGGCCTATTGTGGGACCTCACTTTGTGATAGTGTGAGTCAATAACCTTAATAAACTCCCCTTTATATATACATCTATCTTATTAGTTCTGTCCTTCTAGAAAACCCTAACTAGGATGGGTGAGTGCGGGGCGGGCGTGGGGAAGCACCGAGCTCCCCTCGCATATGGTTGGAGGGAGGAGAAACGCGCCGAAGGGCCCGTCCGTCCGGGCAGCGGGCCTCCCTGGAGGCTCACCCCAGTCCTCTGCTCTAGCCTGCTGCCCCAGCCTGGCCGCTGCGGGCCCCGCCCAGACGGCGCGCGCGGAATCAGCTCTGAGTCTCTTCTGCTCCCACCTTTTTCTCCTGAGGTGGGCGTTTGTCCGGCTGCTGGGCGACCTTTCCTGCGAAGGAGGCTGTGCCTTCATTCGGTCGCGCCCGGGGCTGGGGAGGCACCTCCCTGGTGCGCAGGAACCGCAGGGGCGGGTAGGAGCCGGGCTCTGCCTGAGCCCTGGAGAGAGCGGGGCTGGCACCGCGCAAGGGCCCCTGCCTCCCGGGAGACTGGGATTTCTCCTCACTTCGGGACCCCTGACTGTGGAGTGTCAAAGACGGAAGAGAACTTATTGACCTTATCCACCCCCGTCCCCGCTTTTCACAGTTAGGAAAATGGGCGCCTGGAGAACGGAAATACAGTTATCAAAATTGACTCCAGAAGAGAGAAACCTAACAGAACAGTAACAATGGAATAAATTGGGAATATTATCAGAAAGCTATCATCCTGCTAAACTCCAGGCTCGGATGGTGTTACAAGAGGGAGGGAAGGAAGGAAGGAAGGAAGGAAGGAAGGAAGGAAGGAAGGAAGGGAGGGAGGGAGGGCGGGCGGGCGGGAGGGGAGAGAAAGAAAGAAAGAAAAGAGTCCCTCATGAAAAAGAAAGATCTTAAGCAACATGATGGATTCAGAAGCTCATGGAAAGAGACCACCAGTACTAACATCTTCAAAACAAGATATGTCACCTCATATTACAAATTTGGTGAAATGAAGCATTACTTGTGTGGCTGCTGTGCAACCTTCAACAACGTCGCAATCACATTTCCCATTCAGAAGGTCATCTTTCGATAACAGCTGTATGGCATCAAAACCCGGGATGCAACACTTCAGTTGAGAAGGGATGGATTTCGAAACTTGTATCGTGGAATCTTTCCCCGATTGATGCAGCAGACAACTACACTTGCTGTTACGTTTGGTCTGTATGAGGATTTATCCTGCCTTCTCCACAAGCATGTCAGTGCTCCAGAGTTTGCAATCCGTGGCGTGACAGCAGTGCTTGCAGGGACAACAGAAGCAATTTTCACTTCAGACATTGCTTCAAGACCACAAGCATCATGATAAATTTACCAACACGTATCAGGCTTTCAAGGCACTGAAATGTCATGGAATTGGAGAGTATTATCGAGGGTTGGTGCCCATTCTTTTCCGGAATGGACTCAGCAATGTCTTTTATTTTTTTATTTTTTTCCTGCCTTCAAGGTCCCATTAAGTAGCATCTGCCTACCGCGACGACTCACAGTACTCATTTGGTTAATGATTTTATTGGTGGAGGTCTATTGGGTGCCATGCTGGGATTCTTGTTTTTTCCAATTCATGTTGTAAAAAATCACATACAGTCTCAGATTGGTGGGGAATTTCAGTCTTTCCCCAAGGTTTCCCAAAAAATCTGGCTGGAATGGGACAGAAAACTGATAAATCTTTTCAGAGGTTCTCATCTAAATTACCATCTGTCCCTTATCTCTTGGGGCATAATCAATGCAACGGTTATGTGAAAAAAACCATCAGTTAAGTGCCATTTATCAATTGAATAGACCTTCTAAGAAGAATGCAGTTTGGCCTCTTTCTTAATTGGCCAAATACAAGTTGGTGTCATAACTCCAGGCCACAGTGAGTTATGGGCAAAGCTGTTTTCCTTAAGCATCAACAAAATAGAATAAAAGGTTCCAATAGGAAAATACAAGGGTTTTTTGTTTTTTGTTTTGTTTTGTTTTGTTTTTCTTTTGTTTTATGTTTTTTATCACTACCTAAGATATTTAGGCTAATTACCTGGTAAATAGCTGTCCATCTGATGGCCTTTGACAGGGAACCTAATCCCCAAAATAGGATTCTTTTTCTCAAAACAGTCTTAAAATCTTCTGCATTGAAACATAAATGACTGTGACCCGGCCAGAGACTCCTCAGGCTTCCTTTGTTACTCTATTGCTTACTTCTCTGCCCTCAGGGGCAGCTGCAGAGGATAGTCTTCATTAAGCTCAAGCAATGACAAAGGGGCGGAACAGAGAAGAAAAACAGCTTATTAGGTATAGGCTTTTCATGATAAATTGCTTGTATTAGTTTTGAAACTAAGCACCTATTGGAGAGTCATTATACTATTTCCATTTAGATATGGTAGATCAAGGAGCTACGAAAGTTCTCATTTTGCTCTGTAGGTTTGAAAGTTTTCTGTTTGATTCTGACTGTGATCTTCAACCCTTCCAAAACTTCCTTATGTTAACTTCACTTATTTCATTGTCAAAAGACAAAGGGGCTTAAATTTTGTTATAGGTGTCCCATCAAGTTTTCATATTAATTGTGTATAGATAAAATTCTGTTTAGCTTAGTTTCTTTGAATTATTGGTGCCATCTCAGCAAAGGACTGTGGTTATTTTTCCCCTTGAGTACGAGTTGGTCATATTCAAGCATCCTGTTCTCTTAAAACTCTCATTTTAAAAAATAAACACTTTCCTAACATTTTGTTTTAGAAGTCTATTAATGCAATCCCACGTCCCCTCACCCCTGGTTTCCAAATATTACAGACTGGGGAAAAGGGCTCAGGATAGTTTTCACCCCACAGTGTTGGCTGTCTTTTATTTTACTCTTGGAAATAGAGACTCTATTAGAGTTTTGACATTTTGGGAACTCAGTTTTACCATTGTGTTAGTAAAACAATAAGATAATTTGAGAGCATATGATCTAAATAAAGACATTTGAAGGGTTAGTTTGAATTCTAAAAGTAGGTAACAGCCAAATAGCATTCTCATCCCTTAGCAGATGAAAACTTCTTTGTCAAAGGAATTGGAAAATGTGAAAATATTTTTTCCAGATAAAGCAAAATGATTCATATGCCACTTCCAATTGACTAATGAAATATAAGAGACAAAACTGAAAAAGTGGATTATGAATCTTAAAACCCTTTCTGTAAATATTATGTAGTTAAAGATTGATTTCCAGCATGACATGATGGTAGGTTTCTTGTTAACCAGTTTTTCTTCTTTCGGATAATTGCATGTGAATATGTGCACATACTGACCAAAATAAAATCAGGGCCTCAACTTGGTAGTTTACTTAAAGTTTCTGGGCAAATAGTCCATAAAAGCTGTTTACCTCTAAATGCTTAAATACAATGAACATCCTTCCTCCAGCTGTAAAGGATGAAGCATATTAAGTATTAGCCAGGCAGTAATGAACCTAAATAGCCATACAACAGCTCTGTCTGACAATGTTGTGCTGGATATTGCAGTTTACTTTCAAGGTGTAGATGTAAGGATTTAAAAAATAATAATAATTTGACACCAAATAAATATGAAATAAATATGAGTAGCATCCTTTGGCCTATTAAATAGAGTCAGGATTTGAAAGGAGTTGAGTTTGAGAAATGAATGAATAAAAGCACCTTGGTGCCTGACCCTCTCATTCATGTGTGTGACTCTGAGCACTCACGGGCATGTCCAGCTACTCAGCACAGGGCAGGTGGGTTAGCCTGGGGTTATACCTTGGCCCTGGGAATAGACACCATTGGGCCTTTGGTTTTGCTGGGCTTCCTTTGTCTTTACACCCCATACAGGTGGTAGAAATCTGAAGCACTTTTGTGAAATATAAGCTAAGTGAGAATTCTAAGGAAAATGCTTTGGTTTATGCTGTCTCAAATAAGTGGCATTTAAAAACAATTCCTAATAAATATTTTTAAAGGTTTTAACTCAGTATTTTTTTTTTATTTCTTTGTCACTTTTTACAGCTTTTGAAGACCAAACTGCAAATATATTACCAGGGATGGTTTCGTGTCATCCTATAGACTTCTTAAATTTGACAGAAAATTCAACAGAACTTGTAACCAACAGCTTTTTCTGAACTTGAAGTCAAAATGAGTTGTTAATAAAAGATTCTAACTATTGTTTTTACCTTCAGTGTGAACTAGCGTGGTAATAATTTTGAAAAAGCAGGCTGGGCACGTTGGCTTGTGCCTGTAATCCCAGAATTTTGGGAGGCCGAGGTGGGTAGATCACTTGAAGTTAGGAGTTCGAGACCAACTTGGCCAACATGGCAAAACCCCATCTCTACTAAAAATACAAAAATTAGCCAATCATGGTGGCACACGCCTGTGATCCCAGCTACTCAGGGGAGCTGAGGCAGAAGAGCTTGAACCCAGGAGGAAGAGGTTGCAGTGAGCCCAGATTGCACCACTGCACGCCAGCCTGGGCGACAGAGTGAGACTCCGTCTCAAAAAAAAAAAAAAAAAAAAAAAAAAGTTGAAAAGGCAAACATTATTGAATATCTGAAAAGCTTTAAAAGTGCCCTGTTACATATGTGGCACAAATGGCTCATGAGCACAGGACACTTATGGTATTGTGTCCTACACTTCATGTCTGATACCACCAGGAATGTTATGGATTCTGGATTTAACACATTTAGAGTGGTATAATCCCTCAGGACTGCACCACAGAGTAAACACAACCTTTATATGGTGGTGAATATGTGTGTCTTTCTTGTTTCTTTTGGGGTTGGGGACAAAATCGACATTTTTGTCTAAACCATCAATATTCATCTTAACCTGGTTGGCTGTGTAATCACCGGCTATATTGTGAGCTGTGCAATGAAACAGAAAGGTGTGTGTATATAATTACCTTTGGATACCTAAAATTCCCAAGCTCGGTTACAATGTAATACTCAGTATAAGGCTGTGCAAACATGTAAGGGAATAATGGTGGTCAATGGGATATATGAAATGGGATCTAGAGGGCTTTGAGTGAAGCCATTCATGTTGAACTAACACTGGTTCAGTGTAGATGAAGTAGAGTGAGGGATATGCATTCATAAAATGAAGGGTGGACAGGAGATTACATTTGAAGAAAGGGTAAGCAATCAGACTTGGTTTCTTTTCAATTAAAATATTTCTTTTGTCATGTGCAAATACATATCAAAGACTTGAACAGGCATTCTCTTGAAATTTGAGGATTTTTCATGTTTAATGCTGTCTTTGCTTAATATTAAATATATGTTGCCTAATGGCTCCCAAATTTTGTGGAAGTCTCTAAATGTTTCCTCTTAAATGTTCATTATTAAAAGTGGTTAAGCACACAATGCTATTTTTGTTTGATAGTTTGAGTTTTATGACCATATGAGTTTAAATGAAATATGTTAAATGTGTCAGAGTTAACACTTCTTTTGGATAATTTGAAATAAAGTTTGCTTTTCAAGTCAAAAAAAAAGAAAGTAAGTAAGAAAGAACACCCTAACTAACACAGACTGCAGCTCTTCGATGAGTCCTAGTGCTGAATCAGGCCCAGACACAGTGGACTGGGCAAGGGTGGCAGGTAGGGGCGGGCAAATTACTGAGACACCAGCTGGGGTGCTAAGGAAGTGCTGGTATCACCCTCCCCTAAGCCCAGGCTGCACAGTTTGTGGTTCCAAAACAGAACTCAGCCTTCTACTTCAAGAGAGGAGAGGGAAGAGAGGGGAGAACTTTGTCTTTTGTCTTGAATACCCACCCAGCCACAGAAGACTAGGGCACTAGTTAGAGTCACAAGGCCCTCTTTCCAGGCCCTGGCTCCTGGATAACATTTTCAGACACACGCTGAGCCTGAAGGGAACCCACAGCTTTGAAAAGAAAAACCCAGTCCTGGCGCCATGCAACACCTGCTAACTGAAGAGCCCTTGGGCCCTGAATAACCAGCAGCAATACCCAGGTACTATATTGAGGCCTTGAGTGAGTCTCAGGACTTGCTGCTTCAGGTGATACTCAGCACATTACCAGCAGTGGTGGCGATGGGGTGAAACTCCTTCTGCTTGGGAAAATCAGAGGAAAAAGTAAAGCAGACTTCACCTTGCACTTTAGGTACCAGCAGCGCCACAGTGGGGTAGAGCACCAAGCAGGCTCTTGGGGTCCCCAATTCAGGACATGGCTCTTGGCATTTCTGGACCTGCCCTGGGACAGAGGAGAACCCACCACTCTGAAGGGTGACTTTTAAGCCACACAACATTCACCACAAACTGACTAAAGAGCCCCTGGGCTTTAAGGGAACATTAGTATTAGTCTGGTGGTACTTCCCATAGGCCTGTGGTGGTAGTGGCCATGGGGTGAGGCTTCTCTGCCTTTAAAAGGGGGAGGGAAGAGTGGGAACAACTGCATCTTGTGGTTTGAGTGTGAGGCTAGCTGTAGTACAATAGAAAACAGGTAAATTTCTAAGGTTTTGGAGTCTAGTCCATGAATTCTGGTTGACACCTCTAGACCCACCTGGAACCTGAGGATACTCACCACCCTGAAGGGAAGGACACAGGCCTTTGCCACCTGCTGATTGTAGAGCCCCAGGGCCTTGAGTGAACATAGGCAGTAGCCAGAGAGTGGTTATAGCAGGCCTTGGGCAAGACCTTGTGCTGTGCTGGCTTCAGCTCTGACCCAGACCAGTCACAGTGGTGGTGGCCACAGGGGTGCTTGTGTCACTCCACCCCCAACTTTAGGCAGCTTAGAACAGACAGACAGACTCCATTTGTTTGGGAGAAGTAAGAGAAGAGAATAAGAGTCTCTGCTTGGTAATCCAGAGAATTATCCAGAATGTTGTCCAAAACCATCAAGGCAATACCTCTACAAGTCTGCAAGAACCACAGCTTTACTGGACTTGGGATGCCTCCTAAAACACATACAGTTTAGATCAAAATATTCAAATCTGTCCAGATATCTGGAAAGGCTTCCCAAGAAAGTTGAGTACAAAAAATCCCGGACAGAACACTACAATAAATACTTTAGCTCTTCAGTGCCCAGACAGGGAAGAACATCTATTAGCATTAACCCAATTTAGAAAAACATGACCTCATCAAATGAACTAAATAAAGCACCAGAGACCTATCCTGGATAAACAGAGATATGTGACTTTTCAGACAGAAAAGTCAAAATAGCTGCATTAAGGAAACTCAAAGAAATTCAAAATAACACAGACAAGAAATTTATAATTCTATCAGATGAATTTAACAAAGATATTGAGATAACTAAAAAGAATTAAACAGAAATTCTGGAGCTGAAAAATGCAATTGGCATACTGAAGAATGTATCAGAGTCTTTTAAGAGCAGAACTGATCAAGCAGAAGAAAGGATTAGTGAGCTTGAACACAGGTTATTTGAAAATACTCAATCAGGCTGGGTACCGTGGCTCATGCCTATAATCCCAGCACTTTGGGAGGCCGAGGTGGGTGGATAAGTTGAGGCCAGGAGTTTGAAACCATTCTGGGCAATATGGCAAAACCCCATCTCTACTAAAAATACAAAAATTAGCTGGATATGGTGGTATGCACCTGTAGTCCCAGCTATTTGGAAGGCTGAGGCACAAGAATCACTGGAACCCAGGAAGCAGAGGTTGCAGCAAGCCTGGGCAACAGAGTGAGACTCCGTCTGAAAAAAAAAAATAATAATAATCAAAAGAGCAAGAGAATAAACAATAAAAACCAATGAAGCACACCTACAGGATCTAGAAAACAGTCTCAGAAAGGCAAATCCAAGAGTTATTGGTCTTAAAGAGGAGGTACAGAAAGAGATGGGGTAGAAAGTTTATTCAAAAGGATAATAACAGAGAACTTCCCAAACCTAGAGAAAAATATTAACATCCAAGTACCAGAAGGTTATAGAACACCAGGCAGAATTAACTCAAAGAACACTACCTCAAGGCACTTAATAATCAAACTTCTGTCCAGGCACAGTAGCTCATATCTGTAATCCCAGCACTGGGGGATTATGTGAATGAATCACTTGAACCCAGGGGTTTGAGACCAGCCTGTCTCTGCAATAATACAAAAAATTAGCCAGGTATGCTTTCATGTGCCTGTAGTCCCAGTTTTCAGGGGTCTGAGGTGGGAAGATTACTTGATCCTAGAAGGTTAAGGCTGCACCACTGCACTCCAGCCTGAGACCCTGTCTCAAAAAATAACAATAATAATAATAAAACTTTTGAATGATAAAGAAAGGATCCTAAAAGCAGCAAGAGAAAATAAACAACATACAATGGAGTTTCAATACATATGGCAACAGTCATTTCAGTGAAACCTTATAGACCAGGAGAGGGGGCATAACATACTTAAAGTGCTGAAGGGAGAAAATTTTTACCCTAGAATAGTAAGTCTGGCAAAAATATCTTTCAGACATGAAGGAGAAATAAAGATTTTCCCAGACACACTAAAGCTTAGAGATTTCATCAACATTAGTCCTGTCCTACAAGAAATGCTAAAGGGAATACTTCAATCAAAAAGAAAAAGATGTTAATGAGCAATAAGTAATCATCTGAAAGTACAAAACTCACTGGTAATAGTAAGTACACTGAAAAACACAGAATATCATAACATAGTAACTGTGGTGTGTAAACAGCTCTTATCCTAAGTAGAAAGACTAAACACTGAACCAATCAAAAATAATAGCTACAACTCATAGACGGCACATAAGATATAGATGGTACAATAAGATATAAGTAGAAACAACAAAAAGTTTAAAAGTCGGGGGATGTAGTTAAGATGTAAAGTTCTAATTAGTTTTCTCTTTGCCTATTTGTTTTTTGTTGTTGTTGTTGTTCATGCAAACAGTGTTAGGTTCTTACTGGCTTAGATCAATGGGTATGAGATAGAATTTTCAAGCCTCATGGTAACCTCAAACCAAAAAAAATACAATAAATATGCAAAAAAAAAAAAAAAAAAAAAAAGCAAGAAACAAACCATATCACCACAGAAAATCACCTTCACTAAAGGAAGACAGGAAGGAAAGAAAGAAGGAAGAGAAGTTCACAAAACAGAAAACAAAAAAATTGCCAGGAGTAACTCCTTATTTATCAATAATAACGTTGATGTAAAAGGACTAAATTCTCCATTAAGAAGATATAGAGTGGCTGAATGGACTAAAAAAAAAAACAAGGCCCATTGATTTGTTGCCCATAAGAAACATGCTTCACCTATAAAGACACATATAGACTAAAAATAAAGGAATGGAAAAAGATATTCCATGCCAATGAAAGCCAAAAAAGAGCAGGAGTTGCTATATTTATATCAGACAAAATGGATTTCAAAACAAAAACCATAAAAAGAGACAAAGAAGGTCACTATATAATGATAAAGGAGTCAACTCAGCAAGGGATATAACAATTATAAATATATATGCACCCATTGCTGGAGCACCCAGATATATAAAACAAATATAGCTAGCAAGAGAGATAGACTGCAATACAGTAATAGGTGGAGACTTCAATACCCCACTTTTGGCAACAGACAGATCTTCCAGACAGAAAACCAATCACACAAAAAATTGGACTTAATCTGCACTATAGATCAAATGGATCTAATAGATATTTACAAAACATTTTATCCAACAGCTGCAGAATGCACATTCTTTTCCTCAGCACATGAATTATTCTCAAGGATAGACCATATGTTAGGTCACAGAACAAGTCTTAAAACATTCAAAAAAATTGAACTCATATCAAGCATCTTCTCTGACCACAATGGAATAAAACTAGAAATTGAACTCATATCAAGCATCTTCTCTGACCACAATGGAATAAAACTAGAAATCAATAACAAGAAAAATTTTGGAAACTGTACAAATGCATAAAAATTAAACAATATGTTTCTGAATGACCAGTGGCTCAATGAAGAAATTAAGAAGGGAATTAAAAAATTTCTTGAAACAAATGATAACGGAAACACATCATATCAAAACCTAGCAGATACAGCAAAAGCAGTACTAAGAGGGAAGTTTACAGGTATAAGTGCCTAATCAAAAAAAAATAAAAACTTCAAATAAACAATCTAACAATGCATCTTAAAGAACTATGAAAACAAGAGCAAACCGAAGCCCAAAACTAGTAGCAGAAAACAAATAGAAATGATCAGAACAGAAATAAAATAAATTGAAGTGAAGAAAAGAATACAAAAGGTCAATGAAACAAAAAGTTGGTTTTTTCCAAAGTTATACAAAACTGGCAAAACTTTAGCCAGACTAACTAAAAAAAAAGATAGAATATCCAAATAAATAAAATCAGAAATGAAAAAGGAGACATTATAACTGACACTGCAGAAACTCAAAAGATCATTAGTGGCTATCATGAGCAACTATATGCCAATAAATTTGAAAATCTAGAAGAAATGGACAAATTCCTAGACTCATACACAACCTACCAATATTGAACCAGGGAGAAATCCAAAACCTGAACAAACCAATAGCAAGTCATAAGATCCAAGCCATAATAAAAAGTCCCCCAGTAAACAAAAACTTGGGACTTGGTGGCTTCTCTGCTGAATTCTACCAAACATTTAAAGAAGAACAAATACCAATCCTACTCAAAATATTCCAAAATATAGAGCAGGAGGAGGAAATACTTTCAAACACTTTCTATGAGGCCAGGATTACCCTGATACCAAAACCAGACAAAGACATGTCAAAAAAAGAAAACTACAGGCCAATATCTCTGATGAATATTGATGCAAAAATCCTCAACAAAATACTAGCAAACTGAATTTAATAATACATTAAAAAGATCATTCATTATGACCAAGTAGGATCTATCCCTGGGATGTAAAGATGGTTCAACATACGCAAATCAACCAGTGTGATACATCATATAAACAGAATGAAGAATAAAAACCATATGATAATTTCCATTGATGCTGAAAAGGCATTTGAGAAAATTCAACATCCCTTCATGATAAAAAACGCTGAATAAACTAGATAGAGAAGGAACACATCTCAAAATAATGAAAGCCATAAGTGACAGACTCACAAGAAGCACCATACTGAATGAGGAAAACTGAAAGCCTTTCCTCTAAGAAGGGGAATACAACAAGGATGCCCATTTCCACCACTGTCATTCAACACAATACTGGAAGTCCTAGCTAGAGCAAACAGACAAGAGAAAGAAATAAAGGGCATCCAAATTGGAAAGGAAGAAGTCAAATTATCTTTGTTTGCAGATTATATGATTTTATATTTGGAAAAACCTAAAGACTCCACTTGCTGGAAACCTCTGTGGCCAGGGGTGCCTTTGCCCAAGTTTTGATCAGGCCTGCTGGGCTCATTCCACCCACTCTGCCTGGCAGGCTGCATTTGGCTAGTGCTACTGGCCCCAAGGTCATGCCTGCCAAGGGTGAGCCAAGCACAGAGTGGCAGGGGATGCACGAGTGAGCAAGGGGACAGCCAGGCCCACTGGCTGTAGTGGGGCAGGCAGCTACGGGCACCAGCAGGGGCTCCCTGTGAGGCTTCAGCTGGACCAGGTGTACCGCAAATGGCTTCCACTGAGGGTCCCAGGGAACACAGTGGTACCTGGAAGCTTGGAGATGCCAGGAACCATGGAACCCCAAAGAGGGTGCCACAGCTCTAGCTTGGGGAGCTCCTAAGTCTGGGCTCCCCTAAGGGTCACAGCTCTTCTCTCCTCTCTTCTCTCTTTCATGTTGCCCACAATGTGGAAAGCGAGGGTGATGTTTCAGCCCAGTTTGTGTTACAGCTCTTTCAGTCCTGCTATCCAGTGGGTCTGGAGGGTCCTGGGTTCTTGTCCCACATCCAGGAAGAATGAGATACAGAGACAAGAGGAGAGTGAGCACGGTGAATAAGAGCTTTACTGAGTGACAGAATATCTTAGAGGAGACCCTGGAGTGGGTGGCTCCTCTCCGCAGGCAGGTCATCCCATCAAGTTGAAGAGACCTGAATTGGGTGGCCTCTTCTGACCACTGGTAGTCCCAACATCTTCCCAGCTTTTAGCAGAGAGAAGACCCTGGAGTGGACAGCTCCTCTCCACAGCTGGTCGTCCTGTGGAGTGTCTGAGTCTAGCTGAGCTTGGGGTCTTTATGGGCTGAGAAGGAAGAAAATGCATGCTGATTGACCCATGGGTGGCCATGGGCAGGCCTGGAAAAGGCACTATAAGTTCTCATTCTGGTTCATGGAACTGGAAGCCTGGCTCCCAGGCTTCCAGCCATCCCTGGCTTGAAGGTGAGGCTTCACCGGGGACCTGCCCCTTTCCGCCCAGGAGCCTGTCTGCCTCCTGCTGCTGTTCATGGTGCCCAGGCTGTTTGTGCAGAGGGGCATCTGCAGGCCATCGCTGAGCTGCCTTCAGCATCCACCTTTGCCTCCCTCCTGTGCTCATCAGTGCCCAATGTCCAGAGGGGGCGGAGGCAGCAGGGGGCTGGCGTGTCAGCACTGCCCCAAGTGTGTGCACACCCAGCCGGTTGATGACAGTGCCCAGGCTTGACCTCAACTTTGCTCTGAGATCAGAGTGAGCACCAGGAGTCGGGAGAGGCCAGGCAGCAGTGGTAGGCACTTCTGAGCCTGCAGGGATGGGGGCCAAGAGTGCAGGACATGCCCAGGTCCATAGCCACAGCTTAGGCAGCTGCAGCCACACCTGGGAGAGTGGGGCTCCTGTCTGCTCCTGGCTCTCTCTGGCTCTGCAGAGCCCACAGCCCAGTTGCGCCTCCCCTGCAGCTGCCAGCATCTTGGCAGTGCCCACACCAGGCAGGCCACCATTGCCATCACCATGTATATCAACAGAGTGATATTGTTAGTCCATATGTCTTTCTTTTGCTTCCAAGTGTCACACTGCTCTCCAGGATAACCCATCTACATGCTCTAGCAGTACAGGAGGATTTCTATAGCTCCATGTCCTTGCCAAAACTTGGCACAATCCAACTATCATTTTTTTCTAGTCTGGTAGATTCCTTCAAAATAATGATTTTGTTTCAAAGGTATAGATTAAAGTCTAAATATTAAATAAGATATTATAGTGTTTCACAGAACACAGTAACAATCTCCAAAGCATTTTTTATTGTTGTTGTTGCTACTGTTGTTTTGCAAAATTCTTGTGTTAGAAATAACTTTTGTGGCCAAGCAGGGTGGCTCACACCTGTAATCCCAGCACTTTGGGAGGCTGAGGCAGGTAGATCGCTTGAGCTCAGGAGTTTGAGACCAGCCTGTGCAACATGGCAAAACCCCATCTCTACCAAAAATACAAAAAAACTAGCTGGGCATGGTGGCATATACCTGTTGTCCCAGCTACTGAAGAGGTTGAGGTGGGAAGATTGCCTGAGCCCACAAGGTGGAGGTTGCAGGCACACCACTGCACTCCAGCCTGGGAGACAGAGTGAGACTCCTATCTCAACAAAAAAGAAAGAACTTTTGTAAGTACAGCTTTTATTATCCTAACTGCTGATCTAGCAGCTACAGGAGAAAATGCAGCATTTTCTCTTCCTTATCTTGAAGAAACTTCTTTCACCAGAAATTAGTAGGGCCTCTAGTTCTCAAGGTCAACTACCTAAATTCCATTGGTTAATCCTGAGGGATAAGCAGGCCTGAGAAGAAATGCAATCACACTGGGGAAAAAGGTCAGAGTAAGGATTATTGGAATATGGAGCATATTTTATTGTAATCTTTATTAATTTGTATGCATTATGTGTACCTATGTGTTTGCATATGTATTGCTGTGGTGTGTGTGTGTGTATGTGTAGTGTGTGTGGGGTGTGTATGTGTGTGGTGTATGTGTGGTGTGTGTGTGTGTGGTGTGTGTGGGGGTGTTGGGGGGTGTGGTGTGTGTATGTGCTGTGCATGTGGAGTATATGGGGTGTATGTGTATGTGAGTGGTGTATGTGTGTGGTGTGTGTATGTGTTGTGCGTGGTGTGTGTGTCTGTCTGGTGTATGTGTGTGGTGTGCGTGTGGTGTGTATGTGTGTTGTGCATGGTGCGTGTGTCTGTGTGGTGTATGTGTGTTGTGTGTGTGGTGTGTACGTGTGTTGTGCATGGTATGTGTGTCTGTGTGGTGTATGTGTGTGATGTGTGTGTGTGTTGTGTGTATGTGTGTTGTGTATGTGTGGTGTATGTGTGTTGTGTGTGTGTTGTATGTGTGTTGTGCATGGTGTGTGTGTCTGTGTGATGTATGTGTGTGTTGTGTTGTGTGTGTGTGGTGTATGTGTGTTGTGTGTGTGGTGTGTATGTGTGTTGTGCGTGGTGTGTGTGTCTGTGTGGTGTATATGTGTGTTGTGTTGTGTGTGTGTGTGTGGTGTATGTGTGTTGTGTGTGTGGTGTGTATGTGTGTTGTGTGTGTGGTGTGTATGTGTGTTGTGTGTGGTGTGTGTGTCTGTGTGGTGTGTGTGTGGTGTGTATGTGTGTGGTGTGTGTGTGTGGTGTGTATATGTGTTGTTTGTGTACAGAATTGGCTTCAGCAACCAACCACTTCCTCATTCCCATTGCACCCTCTAGTCCATATAAGGAGAGAGAGAGAGAGAGAAAGAGAAAGAGAGAGGACTATAAACTCTAAACTATATTATAAATAAAATTTTTGTTATTTGTTCTTATCTGAACACTGGAATCCCAATCAGGACAGGAACAGTGTAGTTGGGTTTTTCACTACGGATATTCAGTACCTAGGAAGGTGCCCGTGACATAGCTCAGCTGAATGAGTCTTAGTTAAGCGGACATGTTCACTGATGGAAACTTGAAAAATACAAAATAAGTATAAGGATAAAAATAAAAAGCAATACTAATTTCATCAGCCAAGATTGGGGAGGGGTGAGGAGAACCACTGTAGAACCTTCACACTTGGTCTCTAATCTATTTCCTAAGTGTATATAGATATATGAATACATAAACAACCAAGTGATACAATATCTATCATTTTGTAGTCTGCGTTTTCATCTGGCAATTTAACATAAGCATGTTTTCATGTCATGCCCTTAGCTACCACACAGTCAATGACAAAGCTGAAATTCAAGTCTGGTCTGATAGGATTAAGTGTTGGGATTATTAACCAAATGCTATACAGCTGCAATCTAAACTTGGCAGCAGTATAGCATATATACAAATACATGTACAACATAATGTAATTCAATGATCTTAAATACTTACTAGCTTGATAATAACACTTCCAGTGAAACGTCAGCTCCATGAGAGCACTAGTCTTCTCTGCCTTATTCTGTACTGTATTCCCAGGGTCTAGAAGAGTTCCCGCCAATACTAGGAGTTCATTAAATACATGTTAAATAAACAAATGGACAAATGAATTTTGCAAGCATCTTTACCAGAAAGGTAAATAGATTGAGGACTTTGTGTTACAGAGAAGTATGGCACTATTTGGAGAGTACTAAGTCTAACCCTGCACAGGAGTAAACAAAGACCACAGTGCATTGCGCACTCGCCCCAGGTCAGATCCTGCGGGAGCAAGGCACATGGAGCCCAGCCTGGAGTTACTGTAAATTCCCTCAGTCATTTCAAAAAAGGTACAAGTAGGTCTTTGGCTAGAGTTTTTGCAAATATGTTTTAAACAATGTGCTTTGACAAGACTCTATAAATAATGAATTTGTGGGTAAACAAAGCACACTGTTCTCTGAGAATGGACCTGGATTTTTTCCCACAATTAGAGATTTTAAAAAGTGAACCTAGTAAGTTAGAGGATTGCAAGAGGGCTGCTTTTGACCCAAGTTTGGAAAACAAGTTGTTGAGTAATTGTTTTTTCCCTCTGACCACAGCTGAGACCAAAGAGGCTCCAAGTACCCCACATTGTAGAGAGAGCATCCAAGAAGTAAGGCCAGATCTCATAAGCCCCCAAGGCTTATGAAGAGGTAGCGGTGTAGGCCTTCAGCAACCAACCACCTCCTCATCCCTATTGCACCCTCTGGTCCATATAAAGAGAAGACTGAGGAAAAGAATGAGAGAGCGAGCAGGGTTGTCAGTCGGTGGGGTGTAGAGTGTTTGTGGAGACTGGTGATTTCTCCATACGGATTTAGGGTTCATAGAGGAAAATAAGAATGCTGTGTAGAAGCTATTTAGTTTAATTAGGTCCCACCTGTCAATTTTTGTTTTTGTTGTAATTGTCTTTGGGGACTCAGCCAAAAATTCTTTGCAAAGGCCAATGTCAAGAAGGGTATTTCCTAGGTTTTCTTCTAGGAATTTTATTGTGTGAGTCTTGCATTTAAATCTTTACTCCATCTTTTTTTTTTTTTTTCTTTTCTTTTCTTTTTTTTTTTTTTTTTTTTTTTTTTGAGACAGAGTCTCACTCCATCGTCCAGGCTGGAGTGCAGTGGCTCGATCTTGGCTCACTGCAACCTCCGCCTCCCAGGTACAAGCGATTCTTCTGCCTCAGCCTTCTGAGTAGCTGGGACTACAGGCATACACCACCACACCTGCTTACCTTTTTGTATTTTCAGTAGAAACGGGTTTGGCCATGTTGCCCAGGCTGAACTCCTGAGCTCAAGCAATCTGCCTGACTCCTAAAGTGCTGGGATTACAGGCATGAACCACCACACCTGACCTCTTTAATTCATCTTGTTAATTTTTGTATATGGTGAAAAGTAAGGGTCTAGTTTCAATCTTCCACAAATGGCTAGCCAGTTATTCCAGCACCATTTATTGAATAGGGATTCTTTTCCCCATTGCTTATTTATGTCAGCCTTGCTGATGATCACATGGTTATAGGTGTGCAGCTTTATTTTTGAGTTTTCTAATCTGCTCCATTGCTTTATGTGTCTGTTTTTGTACCAGTACCATGCTGTTTTGGTTACTGTAATCTTATAGTATAGTTTGAAGTTGGGTAATGTGATGCCTGCAGCTTTTGTTCTTTTTGCCTAGGATTGTTGTAGCTATTTTGGCTCTTTTTTTCTTCCATATGAATTTTAGAATAGTTTCTTCTAATTCTGTGAAGAATAGCATTGGTAGTTTGATAGGAATACCATTGAATCTGTACATTGCTTTGGGCAGTATGGCCATATTAACAATATTGATTCTTCTAATCCATGAATATGGAATGTTTTTCCATTTATTTGTGTCATCTCTCATTTCTTTCAGTAGTGCTTTGTAGTTCTCCTTGCAGAGATTGTTCACCTCCTTGGTTAGCTGTATTCCCAGGTATTTTATTCTCTTTGAAACTATCAACAAAGTAAACAGACAATATACAGAATGGGAGAAAATATTCACAGATTATGCATCCAATAAAGATCTAATATCCAGAACCTATAAATAACTTAAACAAATCAACAAGCAAAAACCAAATATGCAAAGGACATGAACAGATATTTCTCAAAAAAAAGACATACAAGTGGCCAACAAACATACCCAAAAAAAATGTTCCACATCACTAATCATCAGAGAAATGCAAATCAAAACAACAATGAGATACCATCTCACACCGGCCAGAGGCAATTATTAAAAAGTCAGACCAGGCATGATGGCTCATGCCTATAATCCTAGCACTTTGAGAAGCCACGGCTGACAGATCACTTAAGCCCAGGAATTCAAGACCACCCTGGGCAACATAGCAAAATCCCATTTCTGGAAAAAAAATACAAAAAAGTAGCAAAGTGCAGTGGTATATGCTTATAGTCCCAGCTACTCAGGAGGCTAAGGTGGGAGGATCACCTGAGCCTGGGAGTTTGAGGCTGCAGTGAGCCGTGATTGCACCACTGCACTCCAGCTTGGATGGCAGAGTGAGACCCTGTCTCAGTAAAAATAAACAAATACATAAAATAAAATAAAAATAAGTCAAAAAGCAACAGATGCTGATGAGGCTGCAGAGAAAGGGGGACATTTATACACTGTTGGTGGGGATGTAAATTAGTTCAGCCACTGTGGAAAGCAGTTTGGAGATTTCTCAAAGAACTCAAAACAGAGCTGCCATTAGACCCAACAATCCCATTGCTAAGTGTATACCCAAAGGAAAATAGATCATTATACCAAAAACATATATGTACTCATATGTTCATTGTCACACTATTCACAATAGTAAAGACATGGAATCAACTTAGGTGCCCATGAGTGGTGGGCTGGATAAAGAAAATGTGGTACATACATGCTATGGAATACTACACAGCCATAAAAAAGAATGAAATAATGTCCTTTGCAGCAACATGCATGCAGCTGGAAGCCATAATCCTAAGTGAATTAACACAAGAACTGAAAACCAAATACCACATGTTCTTATGTATATGTGGGAGCTAAACACTGAGCACACATGGATATAAACATGGGAACAATAGATACTGCAGACTTCTAGGAGGAGGAGGGAGGGGAGCGTGGGTTGAAAAACTACCTGTTAGGTATTATGCTTACTACTTGGGTTCAATATATGTATGTAGACCAACCTGTACATGTACCCACTGTCTCTAAAATAAAAAGTTGAATTTTTAAAACATTAAAAATGAATAAATACAAAGAAAAGAAAAATGCCTTCCCAGCTGGGTGCATACTGAGCTGCAAAAACTGCCAGCTCATTCTGGTGCCCCCATCAAAGCAGAGGGGAGTGTGGTGAGTCCCTGAGAGCTCACCATGTATGAACATTCTGGTGTCTGCTTCTCATCTGGGGATTTCTGAAGGATGGAGTAGCCCAGACCAGCAGAGCCTGAAGAGGTAGTGGTGGAATATGCCTAAAAAGAAGATGGGGTGACTTCTTACCCAACTCTGATCTCTGCACCCCTGGGTAGGAAGAGAACAGATCCTCAGTCATTCTGGTGGGTCTATTAAGAAAACCACTGAGGTTAAGGAAAAGGCAGCGGCTGGGCCAGGTAAGGTAAACCTTACCCGGATAGCGGGCTTGGAACAAGGACCACTTTCAGGACCAGTCTTAGATACAGCTGTTCTTCTCTGGGGAGTTCCACCCCCATATCTGAGGGAGCTGGATTTCACATCAGGAACAACCCTGACCACCAACTCGGTGGAGAGCTCCACATCAGTAGAGAATATATATCACCATCAGTTAGAAGCACATCAAACTAGGGTGAGGCCAAAATGATTACCCCCTCCTTTACATCTCTCCCCTTTCCCAATCCTGAGGCTGAGAAGTGTGATAGAAAGGCATCTCAGAATTGGACTACACCCACCCTTCTCTAAGGTGTTGGTGCCAGAGGAGCAGAGAAAGAGTTCTCTAAACCCTCACCCCTCCCAGCACTCCCACTACAATCTAGCCGACAGTGGTGGAGCAGGATGCTTTAAAACAGACACGATGTTGGAGCTTGAAACAGGACTGTAGTGACCTTTAATAATCTAAATACTCTATAATGACTTAACTGTTAAGGATAGAGAAAAGAGTTTATAAGACCACAGATGAAAGCAGCGTTTAGGAAAACTAAGCCACTTGGAGTTAAAAGCCCCTTAAACTGAGAATCCTCTATCAACTCGTTACATTTGGATAATATATATCATTTGTAGAATGACATTGGTTTTTCTAATTTTTTTTTTAAAATTTATTTATTATTATTAAACTTCAAGTTGTAGGGTACATGTGCACAACGTGCAGGTTTGCTACATATGTATACTTGTGCCATGTTGGTGTGCTGCACCCATCAACTCGTCATTTACATCAGGTATAACTCCCAATGCAATCCCTCCCCCCTCCCCCCTCCCCATGATAGGCCCCGGTGTGTGATGTTCCCCTTCCCGAGTCCAAGTGATCTCATTGTTCAGTTCCCGCCTATGAGTGAGAACATGCGGTGTTTGGTTTTCTGTTCTTGTGATAGTTTGCTGAGAATGATGGTTTCCAGCTGCATCCATGTCCCTACAAAGGACACAAAGTCATCCTTTTTTATGGCTGCATAGTATTCCATGGTGTATATGCGCCACATTTTCTTAATCCAATCTGTCACTGATGGACATTTGGGTTGATTCCAAGTCTTTGCTATTGTGAATAGTGCTGCAATAAACATACGTGTGCATGTGTCTTTATAGCAGCATAATTTATAATCCTTTGGGTATATACCCAGTAATGGGATGGCTGGGTCATATGGTACATCTAGTTCTAGATCCTTGAGGAATCGCCATACTGTTTTCCATAATGGTTGAACTAGTTTACACTCCCACCAACAGTGTAAAAGTGTTCCTATTTCTCCACATCCTCTCCAGCACCTGTTGTTTCCTGACTTTTTAATGATCGCCATTCTAACTGGTGTGAGATGGTATCTCATTGTGGTTTTGATTTGCATTTCTCTGATGGCCAGTGATGATGAGCATTTTTTCATGTGTCTGTTGGTTGTATGAATGTCTTCTTTTGAGAAATGTCTGTTCATATCCTTTGCCCACTTTTTGATGGGGTTGTTTGTTTTTTTCTTGTAAATTTGTTTGAGTTCTTTGTAGGTTCTGGATATTAGCCCTTTGTCAGATGAGTAGATTGCAAAAATTTTCTCCCATTCTGTAGGTTGCCTGTTCACTCTGATGGTAGTTTCTTTTGCTGTGCAGAAGCTCTTTAGTTTAATGAGATCCCATTTGTCAATTTTGGCTTTTGCTGCCGTTGCTTTTGGTGTTTTAGACATGAAGTCTTTGCCCATGCCTATGTCCTGAATGGTACTACCTAGGTTTTCCTCTAGGATTTTTATGGTATTAGGTCTAACATTTAAGTCTCTAATCCATCTTGAATTAATTTTCGTATAAGGAGTAAGGAAAGGGTCCAGTTTCAGCTTTCTACTTATGGCTAGCCAGTTTTCCCAGCACCATTTATTAAATAGGGAATCTTTTCCCCATTTCTTGTTTCTCTCAGGTTTGTCAAAGATCAGTTGGCTGTAGATGTGTGGTATTATTTCTGAGGACTCTGTTCTGTTCCATTGGTCTATATCTCTGTTTTGGTACCAGTACCATGCTTTTTTGGTTACTGTAGCCTTGTAGTATAGTTTGAAGTCAGGTAGCGTGATGCCTCCAGCTTTGTTCTTTTGACTTAGGATTGTCTTGGAGATGCGGGCTCTTTTTTGGTTCCATATGAACTTTAAAGCAGTTTTTTCCAATTCTGTGAAGAAGCTCATTGGTAGCTTGATGGGGATGGCATTGAATCTATAAATTACCTTGGGCAGTATGGCCATTTTCACGATATTGATTCTTCCTATCCATGAGCATGGTATGTTCTTCCATTTGTTTGTGTCCTCTTTTATTTCACTGAGCAGTGGTTTGTAGTTCTCCTTGAAGAGGTCCTTTACATCCCTTGTAAGTTGGATTCCTAGGTATTTTATTCTCTTTGAAGCAATTGTGAATGGAAGTTCATTCCTGATTTGGCTCTCTGTTTGACTGTCACTGGTGTATAAGAATGCTTGTGATTTTTGCACATTAATTTTGTATCCTGAGACTTTGCTGAAGTTGCTTATCAGCTTAAGGAGATTTTGGGCTGAGACCATGGGGTTTTCTAAATATACAATCATGTCGTCTGCAAACAGGGACAATTTGACTTCTTCTTTTCCTAACTGAATCCCCTTGATTTCTTTCTCTTGCCTGATTGCCCTAGCCAGAACTTCCAACACTATGTTGAATAGGAGTGGTGAGAGAGGGCATCCCTGTCTTGTGCCAGTTTTCAAAGGGAATTTTTCCAGTTTTTGCCCATTCAGTATGATATTGGCTGTGGGTTTGTCATAAATAGCTCTTATTATTTTGAGGTACGTTCCATCAATACCGAATTTATTGAGCGTTTTAAGCATGAAGGGCTGTTGAATTTTGTCAAAAGCCTTTTCTGCATCTATTGAGATAATGATGTGGTTCTTGTCTTTGGTTCTGTTTATATGCTGGATTATGTTTATTGATTTGCGAATGTTGAACCAGCCTTGCATCCCAGGGATGAAGCCCACTTGATCATGGTGGATAAGCTTTTTGATGTGCTGCTGAATCCGGTTTGCCAGTATTTTATTGAGGATTTTTGCATCGATGTTCATCAGGGATATTGGTCTAAAATTCTCTTTTTTTGTTGTGTCTCTGCCAGGCTTTGGTATCAGGATGATGTTGGCCTCATAAAATGAGTTAGGGAGGATTCCCTCTTTTTCTATTGATTGGAATAGTTTCAGAAGGAATGGTACCAGCTCCTCCTTGTACCTCTGGTAGAATTCAGCTGTGAATCCATCTGGTCCTGGACTTTTTTTGGTTGGTAGGCTATTAATTATTGCCTCAATTTCAGAGCCTGCTATTGGTCTATTCAGGGATTCAACTTCTTCCTGGTTTAGTCTCGGAAGAGTGTAAGTGTCCAGGAAATTATCCATTTCTTCTAGATTTTCTAGTTTATTTGCGTAGAGGTGTTTATAGTATTCTCTGATGGTAGTTTGTATTTCTGTGGGGTCGGTGGTGATATCCCCTTTATCATTTTTAATTGTGTCGATTTGATTCTTCTCTCTTTTCTTCTTTATTAGTCTTGCTAGTGGTCTGTCAATTTTGTTGATCTTTTCAAAAAACCAACTCCTGGATTCATTGATTTTTTGGAGGGTTTTTTGTGTCTCTATCTCCTTCAGTTCTGCTCTGATCTTAGTTATTTCTTGCCTTCTGCTAGCTTTCGAATGTGTTTGCTCTTGCTACTCTAGTTCTTTTAATTGCGATGTTAGAGTGTCAATTTTAGATCTTTCCTGCTTTCTCTTGTGGGCATTTAGTGCTATAAATTTCCCTCTACACACTGCTTTAAATGTGTCCCAGAGATTCTGGTATGTTGTATCTTTGTTCTCATTGGTTTCAAAGAACATCTTTATTTCTGCCTTCATTTCGTTATGTACCCAGTAGTCATTCAGGAGCAGGTTATTCAGTTTCCATGTAGTTGAGCGGTTTTGATTGAGTTTCTTAGTCCTGAGTTCTAGTTTGATTGCACTGTGGTCTGAGAGACAGTTTGTTATAATTTCTGTTCTTGTACATTTGCTGAGGAGTGCTTTACTTCCAATTACGTGGTCAATTTTGGAGTAAGTGCGATGTGGTGCTGAGAAGAATGTATATTCTGTTGATTTGGGGTGGAGAGTTCTATAGATGTCTATTAGGTCTGCTTGCTGCAGAGATGAGTTCAATTCCTGGATATCCTTGTTAACTTTCTGTCTCGTTGATCTGTCTAATGTTGACAGTGGAGTGTTGAAGTCTCCCATTATTATTGTATGGGAGTCTAAGTCTCTTTGTAAGTCTCTAAGGACTTGCTTTATGAATCTGGGTGCTCCTGTATTGGGTGCATATATATTTAGGATAGTTAGCTCTTCCTGTTGAATTGATCCCTTTACCATTATGTAATGGCCTTCTTTGTCTCTTTTGATCTTTGATGGTTTAAAGTCTGTTTTATCAGAGACTAGTATTGCAACCCCCGCTTTTTTGTGTTCTCCATTTGCTTGGTAAATCTTCCTCCATCCCTTTATTTTGAGCCTATGTATGTCTCTGCGTGTGAGATGGGTCTCCTGAATACAGCAGACTGATGGGTCTTGACTCTTTATCCAGTTTGCCAGTCTGTGTCTTTTAATTGGAGCATTTAGTCCATTTACATTTAAGGTTAAGATTGTTATGTGTGAACTTGATCCTGCCATTATGATATTAACTGGTTATTTTGCTCGTTAGTTGATGCAGTTTCTTCCTAGCCTTGATGGTCTTTACATTTTGGCATGTTTTTGCAATGGCTGGTACTGGTTGTTCCTTTCCATGTTTAGTGCTTCCTTCAGGGTCTCTTGTAAGGCAGGCCTAGTGGTGACAAAATCTCTAAGCATTTGCTTATCTGTAAAGGATTTTATTTCTCCTTCACTTATGAAACTTAGTTTGGCTGGATATAAAATTCTGGGTTTAAAATTCTTTTCTTTAAGAATGTTGAATATTGGCCCCCACTCTCTTCTGGCTTGAAGAGTTTCTGCCGAGAGATCTGCTGTTAGTCTGATGGGCTTCCCTTTGTGGGTAACCCGACCTTTCTCTCTGGCTGCCCTTAAGATTTTTTCCTTCATTTCAACTTTGGTGAATCTGGCAATTATGTGTCTTGGAGTTGCTCTTCTCGAGGAGTATCTTTGTGGCGTTCTCTGTATTTCCTGGATTTGAATGTTGGCCTGCCCTACTAGGTTGGGGAAGTTCTCCTGGATGATATCCTGAAGAGTGTTTTCCAACTTGGTTCCATTTTCCCCCTCACTTTCAGGCACCCCAATCAGACGTAGATTTGGTCTTTTTACATAATCCCATACTTCTTGCAGGCTTTGTTCATTTCTTTTTCTTCTTTTTTCTTTTGGTTTCTCTTCTCGCTTCATTTCATTCATTTGATCCTCCATCGCTGACATTCTTTCTTCCAGTTGATCGAGTCGGTTACTGAAGCTTGTGCATTTGTCACGTATTTCTCGTGCCATGGTTTTCGTCTCTTTCATTTCATTTGTGAGCTTCTCTGCATTAATTACTCTAGCCATCAATTCTTCCACTTTTTTTTCAAGATTTTTAGTTTCTTTGCGCTGGGTACGTAATTCCTCCTTTAGCTCTGAGAAATTTGATGGACTGAAGCCTTCTTCTCTCATCTCGTCGAAGTCATTCTCCGTCCAGCTTTGATCCGTTGCTGGCGATGAGCTGCACTCCTTTGCCGGGGGAGATGCACTCTTATTTTTTGAATTTCCAGCTTTTCTGCCCTGCTTTTTCCCCATCTTTGTGGTTTTATCTGCCTCTGGTCTTTGATGATGGTGATGTACTGATGGGGTTTTGGTTTAGGTGTCCTTCCTGTTTGATAGCTTTCCTTCTAACAGTCAGGATCCTCAGCTGTAGGTTGTATCTGTAGGAGATTGCTTGAGGTCCACTCCAGACCCTGTTTGCCTGGGTATCAGCAGCAGAGACTGCAGAAGATAGTATATTTCTGAACAGCGAGTGTACCTGTCTGATTCTTGCTTTGGAAGCTTCCTCTCAGGGGTGTACTCCACCGTGTGAGGTGTGGGGTGTCAGACTGCCCCTAGTGGGGGATGTCTCCCAGTTAGGCTACTCAGGGGTCAGGGACCCACTTGAGCAGGGAGTCTGTCCCTTCTCAGATCTCAACCTCCATATTGGGAGATCCACTGCTCTCTTCAAAGCTGTCAGACAGAGTCGTTTGCGTCTGCAGAGCTGCTGCGTTTGTTATTGTTTACTGTGCCCTGTCTCCAGAGGTGGAGTCTACAGAGACAGGCAGGTTTCCTTGAGCTGCTGTGACCTCCACCCAGTTCGAGCTTCCCAGCAGCTTTGTTTACCTACTTAAGCCTCAGCAATGGCGGGCGCCCCTCCCCCAGCCTCGCTGCTGCCTTGCCAGTGGATCACAGACTGCTGTGCTAGCAATGAGGGAGGCTCCGTGGGTGTGGGACCCTCCCGGCCAGGTGTGGGATATGATCTCCTGGTGTGCCTGTTTGCTTAAAGCGCAGTATTGGGGTGGGAGTTACCCAATTTTCCAGGTGTTGTGTGTCTCAGTTCCCCTGGCTAGGAAAAGGGATTCCCTTCCCCCTTGCGCTTTCCAGGTGAGGCAATGCCTCGCCCTGCTTCAGCTCTCGCTGATCGGGCTGCAGCAGCTGACCAGCACCGATCATCTGGCACTCCCCAGTGAGATGAACCCAGTACCTCAGTTGAAAATGCAGAAATCACTGGTCTTCTGTGTCGCTCGCGCTGGGAGTTGGAGACTGGAGCTGTTCCTATTCGGCCATCTTGCTCCGCCCCGGTTTTTCTAATTTTTTAATGTATTTCAATAGGTTTTGAGGGAATGGATGGTGTTTGGTTACATGAGAAAGTTCTTTACTGGTGATTTCTGAGATTTGGTGCACCCATCACCTGAGCAGTGTACATTGTACCCAATGTGTGGTTTTTTTATTCCTCACCCCCCTCCCACCCTTTCCCCTGAGTTTCCAAAGTCCGTTGTATCATTCTTATGCTTTCACATCCTCAAAGCTTAGCTCCCACTTATGAGTGAGAACATGTTCTATTTTCCACTCCTGAGTTATTTCACTTAGAATAATGGTCTCCAATCCCATCCAGGTTGCTGTGAATGCCATTACTTGCAGAACAGCATTGTTTTTAATCTGTATATAATAACGGGTAGCTTTAGGTTGTAAGCTCCATACCTTTCCATGCCCTTCCACCCTGCCCTTCTGGTCACACTAAAACATCTAGAACCTTCTCAGTAATGACTCTGAGACCTGGGAGAGACTAGGGTGATAGCATCACATCACTATTACACTCTATGAGGCAAATTTGGACCATGCTCCCAGATCTGTCAACCTGTGAAGAGTATTTCTTCGCCATTTCATTCACTTATTTCAACACCTGTTTATTGAGCATCTACTATTTGCCAGGAGCTATAATAGGTGCTGTGGATACAATGATAACATGCAATAAAACAGACATGATTTTTGCCTTTCATTTCTCACATACTTGCCCTACAGACAGACAAGTAAATGAGCAAAACAGTGTAATGTGATGAATCTTGGGAGCGGTAGTGTACAACAAAAGCAAATTTATATGGTTTGGCTCTGTGTCTCCAGATAAATCTCTTGTTGAATTGTAATACTTAACGTTGGGAGAGGGACCTGGTGGGAGGTGATTGGATCATGAGGATGGATTTCCCCCATGCTATTCTCATAATAGTGAGCGACTTCAATGGCTTAAAAGTGTACTTCCCCCCTTCTCCACCCCCCACCCCACCTCCACATGAAGAAGGTGCTTGCTTCCCCTTCACCTTCCACCATGATTGTAAGTTTCCTGAGGCCTGTTAGCCATGCTTCCTGTACAGCCTGCAGAACTGGGAGTCAATTAAAACTCTTTTCTTCATAAATTACCCAGTCTCAGGTAGTTCTTTATAGCAGTGTGAAAACTGACTAATACACAAATACAACTGGACTCCCTCGGATCCCTTGTCTTCCATCTCAAATATTCTACCTTCCCTGACCCCATCCTTCTCCCCTTCCTTTCTCAGAGCAAGAGCTATTTCTACTCTTTTGGGGTTAACTCATCACCTGCAGATTTGATCCCACCTCCTCTTGCTTCCACTTGACTTTGGTGCGGCTATAATTCCCACTCCCTTTGTCTCCCTTTTATCTTCATTAGCACCTTCCTGTTCCCTAAAACGAAACTGACCTACTTCGAAAATAAAACTTTTCCTTTATTAGTAAATTAATAAATTAATTCAACCACTCATTCATTCATTCAATAAGCATTCGTTGAGGCCCCATTATATGTCAGGCACTTTGGTTGGTATTAGATATTTAGGGGTGAACAAGACAAAAGTGGTCACTCCTCTGACCTATTTTATAATCTAGGGAGACAGATGGACCAAAAGAAAATCCTAACAAACAAGAATAAGCCAAGATATCAATAAAATAATCCCACATATTAAAAACTGATTAAGAAGTAAAGAATATCCATAGTAGATCAGCCAGGGAAGGCCTCTCACAGAAGAGGGATTTCAAGAGAGACTCACAAGGTGAGAAAGAGCCAGGCATGTGGGCAGCAAGGAGAAGAGGGTCTGGGGCAGATGGAATGTCATGTGCAAAGGCCCTGTGGCAAATAAGAGGCTGGCTTGTTGGTGGGACTGAGAGAAGGCCAGTGTGGGGAGCTTGGGAAGGTATGCCATGTAATGATGCTGGGGGGTGGCCAGGGACAGATCACACAAGCGCTTTGTAAGCCAAGATAAAGATTTGGATTTTACCTAAGTGAGATAGGAATACTCTAAAGGATTTTAAGCAGAGGAAAGATATGATAAGATTGACTTACAAATGGGGTTATTTCCAGATAACTCATCCTAAATTCAAAATATTATAGGTCAAAAATGCATCTAATACACTCAACCTACCAAACAGCATAGCTTAGCCTCACCTACCTTAAACATGCTTAGAACACTTACATTCACCTACAATTGGACAAAATCATCTGGCAACACAGTACACTACAGAGTATCAGTTTTTCATCCTCATGATCTTGAGGATGAACAGGAGCTGCGGCTCACTGCCACTGACCAGCATTGCAGGAGGGTGTCATACAGCATATCGCTAGTTGGGGAATAGATTAAAATCCAAAATTCGAAGTGCAGTTTCTACTGAATGTAATAATTGTCCTGTTTTGCCCAGGACAGTTCTGGTCTATTCCTATTATCCTGGTACAATTATCAATAATGCCCCTTTTCATTCTTGAAAGTGACTTGGTTTAGACGATAAATTATACGATCACCTGAAGGAGAGGGGCAAAATATGAAAATAGGGAAACTAGGCTGGGTGCAGTGGCTCACGGCTGTAATCCCAGCACTTTGGGAGGCCGAGGCAGCAGATCATGAGGTCAGGAGATCAAGAGCATCCTGGCCAACATGGTGAAACCCCATCTCTACTAAAAATACAAAAATTAGCTGGGTGTGGTGGCAGGTGCCTGTAGTCCCAGCTACTTGGGAGGCTGAGGCACGAGAATTGCTTGAACCCAGGAGGCGGAGGTTGCAGTGAGCTGAGACTGTGCCACTGCACTCCAGCCTGGCAACAGAGCGAGACTTCATCTCAAAAAAAAAAAAAGAAAGAAAGAAAGAAAAGAAAATGGGGAGACTAGTGAGATGGCTACCGCAGTACCCCAGTGAGAAATGATGTAGCCAGGAGCGTGAAGATGTAAATGAGAGGAAGTCAATGAATTACAGATGAACTTTGGAAGTAGAATCACAGGACTGGCCAGCGGATTGGATGTGAGGCCAAAGTGAAGGGAAGCATCAACACATTCCCCTATCTGGTATGAGGAACAGAGAGAATGGCCGTGTCATTAACTGAAATGGAGAAGCCTGGAGTGTGAAGAGTTCTGATGGGAAAACTCAAGTTCATTTTGGGACACGTTAAGTTTGAGATATCTGGAAGCCAGCTATGTAGATATGTCAAGTAGCCAGTTGGATGTACAAGCATGGAGCTCAGAAATGAGGTTTGCAGGTAGAGGTATAATTTTAAAATCCATCCACATATAAGTACTATTTAGACCTGTGAAAGAGAGCATAGAGAAATAAAGAATGGGGGCCCAGAGCCAAGTCTGGAGAACACAGAGTTTGGGGAGATAAAAAAGGCCCAGCTAAGGAAATAAAGGAGAGCCGGGCACTGTGGCTCACGCCTGTAATACCAGCACTTTGGGAGGCCGAGGCGGGTGGATCACCTGAGGTCAGGAGTTCGAGACCAGCGTGGCCAATACGGTGAAACCCCGTCTCTAATAAAAATACAAAAAAAAATTAGCCAGGCGTGGTGGCGTGCGCCTATAATCCCAGCTACTCGGGGGGCTGAGGCAGGAGAATCGCTTGAACCCTGGAGACAGAGATTGCAGTGAGCCTAGATCGCGCCACTGCACTTCAGCCTGGCGACAGAGCGAGACTTCATCTCAAAAAAAAAAAAAAAAAAAAAAAGGAAATAAAGGAGAACGGAGGTAGAGGGTAATATTATGCTACTTAGAGCTGATGAAGGAAAGAGTAGTATTATGAAGCCAAGAGACTAAATATATCAGGAAGGAAGGGGAGGGCAACAGCATTGAATGTTGCTCACAGGGCTACTGATATGAGAAGAGAGAGATGTTCATTGTTTTTGGCAGCATGGAGGTCAGTGGTGACAAAGTTATTTTGCTGAAGTTGTGGGGACAGAAACCAGTCTGGAATGGGTTAACATATGATCAGAAGTGAAGAATGGTGTGTAGATGAGCAATACTTTCAACAAGTTTGACCTATTAAGAAGAAGAAGACAATGTGCAAGAGTGAAGAGTAATGTGGGTTGAAGTATAGGTTTTCAATGTGATAATCTAATTCAGAAAGCAACTACTGAGTGCCTGGACCCTGCTAGGCATTATGCATGCAATGATGAACAAGATATGGTGCCTGTTCTCAAACAAGTCAGGCATTTCCCCAAGCATAAGGGCTCGCCTGGCCATTTAAACCAAGTGCTGGAGATCCAAGAAGAAGAAAGGGGTCTCCACTGCTGAACCTCTTGGCCCTGTTCAGTGTATCACAGGTTCTGGAGTCAGATAAACCAGCCTGCAGTCCCGGCTCTGCACCTGTTACATGTGTGACCTTGGAGAAGGTCCTAAACACATACCTCTCTAAACCTCAGTTTATCCAGCTGAGAACATCAAAGCTCTCTCTGCAGCTTAAATCAGATATTTAAAGTATAGGGCACAGTCTTGCAACTGCAATTTTAAAAGGCAGCTATTCTAATTACTATTTGCTGACTTCCCATACCCCAGCAAAGTTTGGACTGCCACCAGTGTGTGCTGCTGTTGAGGCTCTTACTAAACTGTGTTGTCTATCTACATATCTCACTTCCCCTTTAGGACAGGAAGTAGAATTTTATCTGAACTAAAAGCCAATGAGATGCTGGCCAGGTGCAGTGGCTCAGGCCTGTACTCTCAGAACTTTGGCCAGCTGAGGCCATGAGTTCAAGACCAGCCCGGCCAACATGGTGAAACCCCATCTCTACTAAAAACACAAAAGCCAGGTGTGGTGGCCCATGCCTGTAATCCCAGCTGCTCAGGAGGGTGAGGTGAGAGAATCACTTGAACCCAGGAGGCAGAGGTTGCAGTGAGCTGAGATCGCACCATTGCACTCCAGCCTGCTTGACAGGAGACTCTGTCTCAAAAAAAAAAAAAAAAACCCCAATGAGAATAAAGATAAGGAAAACCAACAGGAGAGTCATTCCTTAGGTAAAATGAGCAGGACAAATTAAAAATTGAGTCAGAGGAAGCACAGGTGTTGATAAGAGATAAACCTGAGTCGGCCAGGCAGAGGGGCTCAGGCCTGTAATCCTAGCACTTTGGGAGGCCAAGGCAGCAGATCACGTGAGGCCAGGAGTTCGACACCAGCCTGGCCAACATGGCAAAACCTGGTCTCTACTAAAAATACAAAAATTAGCCGGGCATGGTGGTGCACACCTGTGGCCCCAGCTGCTCTGGAGGCTGAGGTGTGATAATTGCTTAAACCCAGGAGGCGGAGTTTGCAGTGAGCTGAGATCGTGCCACTGTACTCCAGCCTGGGCAAGAGAGAAAGATTCTGTCTCAAAAAAAATAAATAAATAAATAAACCAGAGTCCAACATAGCAGTTTCTAGGATAGAACTCCTAGGATTAGGCTTCTCTAAGCAAGGTACCTTCTTTTTATTGAGACACAGTCTCACTCTGTCATACAGGCTGCAGTACAATGGAGTGATCATAGCTCACTGCAGCCTTGACCTCCTGGGCTCAAGCAGTACTCTAGCCTCAGTCTCCCAAGTAGCTGGGAATACAGGCACATGCCACCATGCCTGGCTAATTTTTTTTGGTTTTTAATAAAGATGAGGTTTCACTGTGTTGCCTAGGCTGGTCTTGAACTCCTGGGCTCAAGCGATCCTCCTGCCTCAGCCTCCCAAAGTGCTGGGATTACAGGCGTGAACCACCGCACTCAGCCCACAATGTACCTTCTTGATATGGAAAGAGGTGTCTGGGGAACAAGGCCTAGAGGCAGAGAGTGGACAGGATGCAATGAATTGGGCAGTATAAAGTCTGTATACAGAGACGACTGGGAACTGCAACAAAATAACCTGTGAGGCCCCGAAGAAGAAGTGGGGATTTGGGGGTAGAAGTCCCATCTGAGTTACAAAGGAGACTGATAGAAGGCTGCCCAGGGCTGTGCCAGAGCCATAACTCCAGCCACTCAGAAGCTCAGGATGATGGTCAGTGCTTTACCTGCTTAGGCTTACTCAGGAGGGGAAGCTGGGGCCGAAAATGACCAGAGAAGCTTGGCTTGGGTCATGTGAGGAGCCTGCATAGTTACAGGCCAGCTGGGAGTCCTTGGGCCCCCCAGTCACAGGCTCATCTACCATGGTGCTGTTTATCTTCCATATGGCCTCAGATGACCATTCTTCCCACGAAGTCTGCCTCAATGTTCCCAGTTTCCATCAACAAATTCAATTTGACAAACATTTATTGAACACCTCTAGGTGCCCTATACCAGTTCCTGGGGACACAAAGCTCAGTGAACCTGTGTCCCTGTCTGGGGGGAGAAGTGTGTGGCTCACAGCCCAGTCGCCAGAGAGCAGAGGAGGAGGAAGCTCAGTCGTTCTTAGGCATGCCGTCAGGTCTGAAGCGATCAGGGTCTTTGCCACTCCGGCCCCATTCCTCAGCTTTCTCATTGGACTTCGAGTCCTCCAATACAGTGCTGCTGTTTCCAAATAAATAATAGTCTAAAAGTCCCTGAAGATAGACCCTGGTACTGCTGCAACCCAAAGAAAGGAGACAGGAGATTAATCTCTTGACTCACCTGAGACAGCTCCACCTGCTAACTCCCTCCTCTTCTCCCACCCAAGGAACGACTGAGAGGAGGCTGGAAAACTCATGGAAAGGGGAAGAAGGCTATCAATCTTCTTGGGCAAAGTCCTAAGTCCGCTGGTACTTTCTGTACTGTGCAACAGAGTGCTTTCCCTTTATTATTATTATTATTATTATTATTATTATTATTATTATTGGAGACAGGGTCTCATTCTGTTGCCCAGGCTGGAGTGCAGTGGCTCGATCATGGGTCACTGCAGCCTCGACCTCCTGGGTTCAAGGGATCTCCCACTTCAGCCTCCTGAGTAGCTGGGACTACAGGTGCATGCCACCATGCCTGGCTAATTTCTTTTATTTTCTGTAGAGATAAGGGTCTTGCTATGTTACCCAGGCTGCTCTTAAATCCCTGGGCCCAAGATATCCTCCCACCTTCCTCCCAAAGACTTGGAACTACAGGTGTGAGCCCCTGAACCCGGCCCCTGCAACAGTGTGCTTTCCAGACCTCTCCTCGGTTCTTACTTTCCCTTTGTGGGTGAAAGGAGACACATCCTCACCAGCCTTGCTCTGGCTCTACCAGCCACCCAGACCCCAGGAGAGCCACAGGTTCTCCTGATTCTCAAGACAGATAGGCACTGCTGGCCTGTCACTGGAGTCCCCAGGAATCTGTGTTACCTGATCAGTTTAGCAGCCCAGACACCCCCAGGTCCTCTTTTGGCAGCATCATAGTTTCCCTGAGCATAGAAATATCTGTTTGAATTCTGGTGACTGGATGTCAACACATTCCAATAGGCTCTGCCCAAGTCCCCAGCCCCTGGAAAGAAAAAAAAAAAAATGACAAAAATGAACCTAGTGCCATACTGGAGAAATGTAGAAATGATCATTTTCCACTGATTTCCAGATTTTGACCCTTGACAAAATAATCCTTTGAAATCATACATACAGATAAACATTACTTCCTGTGAACAGCTTTCCTGAGTAACTGTAAGGAAGGTGCTTTTCCATGCATTACATTGAATTGAATTGGTTGGCAGCTGTCATGCCCTAGGTTACATCTTACGTGGGTCTGTGTGTGCTGTGTACAAAGAGGGAACGTTCATGTGAGGAATGTCACAATGGAGAATAGTACTACAGATATAAGATCCAGGGACATTACAAGGGACATGGAGGGGGCTGCACATCTACCATAGCCCATAAGAAAAATACATCCTTACCAGCTGACTGAGGACAACTAGGACTTGAATAAATCTGACTGTTATGGGCATAAATGGCACAGGAAAGCCGAGGGAATGGGCAGTACGTGATGAGGTGGAATGACCTGAGAGAGCTTCATAGGACCTGGATAATCAGATTTATCATGAACGGTATGAATGTTAATGTTTAACTCTCTGCCCCAACAATTAAGTTTCAATTTCCACATTCTTCAATTGGGGGGATTCATACCTACCTCCCTGGTGGACTAAATGAGAAGATAAAATGAGGTAACATACACAAAATGCCTAGCATATTGGAATACTTGATGCAAGTTGGATTCCTGTTCCTATTAGTGAAGGGCAGTGGTGACAATAAGATACCACTATACACCCAACAGAATGACAAAAATTTTTTAAACTGACAATATACACTGTGGGCAAAAATGTGGAACAACTGGAACTCTCATAATTGTTTTGGATTTTGTTTTTGTTTTGTTCAGTCAGGATCTCCCTTCGTGACCCAGGCTGGAGTGCAGTGGTGTGATCAAGGCTTTCTGCAGGCTTGACCTCCTGGGCTCAAGTGATCCCCCCATCAGCTGGGACTACAGGCACCTGATAACACACCCAGCTAATTTTTTTTTTTTTTTTGGTAGAGATGCGGTCTCATTTTGTTGCTGAGGCTGGTCTCAAACTCCTGGCCTCAAGTGATCCTCCTGCCTTAGCCTCCCAAAGTGCTGGGATTACGAGTGTGAGCCATCATGCCCAGCTCTCATAATTGTTCGTGGAAGTGTAAATTGGTACAATTTTGGGAAACTGCTGGTATCTACAAAAGTTAAATTGACATGACTCTACCTTATGACTCTACACTTCCATTCCTAAGTGTATACCTACAACAGAAATGAGGGCTTATGTAAACCAAAGTACACGTACACCAATGTTTACTGCAGGTTTATCCATAATAGCCCAAAACTTAAAAAAGCCTAATTATCCAATAACATAGGATAGATAAATAAACGGTGATATCAGTATACAATGGAATACTACGCAGCAATGAAAAAGAACAAAACATTAATACACATAACAAATGTTGCCATGTACATTAATATGTCATAATGTTGAGTTAAACAAAGCCAGATACAAAAGACATATTCTGTACAATTTCTTTTATTCAAAGATCAAAGACAGGGACACTAATCAATAATGATAGAGGTAAGAATAGGAGTTAGCTTTCGTGAGGGTTGTTAACTCGAAGAGGGCATGAGAGACCCTTCCAAGGTGCATGAAATGTTTGACATCTTGATCTGATGGTGTAATATGGATGTTTGTATGTGTAAAAAGCTCATCAAGCTATACAGTGTACTATATGTAAGTTATATATCATTTTAAAGTTTTTTAAAAGATTAGTGGAAAAATAGATGTTTGAAACAGGTCTAAGCCAGGAAGAGCTATAGAAAGTGTCTATCAGTGCCTGTGTTGTTCAATCAATAAATATTTTTGAGTTCTGCTGTGGTTTACGTGTTACCAAGTTCTTTAAACTAACTCACTTGGAAAAAAGAAAAGCTGTGATAAATAGTTTTAATTGTTACTTATGTACTGTGTTCTAAGGGATATTTCTCACTAACTTCATGTATTATTTTGTGTCTGTAATTTTGTCAAATAGTTTATCTCTGGCATGGCATAATGACTGTCCTTTCTCTGATGCATGCTTTATGTTCATTCTATGTTTTCCAGATTGACTAGCAAGAGTTTTCTCCAAGCACCTGACAGATTCTGTCACTGGGTGGCAGAAAAACCCAAGACAGTTGTTCTCATTGGTATTGTGCTGAAAGTAACCTGGGGAGTTTTTCAAATGCTATTCCTAGTCCCAATTCAATTCTAAGATTCTGACTCAGTAACTATGAGAAGAGGCTCAGGAATGCACTTTTTAAACAAACACACCCAGCCGATTTAAATGCTGGTGAACCATACAACAAATTCTGAAACACAATGACTGAAGGAAAAAGATATTTTATACTATGTGCAGAAAAACTTAGCACATGCTACTAAAACTTTTTAAAAACTATTTAGAGAATATCATTTTTAAAAGCACAAAATGCAGAAAAAATGAAAATTTGTAAAATTTCAATTGAAAAATTACAAAAAATTCAACTACAAAATTAATAACAACACATGAAGTTCACAGTGTTGCAAAACCTGACAACAAAGTTTTCCCATTTTAACAGCTAGTCAGTAAGATTCATTTCCCCTCCAGAATGGCAGAAGTCAGTTTCCCAGCCGTATCTCAGCCCTCCTGTGGCTAATCAGTAAAAATTTGCTCTTTTTATTTATTTATAAGTTAGGGCTTAATTTTCATAAGCTCTGCATCCCAAGCATTGGCTATTTACTTGGGAACAGGACGGGATTTCTCTGTGCAAGCACTATTATTCCACTCTCTCCTAGGCATGTCTCAGTCCTGGAGTATAATTGTGAACTCAGTATATTCCCAGAGGTGGATGAGCTAAATAAACATCATGCCCTGAGAAATCTGCCATCTATAAATTTCCACAGTGGGAGATCACCCCCTGGAAGTCTTTATCCTTCTGCACTCTACACCAACAGTACAAGCTAGGCCCAAAGCACCTTTAACCTCTCGTCTGGAAACCCCAAGGGAGGGTGATAAATCAGACCAGCCTAGAAGAAGAAAGAGATACAGAAACCCACACTCCTGCTCTGACCTCTGTGTGGCTTCTCTAAGGAGCACTCATATCCAGTGAGTATGTGGCCCCTGCTCAGAATGAATGCTGGGTATGTGCCCTCCATCCTCCAGAGTTCTTACCTTGGACAGCCTCCTTGAAAAACGAAAACCAGTTTTCACTGGTGACTCCCATGACCAAGGAGCAGAAAACAATGCCTGTGAAAAGCTTCATTGTGCTGAAGAGAAAGAAAGAGAGGGGCAGAGAATCGTAAATAAAATACAGATCTATGTTTTGAGAGCTGAACTTCTTTCTTTCCTTTTTTTCTTTCTTTCTTACTTTTTCTTTCTCTTTCTTTCTTTCTCCTTCCTTCCTTCCTTCCTTCCTTCCTTCCTTCCTTCCTTCCTTCCTTCCTTCCTTCCTTCCTTTCTTTCTTTCTTTCTTTCTTTCTTTCTTTCTTTCTTTCTTTCTTTCTTTCTTTCTTTCTTTCTTCCCTTTCTTTCTTTTTTTTTTTTTTTCTGTTGCCCAGGCTAAAGTGCACTGATACGATTAAGCCTCACTGCAGCCCCGACCTTCTGGGCTCAAGTGATCCTCCCACCTCAGCCTCCTGAGTAGCAAGGACTACAAACGTGCACCATCACACTCAGCTAATTTTTTTTTTTTTTTTTTTGGTAGAGACAAGGTCTCACTATGTTTGGCCCAGGCTAGTCTTGAACTCCTGGCCTCAAACAATCTTCCCACCTCAGCCTCCCAAAGGATTACAGGCATGAGCCACTGCGCCAGCCAAAGGACTGAATTTGAAAGACTAATTCCCTGTTTCCATTTGTTTGTATTAGAATCACAACTGCATGAAAGATTGAAATGGGTTTTAAGAAGAAGTATAAACCCTTAATTCTCAGCCCAGATCCCTAGAAAGAATAAGAGAATTCCAACGTGTTATTTGGTCTGTGGTCAATTTGTCACCCGATAAAGCAGACTAAAGTCAATCAAGAAGCATTTCCTGAGTTCCTACTCTCCTCAGCACTGACCTTATAATGAAGTACAAAACACAGTTTCTTTCCAATTGAAATTTGCCAATTATGTGAGAAAAAGATCTCAAAAGAGTCAAATAAGAGAAATTACTCCTTGGAAGAAATCTCACCTGTGGACCTTTCTCCAGTTGAAATTTCAGTAAAAGCAAAGCTGCTGGTACCTTCTGGCCATGGAGCTATAGTTGGTATCTCTGCTGGCTTTGGCATTAATGGGAGAACAGTTTAAAATCCAACAACCCGCCTTGCCAAAGTCCTTTTTGCTCAATTCTTTGGGTATTTTAAAAATTAGCATATTGGGTAATAGTGTTTCCTTATCCAGAAGCAGTTTTCCAAATTGGGTCATCAAGGTATTTATTTTCTGGCAGTGTTTCTTAATTGCCACTTTTCCCTCTTTTTAGTTTCCTGTATCACAGAAGAGTTGTATTCGCAAAATCCAGTGTGGGAAGACAGAGGTCTTTCTCCACTTTCTTCTCTTTGTGTCTTTCCATTCTTACCTGTTTGGTAGGAGGTCTTCCCAAAAAATTGCACATGGATATTACGTTGTAGGAAGTGATCAACATTATTAGCAAAGATGTTTGCTTGTCTCTTGTGACTTCTCTCTAAAGAATGTAAGGACAGAACAAGCAAGACTTGACTGTACCAGTGGGAGGAGGTAATGATTCTGGGAGAATACAAGGACATGAATAACACCAGAAGATCAAGGGTGAAGGTCTTCGAGGCATAAAATCTCTTTTTTCATACAAATATGTATTATTCTGTACTTTCGTTTAAGCTTAGTATTTATTGGAAGTCTTTCCATATAAGGCTTGCTTTTTTTTTTTTTTTTACAGCTACACAGTGTTCCATTGTATGGATGGACCATAATTTATACAATATAAATGGCTGTTTGACAGCTATTAACCTTTTGATATTGCAAATAATGATGAATTTATTAACCTTGGACATATGTCTCTTGCACATGTACAAATATATCTCTAAGATAAATTCCTACATAAGAAACTCCATGGTGAAAAAGTATCAGATTTTATAAATTATTTGTTTGTTTGTTTGAGACAGAGTCTCACTCTGTCTCCCGGCTGGAGTGCAGTGGTGTGGTCTCAGCTCACTGCAACCTCCACCTCCGGGATTCAAGCGATTTCCCCTGCCTCAGCCTCCTGAGTAGCTAGGATTATAGGCACACGCCACCACACCCAGCTAATTTTTCTATTTTAAATAGAGACGGGGTTTCGCCATGTTGGCCAGGCTAGTCTCAACCCACTTACCTCAAATGATCTGCCCACCTCAGCCTCCCAAAGTGCTGGGATTACACATCATGGAAAATTGGGTATCCATCCCCTCAAGCATTTATCCTTTATGTTACAAACAATCCAGTTATACTCCTTTGGTTATTTTACAATGGACAACTAAATTACTGACTATAGTCCCCCTGTTGTGCTATCAAATACTAGGTCTTATTCATACTAAGTATTTTTTTGTACCCATTAACCATCCTCACCTCCCCTCACTTCCCCTTCCCCACTACCCTTCCCAGCCTCTGGTAACCATCCTTCTATTCTCCATCTCCATGAATTCAATTGTTTTGATTTTTAGATCCCACAGATAAATGAGAACATGTGATGTTTGTCTTTCTGTTTCTGAATGATTTCACTTAGCATAATGACCTCCAGTTCCATCCATGTTGTTGCAGCTTACCCTGAGTTATAAAAGATTCACCAGATAATGTTAATATTATTATTATTATTATTTTCCTTATTTGTTTATAAATATTTAGCATATTTGGAATTTGTCCTACCATAGTATATACAGTATGTTTTCAACATTATGTTATTTTAGATGGTCACCCAGTTGTACCAATCCCATTTGTTGAATAGTCCATCTTTTACTTACTACGTCAACATACAACCTTTATCATATACAAAATCCTCATATGCACTTATATCTAATTCTGAGAATTTGGCTCCACTGATCACATTTTTTCTATATATAAGTCAGTACTACACTGTTGTACTTATTGAGGCTTTATTCAGTGTATTAATTGCCCTCACTACTTTTTTTCAGAAGTAGTTGGAGTTCATTTTCTATTATTTCTTCTAACTGCTAGTTTTTGTATCCACACCTTCTTGTCTGTGGTGTTTTGATTGATGTCTGGGGTGTCCAGGAGTCCTATCATACCACTTCCCATTCTCTCTTATCACTGCTCCATTTAGTTCTCCAGACCTTCCCCTGCAACCACCTTCACGAGATAGTCAGTGACCCCATGTTGCTTAAGCCAAAGGTGAACTCCTCAACTACTGGGCAGAATCTGATACTACTAATCAATAGCTCCATCAGGGACTCTGGAACACCATGCTTTCCTAGTTTTCCTCCTTTCCCAACAGCTGCTCCTTCTCAATCTGTTTTGCTGTATCCAGCTTCTCCTCCAAACTTCTTAGAGAATGGAGACACCTACACTGAACCTTCAGACCTGTCTTCAGTCTCCATCCACATGCTGAGGGAGCTCATCCATGCCTCTTAGCATAGGTTCCAAAGGCCATGGTCTTGTTAGTGGTGGTTGTTTACACTGAATCTTCATTGCCTGGATCAATGCCTGGGTTATGTAGGGATGAAGAAAAAAAGCTTCTTCCTTCACTCTCCGGAGTTCAGCTGAAAATAAACTGACAAAGGCAGATTAATAAGAGAAAAAGTCGTATACATTTATTTTAACATGCATGGGGAAAAATCACAGGAGGGTGATTTCCCAAATACCAATGGGGTACAGGTGATCATATACCATTCTTCATAGGGGAGGAGAAGATGGGGAATGTAGAAGATGGGGAATTTTTTTGAAGTCATGAATGATTGTTAGGAAGAATGAGTGGACCTGAGGGATAGAAATTAACTTGTAAATGGTTCTCTTGAAATTTGAATGAGCCCAAGAAGCAGGTGTCATCTTTTGAAAAAGCCCATCCAGTCGTGGTTGAATTCCTCAGTCATCTTCTCTGATATAATGAGATTCCATGGAGCAGGTGGAAGGCAGTTGTTTTCTCTTTGATGGGATGCAGCCATAAGGCAGATAAGAGAATAGTTTCTTCCAGCATATGCTTATACACTGTTCCTGGGAATGTCAGTTAGTATAGCCTCTGTGGAAAGCAGTATGGAGATTTCCCAGAGAACTAAAAACAGAGCTACCATTTGACCCAGCAATCCCATTACTGAGTACCTACCCAAAGGTATAAAAAATACACCTGAATGCGTGTATTTATCACAATACTATTATTCACAGTAGCAAATATATGGAATTAATGTAAGTGTCTATCAACGGATGATGGGGGTGTGTGTGTGTGTGTGTATACACATAAATACACCATAGAATACTATTCAGCCATTAAAAAGAATGAAATCATGCCTTTTGCTGCAACATAGATAGAACTAGCGGCCATTATCTTAAGTGAAATAACCCAGAAAGTCAAATATCACATTTTCTCACTTATAAATGGGAGCTAAATAATGTGTATACATGGACATAGAGAGTGGAATAATAGACACTAGAGACTCAGAAAGATGGAGGGTGGATAGCAGGTACAGTAAACACTACTCAGGTGATGGTTACACTAAGAACCCAGATTTCACCACTACGCAATCTATCAGTGTAGCAAATCTGTACTTGTACCCCCTAAATCTATAAATAAATAAATAAATAAATAAATAAATAAATAAACAAATATTTTAAATAACAATAAACGCTGAATGAACACATGGAAGCACATTTCTGAATGTCTCAAATACTTCCTAATTCAACAACATGTTTAAAAATAACAAGCAGCTCAATTTGCGTGTAGCATGAGGTACATGAATTAAAGTCATAGGCGATAAGATTGAAAAGATTCAGTACCCTATTAGTCAGGGTTCTTGAGAGACATAAGATAAATGATTTATTTGTGTATGTATGTATATGTATGTATGTATGTATGTATGTATGTATGTATTGTAAGGAATTGGCTCACAAGATCATGAGGGCTGAGAAGTCCCACAATCTGCCATCTGCAAGCTAGAAACTCAGGAAAGTGTAATTCAGTCTGAGTTCAAAGGCCTGAGAACCAGAGGAACTGATCATGTAAATCCAGTTTGAGGGCAAGAGAAGATGAGAGGAGATGTCCAACTCAAGCAGCGAGGCAGGGGAAAAGGGAGGTAAATCCATCCTTCCTCTATTTTGTTCTATTCAAGCCATCAACAGATTGGGTGATGCCCAACTGCACTGAGAATAGCAATCTACTTTATTGGGTCCAATTCAAATGTTAGTCTCTTCTGGAAACACCCTCACAGATGACCCCAGAAACAATGTGAATCTGGGCACCCTCAAATTTATATATATACACATACACATGATATATATATATATCAGTGGGTTGGGCTCAGTGACTCATGCCTGTAATCTCAGCACTTTGGGAGGCCAAGGCAGGCAGATTACTTGAGCCCAGGAGTTCAAGACCAGCCTGGGCGACACGGCAAAACCCCGTCTCTACAAAAAATACAAAAATTAGCCAAGTGTCATGGCACACACCTGCAGTCCCCATTATTCAAGAGGCTGAAGTGGAAGGATCTCTTGAGCCCCAAGAGGTCGAGGCTGCAGTGAGCCATGATCCCGCCATGGCACTTCAGCCTGGACAAAAGAGGGAGACCCTGTCTCAAATAACGAAGCAAAACAAAACACAACTATAACATAGAGCAATTCAATTTCCCTTTCTCAAACTTTTCTAACAGAGAGAAGCATGTTAATTCTTACTGAGGAAAACCAAGTAATTAATAAAAGGTATTTGGGTGTGTCAGAGCATAGGGATTAGGTGTGACTTTACAAATTATAGATTTCTGGGTAAACAAAGCACTTTTTTCCTTGGATATAAATTTTGATTTAAAACATTTTTAACCTATGGACTATATTGAATTAAATTTTTTTTCAAAGTATAGATTTCAAGAAGGGGAGTGATTTGGTCCTTTACAGACTGATGAATGAACTTCTGTATCCGAATCTTGCTTCAGTGAATTATTTCTAGTAATAATGTGTTGATTGCAAAGTTTTGTATATCTGCAAAGACTTTGAAAGCTTGCTTTATTTGCCTTTGAAAGCCATTCTTTCTCTCACCCTCCTTTTCTTCATCTCCAGCCCCCCAAAATCTACAACTTAAGTACTTGTGACAGAAATCTGATTGTAAGCATCCTAATAATAGCATTACAGTCTCTTTTTACAACTTGGGGTCAATTCAGACCTTACTAGACTGAACACTAATCTCAGCAGTGGATCGAGTATGCTCCCATGAGCCAATCTTCCACCTCTCTCACCTTCATCTTATTTATCTTGCCTTTGCCTTGTTTTGGCATTGACACATCTTTGAGACTCAGACTCAAACCTTCTATACCTCCCATACCTACACTTCCATTAGTGTCTTTTGATGGGAACTGTATGAGAAAGTTCTGCTGTAAATAGTTCTACTTTATATCCATACATTTTCTTCCTCCTTGACAAATCAGTTTGTCTTTCCTCTGTAAATTTAATTTTATAACTAATCTTCTCACCTTAGGAGTCCTCTTCAATTCTTTTTTCAGAGAAAAGGGGTGTGCCAGTTAACAGTTTCTTTATTTTGAGCTCCACATCCACCCCTTTGCCCTAACTGTGATGCTGGAGCTGGACCCTGTAAGCATTTCTCCTTTGCCAGTTGGGCATGATGTTAATCTTCACACATAGAGGGTGTTAGAGGGCCAAGCAGGAGGTGAAGACATCTTTTCCTAATCGTGTGTGCTTTGCTTCCTCTCAGCTCCTGTACAGGACACCCAGTGGCACTCGCCCCAGAGATCTGAGTGGCATCCCAAGGCCAAGGCAGTTTCCTGACAATTTCTGTGGCACCTCAGTAGGACGTCCATGATGTTCACCAGCAGCCCACTTATCTTAATCAGCTCGGGCTGCTGTAACAAAATAGTACAGCCATGCTGTGAGTTGGAGTTTCAAGATACACATTTTGGCAAGATATAATTCAGTCCAGAGCACTGCCACTTTCACAGCTGGCTTCCCAGGGGGTGTGATAACATCCTCTCTCCTGCCCCCAAGCAGACAGTTTCCCAAATTTGTCGCAGGAACCCTAGCGGCATTCCCAGAGTTAAGTTACACCCTGGGCAGGTTCCTGCCAAGTTTCATTAATACCTCAATGGAGTTTGTTAGTTTTGGCTTGAAGGACCCAGTAAATTATTTGCCATCCAATGTCAGTCTTGTGAGGGGCCCAATCTCAAATTTATACCTTCTCATATGCTGTACTCTTAGAAGTTAATGCTGCTATCAGTTAATAATTCTTTATATTAAAATTTCCCTTTTCAAATTACTGCCTGGTTTCTGTCTTCCAAAGGGACCCTGACTGATAAAACAGTTCATCTCTATCTGGCTCTCTCTTCACTGCCACGACTTCCATAATTTTGATCTAGTTAAGGTCCAGAAACTCAGAAAACATTCATAAAAGGAGTCGCATTACATATTTAGACTTGAAATAAGGCAACAAAAACAGAGTGGAAGAGAACTGCATTGGAGGTATTTTTTAGACAGAATGGGTAGAAAGTCATTAATGCCTGAATTTGTAGGTGTTGCTGAGAAATGAAAGGAAGATTGGGGTGGCAGTCATTGAGGCAGGATTTCATGATTCAATTGTCTGTGTCCCCTGCCTCCAGAAACAGAGATCACTGAGGAACGAAGAACTGGGGGACAGAGAAGGCAACAGGAAATAATTGACAGGAGATGAGAAGCCTGGACAAGGAAGGGACTGGAAATAGCAATAATGTATCCACAAGGGTCTGGAAAAAAGGAGGTCTGACTCGTGGAGGGGTTGATGCAGGTGTCTGCGCTGTGACTGCTAAGAATGTCTCCTCACATCCAAACACACAGGCCTACCTAGGCTCACCCTTCACGTGAGTGTGCATTGATTTCCCCTTTGTACCAAACAGGCAGTACGCACCAAAAGACCACACTGTTTCAACAAATTCAACCTCTTAAGCATTTATTAGATGCCTATTGTATGCCATATCTCAGCTTCTGTGGACACAGACCTCACTAACTTTGTGTCCCTGCCCTGAGGGCCTCACAGCCAGGTCTCCTGAGAGCAGACCGAAGAGGAAGCTCAGTACTTCTCAGGCAGGCCAGCAGGTCGGAAGTGATTGGGGTCTTTGCCACTCCTGCCCCATTCATTAGCAGCCTGATCAGCCAGTGTGTCCTCCGCACCATGGCCCAGGAGTTTCTGGATATTCTCTCTGGCATCGCTATAGTCCAGGCAAGCAAGAGGGAGATTAATCACCAGGCCAGTGAGCAACAGCGCACCCTCCCAAACTCCCTTGGAATGGGGGTTCCAAGGGAGGGCTCTGAGAGGAGCCCAGAAAGGCCAAGGAAGGAGGGGTGAAAACACTGACCCTGCCTGGACACCGCCCCACTCAGCCAGGCTGGGCACCCCCAGGCTGGATGAACAGCACCCAGAGAGGGAGGGTGAGGAATCACTCGCTCCTACCATCACTCAGACCCTCACACTGAGCACAGAGGCAGAGAGAGGGCAAGAGGAGGAGGGTCTGTAGCCTCTAACTTCTCTACAAGGAGCTCGCCTCCCCCCTGATTGTCCAAGGCAGGCAAGCTCTGCTCACCCAGCCCTGGCATCCCAGGAGCTCCAGTTACCTGATCACTTCTGCGGCCCAGGCACCCCCAGGTCCCCGTTGGGCAGCATCATAGTTCCCCCTAGCATGGAAGTATTTGTCTGAATTTTTGTAATTGGCTTCTCTCATGTCAGAGTAGGCTCTCCACATGTCCCGAGCACCTGAAAAGGAACAGAAAGGCAGAAGGGACATCAGGAGAACATGAAGAATCCAACAACACCTTAGAGGGGAATGAAAGAAGGACAAATCTTCCACTGACTTCAAGCTTTCAGCCTGCGATCTTAGCAGCCTTGGATATCGTGGGTTGAGAAGCACATTCCTTTATCCTAGTTGGCTTCTCCAGGTCCCCTGGTGAAGAGCCACTGCTATAGAATGAAGCTGTCTGTGATAAGATCCAGGAGTGTATAGGAATGAGGTGGTGACATGAAATACTGATGCTGAGAAAGGTGGCAGACACAGAGCACCTCTGCCCTGACTACTAAAATATATATTCTTGCAAATGGAATACATCTCATTGTGACCTGAGTCCCAGTGACTGCTAGGAGCATAAAAGTCCCTAAACACTTTCTCAGTAGGCTGTACTGATGCTGTGGGTTGCTTGAGGAAGTAATAGAGCAGTGGTGCTCAGCCTTGGCTGCACTTTCTTTTTTTGTTTTTTAGACGGCGTCTCGCTCTGTCACCCAGGCTGGAGCACACTGGCGCGATCTAACTCACTACAACCTCTGCTTCCCGGGTTCAAGTGATTCTCCTGCTTCAGCCTCCCGAGTAGCTGGGATTACAGGTGCCTGCCACCACGCCTGGCTACATTTTACTGTTTTTAGTAGAGACAGGGTTTCACCATGTTGGCCAGGCTGCTCAGAAACTCATGACCTCAAGTGATTCATCCACCTTGGCCTCCCAAAGTGCTGGAATTACAGGTGTGAGCCTTGGCTGCACTCTCTAATCACCCAGAGAGAAACTGAAAGTCCCAATGCCCAGGCCACACCCCAGGCCAGTTTCTGCAGACTCTGTTGGGGAGTTGCAGGCGTGGGTAGTTCAGGTGATGCCAAGGCGTGCCTGAGATTCATAACCATCAAGCTCTAGGAGCTGGTCAGTGATGCATCTACCTGGCAAGAGCTCTGACCTCAAGCACAGCTGGGCTCAAACCTCTGCTCTGCCACCTGCTGACTGGCAGTAAGTCCCTGGGCAGTGGTCTCAGCTGCTCTAAGCCTCAGCTTCCTCACCTTCAAAGAGGGGAGGATGCCTGCCTCACAGAGTCATTCTGAAATTCAATGAGAAAATGTTCTGATCCTTGTGGGAGTTTGATGCACGTCAGTTCCCATCTCCTGTCAAGAAGGCTGGAGAAGGAATGGAAATGGAACAAACCAGGAAGGGAGCCCCTGACAGAGCGAGGCTAAAGAGCCCTGTACATTATCCAACTAGGAAAGCAAAGGAGGAAGGAGAAAGAAGACACAAGGGTCAACAGCCTTAGTCATGCTCTTATGAGATTTATGCTGAGGGATATTTTATACCAATTGCAGGCCTTATTTTGCATCTTCTACTCAAAACAAAAGCTTAGCTACTCCTGGAAAGGATGATTATTCTTTCTCTGAGCAACTGACTGACTCTCTAAGCTGTTGAGCAGCTCCCCAGACACCCGGCACATCCTGCACGTTGGGCACCACAACCTAAGGCAGCGGCTCAAACCTTAAGAAAGCACAAAAATACCCCGTGTGCATTGTTACTGGATCTCTCGTCCCTTACGGCTCAGGAGATGGGTTTTTGATACACCTTGCAGCGGCTTCTGAAACGTGATCCATCCGCTGAACACACCGAGAAGCTGCACTACGGGGAAAGAAGATATTCCCAGCAGCTCTGAAAGACCCGAGATGGGCAATCCCGCAAACCCTAGTTCATGACAGGCCTTAGCAACGCAGACACTAGCAACTCTGTGGTTCAAAAGCAGCCTTCCGAAAGCATCATTTCCCCCATTTGATCAGGTCCAGGATGATGCTTCTCTTCAGAAATCCTGCATACCTTCTGAAGCCTTACCATCATAAGCCTCACCAAGGAAGGAAAACCAGCTTCGGCTGCTGACACCCATGACCAAGGAGCAGAAAACCAGGCCCGTGAGAAGCTTCATGGTGCTGAAATGAAAGGAGAAGTCAGACAGTCGCCCACAAGAGTGGCACAGCTTTCCTTGGGAGTCATATTCCAACGAGAGCCTGGTTATTTCCACTGGATCTTATTAGAATCTTAGTGGCTCATCTAAGAAACCTTGCAGCAGGACCTCACTCAGAGCCAGAAGCCCTTGGTTCTGAACCCATCAGCCCTAAAGCCTGACTGTGTAAGAGGATGCCAACGTGGTGTTGATGGAGGAAGGCGGGAGCTATGACCAGACTGTCACTCCCTCAAGTAGCCTGTAATTCCCAACAACGCATTTACCATGTGTTCCCTCTGCCCAGCACAGAACTCAACATGGGATAAACACAAAGTAAGATCACAATTTTTTATTCTTAAAGCTTTTAGCACCTGGTATTCCCAGGTGGTCTCCCATCCAAGTACTACCAGGCCTACCCTGCTTACCTCCCTAGATCAGAGGAGATAAGACACCTTCAGAATGGTATGGCTGTAGGCCCCAGGATAACTATTTTCTAAAGGAAATGACAACCTTGTTGGGAAAGAGAAAACAGAGTAAGTTTTAAAATCACTCCTTGGCGTGCTCCTCACCTGATCTATGCTGGAGCTGAGCTGCAGGTCCCTGTCTGCCAGGGAGAGGTGGCTGCTATTTATGCTGAGTCTTCCCTGTTGGGCTCTTGGGAGGGAAGAAAAGCTGGATGTGGTCCCTGGGGAAAGTCCCTGCAGGTCATTTCCCCTACAAAACGGTCTAAGACAAGTTCCTGGACGCCAGTGGTTTCTTCATCCCGGGTCATTTATCCCAGTTGTGCAACCTGTGGGAACAAGATAGGTTTGCTGTGCATGGCAGCTGTCAGGGCAGGAGACCAGCTCTGCTCCTCAGCATTGAGGGGGCTGAGGCTGCAGAGTTGAGAGTGGGAGCCCCGTGATGGTGGCACCTGGGCTGCTGGAAGGTGTGGAGGGCAGCTTTTCAGTCAGCTCCTGACTATACTGGTCATTTCCTCAGGATGGGCCCTGCTGGGCCACATGGCAGATGGCCCTGACATGAATCCCTGTGAGTTCATATCTAAAGCCTTTAAGTTTTAAAATGGACAGCCTACCCCTGCCACATCTCATGTGTGCCCTGGAAGGCTCCTTCCACCCCTCTGTCTGGGTATCCTGAGATTTCTCAGCACAGAAAATCTCTGCTCAGCTGGCCTAGCCAATTTGGAAATGCCTTTTCTAAGCTGGCCCCTTGCGCCGAGGGCAATGTAGAGCAGGGCACTTTCTGCTGCTCCTGCCTAGTCCTGGAGCCCCACCTTGGGAGAATGCGAGTGTGGTGCATTAAATTGGCAGCCCAGCTGGGGATGTGCCCAGCTTCCAGGCAGGGAAGGATGGGAGAGCTCTTGTTCTGCTCTATTATCACGGAGGGATGCAGGGGCCACACAGTTCACTCTCTCATGAGAACATCAACAGGGTCAGATTAGCTCTGCAGCGGCTTGTGGAGGAGCATGGTGGCCAGAGATGGGTTAGTACCAGAGCCCAGCAGGGCTGAGGCCAGGACATGCAGAGAGGCTGGTGGACATAGCAGCAACTCTGGTTTCTTCTTCTGCAGTCCATGTTCATACCCTGAGGGCTAGGCATTTGTAATAACAAACAAAAAATTTAGACATGGGCCAGGCACAGTGGCATGTGCCTGTAGTCCCAGCTACTTGGGAGGCCAAGGCAGGAGGCCTGCTTCAACCCACAAGTTTGAGGCCACATTGGACACATGAGGACAACACAGCAAGATTGTCTTTAAAAACATTTTTTTAATCTCTGAGAAATGGGTGGGGCGAGGAGGTAAAGGATGGCCAAACGCCCCATAAATAGCAAATGCATGGCTCCCATGTGAACAATGACATTGTAGACTCTGCTCTGACACCTATGCATTGACACCTCCGCCTCTCCCACCACATCCTGCCACCTTAAAACCATTGAGAGTGGTACCTGCTGGAACGGGTCTACACACACAGTCACACATCTTTTAGGCAGGGTAGTTGACACTCCCAGGGAGAAAGAGCTCACAGAGAGATGCTAAATGTTTCCAACTCGGTAGAGAAAATAATAGTACATCATGATCAACCAGGGTTTATTCCAGGGATTCAAGAAGAGTTTAATATCAGAAAAATCTATCTTTGTAATTCACTGTACCAGTAATCAAAGGAAAGGACTGTACATTTATTTTACTAGATGCAGAAAATTAATTTCATAATTGTCAACATCTATTGATGATAAGGAAAATGTATAACAAAATAAAGAGACCCTTTCTGACTTGAGAAAGGATAAATATCAATATGTTATAGCAACAGTTCTCAAACTGTTTTCCAGGGAACCCTGATAATCCCTCCTTAGGGAGGCTTTGATATCAAAATTATTTTTAGAATAGTACTAACACACTGTTTTCATGTTTCAGTCTCATTTTCTCATGAGTACACACAATATGATAAGTTCGTTGATATGAGTGCGGATTTCCACATTGTAACTGACTTTTCAGAAGCTACCACTTGTTGAGTTTGGTATAGTATAGAATAGCCACAATTGCCGGGTGTGGTGGCTCACGCCTGTAATCCCAACACTTTGGGAGGCAGAAGCGGGTGGATCATGAGGTCAGGAGATCAAGACCATCCTGGCTAACACAGTGAAATCCCGTCTCTACCAAAAATTTTTAAAAAATTAGCCGGGCGTGGTGGCGGGTGCCTGTAGTCCCAGCTACTCGGGAGGCTGAGGCAGGAGAATGGCATGAACCCGGGAGGTGGAGCTTGCAGTGAGTCATGATTGTGCCACCACACTCCAGCCTGGGCGACAGAGCGAGACTCCATCTCAAAAAAAAAAAAAAAAAAAAAGAATAGCCACAATTATCTAAAAATACCATTAAGATACACTCCCCCTTTTCAACTATATATCTCTGTGAGGCTGACTTTTCTTCATATACTCCAATCTAAACAACATATTAAAACAAATTGGATGATGAATCAGATAGGGAAATCCAGGTATGAAAAAAAAAATCAGACATGAAAAATTTTCAAGAGGGTAAAACTATAGTACTCTTCTTACTAATTTTTTCGGAAAATGGCTTTTACATAAAAATATATTATTTATGTTAACATATAGAAGATTTATAATTTTTTGAAGAATTGATAAATGTTTAAATTTTTTCTTTCTAATATGGTAAATACTGATAAATAGAGTCCCCATAAATAAAAGTTCTTTGGGGTCTTCAATAATTTTTAATAGTGTAATGGGATCCTGAGACCAAAAGGTTTGAGAACCATTGCTCTACAGCAAACATGTGTGATGAAGACACTTCAGGTGTATTCTCAAGAAGACCAATAAAGAGGCCACAATGGCAGGCGTGGTGGCTCACACTTGTAATCCCAGCACTTAGAGAGGACGAGACAGGTGGATCATTGGAGGTCAGGAATTCGCGACCAGCCTGGCCAACATGGTAAAACCCTATCTCTTCTAAAAGTACAAAAATTAGTCGGATGTGGTGACAGGCACCTGTAATCCCAAGTACTCAGGAGGCTGAGGCAGGAGAATTACTTGAACCCAGGAGGTGGAGGTTGCAGTGAGCTGAGATCGTGCCACGGCACTCCAGCCTGGGCAACAGAGTAAGTGAGACTCCATCATGGGGCGGGGGGAAAAAAAGGGCCAAGATATCCAGTTGTTACTGCTACTGTTTCACATATCCCTGAAGGACCTGCCCAATGCTTAAGAAACACAAGGAAGGTAAGAGGTGAAAGAGAAGAAATGAAACGATCATTGTTTCAAGATGACACCATCTTTTACATAGAAAACCTGTCAGAATCAAATGGCAAACTATTAGAACTACTAAGAGAATTCAGTGAGGCTGCTGTATTCATAGCGAAATTTTAAAAATTGATAGCATTTCTCTGCAACAACAGTTACAAAATATAGCAAAATGTAGTACCAAAAATATTATCTAGGAAATAACCTCTTACAGAGAAAATTTAGTCTGTTAAAGGATAAAAAGTGGCAATGTACATCATGTCCACAAAGATTATATTTTAGCTTAGCAATGATACCAATTCTCCCAAATTTATTTATAAATTAAATGCAAGGTGAATCAAAATTTCCCACTGGAATTTTTATCTGGAATGCAACAAATTCTTTCTTTCTTTCTTTCTTTCTTTTTTGTTTTAAGGCAAAGTCTGGCTCTGTCACCCAGGCTGCAGTGCAGTGATACAATCTTAGCTCACTGAAACCTCAACCTCTCCAGCTCAGGTGAACCTCCCACCTCAGCCTGCCGAGTAGCTGGGACTACAGGTGCACACCACCAGGCCTAGATACTTTTTGTATTTATTGTAAATAAACCTGCGTTGGCCTCCCAAAGTGCTGAAATTACATGTGTGAGCCACCACACCCAGCTAACAAATTAATTCTTTATAATAAATAAGTTATCTATGAAAAGTTCAATCAGCCGGGTGCAGTGGTTCACGCCTGTAATCCCAGCACTTTGGGGGGGCTGAAGCAGGCGGATCACCTGAGGTTGAGAGTTCGAGACCAGCCTGACCAATCTAGAGAAACCCCATCTCTACTAAAAATACAAAATTAGCTGGGCGTGGTGGCGCATGCCTGTAATCCCAGCTACTTGGGAGGCTGAGGCAGGAGAATTGCTTGAACCCAGGGGGCAGAGGTTGCAGTGAGCTGAGATCGCACCATTGCACTCCAGCCTGGGCAACAACAGCGAAACTCCATCTCTAAACAAAAAACAAAAGTTAAGTCAATTAAAAAAGTAAAAGCTGTGGTGTTATTGTGTGTGTGTGTGTATATATATCTTTCCTTTTATTTGAGACCGAGTCTCTTTCTGTTGCCCAGGCTGGAGTGCTGTGGTGTGCTCTCTGCTCACTGCAACCTCTGCCTCCCGGGTTCAAGTGATTCTTGTGCCTCAGCCTCCCGAGTAGCTGGGATTACAGGTGCCCGCCACCACACACCCGGCTAATTTTTGTATTTTTAGTAGAGACGCGGTTTCACCATGTTGGCCAGGCTGGTCTCAAACTCCTGACCTCAAGTGATCCACCGGCCTCAGCCCTCCCAAAGTGCTGGGATTACAGTTGTGAGCCATCGCACCGGCCATATATTTTGCTTTTCGTCTGCAGCTCCTGGATCCTAACTCCTTGTTATATTGTTGGGCACTGTAGGCCTCATTAAACAGAATCTCTATTACCTTCTCCTGTCCTTCTTCCACCTGCCCCAAGCAAGACTCTAACTTGATTGTGGGTCTCATTCCAGAAAGGGCCTTGCCTCATACCCTGGAGGAAGGAATGCTGCACAGAGAGGCAAACAGACAAGCCTTGCTGGGTTTGTATCACATGCTTTTTGTCCAATCACATTTCTGCATGGTTGTCAATCATGCCTACGTAATGAAACCTCCATAAGAACCCAAAAATGACAGGGTTCAGAGAGTTTCCAGATAGCTGAACACTATCTGGAGAATGAACACTTCCTGGAGAGTGGCACACCCAGGGAGACCATGAAAGCTCCACGCCCCTTTCCCCTTACCTCACCCTCCACATCTCTTCATCTGTATCCTTCATAATATCCTTTATAATAAACCAGCAAATGTGTTTCCCTGAGTTATGTGAGTCACTCCAGCAAATTAAATGAACCCAAGAAGGGGATTATGGGAACCCCAACTTGAAGCCAGTTAGTCAGAGGTTCCAGAGGCCCAGACTTGCAACTGGGGAGAAAGAGGGAGAGGCCTTAGGGACTGAGCCCCCAACCTGTGGGATATGACACTGTCTCCAGGTAGGTAGTGTTGAAACTGCATTTGAGGACACTCCTGGTGTCTCCTGCTTGGTGTGTGGGGAGAAAAACCCCACACCTTTGGTTATCGAGATCTTCTGTGTTGATGATCGTTGTTGTTTGAGGGCAGAGGGAAAAAGCAGTTTGAGAGAGTTTTTCCCTGACATGAGTGAAGAGGGCACATGTACTAGTCTCTGAGATGTGGAATCAAGGGATCTGCCGCAAGTGAGGGGACCACTAGGAACCCTGCCACAGTCTTTGGGGCAGAGGGTGTCTCGGGGGCAGAAGAAGCGAGAGTTGTTTGCAGTAGTGGTTATGTCCAAAGTGGGCGCCAGGAAAGTAGGGCTGCACAGCTTTGCAGAACCTCCTTACTTCCGGCCTGAATGAAACCATTTCCTGTAAAGTGCTAAGCGTAAAGTTTGTCAATGGAGACCCACAGAGAAGTGCGTGTACCCCACCCCACCATCCCACAGGAAATGTCGGAGTGATGTTGGACTGTTAGGCAAGGAAGGGTTCATGAGATGTGGTGGAGATGCTGAGGGCCCATGGACATCAGATCCTACTCTACCTGTGCCAGGACACGCCATGCGCATGTGCTTCAGGCCACCAGGCGACAGAAGTGTTGCATGAGGTATGAAACGGGCACCTGGGAAAGAGGAGTGTGAACAGCAGATGGGACACACTGGGGACAGTCATAGGAATGAAATGTCCCAAGATGGATGCAGGCAGGCTGTGGAGGACTTAGTGAGGACTGCTCTCCAGGTGGGAATTGTGGAGCAGGAGACTGGATGGAGACTGGAGGTGTTTTAAGTAGGGAAGCCGACTTGCAAAGGTGACCAGGGAAAGCATGCCAGCCAAGGAAGATACATGCACTGGCAAGACTCTCAGACAGCCTGGCTTGTCTAAGCAGAATGCCTGAGCCATGCCAAGGGTGCCTCGCAAGTTGTATTAATCATGCCCTTTCATTCTGTGTTTTTGGTGCTTAGTATCTGGGCCCTTTTTGACCCTGAGGGACCATTTCTCTCAGAGCTAGTCAAGTCCTAGAGATAGTAAATGACTCTCGTGGGAGCACGCCCTCCATGTGCAGACCAACCAATCCAGAGTCCACACTCCCACCCACCTCCTTTATCGAGCTCTCACATCGTGGGGCACCATCCACCTGTCCTAATCACTCAAAGACCACGTCCCAAACAACTAGGGGCAGCCTCCATGCCCCTACACCCATTGAAATTATTCATGCTAGCCAATCCTAAACCTGTGTATGCTGCCACGCCATTCCTTCCTGCAGAAACACAGTAAGGATTCTTCCTACACCTCCCCTACTTCCTCTGCTCTCTGACTTACCCACTTGCTTCCTGGTGCAATCCCCTGTGGCATAGTTCACTCTCTTCTCTTGGGAACAGTGAGTAACAGGCTATCTTCTCAATGGCAGTCATCTCCTGAGCTGTTGGCCTTGCCACACCTAACTAATAATAAAACCTATATTCTAAGGCAAAAAAAAAAAAAAATACGGTCTCACTCTGTTGCCCAGGCTGGAGTACAGTGGTGTAATCATGACTCACTGTAGCCTCAAACTCCTGGGTCAAGCAGTTCTCTCATCTCAACCTCCCGAGTAGCTGGGACTTCAGGCACACACCACCATGCCTAACTAGTTTTCTTATTTTTGTGTAGATACAGAGTCTCTTTATGTTGCCAAGGCTGGTCTTGAACTCCTGGGCTCAAGTGACTCTCCTGCCTTGGCCTCCCAAAGTGCTGCAATTACAGGCATAAGCCACCACGCCCAGCTCAGAAATCTTCTTATTAAAAGTATTTCAAGAAGAGAAAGCCAAAAATGTTGAACATATATATACATAGATAGGTACAGATATAGATACAGATATAGATATAGATATAGATATAGATATAGATATAGATATATAGTGGGGGGCAGGCATGGTGGCTCATGCTTGTGGTTCTAACTACTTGAGAGTCTGAGGTGGGAGGATCACTTGAGCCCAAGAGTTAGAGGCTGCCGTGAGCTACAATCCCGCCACTGCACTCCAGCCTGAGCAACAGAGCAAGACCTTGTCTCCAAGAAATAATAATTTAAAAGAAAAATATGAAGACATCTTGTTGTGGGCTGCAAAAAAATTAATAAAAGTCAAATTAAATTAAAATGTGTAAATGGGCCGGGAGCAGTGGCTCACGCCTGTAATCCCAGCTCTTTGGGAGGCCAAGGTGGGTGGGTCACTTGAGCCCAGAAGTTTGAGATCAGCCTGGCCAACACGCTGAAACCGCATCTCTACAAAAATTATAAAAATTAACCGGGTGTTGTGGTGTACTCCTGTAGCCCCAGCTACTCAAGAAGCTGAGGTGAGAGGATTGCTTGAGCCTGGAAGATCAAGGTTGCCGTGAGCCGAGACTGCACCACTGCACTCCAGCCTGGGTGACAGAATGAGACCCTGTCTCCATAAAAAGAAAAAGAAAAAGAAAAAAAAGATGGAAAAAGATATGAAAAACCAACAACAGAAATACTCACACATCATCAATGGGAGGGAAGCATCTTGAGGCAGCAAAGCGAGAGTGCTAGTAGAGAAGCAGATAGGACATTGGACCTGAGGCATTAAGGAAAGTCAGGATTTGGAGCTTACGAGTCTCTCATTGCAGATGGGATGGGGCTGGAATGAATGTCTGAGCAAACACAAAGCATTTCCTTCCCTAATGACTTCCTACAGTCTAAAGAATCCCCCATTAGGCCAGGCACAGTGGCTCACGCCTGTAATCCCAGCACTTTGGGAGGCTGAGGCGGGTGGATCACGAGGTCAGGAGATCGAGACCATCCTGGCTAACATGGTGAAACCCCGTCTCTACTAAAAATACAAAAAAAAATTAGCTGGGTGTGGTGGTGGGTGCCTGTAGTCCCAGCTACTCGGGAGGCTGAGGCAGGAGAATGGCGTGAACCCGGCAGGTAGAACTTGCAGTGAGCTGAGATCGCACCACTGCACTCTAGCCTGGGCAACAGAGCGAGACTCTGTCTCAAAAAAAAAAAAAAAAAAAAAAAAAAAAAAAGAATCCTACATTAGAGTTGGGGAAATGGGCAGTCCTGGTGGAAGTTAGGGAACAGATTTGGGACACATTATATCCAGCTGGACCACAGGAGGCCATAAGCTCAATTCTTCCTTGACTCTGAAACCTTTCACTGGTCCTAATGCCTAGTAATTCTAGGCCTTTCCCAGTTGTGCTAGGCCTGGAGGTGAACACATCTATGTGCCAAGAAGGAAAGGTATGCCAAGCAGGGGCTCAAGTCATCCTTATCCTCAGTCTGTCTATGAGTGGTATGTACCCCAGCTCCCCTTGTAAGATCTGCTGGGGTTAGGTCTCCTGGCTGTGAGTTCCCCATACCTGGGCATAAATGTAGTGAGCCTGAGTTCCCAAATAAGGCTGGGGGCTCCAAAGAGGTAGAGGACCCTGTCTCTGGGAAGTGTGCCCACCCAGCAGGTCTGACAAGGAAGATACAGTACTGGGGTTATGGAAAAAGGCTATGTGTCAAGAGAGCTGTGTCTCCATTTACGCACAGAATCATCTTTAATTAATGGGAAATTGGAAGGTGAATCACTTGGATCTGAAAGTACCTTTTGTTTATTGAACCACTGTGTTGTAAATCACATCTCTCTGAAGGTAAGAGAAACCAGGGAGTTACAAAATGTTTAGGAGGACTAAACAGGACTCCCTGTTTTGCTAACTAATCAGATTGAGACAGGCTTTCTGGTAAATCTACAAATTTGATGTTGTTCAGTCATAAGTAGTAAATTTCCTATGTTGGATTTTCCTGACAATTAATGTAAAAGGAAAAGGAGTATTTTTGACAAAATATTTCATTGTTCATCTAAACTGAAAACTTCTCTATTTTTCAAAATTGCTATCCATGTTTAAAGATGTAGATATTTGAATAGCCTAACTGGTACAGAAGGTTTAATGGGTTTAATGATGATTTCTTTTCTTTTTTTTTTTTTTTTTTTTTTTTTTTGAGACGGAGTCTCGCCCTGTCTCCCAGGCTGTAGTGCAGAGGCATGATCTCGGCTCACTGCAAGCTCCGCCTCTTGGGTTCACACCATTTTCCTGCCTCAGCCTCCAAAGTAGCTGGGACTACAGGCGACCGCCACCACACCCGGCTAATTTTTTTTTTTTGTATTTTTAGTAGAGGCAGGGTTTCACTATGTTGGTCAGGATGGTCTCGATCTCCTGACCTCGTGATCCACCAGCCTCAGCCTCCCAAAGTGCTGGAATTATAGGCGTGAGCCACCACACCTGGCCTTAATGATGATTTCTAAGACATACCTATAAATTACTTAAAATTGAAACAAAACTTAAGAATTATTGGAATTTTAGGAGCAATTTTCCCCTTCTCAAATGAGTTATTAGTTTCATAAATACTATACAATTCCATAAGAGATTTGGGGTTTTGAGATGTCTATTTTTTTTTTCAGATGGCGTTTCACTGTTGTTGCCCAGGCTGAAGTGCAGTGGCGCGATCTCGGCTCACTGCAACCTCCATCTCCCAGGTTCAAGCGATTCTCCTGCCTCAGTCCCCCAAGTAGCTGGGATTACAGGCACCTACCACAACGCCAGCTAATGTTTTGTATTTTTAGTAGAGATGGAGTTTCACCATGCTGGCCAGGCTTGTCTGGAACTCCTGACCTCAGCTGATCCACCCGCCTATAATTTATTACTCCCTTTTGCAAATGTTTAAAAGGAATAAAGTGAAATATTTTTAAACAGAATGCAGAGTTCTGTTGTCCTTTGGCAATACCAGTTCCAGACTCTGAGAGTGGCTCTTACTGTTGCCGACAGTGGGCTAGTGACCAAATCCCAACATGCTCCCCCTGCGAGTCCTTCACATGACCTGATTCATTCATCAGTTAGAGGCCAGCAGGCTTCAGAGAGGCGTGAGCCTCAGCCAACAATCTATAGGGCAAGAGACACAGAACTCAACGCAGACAGGTTTGGATTCTGGTGCCTAAAGAATGCAACTTCGAAACTCCGAGCCAGGAGGAAAGGGTTCTCTCTCCATCAGAGGGTGTGGGCTTCGTGAGGAGGGACACACAGCAAACACAATTAAGAGTCCACCCCTTAATTAGAAAGTTGGTCCTTTTGTGTTCCTGGTGATTCACTTGCTCAGTGGAAGAAACAGGAGGGAATCTTTTCTCCTGCCCTCCCGGTAATCGATAGCCCATGGCCTGGCTTTACTTCTGTAAAGTGGCGGGAGACCTTTTGACAGCTGAGTCATTTCTGATTTCATTTATTTTAATAAGACAGGGTAGGAATGAGCAATGATGTTAGTACCGGGGGACTGTTGTTCTTTGGGAGAAACAACCTTTTTTTTTTTTTTTTTTTTTTTTTGAGACGGAGTCTCGCTCTGTCGCCCAGACTGGAGTGCAGTGGCCAGATCTCAGCTCACTGCAACCTCCGCCTCCCGGGTTTATGCTATTCTCCTGCCTCAGCCTCCTGAGTAGCTGGGACTACAGGTGCCCGCCACCTCGCCCGGCTAGTTTTTTGTATTTTTTAGTAGAGACGAGGTTTCACCAGGTTAGCCAGGATGGTCTCGATCTCCTGACCTTGTGATCCGCCCGTCTCGGCCTCCCAAAGTGCTGGGATTACAGGCTTGAGCCACCGCGCCCGGCCGGGAGAAACAATCTTAGAATGGTTAGTGACACCCCTTGCTTTCTCTTTTCTTTCATTGTACTTTTTGTACACATAATTTTTTCCCATTTATTTACTGGAATCTTACTGATTTATTATAAGTATAAGCTTTGTGTCTACACATGGATAGCCAGTTTTCCCCAATTATAAGTCTCTTTTTCATGGAGGCACAGCCTAGACCTGGTTAGCCACCATCTCCCCTCATTGTATGCCCAATGTCTATTGTAGTATCTGCTGCATAGAAGGAACTTGATGAGTGAATGGATGACTGATGATGAATCAATAAATGAATGAACATGTCATTGTAAAAAATTCTAAAAACCTAGAGTAACACAAGCTGTTCCCACTACCTAGAAACACAGATACCAGTTGATGTAAAACTTTCTAGGTTGTGTTTCACCATGGGAACACGTCTTTGAACAAAAATGGGATCATATTCTATTTCACTCTTTCCTTTAAGAGATTGTCTATACTTCTCCAGGTCATTAAATGCTATTCCACAATATCAGTATATGGCAGAGGCAAGGTCATACCAGGTCTGTCTGAATCCAGGGCTTGGCTCATACTGCTTCCAAGTCTAGGTGGCTGGGTTTTAGGATCTGTGATGGGAACTCAGTGTCACAACCTCTACTGGAAAGGTATTCTGGTGTTTCGTAACAGGACTTTCTGTTAGAGATAAGCATGGCAAAATGGGATGGAGACAAAGTTCAGGTTTCTGCTGCCAGGAGCTGAGATTGCTGTGACCAATGGCATTCTCCCAAACCAAATAATCCAACCTGGAATTACCATAAACCACTCATCATCTTTTCAAGTTCCCAGAAAAGAACATTTGTTAAGGGATGGAGGCAAGGAAGTGGAGAAGAAAGAGCACGGGCCAAGGTATCACGAGTGTCCTGCGTTCTGGTCCTTCAATGAGCCATTTATCTTCTCTGCAGCTTCTCCATCTGATAGGAGTTTGGAGGCAGAGTTTTTCTTAATGTTAAAAGACAGTCGTGCCTAGAAAATATGGTGTACATGTTAGAAAGAAGGGACTGGCTGTGACTCTATAAAAAATGAATTCATAAACAAACAAATTACCCTTTCCCAGGGAGAAAGCTTGGATCCAGTAATTAGAGATCTCAAAAAGTAGAAGACCCGGCCTGCGAGGCCTGTGGCCTCCAAGTTTCAATACTGTGTGTCAGCTTTAAAAATGAGTTTCTTGCTGATAAATGTCCTCAGATTAAGCATGTGCTGAAAGTACTCTGTTTCCACCTTCACTAGCCACTGTTTCCTTCCCCTCCTCCCTTGTCCCTTCATTCTCTCCAGAACTTCTGCTAACTTTCATTCTCTTCAGGAGTTCAGCACAGTTGGGAGAAGATCAGAAAGTCATCCTCACTGTTTTTATTTTAGTCCACTTGACCTTTGGGGAGTAGTTCCACTGGCTCATAAGTATCAGCCCCCCACAGCACAGCACCCCACACTGAGCCCGAAAGCAATAAAGAATCCCAATCTGCTGTCACTAACCAGCACGCTCAACCGCCATGTCCTTTACCCTTGTTATCTCCCTGCTTTCACGTCACATCAACTAATTTCCCTAAGAGTCAGAGTCAGCCTCACCTCTCCCTACAGTCTGCCCACCCTTCTTCTACTACCTTCCAGTGAGTTCTTCAAAAGAAGGGTCTGCAGCAAGGATGCCCCTTTATCTCCGCCTGTTTCCTTCCCATTACAAAAACCTGAAACCTGTCTTTCCCGTGTTGATTTCACTTTATTCTCATCTTTATCCACGGGGTCTGCCTCCTGCAATTCCTCCTAGACAACAGAATAGGAAAAAGGAGTCCTCGTCCTCTTTGCTCTCCATAACCATTTCTCTATTCTTCACCCCCAGTTCTCCGTGATGTGTCCTCTTTGAAGTCCCTGATAAATTCATTACCACCTTCTCTCCAGTCTTACTAATGTTATCTACACAAGCGATTTCCAAACAGGAAGATTTTCAAACACTGATTCCTGAAGATCACCCCCAACTCGCTGAACTGAGACCAAGACCTCCAAAATTATGGATTAGGAATCTGCATTTTTTTTTTTTTTTTTTTTTTTTTTTTTTTTTTTTTTTTTTTGAGACAGAGTCTCGCTCTGTTGCCAGGCTGGAGTGCAATGGTGCAATTATAGCTCATTGTAACCTCAAACTCCTGGGCTCAAGTGATCCTCCCACCTCAGCCTCCCAAGTAGTGAGGACAACAGGAGCGTGCCACCATGCCCAGCTAACTGTTAATTTTTTGTAGAAATAGAGTCTCGCTATGTTACTCAGACTGGTCTCAAACTCCTGACCTTAACCCATCCTCCGCCTCCGCCTCCAAAAGTGTTGGGATTACAGGTGTGAGCCACCGTGCCCAGCCTAGAAATACCCACTAGAAACTTCTGTGTAGACAATCTGCTTAGTGATATTTGGAGACAAAGTATCTCTTTATTGTATTTGTTGACAAAACTCTCCAGTCCTCTCCCATCTTCACGGAAAATTTTCACAGTTCATTCACAGCCCTCTTTCCAACATATTCACCACCAATACTCTTATTGACAATAACTATATTGTTGAACCTTCCAGGATACTGGATTCCCAGATCATGGCCCCCTCAAAGCCCTGATATGCAAATATCTGGGAAAAGAATTCTCCAGAGGAAAGGAACAGCTAATCCAAGGCCCCTAGGGTAAGATGTGCCTGGGAGTTTGGAGACCAGTGTGGCTGGAGCAAAATGAACAAGAGGAGAGAATTGGATGATGAGTTAATACAGGAAGGAGCTAGGACAGTTTGAGTAAAGTTTGAAAACCATTATAAGGACTTGACTTCAACTATGAGTGGAAGTGGAATCCTCTGGAGAGTTTTGAGTGGAGAGTGATAGAAGTTGTCTTGTGTTGTAACAGTCTGGCTGCTATATTGAAAAGAGACTAGTTGGTGGCAAAGGTGGAAATGTGGAAGCCAGTTAAGAAGCCACTATAACCCAGAAGATGATGCCTAATAACATGTCTCTGGGAGCAGCAGAGAGCTGATAAGGGTTTGCCTTCTGAATGTTTTTTGACAATTAATGTAAACATTTCAAGTAGGCTGAGACTTTATTGCATATTAACAATGTCCATGTTCATCTCTAAATGACTAATTCTAAACATCATTGTTCCAAAGCTTTTCCGTTTTTCTCAATCTTCAACCTGTCAATCTATTGCAGATGACTTCTACTTCACTCATGCACTGACTCCTTCCATCAATAAAAGTGACCGAGAACCTGCTACAGGTGAGGTGCTGTGTTTGGTGTAAAAGAGACAACAGTTATCTGTCAATAAGGCTGACAAGGTTCCCATCCCTGTGTTTTGTGCAGTCTGGGTCAAACTCAGAAATGCAAACAGGTGGAGAGCAATGAGTCCTATGACTGGTAAAGGAAAGGGCCTGCTGGTTTCCCTCAGGATCTCTGTCCTTCATCTCAAAATGCATCTTCCTTGTTATCTCTCCTCTCCTGCCTGTCTCAGAGAAAGACCTGCTCCTGCTACACTCTGGGCAACCCTGTCCCCAGTGGCCCTGTGGGCCCTTGGTCATCAAAGTCTATGTTGTGCCCTATCTTTTACCCTCAGTCACTCTCTCTGTTAACATTCTCCCTGTGCCCTGTAACTCTCCCTCATCTTTAAAGGAATCCTCCTCCTTTGACTTTTGCATGTATTCAGTCATACAATTCAACAAGCATTTATTGCACAGTGATATTCAATTTGCCACTTGCTAAAAGTCTGAACCTTGGCAGCTGAATGTGATCAGAAAAAAAGTACAACTGCTATGACTAGTCTCACTTTAAATTCATGGTCGTTAACCTTGAGCTACCGTACAATCCACTACCTTTCTCAAGTTCAGTCACATTCTTCCTCTCCTAGATGATCACTTTTTACTTCTCTTCTCTTCTGAAACTTCCCACAACTCCTCGTTCATTCTTTTCTCAGTTGACAAGTTTGCTTCCTATTTCATCGAAAAATAGAAGCAATCAGATATGAACTTCTGGCTGGGCATGGTAGCTCATGCCTATAATCTTAGCACCTTGGGAGGCCAAGGCAAGAGGACTGCAGGTTAGGAATTTGAGACCAGCCTGGGCAACATGGTGAGACTCCCAATGTACTAAAAATTTTAAAAATTACCCAGACGTGTTGGCAAACAACTGTAGTCCCAGCTACTTGGGAGGTTGAGATGCAAGGATCACTTAAACCTGGGAGGCTGAGGCTGCAGTGAGCCATGATCACGCCACTGCACTCCACTCCAGGCAACAGAGCAAGACCCTGTCTTGAAAGAAGAGGGGATGAGAGGAGAGGAGAGGAGAGGCGAGGAGAGAAGAGGAGAGGAGAGGAGAGGAGAGGAGAGGAGAGGAGAGGGGAGGGGAGGGGAGGGGAGGGGAGGGGATGGCTGGGGAGGGAAGGGGAGAAAAGAAAGGAAGATCAGGTGAGGAGTAGGCCAAGGAGTGTTTTTTAAACTTACTGTTTTCTCTTTCCCAACAAGATTGTCATTTCCTTTAAAAAGTAGTTATCCTGAGGCCTATAGTCATGAAGGTGCCTTATCTCCTCTGATCTAGGGAGGTAAGCAGGGTTGAGCCTGGTAGTACTTGGATGGGAGACTACCTGGGAATACCAGGTGCGAAAGAAAGAAAAGAAAAGAGGAAAGAAAGAGAGAGAAAGAAAGAGAGAGGAAGGAAGGAAGGAGAAAGAGAGAGGAAGGAAGGAAGGAGAAAGAGAGAGGAAGGAAGAGAGGAGGAAAGGAAGGAAGGAAGAAAGGAAGGAGGGAGGGAAGGAAGGAAGGGAGAGGAAGGAAGGAGAAAGAGAGAGAGGGAGGGAAGGAGGAAGGAAGGAGGAAAAAGAGAGAGAGGAAGGAAGGAGAAAGAGAGAGTAAGGAAGGAAAAAAATGAAAGAGTGAAAATGAACGAGAGAAGAAGAAACCACAGTTGCTGCTATGTCCACCAGCCTCTCTGCATGTCCTGGCCTCAGCCCTGCTGGGCTCTGGTACTGACACATCCTTTCTTCCTTCCTAATTTCCTAATTGACTAGGCCAGCTGAGCAGGGCTTTTCTGTGCCGAGGAGGTAAATCTCGGGATATCTAGACTGAGGGGTGGAAGGAGCCTTCCAGGGCACACAAGAGACATGGCAGGGCTAGGCTGCCAGTTTTATTTTGTTTTGATTTAGAGACACGGTCTTGCTCTGTCACCCAGGCTGGAGTGCACTGGCATGATTATAGCTCACTGCAGCCTTGACCTCCTGGGTCTCCAGCAATCCTTCCGTTTCATCCTCTTGAGTAGCTGGGACCACAGCTGCACACTACCACAGCCGGTCCATTTATTTTTATTTTTTGTAGTGACAAGGTCTTACGATTTTGCCCAGACTGATCTTAAACTCTTGACCCCAAGTGATCCTACTGTCGTAGCCTCCAAAAGCATTGGGATTACAGGAGTGAGCCACTGTGCTGGACTTAGTCTGTCAGCTTTGAAGCTTTACATATGAACTTAGAGGGACTTGATTTCAGAGGCATCTGCCATGTGGCCCAGCAGGGCCCATCCTGAGGAAATGACCAGTATAGTCAGGAGCTGACTGAAAAGCTGCCCTCCACACCTTCCAGCAGCCCAGGTGCCACCATCATGGGGCTCCCACTCTCAACTCCGCAGCCTCAGCCCCCTCAATGCTGAGGAGCAGAGCTGGTCTCCTGCCCTGACAGCTGCCATGCACAGCAAACCTATCTTGTTCCCACAGGTTGCACAACTGGGATAAATGACCCGGGATGAAGAAAACACTGGCGTCCAGGAACTTGTCTTAGACCGTTTTGTAGGGGAAATGACCTGCAGGGACTTTCCCCAGGGACCACATCCAGCTTTTCTTCCCTCCCAAGAGCCCAACAGGGAAGGCTCAGCATAAATAGCAGCCACCTCTCCCTGGCAGACAGGGACCTGCAGCTCAGCTCTAGCATAGATCAGGTGAGGAGCACGCCAAGGAGTGATTTTAAAACTTACTCTGTTTTCTCTTTCCCAACAAGGTTGTCATTTCCTTTAGAAAATAGTTATCCTGGGGCCTACAGCCATACCATTCTGAAGGTGTCTTATCTCCTCTGATCTAGGGAGGTAAGCAGGGTCGGCCTGGTAGTACTTGGATGGGAGACCACCTGGGAATACCAGGTGCTAAAAGCTTTAAGAATAAAAAATTGTGATCTTACTTTGTGTTTGTCCCATGTTGAGTTCTGTGCTGGGCAGAGGGAACACACGGTAAATGCGTTGTTGGGAATTACAGGCTACTTGAGGGAGTGACAGTCTGGTCGTAACTCCCGCCTTCCTCCATCAACACCACTTTGGCATCCTCTTACACAGTCAGGCTTTAGGGCTGATGGGTTCAGAACCAAGGGCTTCTGGCTCTGAGTGAGGTCCTGCTGCAAGGTTTCCTAGATGAGCCACTAAGATTCTAATAAGATCCAGTGGAAATAACCAGGCTCTCGTTGGAATATGAGTCCCAAGGAAAGCTGTGCCACTCTTGTGGGCGACTATCTGACTTCTCCTTTCATTTCAGCACCATGAAGCTTCTCACGGGCCTGGTTTTCTGCTCCTTGGTCATGGGTGTCAGTAGCCAAGGCTGGTTTTCCTTCCTTGGTGAGGCTTATGATGGTAAGGCTTCAGAAGGTATGCAGGATTTCTGAAGAGAAGCATCATCCTGAACCTGATCAAATGGGGGAAATGATGCTTTCGGAAGGCTGCTTTTGAACCACAGAGTTGCTAGTGTCTGCGTTGCTAAGGCCTGTCATGAACTAGGCTTTGCTGGATTGCCCATCTCAGGTCTTTCAGAGCTGCTGGGAATATCTTTTTTCCCCGTAGTGCAGCTTCTCGGTGTGTTCAGCGGATGGATCACGTTTCAGAAGCCGCTGCAAGGTGTATCAAAAACACATCTCCTGAGCCGTAAGGGACGGGAGATCCAGTAACAATGCACACGGGGTATTTTTGTGCTTTCTTAAGGTTTGAGCCGCTGCCTTAGGTTGTGGTGCCCAACGTGCAGGATGTGCCGGGTGTCTGGGGAGCTGCTCAACAGCTTAGAGAGTCAGTCAGTTGCTCAGAGAAAGAATAATCATCCTTTCCAGGAGCAGCTGAGCTGTTTGTTTTGAGTAGAAGATGCAAAATAAGGCCTGCAATTGGTATAAAATGTCCCTCAGCATAAATCTCATAAGAGCATGACTAAGGCTGTTGACCCTTGTGTCTTCTTTCTCCTTCCTCCTTTGCTTTCCTAGTTGGATAATGTACAGGGCTCTTTAGCCTCGCTCTGTCAGGGTTTCCATTCCTTCTCCAGCCTTCTTGACAGAAGATGGGAACTGACGTGCATCAAACTCCCACAAGGATCAGAGCATTTTCTCATTGAATTTCAGAATGACTCTGTGAGGCAGGCATCCTCCCCTCTTTGAAGGTGAGAAGGTTAGAGCAGCTGAGACCGCTGCCCAGGGACTTACTGCCAGTCAGCAGGTGGTAGAGCAGAGGTTTGAGCCCAGCTGTGCTTGAGGTCAGAGCTCTTGCCAGGTAGACGCATCACTGACCAGCTCCTAGAGCTTGATGGTTATGAATCTCAGGCACGCCTTGGCATCACCTGAACTACCCATGTCTGCAACTCCCCAACAGAGTCTGCAGAAACTGGCCTGGGGTGTGGCCTGGGCATTGGGACTTTCAGTTTCTCTCTGGGTGATTAGAGAGTGCAGCCAAGGCTCACACCTGTAATTCCAGCACTTTGGGAGGCCAAGGTGGATGAATCACTTGAGGTCATGAGTTTCTGAGCAGCCTGGCCAACATGGTGAAACCCTGTCTCTACTAAAAACAGTAAAATGTAGCCAGGCGTGGTGGCAGGCACCTGTAATCCCAGCTACTCGGGAGGCTGAAGCAGGAGAATCACTTGAACCCGGGAAGCAGAGGTTGTAGTGAGTTAGATCGTGCCAGTGTGCTCCAGCCTGGGTGACAGAGCGAGACTCCGTCTATAAAAACAAAAAAAGAAAGTGCAGCCAAGGCTGAGCACCACTGCTCTATTACTTCCTCAAGCAACCCACAGCATCAGTATAGCCTACTGAGAAAGTGTTTAGGGACTTTTATGCTCCTAGCAGTCACTGGGACTCAGGTCACAATGACGTGTATCCCATTTGTAAGAATATATACTTTAGGTCCGGGTGCAGTGGCTCACGCCTGAAATCCCAGCACTTTGGGAGGTCAAGGCGGGGCATCACGAGGTCAGGAGCTCGAGACCAGCCTGACCGACATGGTGAAATCTCCATCTCTACTAAAAATGCAAAAATTAGCCAGGTGTGGTGGCACATGCCTGTAATCTCTTCTACTCAGGAGGCTGAGGCAGGAGAATCTCTTGAACCCGGGAGGTGGAGGTTGCGGTGAGCTGAGATAGCACCACTACACTCCAGCCTGGGCGACAGAGTAAGACTCCGTCTAAAAAAAAAGAATACATACTTTAGCAGTCAGGGCAGAAGTGCTCTGTGTCTGCCACCTTTCTCAGCATCAGTATTTCATGTCACCACCTCATTCCTATACACTCCTGGATCTTATCACAGACAGCTTCATTCTATAGCAGTGGCTCTTCACCAGGGGACCTGAAGAAACCAACTAGGATAAAGGAATGTGCTTCTCAACCCACGGTATCCAAGGCTGCTATGATCACAGGCTGAAAGCTTGAAGTCAGTGGAAGATTTGTCCTTCTTTCATTCCCCTCTAAGGTGTTGTTAGATTCTTCATGTTCTCCTGATGTCCCTTCTGCCTTTCCTTTCCTTTTCAGGTGCTCAGGACATGTGGAGAGCCTACTCTGACATGAGAGAAGCTGATTACATAAATGCAGACAAATACTTCCATGCTAGAGGGAACTATGATGCTGCCCAACGGGGACCTGGGGGTGTCTGGGCCGCAGAAGTGATCAGGTAACTGGAGCTCCTGGGATGCCAGGGCTGGGTGAGCAGAGCTTGCCTGCCTTGGACAATCAGGGGGGAGGCGAGCTCCTTGTAGAGAAGTTAGAGGCTACAGACCCTCCTCCTCTTGCCCTCTCTCTGCCTCTGTGCTCAGTGTGAGGGTCTGAGTGATGGTAGGAGCGAGTGATTCCTCACCCTCCCTCTCTGGGTGCTGTTCATCCAGCCTCGGGTTGCCTAGCCTGGCTGAGTGGGGCGGTGTCCAGGCAGGGGCAGTGTTTTCACCCCTCCTTCCTTGGCCTTTCTGGGCTTCTCTCAGAGCCCTCCCTTGGAACGGGGAGTTTGGGAGGGTGCGCTGTTGCTCACTGGCCTGGTGATTAATCTCCCTCTTGCCTGCCTGAACTACAGCAATGCCAGGGAGGATATCCAGAAACTCCTGGGCCGTGGTGCGGAGGACACGCTGGCTGATCAGGCTGCCAATGAATGGGGCAGGAGTGGCAAAGACCCCAATCACTTCCGACCTGCTGGCCTGCCTGAGAAGTACTGAGCTTCCTCTTCAGTCTGCTTTCAGGAGACCTGGCTGTGAGACCCTCAGGGCAGGGACACAAAGCAGGGAGAGGGCACACAATAGGTATCTAATAAATACTTAAGAGGTGGAATTTGTGGAAACTGTGTTATTCTTTGTGGTATAGACTGCCTGTTTAGTACGAAGGGGTGATCCATGCACATCTAGGCGAAAGTGGAGCCTGGGTGGGTGGGAGACAACTCCTGGGCACACAGGGCATCCTGGGCATCCCTGATCAAGGGCATGATGAGTTCAGTGACCACCCCCACAGGATTCCAGGGGCTTCAGCAGCATCCCACCCCTTACCCCATGTGAGCAGCTGCCCAGTGAGTTTGTAGGAACCCCAGCCACATTCCCAGTGAGTTCAACTGCACCCCGGCACGTTTTGCTGTCACCTTAATGGAGAGCTCCTTGCTTGTCAGCTTTGGCTTGTGGCACCCAGCAAAAGCTTCCTGCCACTCAGTGGCTACAACCACACACTCTCCAGCAAGATTTAATCTCAGCCTTGTGAGGAGCCCTTTCCCAAATGTATTTCTATGTTCTTTATCCCTTAGTAGCTAATCTCATGTTAGTTGGTAATAACTCTGTTAAACCCGTCCTTTTATATCTGTGGCTACATCGATCAATTGTCTTACACCACTCACCCACCCCCTCGCCCAGGTCATGCAGAGGCCTCGCCAGTCGTTTCATTGCTATTCCCAGGCCTCTGTGTGCCCAGATCTCTTCACTGCCCTGTCAGTTGTGTCCCGTCCCCTTCTCAACCTCCTGGCCTTGTCCTCAATGACCTTTCCATGAGGCTTTGGAAAGCCGCATCCCAAGAGTCCTGGCAACTGATACAATTAGTCTCATCAACACTAGCCCCTACTCCTGATCTCATTTTAAAATTTTATTTTCTTATTTTCTTATTTTTTGTTTAGGAACATCACCCTGCTTCCGACTGACCCAATTTTTAAAGTTTCTCTTTATTCTCCCTAAAGAATGGCTCTCCCATTTGTTTCCCTCATCTTTTTTTTCACTGACTTAGAATTCATGTCCAGACAAAAATTCTACTTCCTTGAAGAGCCTTCCCAGTAGCCATGAACCACACTCTGGGGCAGTCTGTGGCTCCCGAGCACTTTGTTCACACCTGCTGGTTCATCTTTACCCCCTAGTCTCAGAACTGGTTTTGTATGTCAGTTCCCCTGCTGGACTGGAAGTCCCTCTAACACAGCTAGCATTTGAACAGTTTATAAAAAACACTTTCATTTCTATGGTCCTGTGTAACTGTTCACAAGATACATTAGTCTCACTCATTGTCGTTTGACAATGTTTATTGCTCTAAAGAGGAAGCGAGACATGTAGGTGGACACAACACAGTAAGAGCCTCAATACAGGCACACAGTGGTGGCAGTTCAACTCTGCTGGAATATGGAAGGCCAGTGAATAGTAACTAGAATCACTGCCATCTTTTACATTGCAATTGCAAGACTGTGTCCTATACTTTATATGCTTTATCTGATTGACACCGCAAAGAAACCTTTGATGTTCTCAGGTGGATAAACAGGTTTAGAGGTATGTGCGCAGGACCTTCTCCAAGGTCACACATGTAACAGGTGCAGAGCCAGGACTACAGGCTGGTTTGTCTGACTCCAGAACCTGCAATACACTGAACAAGGCCAAGAGGTTCAGCAGTGGAGCCCTCCTCTCTTCTTCAGGAAGATAGGGAACATGGTAAGAGCAGTGAATTCCATAAGCATGGGACCCCATCATACTTCATTTTTTGTAAAATTAGTTCCTTGATTAGAAGCAATGCCTTTGGGTCTCTCACTATTGAATAAGTGTGGATGTGCCACTCTCCCTAGTACCCCAGAGTGCAGTTGGAGGCTTGCCTAGAAACTAGAGGTTGAGGATCCTTCAGTAGTTCCTATACCAAGCCATAAGCCATGTTGCATCTGGAGATAGGGTCAGGGAGCTCTGCTGAACAGATGGGGAGGACATCAGAGTGGGAGGAAAAGGAAGCAGGTCGTGTGGGGAGAGAGAAGACTCAGCCTGCCATGATGGCTGGGTAACTACTGTTTCTTTCTTTCTTTTTTTTTTTGAGACAGAGTCTCGCTCTGTCGCCCGGGCTGGAGTGCAGTGGCCGGATCTCAGCTCACTGCAAGCTCCACCTCCCGGGTTTATGCCATTCTCCTGCCTCAGCCTCCCTAGTAGCTAGGACTACAGGCGCCCACCACCTCGCCTGGCTAGTTTTTTGTATTTTTTTTAGTAGAGATGGGGTTTCACTGTGTTAGCCAGGATGGTCTCGATCTCCTGACCTCGTGATCCGCCCATCTCGGCCTCCCAAAGTGCTGGGATTACAGGCTTCAGCCACCGCGTCTGGCCGTAACTACTGTTTCTTATCTAATACACCCTCAACTTAGATAACAGACTAAGCCTAGGTGACAAAACCTCAAAGAATAGCAGAGTCTCCCCACTGCACCCGCTTCCCACCTCCGCCACCTTTCCACAATTCTTAGCAAGGGTTCTCCTGAAAAGAAAGCAGAAACAAAGTCTTGCGTGCAGGTATTTTATTTGGGGAATGAACCTGGGGAGCAGGAGTGAGACAGTGGAGTAAAACAGGGAGGAGCAAAGCCAATACAGGGACACATTATACAGCTGGCCATGCAGAAGAGCTACATAACTGATGCCAATGGGACCTTCAGAGGAACGTGTAAAAAGTGTCTTAGTGCTCTCCATTAGGAGTCCAAAATGAAAGGCACCTAGCAATTGGCTTCCATCTCCCTTTGGTCAAAGGTGGCCCCACCATTGTTAACTTTTCTGCATTTCTTGGCTATGCACACGAGTGCCCAGTGGGTTTACCTGGAGTAGGAAGTAGAAGGTCCACGGAGCAGACCCAAAGCAAGGTGCTGCCAGGTTGTACCTGCATGAAATGAATCAAAGCCTATGGTGGAACTCATCGCTGTAGCAGTGGCTGGAGAAAGGGGAGGGGGCCAGCAGGTCCGAAGTAGTTGATAGGCTGCATCTGATACACAGTGCAAAGCTTTGCTTTTTGAAAGTAAGGTCTGGACACAGCAAGTTCACTCAGGAACAAAGGAATGGATTGGATCTTAAGACTGAAAATAAAAGAGACAAGAAGAAACTATACTGGGTAGCCAAGATGGGGAAAGAGGCAGGGCGACTGGGAGAGACAGAGAAATGTAAACCACCATGGACTAATGAAATCTGCCATAACCCTTGTGGTCCCACACAGATGCCACTCCCAGGGGGAACATGATCCGGAGCACGGTGCTCCATAAGACACTGAAGGAATTTAGGGATGCTATGGGGCTTTAACAGGTTTAGGGACATGGTGACTTTCCTAGCAACAAGACTGTAACACACTACATAATCTTTTGCTTGAAACAACTTTTTTTTGTTCTCTTACAACATAGGTACTTTGTTAGAGGTTGGGGTAAAATGAGGGTAATATGATGGCCTTTATGGTTAGGGGATACAAGGAATACATGAATCTTATGCCCAATCAAACCCACAAGGTCCCCAATGGAGATAAGTTCTGAGGACAATGACCAGTACTCTACTGTTGGTTGGGGTTTGGCCCCAAACTTCAAAGCAGAACTCCGGTAAGTTGGGCTGCACTGCACAGTCTGGGCTAGAAGTCTAAGAGGACTTCTTTCAAAATCAGTCTCCAACCCCTCAGATCAGAAAGGCCATTCCAGTCAGTCCCCACCAACACTGGAGGAAGCGAACCAGAGAGCATGAGCTTGTGTTGGACCCACTCAGAGCCAAGTTCCCACTGCGCACCTCATAGGCTTTTTCCAAAATTAGAAAAGGACAGACCGACTGGTGAGACCTGCTCTCCTTCACTTCCATTAGTAGGGTAAGGCTAACTTGCTTTAACAAAGATACTCCAAAATACAGAATGTTAAGGAATATACAAACTTACGTCACACTTAACAGTTTGTGATGAGTATTTCAGCTGCCAGGGACTTCCACTCCATACTTTCAGGTTCCTTCCAAGTTGTTGGCTCTACCATACTTTAGACTGACCCTTGCTACTCAAAGTGTGATCCAAGGACCAGAGGCATCAGCATTGCCTGGGATCTTGCCAGAAATGGACAATCTTAGGCACTACCCTAGATCTACTGTGGCAGTCAGGAGCTCCTACCTAATTTGTAGGAACTACTGCAAAATAAAAATGTGGGAACTTGTTGAGAAGCCAAAATGGAAAAAAAATGTGGGGACCCTTGTCCATCAATTATTAAAAATTTCAAAAGAGTGAAAGCAGAACATTAAACCAAGTGGGGGGCCCTCATAAGCTTGGGGTTCTGACAATTATATGGCCCTCGCATCCGTGTGAGGCGGACAGAATCCTGAGGACATTTCAGCAGGTGGGCAATGGGTGAAAAGCCACGCCAGGGTTGAACAGGAACATATGCAAAAAGTGCAAAGTGCAGAACGTACGCAAGGAACGGAGGACCCAGGACAAAGGATAAACTTGGGCTCTGAAACTGAGAAAAAGTTTGAATAGATCACAGAGGGCCTTAAATGCCAAGCCCAAGGGCTTGGGCTGTACTCTGAAAACAGAGGGGAGGTGCTGAAAGTCTCTGACTGGGAAGTGGCACGACTGGGCCCCAAGAAGACAAAGATTCTGGCAGTGCATCTGCAAGTAACTTCCCATGAGAGCAAGATAAACACTCTTTCTCAGGGGCTGTGGTACATCTACACACAAGGATAACTCAATATCTAAATCTCCGAACAGTGTGGGGGTGGAGGGCAAGTTGAGGGAGGTTAAATTAGTCCATTGAGGCCGGGCACAGTGGCTCACGCCTGTAATCACAGCACTTTGGGAGGCCCAGGTGGGCAGATCAATTGAGGTCAGGAGTTCGAGATCAGCCTGGCCAACACAGTGAAACCCCATCTCTACTAAAAATACAAACATTAGTCAGGCATGGTGGCGAACACCTGTAATCCCAGCTACTCGGTAGGCTGAGGCAGGAGAATCACTTAAAACCAGGAGGTTGCAGTGAGCCGAGATCACATCATTGCATTCCAGCCTGGGTGACAGAGCGAGCCTCCATCTCAAAAATAAAATAAAAATAAAAATAAATTAGTCCCTTGATCTACAGATTTCAGGTTTGGGGCAGGGTCTCTACCAATTGTTTTGTTTTGTTTTGTTTTGTTTTTTTGAGACGGACTCTCACTCTGTCACCCAGGCTGGACTGCAGTGGTGCAATTTCAGCCCACTGCAACCTCTGCCTCCCGGGTTCAAGTGATTCTCATGTCTCAGCCTCCTGAGTAGCTGGGACTACAGGTGTGTGCCAGCATGCCCAGCTAATTTTTTTTTTTTTTTTAACAGAGTCTCGCTGTGTGGCCCAGGCTGGAGAGCAGTGGTGCAATCTCAGCTCACTGCAACCTCCACCTCCCGGGTTCAAGTGATTCTCCTGCTTCATCCTCCCAAGTAGCTGGGACTACAGGCACCCACCACCATGCCCAGTTAATTTTTTTTTTTTTTTGTATTTTTAGTAGAGACGGGGTTTCACTATGTCGGTCAGGCTGGTCTTGAACTCCTGACCTCAGATGATCTGCTGCCTTGGCCTCCCAAAGTGCTGGGATTACAAGTGTGAGCCACCGTGCCTAGCCAGCCATTGTATTTTTAACAAGCTCCTGTGGTGATTCTGATATGTAGCCAGGTTTGGGAACCACCTGACTGGGTGACATCTAAGATTGTTTACATTTATTGTGCTGAGATGAACTGCTGGCAGTAATGGGATGTCAGTGGTTAGAGGTGAAGAGAGGAAGGTCACTTAAGACTGCTGTAATGGGCCAGGCGCAGTGTCTCACACCTGTAATCCAAGCACTTTAGGAGGCCAAGGGAAGCAGATCACCTGAGGTCGGGAGTTCCAGACCAGTCTGACCAACATGGAGAAATCCCGGCTCTACTAAAAATCATAATAATAATAATTATAAATTAGCTGGGTGTGATGGCACATGCCTATAATCGCAGTTACTCGAGAGGCTGAGGCAGGAGAATCGCTTGAACCAGGAGGCGGAGGTTGCTGTGAGCTGAGATGACGCCACTGCACTCCAGCCTGGGTAACAAGAGTGAAACTCCATCTCCAAAAAAGACTGTGGCAATAGTCTAGGCAAGAAGTAATGAGAACGTGGGCTGGTGGCAAGAGACAATGGGAAAAAAATGACTAATGGAAAAAAACACCAGCAAGGCAGAATTGAGAGGATGTACCTAGTAATTAGAAGTGAGCATAGAGGAGGAGGAAGAGGCAAGGATGACTACTACAAGGTTTTGAGCCTTGACCAGGGGAGTCACAAATTTAACACATGCAAGGAAATTATTAATTTCAATTTTCATCTTCCCACTGTCTCTGGCTCATGTAAATCCAATGTCTATGGGTCTGAAAACTACCAGGTCCAACGACGACATCTCAAACCTTTCTAACAAGAGCTAACATTATTACCTATACGCTATGTCACAGGCACTGTGCCCTACATTTCCATCTCCTTTAATTCTCACTGAAGAGGAGCTCTAACACCTCACTCTTTCTTTGTGCTATTCATTATCTCATCTAATGCTCAAAATACCCTGAATCAGAGCTACTATCATCCCCATTTTACAGATGAGAACACTAAAACTTAGAGAAACAAAGGAACTTCCCAAGGTCATGAAGCAAAAGAGAGCACAGATATTCAAACCAAGGCAGTCAGCCTCAGAACACAAGCTCTCAGCCACTATGCTGCCCTGTAAAACAGTGGTCAGATCTGGAAACAAAAGCGAAAGGGAGGTAACCATGAATCACAATCTGCCTAGAACTTTCAGGCAAGTGAAAGAAAAACACAAGTTCTATTTAAAAACTAATACCCAAATAGACTGCAAGTTTAAATGTTTAACTGAAGATTTTTTTTTTTTCATCTAGCCCAAAATATCATGACGGTGATTTTTGTTTGTTTGCCTTGGAAAATAAATTCAAGTGACAAAATTTGTTTTTGGTTGTTATACTAGAAATTTCTCTCCATACCCTTTATCAAATGAGAATTGCTGTGCCTTGAGAAAGTCTGTGAGGAAATGATTGCACAATTGTGCCAGTTCACGCTGTCTGCTTGCCATGGGACTTCCTCTGGGCCTTCTTATAGTCACTGTGCTGACCGTGGACAGGGGCTCTCACCCTTATCTCAGTATAGACGCACATTTCAACATAATCCAATAGAGCCAAAAGGCAAATTATGCTAGTGGGAAGGTTTTCCATACTTCCCAGAATTCTCCCATCCAAGTACTAACCAGGCCCGACCCTGCTTAGCTTCCGAGATCAGACGAGATCGGGCGCGTTCAGGGTGGTATGGCCGTAGACTACTTCCCAGAATTCCAAGAATTCTCCTTTCCCTGACAATCTCTTTAATCCATATGGTTGCATCATACCTAGGAGTAATGTGTAAGTTTAACAGTGATTTGTGTCCATATTCTCTGGTTGTGTTACAAATGAAAAAAAGAGTTGTTCAGTGCATCCAACACTTTACTTACTCCACACCTTTCAGCAAAAATGCTCACAATAAACCTCCTGTCTACGTTCTGTTCAAATGAAAACTTTAGTCATACTTTACATTTATTATTAATATAACATGCTATGTAAATGTACAGGAGCCTGACAAATGACAATCTACTTACATAATTTAAATAATACAAGTGCTTGCTGTAGTCTTTATTAGTACACAGCTTTGTTATGGCTTCTTAGAAGTAATTTTTAAAAGTGCATGATTCTTGTGGGCTACTCTGTTTAGGAAAGATTACAGATAACACATTTCTAAGAATGAATCAGTCAGCTGTATATAGGTTCAGATTAGAAAATATTAAATAAACACAGGGAAAAACATTTTAAATTAGCTTAATTTATATATGAAGACATTTTATTTTTTTTCAGACAGCGTCTTTCTCTGTCACCCAGACTGGAGTGCAATGGCACAAACATATCTCATTGCAGCCTGGACCTCCTGGCCGCAAGTACTATGCCCAGCTAATTTTTTTATTTTTTGTAGAGATGAGTTCTCACTATGTTGCCCAGGCTGGTCTTGAACTCCTGGCCTCAAGTGATCCTCCCATCTTTACCTTCCAAAGGGTTGGGATTACAGGCCTGAGCCACTGCACCCAGTCCCATTTTATTTAAATATCAAATTCAAATCTTCAGTGTTCTACTTATTTTGGGTTTGTTAATTCCATTATACAAGGTCTTATTTCAGTAATTTCCATACTGTGTCAGACAAGATATAAAAATAATTCAACTCCAGGCAATAATACTATCTGTCTTCATGTGACCGGATGAAAAGCTTCTGCTCCCAACATGGAAGCCACAGTAAGAAAAGAATCTCTCTAATCCACTAGCAACAAGCAATTGATACTGTAGTTCGGAATAATACTAGGACATTAACATTCTAATTCCAGCAAACAAGGACTGACTCTTTTCAAAATTCAATTTTGGTTAAGAAACGCTGAGTACAACTTTGGTTAAGAAACACTGAGGTCATGGATAAAGAGTCACAGATGCCAATGCCAAGGGTACAGACACTGACAAAAGTGGCTCCAATAAGATGGCAGGATTTGGGGGTGGTGTCTTTCTTTCAATAACAAATGCATTCAGAAGGTTCAGGAACATGATTTAGCTTTTCTCAAAATGTCATAACATCCTGCTGAATCTTCTCCCACTAGGCCTGCTGGGACCAGAGAAACCGATCACATTTTTCAAGCATGCTTTGTATCAGGGCCCTGAAATCCCAAATAAAAGAAACAAGCAAATTTAGTTGTCATTGTTCATTCTTCACAGAAAACTTAAAAACTACAGAGTTTCAGAGGATTCAAAAAGTTGACTGACTCTGTGCATCAAAAGACACAATCCACAGAGTGAAAAGGCAACCTACAGAATGGAAGAAAATATTTGCAAATCATATATGTGACAAGGGATTAATGTCCAGAATATCGGAGAACTCTTACAGCAACAACAACAAAAACACCCAACCCGATTCAAAATGGGCAAAGGACTTGAGTAAGTATTTCTCCAAAGACAATTATATAAATGGTCAATAAGCATATGAAAAGATGTTCAACATCTCTAATCACTAGAAAAATGCAAATCAAAACCACAATGAGATAGTACCTGACACCCACTGGGATAGCTACTATTTAACAAAAAACAACAACAGAAAATGACAAGTGTAGGGCTAGCACATGGAGAAACTGGAACCCTCGTGCACTGCCAGCAGGAAAGCAAAACGGTGCAGTCTCTACAGAACAGTATGGTGGTTCCTCAAAACATTAAAAATAGAATTATCATATGATTCCAGAATTCCACTTTCAGGTATATACCCAAAAGAACTGAAAGCAGTGTCTGGAAGACATATTTGTATACTCATATTCATAGTAGTGTTATTCACAATACCCAGGAAGCGGAAGCAATTCAAGTGTCTGTCAACAGATGAATGGATAAACAAAAGGTGGCATATTTATACAACAGAATATTATTCAGCCTTAAGTAGAAAGGAAATTCTGACACATGCTACAACATGGAAAACCTTTAGGATGATATACTCAGTGAAACAGGCCGGTCACAAAAGGACAAATGTATTAATTCCACTGAGATGAGGTATTTAGAATAGTAAAATTAATAAAAACAGAAAGTAGAACTGGGGTTGCCAGGGGCTAGGTAGAGGAAGTTGCTGTTTAATGGGTGTAGAGTTTCAGTTTTGCAAAATGAAAAAGTTCTAGAGACTGGATGCAAAACAATGTGAATATACTTAATACCACTGAGCTGAACATTTTTAAATTGTTAAGATGATAAATTTTATGTGTATTATACCCCACACACACACACACACACAAAGACTGAGACATTAGGTACCTGGTAATTTTTTTTTTTTTTTTTTTTTTTTTCAGAGTTTCATTCTCGTTGCCCAGGCTGGAGTGCAATGGCATGATCTTGGCTCACTGCAATCTCTGCCTGCTGAGTTAAGCAATTCTCCTGCCTCAGCTTCCCGAGTAGCTGGGATTTACAGGTGTCCGCCACCATGTCCAGTTAATTTTTTTGAATTTTTTTTTAATAGAGACAGGGTTTCACTATGTTGGTCAGGCTGGTCTCGAACTCCTGACCTCAGGTTATCCACTTGCCTCAGCCTCCCAAAGTGCTGGGATTATAGGCATAAGCCACTGTACCCACCCAGGTACCAGTAATTTTTTTTTTTTTTTTTTTTGAGATGGAATCTCGCTGTCACCAGGCTAGAGTACAGTGGCATATTCTAGGCTCACTGCAACCTCCACCTTCTGAGTTCAAGCAATTCTCCTGCCTCAGCCTCCCAAGTAGCTGGGACTACAGACATGCACCAACACGCCCAGCTAATTTTTGTATTTTTTTTTTTTTTTTAGCAGAGATGGGGTTTCACCATGTTGGCCAGGATGGTCTCAATCTCTTGACCTCGTGATCCGCCCACCGCAGCCTCACAAAGTGCTGGGATTACAGGCGTGAGCCACCACAACCAGCCTGGTACCAGTAATATTTTTAAAGAATCAAGGACACATCAGATTATTCTGGTTAATCTGAACAGCATCTTGGTCATGACTGTGAATGAAATATTACTTTAGCCTCTTCCTTTAATTACCAGTTCAGTCTCAGTCTCCTCATGTTAGTGATGGGTCAGGACTAACTGATCTCCACATCTACCTCTGAATGTCTGGCATTCTACCTTCTCCAAGTACCACGCAGAGGGTAGGACAAACTGGTATTACCTCTGCCTTTTCTCGGCAATCCTCAGGACATCGCAGGTTCTGGTAAACTTCTCTGACAACTCAAGGGCCAGACCACATTCCTGTAGCAGTGACCAAGCCCGATCTGGGCCCATGGCCTTAGCTAACAGAAGTGCCACATTCTCCACGTTGATGGGGGAAGGCCCATCACTGAGGCTCCCATTTAGCGACTCCTGGGAGGCTGGCCTCGTGCTCTTGTTGTGTATGAGATGAAGGAGAAGCTTCCACTCCTCCACAGTCTCTGGGATCCAACCTAAACACACACAGGGAAATGTCAGTTTGACCACTCTTAGCACACTGACTGGATACAAGAGATGGTCAAAACTGTGAAAATGTTTAATGCCAAAACATAAAAATATTCAAGAACATAATCTCATCACCCTAACACAAGTTATTTTCTGAAAATTTGTTGTATAAATTGTTCATGAGAAAGAGAAGTCACAAAATTAACTTTGATTTTTTTTTTTTTTTAAAGAGAGACAGGGTCTCACTACCATGCTGCCCAGGCTGGTCTTGAACTCCTGAGCTCAAGCAATCCTCCCACCTCAGCCTCCCAAAGTGCTGGGATTATAGGCATGAGCTACCACACCCGGGCAGCTTCAGAATTCTTTCAACCACTCAGTAATTACCCAGGGCATATCCTATGCTAGGCACTGGATATGTAATGATGAACAAAAGAGACACAATCCCTGTACTCTTGTGGAGCTTACAGTATAGTATAGGAAACAAAACTTAAACACATAAGTAAATACATACTTATAAAGTATGCTAAGCACTATGAAAAAAAAGAACAAGGAAGCATCAGAGAGAATGGCTAATAAGGGCTCTATGAGGAAGTGACATTGAAGCAGAAAGCTAAAAGATCAGATAAGCTTAGAGGACATATGCATGGGGCCCACATAATGTGAAAACTTAGAGTAGAGGCCATCAGAAATAAAGAGGCCTACACTTCTGATAAAGGAAACACGGAAGACAATGTAACACAGGAAAGAACTTGATGAATTCAATGAATTTTTCTTTTCCTTTTTTTTTTTTTTGAGACCAACTTTAAAATTCAACACAAACCTAGCATGTTTCTTCTCCAAATATTTAAACCTTGGAAGTCTTCCTTGACTCTTCCCCCTCCTTCATTTGCTATATCCAGTATCAGAATGTCCCACTGCATTTTCCTTTGAAATGCCCACTGGATGTGCTCCTTTTGCTGCCCTACTAATCACCATTTTTTTTTTGGGGGGGGGGGGGCACTCTGTTGCCCAGGCTGGAGTGCAGTGCTGCGATCTCAGCTCACTGCAACCGCCGCCTCCCAGGTTCAAGCAATTCTCCTGCCTCAGCCTCTCAAGTAGCTGGGATCACAAGCATAAGCCACCATGCCCAGTTAATTTTTGTATTTTTAGTAGAGACGGGGTTTCACCATGTTGGCCAGGCTTGTCTCAAACTCCTGACCTCAGGTGATCCACCCGCCTCGGCCTCTGAAAGTGCTGGAATTACAAGCGTGAGCCACCATGTCTGGCCAGAATCATCTTTAATTAATGGGAAATTAAAAAAAAAAAAAAAGCCTAAGCACACATTTTGCAGGAAGTCCTTGGTCTGAACCCCAGCTCCAGCATTTACTATTAGTAGCTGTGTGATTTTGGGCCAATTAACTGTCCCTTCTGTACCTCAGTTATCTGGAAAATGGAAATAATAGTAACTATTCCCAGAGTTTATCTCATTTAAAACAACATATGGAAAGCACATAGTATAGTGCCTAACACATAGTAGGCACTCATGAAAAAGAAAAGTTGCCTGTAGTTTATTCTTAATTGTGATTTCATAACATATCAAGGGCTATAGGTAAAAAACAAAAAACAAAAAACAAACCAAAAAAACTCCACAAATGTGACAAGAAAAATTATATATTAAATTATGATCATTGAAAGGTTCACCAAATTTTTTTTGTTGAGAAGTCTGGAGTAACTTCTAAAAATTGACAACCAAGAGTAACCAGTTAGGATTGACATACCATTGTCCCCTTCCATCAGGCTCATATCATTCAGATACACAATATTGGTGAAGGCCTCTCTTCTTCTCTCCAGCTCCAAACACAGAGTTAGATATCCAGGCCAGAAACTTTAAAGAGACCAAAGTTGAAGAAAGGAATAAAAGACCATAAATTTATCTGGAGCTGTGCTGTCCAAAACAGCAGACACAGTCACATGTGGCTATTTCAATTTAAATTAATTAAAAGTAAATAACATCTGAAGGTCAGCTCTTCAGTTAACATATTCACATTTCAAGTAGTCAATGGCTACACGTGGCTAGTGGCCACCATTGGACAGTTCAGTAGAATATCTCCACTATGATAGAAAGTTATATTAGATGACCCTGATCTATGGGAAAAAAACAAAAAAACTAGCAACAAATGCTGACATTTGAGGCCAAGCTCCAATTACAAGGCATTTAAAATTTATTCACTTTATAAACTTTAAAATTGAACACAAACCTAACATGTTTCTTCTCCAAACATTCAAACCTTGGAAGTCTTCCTTGACTTTTCCCCCTCCTTCATTTGCTATATCCAGTATCAGCATGTCCCACCACATTTTCCTTTGAAATGCCCACTGGATGTGCTCCTTTTGCTGCCCCACTAATCACCAATCCACTCATATCTGAATTACTCCAACAGCTTCCTAGCTGGCCTTCTGTCTCCAGCCTTCTCATGTATGACATCAGAAATGATCTCTAGAAAGCTCCACTTTCATTATGCAATTTTTGCACCAAAAAGTTTAGTCTAAAAGGGTCTCTACTGATAACCAAATACTTCTGCCAGCTTTCAAGGTCCTGCATTATCTTGTCACCCACCACCTGGCCAGACTCAGCCCTCATTATCAATGAACAAATATGTATCAAGTGCCTACCACTACACAAATTAGATATAGACATTATGAGGGAAAAGAAAGACACAAGTCTCTATCTCCAAAAGTTTATAATCCAGGTGGAGCCATAAGGCAGCATCACCAGGCAATAAATAACTGACTGAAGTGTGATGTGGATAATAAGCAATGTCAGTTTTCCACGCCCTTGCTCTCTCTCACCTAACTCACTCTCTCCTGGCTCCTTTATAAATACAAATCCTACCCAGGTTTGAGGTTTTATCTTCAAAATCTCACCTCCTCCCTGAGTCCTTCACCAGCGATTCTTTTGAGCCCATTTTGATCTCTCTCTTACTATATTAATTATAAAAGCCTGTATCAATTATAACTGGTATCACACAATCTGGTGCTTAATGAAATACTATCTACATGCCTGAGAACTGGGGCTGGCAACTAAGCAGAGGGAGTGGAGGGGAATTAGCAAAAGGCTATACAAAAAAAAAAGCACGAAATTTAAATGGAAAAAACACGTTTAATTTACTATCACTTAAAACAAAAAGGTGCTTTTAAATAGCAAAGAGACTCCCCAAATAATAATGTGTATTAATTCAGACCCTTAACCATAAGGTTGTTAACTGAAATGTTTCTAATCTTAACTTCAGTTTCTAAGAAAATTCTCACTTACCCACAAGACCTGCAGATGTCTGTCATTTTCTCTTTGGTTATAAAATCTGCAGGAAGCTTAATTAGATGAAGGATCAGCTGACTATAACCCCAGGAAAGTAAGTGTGAATGAGGCCTATGAAATGAAAAAGAATCAGTAAATCAGACAGGAAATAAACTCTAGAAAATGCTTACTAATCACCTAATAGGTAAGAATAGAGTTTAACTGCATTCTATTACTACATTTTAAAAACATTGCTATTTGGCTTTTGAAAAATTAAAAACATATTTTTCCTATAACCTGTTTATTTTTAAAGATTAGATACTTCAAGTAATCAAAAGCAAAATTCTTTTTTGATACTTTAGGTAATCAAAAGCAAAAGAAATAAATTATTTTTTCTTCTTTTAATTCCATCATTCCATCACTCACAGATAACCACTGCATATCCTTCTAGACTTTTTGCTAGGAATGTAAGACTGGCATTTCGGGGTCTTTTAAGAAGTGTCTCCTGGGGGAAAACACAAGGAACAGTTCTGACACAAGTAGCCGTGTGTAGCTTGCCTGAATTTTATTTTATTTTTAAAGTCCTAAATCAGGTCAGGTTATGTCTAGAAATTCCTTGACAAATGTTTAGGAAGAAAACACTTACATACCTATCTCTCTAACCCCCCCACTCAGTTTCACCCTCTCACAGGCTATCATCAAGGTCTCTTAATGTGGGCCCATGAAAAACCTGCAGGGGGTCAGTTGTGCACAATTTTGCAAGACTGCATTTTTCTAAAAGGAATCATCAGATTCTTATAGGGTGACCCCAAATAATTTCAGAACCACTAAGAAATACACTTCATCTCATTACTACCATGACTTGGGTCAGTCTCTTCCATAGCTATTCCTAAAGTGAGCCCAGAATGCCATATGTGAATAAACCAGTTCCATTCCAAAGGAACACTGGAGCTTAATCGTTAGAAATAAGACTCCTAGCCAGGTGCAGTGGCTCACGCCTGTAATCCCAGTACTTTGGGAGGCCAAGGCAGGTAGATCGCTTGAGCCCAGGAGATTGAGATGGGCCTGGGCCATATGGCGAAATCTCATCTGTACAAAAAATGAGCCAGGCAGAGTGGCGTGCTCCCGTATTCCCAGCTACTCAGGAAGCTAAGGTGAGAGGGTTGAATTACCCGAGCCTAGGAGGTCAAGGCTGCAGGAAGCCATGATCTTAGCACCACATTCCAGCCTAGGCGACAGAGTGAGATCCTGTCTCAAAAAAAAAAAAAGAAACAAAGAAAGAGGACTTCTTCTGTACCTGGGATAACCTTCATCATCCATTGTGCTGGTGCTTGGCGGAGCATCAAGGGACACTGCCAAAAGCAGCCAATCCAACCTTAAAGACTCTGGTTGCAGAAGGGACTCAAGAAAAGATGACCTAAGAGAAAGTTGGGGAAAAAGTCACCAATCTTCACACTAAGAAAGGAAACATAAAATGTGCGGAGTGTGAAGAAAACCTGATTAAGAGATGAATACAGTAGAAGAAATAACTCAAAGACTCTTCTGCTACAAAATGTCTAGAAATGCTGGCAACTAAGCTCTAAGATAACAAGGAAAATGTCAAAGGGCCAAAAAAGAAAAAAAAAAAAAAGGAGAGAAAGAAAGAGACAAATAAAAACTAGTGTGGCCAAGGTAGGAAGATCACTGAGGCCGTAAGTTTGAGGCTGTAGGATGCTACGATCACACCCGTGAATAGCCACTGCATCCAGCTTGGGCAACATTGTGGCAAGTGTGAACCAATCAAAAGAAGAAAGGAGGAAGCTGCTAGTCTAATAAGCCAGGGGCACAGGTCACGAGTGTTACAACCATGGGGAGATAGAAAATCAGACATCAGCCTAAAAAGAGAAGAGCTGGAACTGAGATCTATGTCAATAAAAAGGTAGCAGTGAATCTACTCACTGCAAAGACAATAAGAAGCTTATCTTCTTAGTCCAGGCCCTGAATCAAGAGATTAATTTTGCACTGATCTGAGAATCTCTGAGAGGGAGGGAAGAAGTGTGGTACATGCACATTTGTGATGTGTGCTGTGACATGTGGCAGAATGTTACAAGGCTGCCCAAATCCTCCTCTTCCATAGTAGGTGCCTCAACCCCTTGGTAATTAACAGCAACAGTGTGACACCTGCTTATAAAAGAGAAACAATGCCCTATCAAAAGAAAGGAGAGTCTGCAAATATCTTCTCCTTCTCACCGCTGATCTTCAGGCCTTGATTTCACCAGACTGTCTAAATAGGCCAAAAACTCAGCAGGATGATGATGACAAAGTTGTATGATATCCGAGGGCAAAATGGATGGATAGAACTTGATTAAGGATCGAAGAGCAGATTCCCCAAACTTCTCATACAACCTGCATTTAAAAACAAAACACTTTAGTCTCTAATTTCAGTGAAATGCTATAACTTGGTTACATTTAGGTTACTTACTACAAATGAAAATAAATATACTAACAGAAGCTGCCTCATATGCAAATGAGTAACACGTTAGAGACTAAAATGTGTTAGAGACTAAAATACACACAAAAAAATCATGTGCTTTAGTTCATAAAAACAATATATAGGACAACTTACCGGGTGGCATAAACAACTAACAACGGACTATCAAAAGGAACCTTGTCATCTAGTAACTTTAACCTTGTTGGTAGATCTCCTTCTTCCATCTCCACATACACAGGATTGGAACTTGCCATTTCTGAAATATAAAGCATACCCTTTTCCAAACTTTATCTCTTAGATGGAAATATTCAATTTATAAATATGCTCATTCAGAAATCATCAGTCACTTACCTACTGTGTGGACCTATTATGTTCAAGGCCCAATGTTTGTTAAGCATTATAGGAGAAACAAATAAAAGGACAAGAGATGCAATCTCTACTTTTAAGAATCTTAAAATCAAATTGGGAGGCAAAGCATATTAAAGGTTTTAAATAAGACAAAGGAACATATAATTAATACATCAGTGACTATTACTCTTAAAATAATGAGTGTCTAGGGCTATATATAGTGACCGTCCATATCTACACACATCACAAAGCAATATACCTAGCTACCATCAATGCCAAGTTGCTCAGTTTTTTCTAGAACTAGTATTCCTACTCCATCTTTTAGAATTAAATTCAGTGAAATTAATTTTAAAATATTTGACCTATTTTTAAAGATATCAGTATAGCAAATATTCATTCTCTGAAGAACAAAATATTTGACTTTTTGGAATAGCCAAAAGTCATTTAAAATCAAGTCTGGTGAAAGAAGTGAGTGATGATCTAAAACTATTGTGGTTAAAAAAAAAAAAAAAAAAAATATGAATCTAAAGTAAAGTAGGTTTTTTTCCAAGTAGTTTTCTTTTTTTAGTTTTTTAGAAACAGAGTCTCATTCTGTTGCCCAGGCTGGAGTGCGGTAGCGATCACTGCAACCTTGAACTCCTGGCTGTGTGTGTGTGTGTGTGTGTGTGTGTGTGTGTGAAGCGACAGGGTCTTCCTACATTGCCTAGCTGCAATGCCGGTGTGTGCACACATGCGCACATGCATGTGTGGAGAGACAGCGTCTTGCTACGTTGCCTAGATGCAATGCCTGGGGGTGTGTGTGTGTGTGTGTGTGTGTGGTGTGTGTGTGTAGAGACAGTGTCTTGCAATGTTGTCTAGGCTGGTGTGTATGTGTGTTTATGTGTATGTGTGTGTAGATAGGGTCTTGCTACATTACATAGGCTGGTGCGTGTGTCTTTGTGTGTGTAGAGACAGGGTCTTGCTATGTTGCCTAGGCTGGGCAAGTAGTTTTCAACTGGCTCTGAAGGCAAATCCCAAATAACAGTTCCAAAAGCTGTTTCCCATAATTATAACATCATTAGAAGGGTGAGGGCTACTCACCAGGTTCTAAGAGCCAACATTCAAATTCTGATACATGTTTTTTTTAATAAGTCATTTTTTTCCTAGTCTCATTGTTTCCCATTTGACTGTGTCAGGCAATAAGTACTCTAAAGGAATTCAGAGGAGGATGCCATTCAGAGGTTTGGGGAAGTCTTATGACTGCGTGCGAGCTAAACCAGACATATTCACTTAAACTCAAGTAAGCAGCCACATCACTCAAATTGCCCACCATGCTTCCTCTAGCCAGCACTGGTAGTAACAACTATCACTCTGGCTGATGGAGACTCTTTTCTGCTCTTCTGTGACTGGGTATGATCACATAATAGAGACAGATACAGTAAATTTACAATGAGAAATAATGTCACACATTTGTGAGGAGACATAACTTGTTTCTTATTTTGCACAAAAGACAATCTACCTCAACTCAGAACAAAAAATATTATTATGCTTTTAACTGCTGTATTTGAATTAAAGCAGATCTGTAACTATAGATCCGTATTTCTAGAAAGCTAAAATATCTTTAAGTAAGTTGACATAAAAACGTTTCTCTATTCACTTTTGGTAATGAATGAGAAGTTTGCTTAAAGTCTAAATTAATTATTAGAAATATGGCATCTGTTATTCAAGCAGAATTTGGAATTAAGAAAATTCACTTCTTCAAAAACATGGAACTATGGCTGCAGAAAGGGCAATGCATATAGTTTTTAGAGTATGAGAGCTGGTTTCTATTATATGTCAGGATGACACATAGTGTGACCTTCAGCCAAGGTAGATACTGCTGGCTGTGCACCAAAGTTTCTGAGGTAGACATGTAAGCAAGTTCTTCACCTATATTCATTCTTTTCCTCCTGGACAGATTGCACTTCCCAGTTTACTTTACAATTAGTTGGGGCCATATGCTGGAATTTTCACCAATGGAAATGTATACAGAAGAGATGTAAGCCACTACCAGGCCAGGCCTGTAAGACACCACGTTCTACATGCTTTCCCCAAACATAGCAACCCAGACACAACCGCAACCCTTAAGGGAAGCTGGAGCTGAAAATAATGGAAGGAACTTGGAATGCTGGAATGCTGAATTACCACCTGGAAGACAGCTACCCACTGACCTGGAATACCTGTCCTGGACTGTTACAAAAGCAAGAAACATACTTCTATATAAGTCTGAGTTACTACATTATGAGATATTTATTACAGCAGTTTAGCCACCTAAGATCTCTCTCTGCCTCAGATTGCTTACCTATAAAATGAAATAACACCATCTACTCCAAAGATTATTGTAAGGATGAATGAGACAATGCTGAAAAGTGTTTACCATAATATCTGCCACACAATAAGTATCCCATATAGTATTTCTGTATTAGTAAGTTACATGAGAGATTTTCTTCTTTTAATATATCTGCATTTACAAACATTTTACTTTAACCTCAACTTCCCCAGCACTGCTCTACCATTTTCTGAATGTCATTATGAGAGAAATAAAACTAATTTCTAGGGCCAGGCATGGTGGCTCACACCTATAATCCCAGCATTTTGGGAGGCCAAGGTGGGAAGACTGCTTTGAGGTCAGGATTTCAAGACCAACCTGGGCAACACAGTAAGACCCCATCTCTATAAAAAAATGAAGAAATCAGCGGGTACAGTGGCACACGCCTATAATTGCACGACTCATAAAACTGAGGCAGGAGGATTGTTTGAACTGAAGGGGTCAAGGCTGCAGTGAGCCATGATCACACCACTGCATTCCAGCCTGGCCACAGAGTGAGACCCTGTCTCTAAAAATAAAAAATAGGGCCAGGCACAGTGGTTCATGCCTGTGATCTCAACACTTTGGGAGGCCAAGGCAGGTGGATCACTTGAGGTCAGGTGTTTGAGACCAGCCTGGTCAACATGGCAAAACCCCGTCTCTACTAAAATACAAAAATTAGCCAGGCGTGGTAGTGCACGCCTGTGGTCCCAGCTACTTGGGAAGTTAAGGCAAGAGAATCTCTTAAACCCAGGAGGCAGAGGTTGCAGTGAGTCAAGATGGTGCCACTGCACTCTAGCCTGGGCAACAGATTGAAACTGTCTCAAAAAAAGTAAAATAAATAAAAATTAAAAAACTAATTTCTTATAATCCAGTTGTAAATGCAACCAATGTCTGAAAGAACTATTAAAAGTTAAAATGAGGCCAGGCATGGTGGCTCACGCCTGTAATCCCAACACTTTGGGAGGCCGAAGCAGGCGGATCACGAGGTCAGAAGATCGAGACCATCCTGGCTAACATGGTGAAACCCCATCTCTATTAAAACTACAAAAAAAATTAGCTGGGCATGGTAGAGAGCGCCTGTAGTCCCAGCTACTAGGGAGGCTGCGGCAGGAGAATGGCGTGAACCCAGGAGGCGGAGCTTGCAGTAAGCCGAGATTGCGCCACTGCACTCCAGCCTGGGTGACTGAGCAAGACTCCATCTCAAAAAAAGAGGAAAAAAAAAAAAGTTAAAATGAATGGAAAACAGAATGAAGGGCTGACCAGAACAGATGTGATTTTCTACTTAAATCTTTTTTTTAAACCCCAAAATTCAAAACTGCTACTGCTTTTTTATACAAATTTCTATCTTTGATAAGGCAATCTGAGTATTACCTTTCAATCCTTCAATAAAAGTATCCCAAACAGAAGGGCTATCACTGTAACTAAGCTTGATACTCTCTTTTGCTCTTTTCAAGTCCAGGAGAAAAAAGTACTTCTTCAGGAATTGGCAAGCCAGAATTTCAGGAGAGTACTGTTGCAAAGTGTGGTCCGCATGTCCACTGGTGCTTTTGATCTTAGAATTCAATACATTCAACTCCAAACACAATGTTGTCAATTCAGCCAGGTCGTTCTGAAGACCACTTGCAATGGTGCATGGAGAACATATTTGAAACAGGTCATCCAGAGACTCCCTTGGACTCCTCACACATTCACATGCTGTTTTATCAATAGTTTCTTCATTGCCTAAAGAGTCCCTTTTTTCTTCTTCATTATCTTCATCTAATATTCCCTTTTTTGATTCATTAACTAATAGTACATCCTGGTTCGATTTCATGGACGAGTTGTCAGTATCTGAAATGCCTGAAAAGTCCTTCATGGCAAATGTTTTTTCTAAATATGAAAGCCACTCCTGTAAAACCATTCTCAGAGACTCGGATTCAAATAAAACCAGAGGGTCCTGTAGCTTGGTCCTATACAAGACAGACAAGTATGAAATTTGCTTCATGTGTTTTTCTTAAAACAAATTAATTCAAGCCAAATTAACCTAACCAATGTAACATACTCATCTGGAATAAATGTTACTTTTCAATTCTTTCAATAAAAACTGTCTCAACAGATGACAAAACAGAAAACATAAACTTGGCAGTGTTTACTAATTCCCCCTCCTTTTTTTTTTTTGAGATAGGGTCTTGTTTTGTCACCCAGGCTAGAGTGCGGTGGCACAAATATAGCTCACTGCAGGCTCAAGTGATCTTCCCACCTCAGACTCCTGAGTAGCTGGGAATACAGGCACATGCCACTACACAAAGCTACTTTTGGTATTTGGGGTTTCGTCATGTTGCCCTGGATGGTCTCAAACTTTTGAGCTCAAGCGATCCGCCCACCTCAGCCTTCCAAAATGCTGGGATTATAGTCATGAGGCACCACGCCCAGCCTAATTCTTCAATTTCAATTCCAGATGAGGCTACCTCTGCCCCAAACTATCACAGGACCACTACTGATGGACTCAGAAAGTCATTCCCATTCTGGGCTTGTGTGAAGGCTGCTAATCTCAGAAGTTTTACACACAAAGCTAGGAATATTGAAAGTCAAATACCAAAAAATTAACATGAAAAAAATCTTATTGCTGCCAAGAATGAAAACTTCAGTGCCTGGGTTTTTCCTATTAATCCTAGGAAGGCAACTTGGACTTAATAAAAGGAAAGACCATTTATAACAACTTCTCTAATCAACTATATATTTCACATAAGGCCCATAAAAAAGTTACGATATAATGATTCACTTCATTTACTAAACTGCCTTGAGAAGTCACTATAAAGGTTTCTCATTATACTCACATTGCTTCCGCTGTTGCTACTTTAAGCTCCTGGAGCCTGTCTTCTTCTGGTGGTGGACTAGTTACCTCTTTTTCCTCCCTAAGAAAACGTGAAAAATAACAATAACATTCACAAGAGTTAGAGGGGATCAGAGTTGTTTTTTTTTTGAGACAGGATCTCACGGTTGCCCAGGCTGGAGTGCAGTGACGTGATCTCGGCTCACTGCAACTTCCGCCTCCTGGGTTCAAGCAATTCTCCCTGCCTCAGCCTCAGAGCTTTCTTAGACAAATATTTCTTTTTTTTTTTTTTTTTCTTTTTTTTTGAGACAGAGTCATGCTCTGTCACCCAGGCTGGAGTGCAGTGGTGTGATCTCTGCTCACTGCAAGCTCTGCCTCCCGGGTTCACATCATTCTCCTGCCTCAGCCTCCTGAGTAGCTGGGACCACAGGCACCCGCCACTGTGCCTAGTTAACTTTGTTTTTGTGTTTTTAGTAGAGATGGGGTTTCACCATGTTAGCCAGGATGGTCTCGATCTCCTGACCTCGTGATCCGCCCGCCTCAGCCTCCCAAAGTGTTGGGATTACAGGCATGAGCTACCGCACCCAGCCCTTAGACAAATATTTCCTACACTTACTAAATGGCAAGTATTAATACTCTTATTACATCAGACGAATAGACGAATAGAAAAGGTGGTCCTTGGCCTCAAGGTGATAAGCTCCAGTAAGCTCTCATTAGAAAGAAAGGCATGCAAACAACTAAGTATAATTTAAAAGAAGAGTAAGTTGAATACCAAAGAGCAGCTCTTTGAAGAGCATTGTGATATGAAAGCAGAGAAGAAGAAATAATTTTTCTGAGTAGGGAAAGCGACAGATTCCTAAGGAGGTATTATTTGTGTTACAAAAAACGGTGGGAGAATACTCTGGATAGAAGACATAGCATGAAGAAAGGTAGTGAGGTATCAGAGTACACACTTAGTTCTCTGACAGGAGTGAAATTTACAGCACTTAGAAAATGTGGCTGGAAGGTAGCTACGGTCAGATAGAAGGCTGCATTAAATGTCATATCAAAAAATCTGTACTTTTTTTCTATAAACACATGGATTCACTAAGTTATTCTGAGGATTACAAATCTTTTATTTCATCTGGCTGTCCATGGGTTTCCAAACCCCAATACCACTGGTGTCCAAACACTGGTCCCATGGGTTTCTCTCTTAATTCCTGGGTAAGTGCTGAATTTGCTTGCCTTTAATACCCAGATTCCCTAAACTGTAAGGCAGAAGCCAGAAAGACAAGATACTCCACACTATGCCCGAACAAGGGCTCTGCTACAACTCTGCTACACAAGGACCAGGCCACCAGCATATCATGGGAAGGTACCTGACAGGACATCAATGCCAACTGTTTGATCAACAGTGTCTTCATTGCCTAAAGAATCCCTTCTTTTCTTTTTCATTATCTCAATCTAATATTCTGTTTATTAGAGAATAAAGTATTATGTTACATGAGACAATTAGATGAATATAAAAGGTGGTCCTTTTGCTATTGCTTGATGAGTCCTCGACTCAAATAATAGCACATTCGGATCTTGCAGGCCAGAGAGCATCAGCGACATTCCCAAAGTCACATACTAGTCATAAGCAGAGCCAGGACAAGGTCTAGATCCTTGGTCATCCTACTCTTAATATAATACTCCTGTGAGATCCCAGAAGTTTGAAGAGATTATGGGGGAAGGAGGGGAGTTATGCAGGGGAAAGATGGAAGAGGTACTAAATTAAAACTCGGCTCTATAGATCTGCTTCAGGGTGATGTGATTTTTCAACACTTTGTGGAACTTCACAATTTTTATAAGCTACACAAACAATCCTTAATGAATGCAGACATACACGTGCCTTCTTGAAAAGGACATAGCCTATGGCACAGGTGTCCAATTTTTGGCTTCCCTGGGCCACACGGGAAGAATTGTCTGGGGTCACACATAAAATACACTAACATTAACAATAGCTGATGAGCTATTAAAAAAAAAAATCACAAAAAAACTCATGTTTTCAGAAAGTTTACAAATTTGTGTTGGGCTGCATTCAAAGCGGTCCTGGAACACATGAGGCCCACGGGCCACAGGCTGCACAAGGTTGGTCTATGGCTTTCTTAAAACTGACAGCTGGATTCCCTAGAATGTATAGAGAGTGATGTCTAAGAGCTTACTCGGTGTCTTCATCCTTTGGGCAGGTATCTGAACTCCCATCCTCTTCACATGATTGCTCATCACCCCTGAGCTCTGATCTCGCTTTCAGATCAGGGCTTGTGTGAAGGGTGCCAATCTTCTCAGTAGTTTTACGCACAAAGCTAGAAACACTAGAAGTCAAATACCAAAAAATTAACATGAATAAAAACTTATTACTGCCAAGAATGAAAACTCAGGTTTTCATTCTTGACTTTTCTGTGTTTCTATTAGTTCTAGGGAGGCAACTTGGACTTAGTAAAGACTGTTTATAGCAACTTCTCTGTTCAAATAATAGTATTTCACATAAGCCCCATATAAAACTTACAATATAATGATTCCCATTATTTACTAAATTGCCCTAAGAAACCAGTGTTTCAGGGCTAAAGAAAAGGTCTTTAACTCCAGCTGTATCTGTAATATTTCTATCAACTTGGGCAAAACCATGTGATCATCAGCCCCATTCTGGTCACAGAACAACAAAGAATTGCTTCATGTAACTCAGCTGTTAACTAGTCACAATATAGCCTTCTTAAGCAAAACTTGTACCCAGTAAGACTCAGATACACGGTTAAGTAGCTGCACAGAGTCCTCTCTCAAACTCAAATGTCAACCCTGGTCCCATGGAGTAGCTAGAAAGAATTCTGAAAAGACCCCAAGTCTGAGCCCAAACTGACCATTAGAAAGGATCAACTAAAGACTAATGATACATGGAAACTATTCCCATCAGAGATTTTTTTATTTTTGATCTCTTGAGGGTGTGGACACCTACACCTGTAACAACTCAAATACCAGCTACTAAAACAGAGGGAAACTGATTCCCCAAGGTAAATGAGAAGTTAATAGCTTCATATAACAAGTTATATGGAAAACAAGAGACTTCTTTTTTCTCATTTTCCATTCTCTCTCTAATGTGGCAACTGAAGTAAGATCAGAAATGGAATTAAATGACAAGACTAATTGGTTTACCTTTCTTTGACAGCCTGAAGAGACACAAGAGGAGATGGAGAACGAAATGGTAATGGAATGCCGAAGGGGAGAAAAGTTTCATTCTTATCTGTCTCAAACATCACTGGAGCATGAGAAACATTGTCTAATGAATGGAATCAGGAAAAAAAGAAACAAAATCTAACCATGTGGGAGCTGTTTTAATCTTCAAAAAAATTCTGAAATGAATAAACCGAAAGAAATGAAGGATTCAATACCAAAATCACAACTGACCCAGAAACAAATGAGCGAAACACAGGTTTACAAAATGCACGGGATGGTCCACATAAAACAGAGGCAGGTACCTTCAATTGCCTACTAACCCTGAGTCCCCATAAGTCAAAAAGGGAGTTTAGGGTCTCTATTATTCTCTTCTCAATAGTTCAGCCATAGGAATACTCGCACATCGAAAAAGGAAGGCAATGACCCCCAAAACTGTAGTAATTTTTCATTCCTGATGAAAAATAATTTGGTTAGTCAGGATAAAATCTTCCCACTCTTTTGGTTAATGACCTTTCTTTCATAACCTTTCCAGCATTTTGATGCATGATCAAAAATAGGCCCTAATGTTAGTCCAAACATGAGGGGAAAAAATACTAAACATAAACCAACTCTTCTAGTAGGCAGCATATCTGTAGATCTGGATGGAATGTTCTATCAACATGTTAAAAATTATTAACACTTCAGAGAACTTCTGTGCACAAGATAATCCTGGTAACAAGAGCTTATGGAAAATAATGGCTTCACATCAGGAACCAACAACAGACATATTCATCACCTTCATTTCCGTGTGAGCCACAGCACTGATCTGGCAGGTCCTCTTCCTGCTGTGAGGTGAATTCTTTAAATCTCTCATCCTCTGAGAGGGTTTGGCTGTGAAGGGAGCAAGAGTCTTCATCTGACTGACTGCCTCTTCTACTACTAATGATACGATAAATACCAGAGTCCAAGATGCTGAAACTTTCCTAAAAATTAAAAGAATTCCAAAAATAAAAAGTAAAAATTTCCTTTATAATATTAATATAACTTCTGCAAAGAAATACCAACACTCAAGTGGAAAGTTAATAACAACCATTATGGCTTATTAGAACAAACTGATGAGCAAGGCTTAGGCGCCTGGCAGCTGGGTCACTCCGTGTGCCAGTGGCATCAGTTGCCATATTTCACCAGCTTGTCTTCATAAAGCGTGGTAGTGAGAATGGGGATTAAATGAGATAATCCGGAGCTGCATTCAGACTCAAATTAGCATGAAGCACCTGAAATCACATATTAGAGCAACGTAACTTATGCTGGGAGCTATATGAGTACATCAGGGAACAGAAAATAATAAACAATGACAAAACAAAATGTGGCTCCAAGACACACCTAAATGGAGGCTTCACAGAGCTGGGCTGGTAGCTGAACAAAAGTTCACCCCTTCCCACCAAAAAATCTAAATGGAAAGGACAACAAATTTGGGGATCCTAGAGGTAAATAAGAACAACCGAAGGTGGAAAAATCCTTTAAAGGTGAGAATACTTACATGTGATGAAATTGAGCTTCTTCTACTGCTACAAGCTGAATCCAAAGGTTCAAATTTTAAGATCAATTCTTCCAGTTGAGAAATTAGATCATTGTAGGTGCCATGGTCCAGCTGAGATTTCAAATGCTCCAATTTATCTGCAGTCAAAGTTTTTCTTGCCTAATAAAAGAATATTGCAATAGAATAGCTATTTGTAGGTAAATCTATATTCAAATGGCCGATATATTGAAAGAGGTCTAGGTCGGGCATGGTGGCTCATGCCTGTAATCCCAGCACTTTGGGAGGCCAAGGTGGGTGGATCCCCTGAGGTCAGGAATTAGAGACCAGCCTGGCCAACATGGTGAAACCCCGTCTCTACTAAAAATACAAAAATTAGCTGGGCGTGGTGGCAGGCGCCTATAATCCCAGCTACTTGGGAGGCTGAGGCAGGAGAATCGCTTGAACCTGGGAGGTGGATATTGCACTGAGCCGAGATCG